>NC_137786.1:55670500-56270500 GCF_963383645.1 Muscardinus avellanarius | reverse complement strand
AAGTCTTTAATCCTTTAGTTTATCCCTAGGTGTGTCTATATGAATGGGATTACTCTTATGATTTCTTTTTAAGCAAATTTGTCATTGGTGTAGAGAAAAGCAACTGATTTTTATATCTCAATTTTATGTCATGCTATTTAATTGAATTCATTTATTAGTTCGAATAGTCTTTTGCTGAAATCTAGGTT
Organism: Muscardinus avellanarius; assembly: GCF_963383645.1. Classification (NCBI taxonomy): domain Eukaryota; kingdom Metazoa; phylum Chordata; class Mammalia; order Rodentia; family Gliridae; genus Muscardinus; species Muscardinus avellanarius. The sequence goes on along the minus strand of NC_137786.1, from coordinate 56,270,312 downwards.
TTTCTATGTATAGAATCATATCATCTGCAAACACGGATAATTTAACTTAATGCCTTTTTATTTGTTGTGTTTTATTTATTTTTCTTGCCTTATTGCACTTGTGAAAATTCATTTCATATGACATTGGCTGTGTGTGTGTGTGTGTGGTGCTAAACCATCTTTGAATTGTATTTTTAAGAATGTGTTAATAAGTTTCAATAACTATATAAAATTCATACAAGTCTGATAGTCCTAATAGAATGCTGCCAGCCATAATTCTAGCATCTTAAGATAATTTACATAATAGATACTGAATTTCCTTGTTGACTGAATCATGGTAGTAAAATTTCATTAGACCTCTAATCATGAGTGTTTTGAATCTCACCATTTCACAAATCATTGGCTGTTTTTTCTGGTCTGAAATATTTTATCTTCAAAACACTAGTTTAGCCAATGAGACCAAACAACAAACAACTAGTTTAGTCTCATTGAAAGGATTCTGCCAAGTGCAAGTTTCTGATAATCTTGAGATCTTGGCAATGGACACAAATTCTTAGACCTCTGGAGGAGAGGCTGACTGTGCATAAGACTGCTGATCCAACATGAAGCTGAGCAGAAGTTGGTTGAAAACCTGAGAAATTCTCTGATCATGCTGGGCCAGCCAGTGCTGAGGTGTGTAATTTGAGTGAAGTCTTTAGGCCGATCCAAACAAGATTGCTTCCAGTGGCCTGTTTAACAGTCAAACAGAGCTATGCACATGCATTGAAAGAACAATATTGGTATTTTGAAGAAAAGTAAATTCCAATGTTAAAAAACATGGGTTCACAGTGGGCCTAGTTGTCTGCCTATTCATTCCTGAGACTTTAAAGTTTCTATTGCTAAAGCAAAGAACTCATCAATGAAGCACAGGAAAATATAGTTTGCAACAAATATTGTAATGAGGAGTGTTGTGCTTCTTACCACACACTGTAGTAGAGCTTCAGGGCCTCAACCTAAGTTCATGTATAACAACTTCTAAAGGCCCCCTGGACTCCTGGAACAGTGCACCTGTTGGAGGATTAAAGGTAAAGCTGGCCAGTGAAAAGCTTCTCTAAGTGCAGATGGCCCTTATGATATGGACAGATCGCATCTTTTCACAAGAGGCCAGACTAGGGCTGTCATGACAGGCTCTTACCCCTCTTAATTTTCCTTGTGTCTACCTTCTTCACTTGGCAGGGATGGACTAGGAACTAGACACTTGTCACTCCCAAAATTAGTATCACCCACTTATGGGGTGCTAGATTGTTTCCTAGTTGAATGGGGCTGTCTGCCATTGATAATACTTTGTTATACGGGCATGAATACACTGGAGATGGAACGGACTTAGCTATGAAAAAATTAACTGGCTATTTAAATAAAATTGATAGACTACTCCCCACTTGACTTGCTCTTTAATCTGCTGTTTTTGGTTGATTTGATTCATGAAGGCCCTGGGTAAGAAGCATACTCCACTTTTTGATACTGTCCTCCTAATGGTCATATCATCTGTCTCCTGGGTATACTCAGGAGAAAGTTCTCTCAAAGGCTTAAAAGTGTATGTGCAGCTATCTGCTGGAGGCTGACTGGCCTTCTGGCTACAAAGACGAGAATGCAAATATTTGATCCTGAGAACACCATAACTGATAGATAGTTGTGACTGAGAGTGGTGCTGTAACTGACATTCGGTACTTGCCCCAACTTGCCAAATCAAATAACTGGAACAAGCCTTTGGGAAGAAGGAAAAATAAATTTTATTGATTTGCTAGTGAATCGAAGAAACCAATGACTTACATTTAGGACCCAAAACACCTGATTCTCCCCAAACAGAGGAAAAACATGTTCCTTTTAAGAGCTAGTTCTTCAGGTTTATGTAGGTATACTCATCAAAAACACACAATTCATGTGTCATCCTTGAATTCTCTTTCAGACCCATGGTTGCCAGTCCTTCATTCCTTTGGTCAACAAACTGATAAGGGCATGTTATTCATTGGTAGGGGGAGAAGAAAAGGGGAGGATTAAAGAGGAGAGGAGGGAAAATGTCAGTTTGGGAATAGGCTTATCAGTTAGCATCCAGGGTCAGAAGCTCAAAAGCGGGCCCCCATTACAGTGCTGTGCCCTAAGCTTTGGGTAAATTTGTATTCAGTGGGAGCATGACCCAAAAGGAGGTACTGTTAAGTAAACTTTGTGGGAGGTCATGGATTTGAACTGGGCCTCTTGCACTGGTCCCAGCAATATAGAATTTGATCAAGTAACTGAGCGTTGGCTGGTTGCAGAAAGCCCTGTAATCAGTTAACTGATTAGGCTATAAAGTTAGTTATGCTGTAACCAATTGCCTGCTCAATTATGCTATAGCTTGTTAGGTTTCCTATGCCTCACTGTGTTTTCCTATAAATGCTGTCTGTTCACAGTGTTGAGAGCTCTCAGAGCCTTCTCTTGTTCTCTGGACTTCCCAATTTGCAAATCATCTGTGTGTCAGTCACTATTCTAAAACTCACACTACTAAACTTAATTGGTTTAAGGAATTTTCCTTCTAATAGGATTGACAGCCCACCATCTGCCAGTGGTGTTATAAGAGACTATGATGACCAGCCTGGAATGGTGGTGCATGCCTGCAGTCCTAGTATTTGGGAGGTTGAGACAGGAGGATTGCAGGTTCAAATCCAGCCTCAGCAACTTAATGAGGCACTTAGCAACTTAGACCCTGTTTCAAAAAAAAATTTTTTAAACAGGGGTGGGGCACAGCTCAGAGATAGAATGCCCCTGAATTCAGTACACACACACACACACACACACACACACACACACACACACTTGTCTCTTGGAATGCATGGCCCCAGAATCTCATGAGATGCTGCACCTTGTTTTTCTTAGGAAGAGTGTTGCTAGTGACTCCGGTCCATGGTCTGGGAGGTCTGATCTGCCAAAGAATCTGAAGCTGGGCCAGGATGATTGGCTTTCAATATGCACAGAGTAATGAAAATGAGGCTCACCAAACCTCTAGCCTTCCTAGATATTAGATATGTACAGTCTGAACTAGAGCAAGGGGTAGAGGAGAATAACATAAAAAGATTTTCTTGAGAAATGAGTTTAACATACTGGTAGGAGGGAAATTAAATTCAGAGAACTTCTCTACCATCAAGTTCACTAATGTGTGGTCTACATTGAAGGAAGCACATTTTCATAGTTAATATAGCTATCCTTTTTCAAGTTGCATTTGTGTTGTGAACCGGAAATGCCAAATGGAAAATTGCCTGCTGATTAATTAGCACTAATAAAGAACCCCCATTACAGAGAACGATGAGCTTCCTTCAACTTATGGCTTTCCACCAATCATCAAATTTGCTAACTTGCTGCCTTGTGATTTTTCGGTATTAAAGGAAGAGGGAATGAGAGGGCTTAGGTCATGCACAGAGGAGACTGCGTCTGAATTCAGTTGCAGGATACTTGGTCATGTTTGAAAAGGTCAGGAGCTTTAGAATCAGGAAAGTCTGGATTCTAGCCTGAACTTTTTCATAGAATCCTCCTAGAGCCAACTCCATATCCTGCCTGGGCTCATTTCCTCATCTGTAGGGCAGGGATGCTGTCCTGGGGCATGAGGATTATATTCAGGTTCAAAAAGGATGGAGAGGAAAAGCATCTTACCCCATGCTAAGCATTTAGAAATGGTAAATAATAAATGTTGAAGTGCCTTAATGGCTTTTTACTGTGTTACTGGGGATTAAACCCAGAGACATTCTGCTTCTGAGCTATACCACCCCCCCAGCCTCTTTATTATTTTGTTGTTGTTTTGAAACAAGGTTTCACTGTTGCCAAGAGTCTTGCTAAATTGCTGAGGCTGGCCTCAAACCTGTAATCCTCCTGTCTCACCCTCCCAAATGTTGGGATAACAGGTACATGTCATCATGCCAGGCTACAATGGCTTTTAATTATGAGTTTTTATGGTCAGGGGCTTTCCACCAATCATCAAATTTGCTAACTTGCTGCCCTGTGATTTTCTGCAGTAAAGGAAGAGGAAATAAGCATTAGTTGTCACAGATGTTAGCTGTAGACAGATTTGAGCACAGATGATCAACGTCCTCTTCCTATTATCACCCGCACCTCCGTCATAAGAATCACCTGTCCCTCACACCCACTGATTATGAACCCAGTTTCTCGGGCCTCTCCCTAGTGATTTTAGAGTGGAATCAGAATGGGACCTGAGAATTTGCATATTTAATAAATTTCTGAAGAGGTATCTTCCAGGGAAAGAGCTTCTTAAATTTTAAAGGGCAAACAGCTCTCTACTGTGTTAAAAATGCATTCACTCAGTGGGCCTGGGTGGCAGCATAAGATTCTGCCTTTCTGGCATGCTCCTATGGGTTAGAGATGTTGCTGGCCTAAGAACTACACTTAGGGAAGGGTCTTTAGGGTCCAAGTAACTGGACCAGCGGTTATATGGGGGACATCTTGAAGGTTTGTTTGTGATTTCACATGGAGGTGGGGAAGTGAGATAAGCAGGCACTTATACTGCAAGCGGGACATTCATTTGGTTTTTGCTTCCCAGCCTTGATTCTACATTGGAACTACCTAAGGCGGTGGGTTTTTTAAATTGCAGATGCCTGGTCCTAGTCTTTAGATTAGGCCAAATCAAGCTCCCTGGTGTGGCCAAAGACGCAGCACTGAGTCAATGAAAAGCTTGTCTGAAGCCTAGAAGCCAGGCATGGTGGCACACACTCATAATCAATCCCAGTACTTGGAAGGCTGACACAGAAAGATCACAGGTTTGTGGCCAGCCTCAGCTACTTAGTGAGGCCCTCTACAACTTAGTGAGACCCTGTTTCAAAATAAAGAATAAAAAAAAAACAGGGCTGGGGGTGTAACTCGAAGGTAGAATGCCTCTGGGTTCAACCCCCAGTACTGCAAAAATAAATAAATAAATAAATAGCTCATTAGTCTCCACAGTTCAGCCTTCCCTAGGCCTTCTTAATTAAAACTAAAGCTTCCTATGTAATTCGTGTTCACTGTGGAGTCGAGATGTGTTGTGTTATCTCAAGTTAACCAACCTGCTTTCCCCTTTAAGTGCTCGGCTGTCAAGTGTCCCACAAGGGTTAATGTCATTTTTCTATACAGTGATTCACTTTACCTCGATACCTATCTCCAACCCATGAACTCTCTGGTCCTTGTGGCAGTCTTATACCTCCAACACCTACTCAATTTCCATTCCTAGTCCCAAAGAGAACTTGTAACTTCTGTAGATTGCATCCCATTGTAGTTAAACTGTTAGAGATTTACCAAAAACAATGCCTCGGTCTTAAAAGATGTCACCCAGCTAGGTGTGGTGGCGCACGCTTGTAATCCCAGCATTAGAGAGGCTAAGACAGGAGGTTCAAAGCCAGCTGCAGGTACTTAGTGAGTCCCTTTGCAACTCAATGAGACCCTGTTTCAAAATAAAGAATAAAAAAAAATAGTGCTGGGGGTGTCGCTCGAAGGTAGAATGCCCCTGAGTCCCATCCCCACTACTGAAAAAAAAAAAAAAGAAATAGATGTCACCCTCACAGTTTGTTAAGAAATATGATACTCCAAATATATATTTAACTGCACTTAAAGTTAAAAATTCAAGTAAGTCCAGTGTGGTAGTACATGCCTGTGATCTCAATACTTGAGAGGCTGAGACAGGATTAGATTATAGGTTTGAAGCCAGCTTCAGCAACTTAGGGAGACTCTGATTAAAAATTAAAAGGACTGGGGGTTGTAGGTTAGAGGTAGAGTGCTCCTGGGTTCAATCTTTTGGGCCAAATTATTAAAAAAATAAAAAAAAAATCACCGTGTGGGTGCTGAACATATGACGCAAGAAATCATGTCACAGTGGTCAGAACCACAACCATGACTGTCCAGTTGTCTGCCATTTCATGACCTCTTTAGTTTTACCCAGTCTAGACTAGGGTAGGCAGCTTTTTAGGCGTTGACCTTTCATTTGTTTCAGGCTTTATGTATTCACTCTAACGTGGCTGTTTAAGTTACTATGGTGGCCATGCTGTTATGGGCTCTGAGATATGTTTGCTTAATGTCCTCTGTCGGCTTTTCCTTCATGATGACAAGTGACTTTTTTATAGCACGGTATCAGTGCCATTAAAACCGGTCATTTCCGTAATTACTTTTAAAAAATGTGCATCTTAGCACAGTGACTTCTAAGCAAAGAGAACTGAATTATGCAGGCAATGAAAATCATTGCCATGACTCTGTTCTCTTTATTCTTGTATCTTATTTTGTAGTAGAAGAGGAGGAGGAGCTGAATTGTGGCTAATGGTAGAGGTTAAGTGTGTGGGCCATCCGAACAGATTACAGAAGCTTAAGTAAGTCATACCAATCACTGGGGTTAGTCTCTTAACCTCTCTTTTGTTTCCTAATAGCAACGTGTAGATCAGAGGACATGAAAATTAAGTGAGAAAATACATATCACACATGTACAGTGTCTTACTAGGTGGCAGACATGTTACAAATGAGAGCCACAAGTAACCCATTCTTGTTCAATTCATTCAGCAAATATTTAGTGATATTTCCTATATGCTTGGTCTTAGAAATAAAACAACCAGGTATACAAGGAGCTTGGAGTCTAGTGAAGAAGATAATTAAAACTAGACTAATTCCCAAATAGCACAGTGAGTCTCATAAAGGAGATGCCTGGGGAAGCAGAGGCCATCAGCAAAAGCTTCCTCCAGATGCCTGAGCTCAGCTCACCTCCTCCTAGATGGCTGGAGTCACCTAGGATTCTGGGGTTTAGATTCAGTGTCAGTGTTTCCCCAAAGGTGAATTTGGAAGCTTGCTCTACAGTGTGGTGGTGTTCAAGTTCGGCCAAATAAAAAGTAGATAGGTAGCCGGGTGTGGTGGTGCACCCCTGTAATTCCAGTGGTTGGGAAGCTAAGAAAGGAGGATCCTAGGTTTTAGGCCAGCCTTGGGAACTTAGTAGATACTGATTCAAAAAAAAAAAATCAAATAGGGCTGTTGTCGGGGCCCACTTGGCTGGACCGAGATGGCACCCAGGCTTGATGCCAGCGTGGACTCAAGATGGCACCTAGGCTTGCAGCCAAGTCACGAGGCTCACGAGGCTGGCGGTGCCCTGAGCCTGCGCAGTGAGCCCTATCAGGCGCCCTACGGATGATCAGTGACGCAGCGCCTTGTGCTACCACCAGCCCGCCTATGAGAGGGTTAGAAATGTGCATGCCCTAGCTGCGGGAAGCTTGGGGTTGGTGAAGTGATGAGGGAGGGGTTATGAGACTGATATATATTTGCCTGCTGTGCGGAGAGAGAGAGAGAGAGAGAGAGAGAGAGAGAGAGAGAGAGAGAGAGAGAGAGAGAGAGAAAAGCATTAAAGAGGAAGCATCATCAGCAGACTCGGCGTTTGTGTCTTCTTTCCTGGAGCTCTGCAGGACGGAGCCTTAGGGATGCGATAAGTGGCGCCGAAACCCGGGAGAGAGGAAAAAACAAAACAAAACAAAAAACAACGTAGCAAAAAATTCGCAGGTAAGTGATAAAATAAGATAAGGCTCGCGGATAAGCGAGGGACAGCGCTGTGTAGGTTCGCAGGAATTTGCGACGATAGGTTTGCAGGAATTTGCGACGAAGTAAAACTTACCATGGGGTCTAAGGTTGCTACCATGAAGGTCAAAGAGGCTCTTCGTAACATTCTGTCTAAGGGGGGGAGTGAAAGTGAAAGCCACTTTAGAAAATTTTCTTAGCACAGTTAAAACTGTAGCTCCGTGGTTTTTAGAGGAAGGATATGTTAACACTCCTCAGTGGAAATGTCTTGGTCAGGATCTTCTTAAGGCCGAAGGGGCTCTCCCACCTGGGACATTGGCTATCTGGAGCTTAATTAAATCATGCCTGACAGACAAAACAGGGAGGTATAATCAAGTTCTGGCTGAAGGCTCTAATGTTTTAGAGGAAGCAAAAGAAGAGATTTCAGGGCAAGGTCAACAGGCAGACTCTCAGAGGGACGAAGAGTACTCTGAAAGTGACTCCTCCAATTCCTCCGAGGAGGAACAAGAGATATGGCCTGTTCCACCAGAAAGAGATAAGGAGGAAGAAGCTTTGTTAGAATCTTGGCGCAGATTCCAAATGTCTTATAGCAGAAAAAAGAAACATCCTGAACCTTCCGCTCCTCCCCCTCCCTCTCCTAGTCCGCCGCCATATTTTACTGAGAAAGGAAAGTCTGATAGGCGGAAGAGACCTGAGGTTAGTCCGTGGGTGGAGATTTTGCCTACACCAGGAGAATTTCCTGTGTTTCTTGACCAGAATCAGCAAAGGTATCATGAGCCATTAGATTGGAAGATTGTTCAAAGATTAAAAGAAACTGTGTCTACATATAGAGTGCAGGCCTCATTTACCTTGTCACTGGTAGAATCCTTTGAAAGATACTCCATGACTCCAAATGATTGGATGAATTTGTGCAGGGCTGTACTGTCTGGTGGAGCCTATCTTAATTGGAAGTCAGCCTATATAGAATATTGCTCTGATCAAGCTCGTGTTAATGCTCAGACAGGGAAACCTGCTTGGAATTTGGATATGTTAATGGCACAGGGACCATTTGCTAATAATCAAAATGGGTACCCACAGCAGGTGTATGGGCAAATTAATCAAGCAGCATTAAGGGCATGGAAGATGTTATCAGGGACAGGTAATTTAGGAGCCAGTTTGTCAAAAGTTACTCAAGGACCCAATGAGCCTTTTGCTGATTTTTTATCACGGCTTGTGGAAACAGCTTCTCGGGTTTTCCCTGATGTGGACGCTGCCATGCCATTGATTAAACAGCTCGCTTATGAGCAAGCCAATAAGCTTTGTCGGGATGCAATATGTCCCTATAAAAATAAGGGCCTAGAAATATGGCTCAAGGTATGCAGAGACATAACTGACTCTGTCATACAAGGACAAGCCATAGCTGCTGCCATTGTTGCTGGGTTGCAGGGCAAGCCTTACAATCAAAAGCAGAGAGGCAGTTCAGGGAATTGTTTCCGATGTGGTCAACCAGGACACTTTAAAAGAGATTGTATACAGACTAATTCTGGATCATCTTCTAGACCAGCCCAGAGGATTCCCAATCTGTGTCCTCGGTGTAGAAAAGGCAATCATTGGGCTGTAGAGTGCAGATCTCGATGGGATGTAGATGGAAAGCCTCTTCCCCCACCGCAATCAAGTGCTAGGCCAAAAAACGGGCATAGGAGCCCTGTGCCTCAGGGCCCTCAAATGTATGGGGCAATTCAACAGGAGACAGGGAATGCAGGACCACAGATGAGGTAGGTGCCTCGATTTCAGCAGCCTCTCCCACCATACAGAGAGCAACCGCAGGGAGTGCAGGATTGGACGTCTGTGCCACCACCCTACTCATATTAACCCCTGAAATGGGAGTTCAAAAAGTAGATTCAGATTTTCATGGACCCCTTCCTTCTAATACTGTAGGACTGCTTCTAGGCCAAAGTTCCACTACCTTATCGGGTCTAGTGGTGCATCCAGGAGTTATTGACCAGGACTATACAGGCAATGTGAAAATATTAGTTTCTTCCCCTCGTGGGATTTCTGTTATAAATGATGGGACCGCATTGCTCAGATAATTCTGTTGCCTAGTAAACATTCTCTTTTTCCTAGTCAAAGACAGGCAAGAAAAGATAAGGGCTTTGGTTCTACAGGTCCTCCTGGAGCATGGCTCACTATGGATATGGGGTCACGTCCCATGTGTCAACTCACTATACAGGGACTCTCTTTTTGGGGTCTCTTGGACTCAGGTGCAGACCGTAGTATCATTAGATTATCTGAATGGCCAAAAGATTGGGGATTACAACAGACAGATCAATTACTTAAGGGGTTAGGATATGCAAATAGTCCAAGCTGCAGTGCTGTTCACCTTAATTGGACAGATCAAGAAGGTCATTCAGGGACATTCCAACCTTTTGTTCTGGAGCTTCCTGTATCCTTGTGAGGTTGAGATGTGTTACAACAAATGGGAGTAAAATTGACTACTGAATCTGTATATAGCCCTCAAAGTCAACAACTTATGCATGATGCAGGCTATTCAGGGACAGGTGGGCTTGGCCGATTTGAACAAGGTCGAAAGTCCCCTGTTCCCATGATGGGAAGAAACAATCTTAAAGATAAAAGAGGACTGGATTTTTCTATGGGGCCACTGAACAATTAAAGATTAAATGGAAAACAGATGTGCCAGTGTGGGTCTCTCAGTGGCCCCTTCCTAAAGAAAAAGTTACAGCAGCCCACGAGCTGGTACAGGAGCAGTTATCGGCAGGACATTTACAGTCCTCCACATCTCCATGGAATACCCCTATTTTTGTTATCAAAAAGAAATCAGGTAAATGGAGATTGTTACATGATCTCCGAGCAGTAAATAATAGTATGGAGATCATGGGACCAGTGCAATTGGGGCTACCAGTCATATCAGCCCTCCCTGCCAAATGGCCCACTGTTGTGTTGGACATCAAAGAATGTTTCTTCTCTATCCCACTGCATCCTGCAGATACCCCTCGATTTGCTTTTACAATACCGTCCATTAACCATCAGCAGGTGGATCAAAGATATGAATGGACAGTGCTACCACATGGTATGGCTAATAGTCCCACGTTGTGCCAAATATATGTAGATAAAGCCCTATTAGGAGATAATTTGCCTCTTCCATGATTTGTCATTATATGGATGATATTTTATTATGTGCTAAAACCCCAGAAATTTTGGACGAAATGCTTATAAAAACTATACTATGTCTTAAACAATGGAACTTAATTATAGCTCCAGAAAAAATACAACAGGGAAATGTTAAACAATACCTTGGCACCAAATTAGAAGATACTATTATTCGTCCTCTTAAGGTTAGCTTGAGGGTGGACAATTTACAAACTTTAAATGATTTTCAAAAACTTTTAGGGGATATAAATTGGATTCGACCATATTGCAGACTTAGTAATGCTGACCTAAAACCTTTGTTTGATTTGCTAAAAGGGGATTCAGATTTACTTTCTTCACGATCTTTAACACCTGAGGCGCGAACAAGTATTCAACTTGTAGAGGAAAGATTATCTGAAGCACAAATGGATCGTATAGATTATCAGAAAAAACTGCTCTTATGTATTCTTACCACAGATCTCACACCCACTGGAGTGTTGTGGCAAGAGGGTCCCATAATGTGGGTACACCTCCCTCATTCTCCCAAAAAAGTATTGCCATGGTATCCAGCCTGTGTTGCACAAATAATTATTAAGACACTAAAGGCAACTCTGACTGCATTTGGGATGCAGCCTGATCTTATCATCACTCCATATACTAAAGAACAGCTTGCCACTCTAGCTGCCACCAATTCTGACTGGGCTATTGTCCATGTAATGGCCACAGGACAATTCGATAATCATTATCCACAACATCCATGGCTCAGGTTTGTTTTGGCTCATCCTATTATTTTTCCTAAAATAACTCGATCTGCACCGATTGCTGGAGCGCCAAATATTTTTACAGATGGATCCAAAGGAGGTATGGGAGTGATATTCAAAGAGGGCTCAGATCCACAAACTTTTCTTTTTCCCCATTCATCAGCACAGGCAGTAGAGATTTTGACAGTGATTCAAGTATTTATGCTCTATGATTCCACTCCATTCAATTTAATTTCAGATAGCTTATATGTAGTACAGGCACTTAATAGCCTTGAATGTGTAGGACATATTAAGGGACAATCTACTATTCTTTTATTATTGGCTAAGTTACAACAATATATTTGGAACCGAAAATGTTCCTTCTATGCAACCCACATACGAGCTCATTCAGGACTTCCTGGACCGCTTGCTGAAGGCAATGCTATTGCAGATTTTCATACTCGAACTGTACTTATTTTTTCAAATGAGGACAAAGTGTTACAGGCTCAAGAATTTCACAATAAATTTCATGTAAATTCCCAAACGCTGAGACTAAAATTTAAAATCACTAAAGAACAAGCTTGACGCATTGTATTGCAATGCAAAAATTGTTTGACATTATTGCCACAGCCTACTACAGGAGTAAATCCTCGAGGTCTGCGACCTCTTCACCTATGGCAAATGGATGTCATGCATGTTCTTGAATTTTGTTCTCTTAAATATGTACATGTTTCCATGGATACATGTTCCGGAGTCATCTTTGCCTCTGCTCATACTGGAGAAAGGGCCCAACATGTAATTTCCCATTGTTTGCAGGCTTTTGCTGCCTGGGGCATCCCTCACCAAATTAAAACTGATAATGGACCTGCTTATGTTTCTCAGAGATTTTCTCATTTTTGTGCCCAAATGGCTATACACTTAAATCATGGATTACCATATAATCCACAGGGCCAAGGCATAGTAGAACGAGCCCATGCCACTATTAAATCTGCTTTAATAAAACAAAAAGGGGGGATGGGGGCTCAATGGAGCACACCAAAAGATAAACTAAATCTTATATTATTTATTCTAAATTTTTTAACGTTGGATGCCAATGGACGAACGGCAGCGGAAAGACATTACAGGCCTCATGAGCGCTATGCAGGGCAAGCAATGTGGAAAGATATTCTTACAGGAGCATGGAATGGTCCGGATCCAGTGCTAACGTGGGGTCGAGGGTCGGTGTGTGTTTTCCCACAGGACAAAGACTCGCCGATTTGGGTTCCTGAAAGATTGGTGTGCCATGTACAGGAGCCAATGGAAGATGCCAAGCAACAAATGGATATTGCTAACTCTATTGGTAATGTTTCACATTGGAATGGGTGAAAAAGATCTTTGGGGAATTATTTCTGCTTTCCCTCTTCCTTTGCCTGTGTCCACCATTGCCACCATTTTTCTATGATTTCAGGGGGAACTGTAAAAAATTGCAGCTATTCTCGAAATTTTTCTGATACTTTTGAGGCTAGCGTCAAGGTAAATTGTTCAATGGGACCACGATTCCCGTTTGGGCCCACTCCTGTTTGTGTAACTACTCCATTTTTTTTGGCTTGTTTCTAATAGTTCTTTGGTTAATGATAGTCTAGGTTGTTTTATTGATACCTGTTTTCTAACTTTCTGCTAGAATGCTTCTATGCACCCTTGGGCAGTAGCAGTGCGACTGCCTATAGCAGTTCCTTGGCCGATACGAGTGAATGTAAATTCCCTTTCAGTTTTGCTGAAATGAGAAAAGAGAGACTTTGGAATTTCTGCTCTTATTGCTGTAATTGTGGCCTCTGTGGCCGCGGCAGTTACAGCTGCTGCCACTTTGGCAACATCTATAAATACTGCAGCCACTATGAATGCTCTATCCTCACATGTGGCTACTGCCATGGCTCAGCAAGCTCAAATAAATGGGCAACTTAAAGCTGGCATATTAATGGTAAATCAAAGAGTAGACCTGTTACAAGAACAGGTTGACATTCTGGGGCAAATGGCCATGGTACCATGTATTCATAAATTATCTGAATTATGTATAACATATGTGCAGTATCAAAATTTCTCCCATGCAGGCAATTTGTCTCATCAATTAAGCAAGATGCTTCTAGGAACTTGGAGCTGTGAATTTGAACACGCCATGATTGAGCTTCGAGCATCTATCGTTGCAATTAATTCTACCCGCGTAGAAGTCGCCACAGTACAATAATGGATGGACTTGATACATGGAACATTGGGTTTCTTAAAAGATTGGGGTGGCATGGCATTCTGGGCATTCTTGCTGGTGGTAGCATGCTGTTTCCTGGTTGGATATATCAGGCAAACTCGACAACGCACACTGCAACAACAGCGCATATTGGTGCAAGCTATGGCAGCCCTTGATGTTGGCTCATCTCCTCAGGTTTGGCTCAATATGTTTGATCGGTAGTCAAAGACGGGTAAGATCATCCCTGGGATCATATCAACCAAAGACAGGGAAACAATCATGCTATTGTTCTCCCAAAGACGGGTAAGAATGATCCTTGAGGGTCGACAACCTAAGACAGGCACAATCCCAAGCCTTATTTTTTTTTATAACAATTTTTTTATTGAACATAAATAGTATACATTTACACTATATTTGGTGCCCTCCCCCCTGCCCACATTTTCCCTCCCCCCCCACCAATGGTTGTCCAGGTTAACCATGTCTTATTCATAATTTTACACATGTTCAAGTGTAGACCCTTATTAATCGAGACCGGCCTTCCTCCTCTCCTATCTTACCATCCAAACTTAGCTAGTATTTCCCCTTCAATATCTGGAGTCCCTCTGGTATTCTTTGTGTTTCCTAGTTTGGGCATATTAGAGGAAACATATGTATCTTCTTCTTCTGTGCTTGGCTGATCTCACTTAACATAATGTTCTCCAGGGCTTTCCATCTTCTTTCAAATGATATAATTTTGTTCTTCTTTATGGCTGAATAGAATTCCATTGTGTGTATTTCCCATAGTTTTGCTATCCATTCATCTGTTGATGGTGATCTGGGTTGGTTCCATATTTTGGCTATTACAAATTGTGCTGCTATGAACATAGGTATGCATATGTTGCTGTAGTTCTCTGAATTCAACTCCTTTGGAAAGATACCCAGGAGTGGTATAGCTGGATCATATGGTGGATCTATTCCCACCTTTCTTAGGAATCTCCACACAGATCTCCATAGTGGTTGAACTAGTTTGCATTCCCACCAACAGTGTAAAAGAGTTCCTCTTTCCCCACATCCTCGCCAGCATTTGTTGTTATTTGATTTCTTTATGCTTGCTACTCTGACTGGGGTTAGATGGAATCTCAGTGTAGTTTTGATTTGCATCTCCCTGATGGCCAGTGATGAAGAACATCTTTTCATGTATCTATTAGCCCTTTGTATCTCTTCTTTTGTGAAGTGTCTATTTAGTTCGTTTGCCCATTTCTTGATTGGGTTGTTTGTTTTGCTAGTGTAGAGTCTTTTGAGCTCTTTGTATACTCTGGATATTAGCCCCCTATCAGAATGGTGGCTGGTAAAGATCCTTTCCTATTCTGTAGGCTTCCTCTTTAGGTTATTGATAGTTTCCTTTGATGAGAAGAAACTTTTTAGTTTGATGTTATCCCACTTGTTTATTCTTGCTTTAATTTCCTGAGCTTTGGAGGTTTTGTTGAGAAAGTTACTGCCTGTGCCAATATGTTGTAGTGTTGAACCTATGCTTTCCTCTACTAGCTTCACAGTCTCAGGTCTAATTTCTAAGTCTTTGATCCATCTTGAGTTGATTCCTGTGTTTGGTGAGATATAGGGGTTTAGATTCATCTTTTTACAAATGGTTAGCCAGTTCTCCCAGCACCACTTGTTGAAAAGGCTGTCTTTTCTCCAGCGTATGTGTTTGGCCCCTTTGTCAAAGATTAATTGACTAAAGATGTGTGGGTTTGTTTCTGTATCTTCTATTCTAATCCACTGGTCAGTATATCTGTTTTTGTGCCAGTACCATGCTGTTTTTACTACTATTGCTCTATAGTATAGTTTGAAGTCTGGGATTGTAATGCCTCCTGCGTGTTTCTTGTTATTGAGAATTGCTTTGGCTATTCTAGGTCTTTTCTTTCTCCATATGAAATTCATGATTGATTTTTCTAGGTCTCTGAAGAATGTCACTGGTATTTTAATGGGAATTGCATTAAACCTATAGATCAGTTTTGGCAGAATGGCCATTTTGATGATATTTATTCTGCCTATCCATGAGCACGGGAGATCTTTCCATCTTCCAAGTTCTTCTTCAATTTCTTTCTTTAATGTTTTATAGTTTTTGTTGTAGAGGTCTTTTACATCTTGGGTTAGGTTTATTCCTAGGTATTTTATTGGTTTTGAGGTTATAGTGAATGGAATTGTTGTTTTTATTTCTTTCATTGTGGATTCGTTGTTGGCATAAAGAAAAGCCACTGATTTCTTTAGGTTGATTTTGTAACCTGCGACTTTGCTGAATTTGTCAATCAGGTCCAGAAGTCTTTTGGTTGAGTTCTTTGGGTCTTCCAGATAAAGGATCATGTCATCTGCGAATAAGGATAATTTTAATTCCTCTCTTCCTATGTGAATTCCTTTGATTTCCTTCTCTTGTCTGATTGCTGCAGCAAGAGTCTCAAGGACTATATTGAAAAGGAGTGGTGAACGTGGGCATCCTTGTCTTGTTCCTGACTGTAGCGGAAATTCTTGCAGTTTTTCCCCATTCAATATAATGTTGGCTTTGGGTTTGCAGTATATTGCCTTAATGATGTTGAAGTACTTTCCTTCTATCCCAATTTTTTGCAGTGTTTTTAACATAAATGGGTGTTGGATTTTGTCGAATGCTTTTTCAGCATCTATTGCTATGATGATGTGGTTTTTGTTCTTGGTTCTATTTATGTGGTGAATAACATGTATTGATTTGCGTATGTTGAACCAGCCTTGTTTTTCTGGGATGAAACCAACTTGGTCATGATGTATTATTTTCTTGATATAGTTTTGAATGCGTATAGCTAGTATTTTGTTTAGAATTTTTGCATCTATGTTCATTAAGGATATTGGTCTGTAGTTTTCCTTTCTTGAGGTATCTTTATTTGGTTTGGAGATTAATGTGATACTGGCCTCATAGAAGGAATTTGGAAGAGTTCCACTTCTTTCAATTTCCCGGAACATGTTATGCAGTATTGGTATTAGTTGTTCACTGAAGGTTTTGTAGAATTCAGCTGGGAACCCATCTGGGCCTGGGCTTTTCTTTGGTGGAAGAATTTTTATTGCCATTTCTATTTCTTTGGTTGTTATTGGTTGGTTTAGGCTTGCTATGTCCTCTTGGCTAAGTGTAGGAAGGTTAACTGTGCTTAGAAATCTATCAATTTCTTCCAGGTTTTCAAGTCTATTGGAGTATAAATTTTTAAAGTAGTTTCTGATAATATTTTGAATTTCTTCACTATCTGTGGTGATATCTCCTTTTTCATTTCTAATTTTGATAATTTGAGTTGATTCTCTTTTTCTTTTGGTTAGGTTGGCCAGGGGTTTATCAATTCTATTAATCTTTTCAAAGAACCAACTTTTTGTTTTATTGATTCTCTGAATTGTTTTTTTGTTCTCTATTTCATTTATTTCTGCTCTAATTTTGATGATTTCTTGCCTTCTGCTGGCTTTGGGAATAGACTGTTGCAGAATTTCTAGATCCTTGAGCTGTGTCATTAGGTTCTTTACTTGGTGGTTCTCCGTCCTTTTTATGTGGGCACTCAATGCAATAAACTTTCCTCTTAGTACTGCCTTCATGGTGTCCCATAGGTTTTGGTAGGTTGTGTCTCTGTTTTCGTTTGTTTCCATAAATTTCTTTATTTCTTCCCTAATTTCTGCTCTTACCCATTCGTCATTCAATAGTGTATCATTCATTCTCCATGAATTTGAATACTTTCTTTCGAGTTTCCTGTTGTTGATTTCTACTTTTATTCCGTTGTGGTCTGAAAAGATGCAAGGAATTATATTACATTTTTTGAATTTGCTGGTATTTTCTTTGTGTCCCAGGATGTGATCAATTTTGGAGAAGGTTCCATGGGCTGCTGAGAAGAAAGTGTATTCTGTAGTTCCTGGTTGAAATACTCTGAAAATGTCTATTAGGTCCATTTGGTTTATGGTTTCCCTTAGTTCTAAAATGTCTTTACTCATCTTTTGCCTTGAAGATCGATCCAGTGGTGTGAGAGGCGTATTAAAGTCTCCCAGAATTATTGTATTTGGGTCTACTTGGGATCTTATGTCCAGAAGGGTTTGTTTTACAAATGTGGTTGCACCCATATTTGGGGCATAAATATTTACTATCATTATATCTTCTTGGTATAGTGTTCCTTTTAGTAAAAGGAGGTGCCCTGATTTGTCTCTTTTGATGTGTTTTAGTTTAAAATCTGTTTTGTTGTATATTAGGGTTGCTACCCCTGCTCTTTTTTGGTCACTGGTGGCATGGTATATCTTTTTCCATCCTTTCACCTTCAGCCTGTGAATGTCTTTGGCTGTGAGGTGTGTTTCTTGCAGACAGCATATATTTGGATTATGTTTCCTAATCCACATTGCCAATCTATGTCTTTTGATTGGTGAGTTAAGTCCTTTGACATTAAGAGATATTATTGAAATATGATTTTTGTTTTCTGCCATTTTGTGTTCTGTCTACTCTTGGGTGGTGTGATCTTTCTTCTTTACTTAAGTGGCCCACTTATTAACTTCCTCTCTTCTCTGATTCTGAAGTCTGCTTCTTTTTTCTTCCTTATGGTTTATTTCTTTAAGAATTTTCTCTAGTGTTGGCTTTGAATTCATGAATTTTTTGAGATTCTGTTTATCGTGAAAGATTTTGGATTCACCATTGATCTTGAATAGTAGTTTTGCTGGATAGATTAGTTTGGGCTGGAAGTTATTTTCTTCCAGGGTCTGAATCACGTCGTACCAGTCTCTCCTAGCATTCCTGACCTGGGTTGTATAGTCTGGGGTGATTCTTATTGTTTTGCCTCTATATGTCACCCGTCCTTTTGTTCTCACTGCTTTTAAGATTCCTTCCTTAGCCTCTATATTGGTCATTTTGGTTATTATGTGGCGTGGAGTGGTTTTTCTTTGGTTTTGTCTCAGTGGAGTTCTGTATGCCTCCTGGACTTGAAGATCGAAGTCTCTTTCCATATTTGGAAAATTCTCTGAGATTATTTCCTTGAAGATATTACAGATGCCCTTGGTCTGTACCTCTATCCCTTCCTCAATGCCTATTATCCGTAGATTAGGGCGCTTCATATTATCCCATAATTGCTGGATGTTTAGGTTTTGTTGCTGTAAAGATTTCTGTATATCGCTGACTGTGTTTTCGGTTTGGGATGTACTGTCTTCTAATATTGATATTCTGTTTTCCATTTCATCTAATCTTCCAGAGTTTCTTTCAATTGCTGTCTTCATTTCACTTATTGCCTCTTTCATTTCATTCCAGACCTCTTTCTGATTCTTTTTTAGTGTTTCTAATTCACCTTTAACCTCCTCTATACTTGTTTTGAATCCTTTCATCATATTGAACAACAAGATTCTGAACTCCCCTTCTTGCATTTCTAGTAGGTCAGTATTCGTGATTTCTGCTGTCTCTTCATAATTCCTGGTTCTCATATTTGTAGCGTTCTCTGTCCTGTTTTTCTGGTTTCTACCCATCGTTCGTGAGTATTATGCTTAGTCAGATCTTAATATTAGGAGTTGGGGTATCGGCTAGTCAGCAGAGCCTTTCCAGTGTTGAGGGTGGGTGATGTGGGAGGAGCTGGGGTGATTAGTAAAGGAGTCGGATTAGGTAGAGGATATGTTTAGGTTGAGAAAGACTTTGAGTATCGTAAGGTGAAATCTTGCTAGGAATGAGAGAGAGTTAACTACTAGGACTCTTGTTGTTCGTGGAGTAATTATGAATGTAAGAAATACTTAGAGTATTAGACCAGGAGGTATATTATGTGGAAAAGTTTTGGGGGAGAAAAGTATGTAGGGTTAGTGTGGGAAGGTTTGTAAATAGGGGTGATGGAAGGAGCAGACAGACACAAAAAAAGAATAGAAAAAAAAATCCACACAAGATACCAAGACTATTATGTAATCCTAGAAAAAGGGAGGAAGACCAATCAAAGAAGGAGAATGAAAATAAAGGAAGGAAAGAGGAAGAAAGAGGACAAAAGAACAAGAATAAAATAAAAGGAGCTAGCAGCTGTGTGAAATAAAAAAATAAGGCAAACTATCCAATATATATATATAAAAAAAAACAACATGTGAAAGTAAGAGAAGTGTGGGTTGAAAGAAAAAAAAATAATACAGCAATAACCATACCAAAACAAAAGCACTGTAAAAGCAATATAAAACAAAACATCCACATTAAAAGTAAAATAAACAGCCCTCCTTATTTACGCATATGGGGTCAGGCCTATATAATATGTGCGTATGTGATTGCTTTAGTAACTTTCAGAATACCATCCAATGTCTCTTAGTTTTCTTTGTACTCTATTTTTTTTTATCTTCTTAGGTCACTCTGGGTGTTTGGACACCTTCTCTCCTTTAGCTGCTTTAGGTTTATGTGTCCGGATGTCTGGTTTCACTTTTATTTGATTCTGTACAATTCACAGGTTCTGCGAAATTCTAACCTGTGGTCAGTACCTCTGCACTCACCACCCTAGACTCCAGCCTGTGCTTCCCTATGACACGGGTGGAGCATGACCAAGGTATAATTAGAACCTCCCCCTGAGGTCCTGTGCAGATATTGTGGCCCGATGGATTTTCCTGTGTCTCTGGAAATTCCAGCTGGGTTAGCCGGTGTGGTCCCAAGATGTACCCTGGGCAAATGGGTGCTGGTTCCTGGGTGCCCACGCTTACTGCCAGAGCTCTGCCTATTCCAAGGGTGCAGGCTGGGTGTGCTGCTTTTACTGGACCCAGGAGTGAGTGGATGCAGCTGTCTGTTGCTGCTGGTATGCTCTTCCAAGGTGTATTGAGCTGAGTTCTCGCTTAGAATTAAGCCTCTGGCTAGCAGGAGGTTGGGAACACCCAGCGGTGGGCCAGGAGTGCAGGATAGGTGCTCAAGGATCCAGTGCGTGGTGCCCAGTAAAGGCCTCTGCCTCCCGCGGGACGTAGAAACTGGGGGTGCCCCAAGGAGATTTCCAGTTTACACAGGGCTTTCGCAGCCTTGAAGGCAGTCTCTGGCAAGGTGGCGGGGGGGGGGCTAGACACCCAGGTAGGCTCCAATTTAGTGGAGAGAGTGGGACAGGCAATGACTGCTAGCAGGGAACCGGGGTGCCGACAAGGTGCGCAGAGGGGAGTGCCTGGGTCTGAGGCTTGGGCGTGCTGGGGGGTTGGAGTGCAGCGCACACTAGGGTCCGCACTTCCCGTTGCCCGCAGGTACCTGTCTTCCTTGGTTCAGGATTCGTGGGAGTCTCTATGCTGTTGTGATCCAGTCGCTGGTGGGCACACAGAATTCTGACGTGGGAGCTGCTCGCTGTTTTCAGTCCCGGATTATCTTGCTGCGGGACTATCGGGGCTATCGGGCAGGCAGCTCCGCGGGCCCGCGAAAGCAGCCTGCGGCCACCGATCAGCGTTTGCAGCTGGTCCGGTGTCGGGTCTATGTTCTTCTTCTTCTTCAAGTTCAGAGTTCCCCCGAGGTACCAGGATTTGTTTTGGTTCCTGGTATGTATTTATTTTGTTGATTAAGACACAGCTTTCTAAGTATCTGAAGTTTTATTTGCTTCAGCTACTGAGGAGTACTGTGTCCCTCAGTCGCCATTTTGAAAAAAAAAAAAAAAACCCAAGCCTTATTTTTAATAAAACAAAAAGGGGGAGATGTCGGGGCCCACTCGGCTGGACCGAGATGGCACCCAGGCTTGTTGCCAGCGTGGACTCAAGATGGCGCCTAGGCTTGCAGCCAAGTCACGAGGCTCACGAGGCTGGCGGTGCCCTGAGCCTGCGCAGTGAGCCCTATCAGGCGCCCTACGGATGATCAGTGACGCAGCGCCTTGTGCTACCACCAGCCCGCCTATGAGAGGGTTAGAAATGCGCATGCCCTAGCTGCGGGAAGCTTGGGGTTGGTGAAGTGATGAGGGAGGGGTTATGAGACTGATATATATTTGCCTGCTGTGCGGAGAGAGAGAGAGAGAGAGAGAGAGAGAGAGAGAGAGAGAGAGAGAGAGAGGGGAAGAGAGAGAGAGAGAGAGAAGCATTAAAGAGGAAGCATCATCAGCAGACTCGGCATTTGTGTCTTCTTTCCTGGGGCTCTGCAGGACGGAGCCTTAGGGACACGATAGGCTGTGGGTGTAGTTCAGAGGTAGAATGTCCTTGGGTTCAATATCCAGTAAAACATACACACACACACACACACACACACACACACACACACACACACACAGATAGGTCACCACCCTCGTAAGGAATTACTGTAGTTCTCTTGGAACTTCAGTTCCCACGAGTGTGGGTTACTATAAAATGAGTGTGTGGTCCCTGAACCATGAGGGTGAGTGGAGGGGAGTCACCCAATCTTGGACTTTTAGCCTCCAAAAGTGTGAGCTAAATAAACCTATTCTTAGTAAAGTATCCAGCCTTAAATATTTTGTTATAGCAAATGGCCTAACAAGTAGGCTAAGAGCGGGTTAAAGGAGCTGGCCTTTATCCCTAAGAGTATAGGAGGTACTTAAACATAAAGCAGGGTAGTAGCATGGTGTCATTTCTTTTTTTTCTTTTTTTCTTTTTGGTGGTACTAGGGTTCCTGGAAGCCCTTCTACGTCTGGGCTACACTCCCAGACCTATTTTTTATATTTTTATTTGGAAACAGGGTCTCTTAAGCCAGAGAGGCTGACTCTGAAGCAGCGTGATCCTCCTGTCTCCACCTCCCAAGCCCGGGGATTACAAGTGTGCGCCACCACGCCCAGTGCTGAAAATTACATTTCTAAGGATGAACAGACAAGGAGTGAAAACAGAGTCAGGGAAACCAAACTGGTTAGGCAGCTATTGGTGTCACTGGAGACTATCCCAGAGATTACTCAGGGTGATCATCGCAGAAAAGTAGTAGGGGATGTGTACCATGGAAGAATGTTTTCTTTGAAACTGGTGGAGCTTAGTGGTCTTTTTTCTTTTTGGTAAGGGGAGCAATGGATCTGACCTGGTGAGAAAATGAAGAACACAGCAAACTTTTAGAGAAGGGACAGAGAGGAGATTGGGCACACTTTGGGATGTTTTGAGTGCAACGCACCACCAAGGAGAAATGGCCAAGAATGAGAAAAAACACCAAGTAATAAAACTGAAACCTAAGAAATACTAATATTTAAGAGAACATGTACTCCGTGGAGGAAGAAGTTTGTGAGAGACAAAAAATAACAAGTAAAGAAGGCTGAAGTAGGAGCAAAGCATGTCAGGTAGAACTGGTATCCACGGGGAAGGTGGTTTTCATAAGTGATGCCTGCAAGTGGGCTTTGGATTCTGCCAGGTGTCACTAGAGATCCTTGGAATAAGGTAGATGGTGTGGCAAAGGGTGATGGAAAGAGGAGGAGAGGAAGACAACCAGTGATGGGTACTATAGTAACCAGTGGAAGGAGGTCTTAAGAGAACACGATGTGGCCTGGAAGATACCTCTTCCCTGGAGATTGCAGGGAGTGTGAGTGTGGAAAGTGGTAACTTGTGCAGGCAAGAAAGAAGGCTGGAAGAAAAAGGAAGGTGTTTTTGTACTTAAAGATTGAGCCACCTGTATAGGTCAAAAGGCAAACTGCTCCATTCTCTAAAAAGGCATGTGTGAAAATCAATACCTTCTATAATATAGAATAATAATCAGTAATGCCTTTGAAAATGGTACGTATACGTACACATTTGAGAAAACTGAAGTCATTATTTTTCATGCTAAATTTTTATTCAATGTTATGCAACTGCATAAGTATAAATATTTGTTCAATATACAACAATTATGACATCCATGGGGGAATTTCTTAGAGAAAATAAGACTGCAAACACTTTATTGCACAGATCCTAACAAAGTTTTAAGCTGGTAAGTCTACAGCTGGGAGTTCTACCGAGGAGCACATCTTACAATCACACGGAGACTGACCAAATAGAACACAGTTAGGAGAATTTCTACCAGCTGATTGGAGAGGTTCACAACAACAAACAGGTATTACATGAATGCAACCTTAAGTACTCTTTACTCATCCAAAATGCAAAAACATATTTGGCAAAAATGATAATACACTATACAAAATATACATAAAAATATCCTTTGTAAACAAGCAGCTAAGTTGTGCTTTAAAGAAAACTGGACAGTTAAAAAGCAAAGGCTGTAAACCATGAACTACCTCCCGGACAGACCTGGATCATTGTCTGAGTATAGCAGGATTGAGTTATGACAACTGCCAAACATAGGTATTATAAGTGTTGAGACCACTTTTGAAATCCGTTTACATTCTCATTAAAAATATCTGTTTCTTCTACAGTTTCACAATGTAGCGATGGGGCATGGTTAAAACTACACGGAAGAAAATAGGGTCAAGGAGAAAACTTTATTTTTTTCTCGCTCTTTTTTTTTTTGGGTCATTGCTAACTCATTTACAATGAAGGACGACTGAACAGTCGGTTAACTTATGCCTTTGTTTTTGGAGTGTTTATAGCCTTGCTAGATTATTTAAATCCATAGGGCTGTAAGATGATGCTGTGCTTACATAAACAATTTTATAGCATGAAGATACTAAGACATCCCAAGGGGAGTTGGTACGTGATTAGTTATTTATTGGTAGTTTTTCTTTCTCTTACAAGATAAAAAAGATCCTGCTGTGTGTCCCAAGCATCTTATAAATACTCATCTGCGTTGTCTCTTAGTGCCCTAGTACTTATGTCAGCAAGTGCCTTCTTAGGTTTCAAAACAAGCCACCAAAAAACCACAACAACAAAAAAACAAATAAAAAAAAACCCTCAGCACTAAAATGATTTGACAAATTCTACATATTTCATGGTATACAAAATTTAAATAAGGCTTAGCAAAAGTAAAAAGGATGGTCACATTCAAGCACCAAATAGCTCCACTAAGTCTCTTTTGTTACAAAAATGCTGCTCTTTATTAATACAGTATTTTTTGCATACCAATAAAGAGATCACGTTAGGAAATGTATGGAGCTACTCGATGCGTCAGAGAGGAATGTGAAACCCAGGAACTTGCTAAAAACAGCAAGCTTCATCTACAACATAAGGCCCCAGCTATGTATTAAAATGTATCCGATGTCCTGATTAATTCCTTTGTATTCTATATACCAAACTCCACCCACCCCCTTCCTTTTCTTCGAAAACACAAATTTAAAACCTCTTCCAATGCCTGATGCTTATCGCTCGACTTAAGTACTAGCAAATTCGTGTGCTGCCAGTGGTTTTCTTTTGTATTCAAGAGCAGGGCTGATGCAGGACTACCACAAAACGTGTGCTTCTCGGACTGGTCACTCACAGCATAAAGGCCTGAGTTTTAAGAGCTTGAAAAGAAGGGAAAGAAAGAACAGAAATAAAGTTGGTGTGTGTTTAAAGTCCCTGTTCTACCTCAGATGGAGACCAGACATATAAACACAGACAGGGATAACCAGCCTTGGAGACAGCTGGACCTAAAGATCCACATGTCCACTAGGATGCCTAAAATGAAAACAGCTGGCTCCATCTGTCCCAGCCATTCCTAATGGAGGATTCCAAATGTAGCGATCAGGTTATTCTTGTGTTGGATCTGGAAATATAGGTAGCCAGAATACAGTACTGTCAGAAACTCTGGTTAAAAATACACATTAAAAACTCACAATCTACCATAATTAGGGCTTTCTTTCATCTTTAACTCTACTTAGAAAAACGGAGCCTTTGAAATATTCTCAAGCCAAAGACCAAAACGGTGCAGGTGGATGTGTACACACACGAAATACGGATGTATCTATATTTTACATACACCCAGTTTTGACCATTTTTGCTTCATTCCTACATTATGATAAGTCATAAAGCAAAGATCTTAATTTAAAGGAGCTGTAGTAAACGATGCAATCAGCAGCAAGGTATAGACTCTACATCCCAAACCAAACACACTGCTAGATATTTACAGAGAAAAATCTCTTTCCTCTACAACCCTCGATCCTTAGGTATTTCTTTTGTAGAAACACTATCTGGTAACAGTTTCACCGGTTACAACTGGGAAGGCATCTGGAAGAAGGTTCTTTCTTTCTTTCTCTCCTCTTCCTCAGTGAGACTCCAAGCTCTGCCTGGCGGACATCTCCACACAGTGCTGGTTTCGAAGGTGGTCAGGACAGTTACACATTCAGGTGGGGTCTCCAGGTCCTGCCCTGGGGCCCACCCCCTTAGGAGGCCTTTTTGTGAGGGCTGACACGCAAACTCTCTTTGCCCCGCCTCTGCCGCACCACGAAGTCCTTCTCCGAAGAAAGGGTGATGGGGCGATCCAAGTTTGGGGCTGGGGGCGCCTTGGTCGCCTCCCTGCCCATGTTCTGTTTCCTAGGTGGGGGAGGCTGGCTGGGGGCAAGCTCTCTCCCTTTGGTTTCTCCCGTGGTGGTGGCGGTGACAGAGAACGCCCTACCCCGGTGTCCAGCTCCACCTGGCCCGTGTGACTCCAGCGCAGGGGTGGACAGGCGGAAGGATGGCAGAGAGTCGCTCTTTGTCATTTGGGTTCTGCCGTCCCCCCCGGGCTGGGACTTCCTTTGGTCCCTGTTGCCGGGGGCTGTGGGCTCCAGGGTGCCCCCATTGGCCCTGGCAGCAGAAGAGAGGTCGCTTTTGGTCATGGTGGTGGCATCACGAACTCCTAGCCGGGCCTCAGGCGAGCTGGAGGGGAAGCTTAGAGGCTTCTCCAGGACAGCCGTGGATCGGAAAGAACTCTGCCCGGTGGCTGAGGGTGATCGTTTCATGCAGCTGGTCTTGCCTGTCTCAGCAAGTGGCTTCTGGGGGCTAGACCCTTTGCCCTTGGCCTCTGGGAAGCCCTTCTCCAGCCCCATGGCTAGCTTCTCTAGGCCTTTCGGCTGGGCCTCGGCAGGTAGGAGGGACAGGCCAGCCTCCAGCTTCCCGCTGCCTGTGGCTGGGAGGTAAAGTGCATCGGTGCATTTTTTCGCTTCAAGCTTCCTGTCTGTGCCGGGTCCCTGCTGACTCGGGCTTCGCTCTGTCTGTCTGCACAAGGCGAGGCATTCTTTCACAGTGGATGGTTTGGGGTGCTTTGGGGAAAGGCTTTGCTTTTCACTGACAGTAGATGGCTTCTGGTCTGCTGACTCGATGGGCCCTGGGTGTCCTTGCCTGGGCTTCTCTTGTACCTCTGGGGTTCGCCCACTGTTGGTGGGTTTCAGTTTGCTATCAAGTGGACTCTCTTCAGTGTGCATTGGGATGGAGGGCCCACCTTCTCCCCGGCCAATCACATCACGGGCTTTGCTCTGGGAGCCTGGGGTGGCAGCGAATACCTCTGCTGGGCCCTTGCTGTTGCCCTTTATGTCTCTGCTAGAACCGCCAAGGGGCTGTGTGATGGAATCTTTGCCCTTTGCAGCCCCAAGGCTTGGTTTCTGTGAAGAGACGAACCTGTCTGGGTGCTTAGACTTTGGGGGGCCGGCGTCAGGGCCAGGTCGGGGCCTGTGGCTGCCGTTGTCAATGTGCACAGGAGCAGCAGACCTGGAAGAGTCCTGGAGACCTGGGCTGGGCTCTGCAGCACCCGGCTTGGTCCCCGTCTCCCTGCCAGGAGCATGACCTGGGGAACCGCAGTGCTGCTGCCCGGAGGCCAGGCTGGGCAGTTCTTTGGTGGCTGGAGGGGGCTGAGGGCCACTGCTCATGTGCCTTTGTAGAGACAGTTCTTTCCTGTCTGGCTCCTTGGGGCCCTCTTTCTGCAGAGAGGACAAACCAGACAGCTTTTCACTCTTCCCACTCTCTGTTCCGAGTGGCTGCAGAGGACACCTGGCAGGAGAGGCTTCTTGCCTGGGCTCCAGGCCTCTTCTTACCGTGCCTGTTTCCCTCTCACAAAGCATCCCAGCCTTGTGCAAGAAGGAGTCCTCCCTGGCCAGGGACCACGCCTCATCTCCGCCATCCTTGTGCCTTGGTTTTGTGCAAGGCCCCCATGTTTTCTCCACAGCCTGAGTCTGCATGCAGAAATCGACGCGGGTCCTTCCCACAGAAAGATGATGCTTGGACTTATCGCTGGCTTTTGTGGTCTCTGGAGGATTCAGCTCTACAGAGGGGTCTCTGTGCAGGTCAGCCCTCAAGGCAGCCTGCTCGCTTCTGGGTGCAGAAGGGCCCTTTTCAGACGCCTCCTTCAGGGTTGGTTTCTCCTTTGAGAGGCCGCCTTGGGATGAGAGCAGGCCCTGTGGCCTGGCCAGGTCAGCACTGTGCGGCGTCTGCTGCAGGCCAGGGAGGACCTGGATATCAGTGGAGTGCTCTTGGCTTTTTCTGGGGCCACTCTCTCTCTGCTGGGGATCATGTTCTGTGACTATCACTGGGGTCCTGGCAGCAGGATGGGAAACCTTCCGGTCCTGCTTTGAGTCTGGGTCAGGCAGGGGAGTTGGTGGTGGGTTCTGGAGACCCCGGCTTGGGGGCAGGAACCGAGGTTCTAGCAGGTGGGATTTATTTGTCTTCAGGTTGGCAGATGAAGGCTCTCGCAGGCTGACGGCTTCGCCCTTTTTCCCACTGCTGCGAGGGATAGCTGGTGGCATTGCGGGTGCCATGTCACCACTTGGGCTGGGGCTTTCTGCAGGCTCCGGTGATGGCTGCTCTGTCTTAGAGGCATGAGGTCCAGACAGAAGAGCAATATCTAGTGTGCCCTCAATCGGCTTCAGGCATGAAACTGACCTACCCTCCAGCTTATACTCAGAGGGGCTTTTCCTGACAGGGGACTCAGGGGCCACCAAGCCCGACTTCTCTGCTCCGCCATCCACCCGGCCAGCTAAGGCCTTGAGAGCTGTATGGGTGCTGCTGATAAACGCCCGGCTCTCGGAGCCAGGCGGAGCCTCCTGCTGTCCACCCATGGGCCGGACGGGGTTTCCTGGCAGACATTCATGGGTGCTTGGTGTCATCTTGGGCTTAAGCATGTGGCAATGGCTATCTTCTTTGTCTTCAAGGGACATTTTCTTTCGAAGATAATCAATGTTGGCCAGCTTGCCGTCTAGCTTCTCGCTTCGGAGGAACTCCTTGGCTTGGGAACCCTTCTCCACACTTTCAGCCTTACCAGAGGCGGACCTGTCGGGAGGGGGACAGAGACTGTCCTGGAGGGTGCTGGGAGCAGAGGCCTGTCTGAGATCGCCTGCGCCCTGGCTATGCTCCCCAGGTGCCTGGCCACAGCCCACCACGGGCCCTTCCGAGGCCCCCCCCTCGCTGGCCCGCACGCTGGCCTGCTTGTGAAGGGCATCTCTGAGCAGGCTGCCCAAAGACTGGGTCTCCACTACTTTGTTTTCAAAATGACTTGACCTTTCTAAAGCCTTGGAGTAGACTTTCTTTTCTCTCTCTTCCAGCCTAAAGAGAACGTGGCTTTCTGAATCACTGCTGAGGCCATGGGGTTTCTGGTGGGATTCTTGTTTCTCTGGGAGGCCATCTGGTTTCTTCACCACCACCTTAGCCTTGAGCTTGTCCCGGTCCAGGTCGTCCACAGACTCCTGCCGGCCCAGCTTCCGAGAGATGGGTCTTTTCAGGCAGCCTTGCTCCACGGGCCGGGCGCGGCTGAGGGACGGTGCATCGCACACGGCCTCCTCCAGGCTCTGCAGGGTCACCTCGCGCTGGGACTGCTCCCGCTGCACCTCCTCCTGGGTCACCTCCAGGCTGTGCTTTCGTGAGCACAGGTGCTTTTTGTCACTGCTGTAAGAGGGTGACAGCTTCTCCTCGGACTGCACACGCTTGAGCAAAGGGGACCGCGGGGGCTCGGCACTCTTGGGCCTCACGATGTGCCTGACGATGGTCGGGGGGGAGTGCATCTTGCTGGGGAAGGCTTGAGCGATCTTGGCACTGCCCAGGGAGTGTCCCAGCAGTGGGGATGGGGAGCGCTGAGGGGAGGGGGGCTGTGGGGTTGGCGAGGGTGTCCGGGCCAGAGGGGACAGCGGGATGCTGCCAGCAGACTTGCGCCTTCCTGAGCGGTATCGCTGCCCACCGAGTTTAGGAGCCAGGCCATGGAGTGTGCTGGGGCGGATGTGCCCAGACCCCGCTGGGGAATTGGGGGCACTGGAACTCGGGGAGCTGCTCTGGGAGGAATTGGTCCCTGTAGGTAGAAAATAGAGCTGTGAGCATCCAGAATCCTCTTTCCTTCCATTCCCACATTTCCTGCCCAGCTGAGGTAAGGCCAGGTAAAGGTCAGCATGCTGTCCCAATATCTCACTAATGAAATAAATACTTCTCAGTTAACCCTGCACACCCGGGCTCAGCCCAGGTCTCCATGTCATATCTCAGTTTAATGGTGAGTAGAGCGGCACCTGTTTCATCCCTACAGATACTGCAGTCTGTCTCCTCAACCTGCCATGAGCTTCCTGCTTTTCAGGACACAAGATGATTTTACGTCCTTTCAACTCTCTCTGCTGTCTAGACCAGGAGACTCACCAGATGGGAAGTCAGGGGTAGAACGATAGCTTGGCGTGGGCGATCTGGGAGACAAGCTGTGGGTGGGGGATCCTGGGAGGCTCTCTCCAGATGACAGGGATCGGTTTAAGCAGGAGAAACTCCGGCTGGTGTGGAGTAAAGGAGAAGGCTGCTTGGCTAGCTTTTTGAAGAGTGATCTCCTCCTAAAGTGGAAACAGGAAAAAATGGGTCAGAGACTTCTTTTGGAAACACACCTGCCTTTCCAGGATACCAGCATATTCAGCTTAGGGGCTATTTTGACTTGGATATAGAATGTCTCCTGAGCTGCTCATGTATTGATGTTTAGAAGTAATATAGCTGAATCATGAAGGTTCTAATCTCAATAGTGGATGAATCCATTGGAATGGACTCATTGGTTGGTAACGTAGGCAGGTAGAGTGTTACTAGAAGAGGTGTGGCTTTGGGGACAATCGGTATGTCCACGGACCCCCTTCACTCTGCCCTCTCTGCTTCTGTCCTCCATGGTATGAGAGCAGAGCCCTTGCACACTTCTCTTCTTCCTGCACCCATGCCTTATGCTCCATAGACTTGACCTGGTCTAACATGGATTCCAAACTCTGAAACCTACAGAACTGTGAGCAAATAAATCTTCTTCCTCTACATTATGAGAGTCAGGAATTTTGGGTCATAGCAGTGAGAATGCTGAGAGAAATAGGGCCTCTGTCAGATAAAGTGATGCGATAGCAGACCTTCTACAGAGAAGGATGCCACTTTAAGGTTAAGACTTTCTCGTGACTTGAGAGGCACAGTCTTTGAGAGCATACAGTAAAGCTCCTCTTAATTTAGACACTTAGGAAGAACAAGGGAATAAAGGAAACATCAAGCATATTTTAAAAATTTGTTAGGTTTGTAAAGATGCTCTTCTTTGCGTGAAAGTTTCTGAGTACATACCCCACATCTATCAAGAGATAATGGCTTTTCTTCTAGTGACTTATCTTGTATTGTCTCAGATACAGAATTCCTTACTGATGAAACACTGGGCAGAGGTTTTATCTATGAAGGGCTGTTTGTTGCACTTATTCCACGGGGACTCTTGAGTATTCCTAGTAATGTGAGCAGTGCATTTACAGGGAACACACGGGCAAGGTGAAGCTGGGGCCTGTAGTGTCAATGGACAGTGGACACCACGCAGCATGGGCAGTGGACACCACGCAGCAGATGCAAAAGTGCACTTAGTGCTCAGTGAGCACATCCAAAAGCAAAATGTACAGCTGTCCACTGCTCATCAGTGTAGTTGGTAGCTATTTGGAATTCTTTTACCATCACTCTAGACGCCTAACCCACCAATGATTAGCTTATACAGAAAGTTGTAACACTGCTGCTCCTTGAAAGAATTTACTTAATATAACCTAAAGCACAATCAAAAGAGAAAGCAAAATAAAAAAGAACAGAAGGATTTTGAATGTGTGTGTGTGTGTGTGTGTGTGTGTTATTAGGGATTGAACCCAGGGGCATTCTACCTCCATGCTACACCCCAGCCCTATTTTATTTTTATTTTGAAACAGGGTCTTGCTAGGTTGATAAGAGTCTCATTACTTGCTGAGGCTGTTCTCAAACCTCTAATCCTCCTGTCTCAGCCTCCCAAGTCCTGGGACTATAGGTATGTGGTGCCACCACACCTGGATGTGCAAATAACTTTTAATCAAAGTAATAAGTGCACTTTGGATAAAAAGTCAAATAGTTTGGCCTGGTACAGAGTATTTACAGAACACCTGTAAATCTAGTATTGGGGAGGTAGAGACAGGAGGATCGTACGTTTGATGTCAGGCTGAGCAATCAATCAAGACTTTCAAAATTTAAAAAGAGCTAGGGGTGTAGCTCAAAGGTAGAACACCCCTGTGTTAAATCTCCAGTATAAAAAATTATTTTTAAATAAAAACTCCAATAGTTCTAGAAACATACATTGCATTCTCACTCTCCAGAGAAACCACCTTCTGTTTTTTAAAAGCTGGTTTCTTGTCCCATTTATCATATATTGCTTACACTGGTATTTCTTTCTTTCTTTTTTAAAACTTTTTCTTGTTGTACAAATTACCTGTTAATTTCCTATTTGGAAAAATAAACTCTTGTAAATCTCCTTTTATGTTCTGACCAAATATACTGCCCTTTTTCTGTTCTTCCCCATGTAGCTACACCAAAGCCTTTTGGTTACAAAAATGGTGGGGTTTTATTTTACATCGCCGTTAAGCTACGGAAAGTCTAATTATCTTTTCCTTCTAGTATACCTTTGTTTTTACTGGAGTTAATACAGGATGCATTTTTCATTTGCTTATTTTTCTACATTTCTCTCTGAAGTCCTCTTAAGATGAGACAGCCAGGTCCCTCAGAGTAAAGCAGAGGGATGTGACAGCCTAAATGAGGCCCGCCCAGGGCTGTGGGCCAGAAGCATCCCTCCACAGAACAGGTGGACACTGTGCTCTCGTCCACAGGGGGCACAAAAGGGTACTCGGTGCTGCCCAGGCTGCCAATGAGTGTCACCTCCTTAGATTTCAGCCAGTTAGACCAAAAAAAGTCATTTTATTTCTAGGCTTCCTTCTTAAGGCTTTAAAGATGGAGTTATCAGCCAGGCGTGGTAGCGCACGCTTTTAATCCCAGCATTCGGGAGGCTGAGACTGGAGGATCACGGTTCATGGACAGCCTCAGCTACTTTTAGTGAGGCCCTCTACAACTCAGTGAGACCCAATTTCAAAATAAAGAATAAAAAATAGGGCAGGGGGTGTAGCTTGGAGGTCGACTGCCCCTGGGTTCCATCATCAGACCCGCAAAAAAAAAAAAAAGATGGAGTTATCAGCCTGGCCTGGTGGCACATTCTTGTAATCCCAGTACTTGAAAGGCCAAGACAGGAGGATTGCAGGTTCATGGTCAGCCTCAGCTACTTGTGAGCCCTCTGCAACTTAGTGAGACCCTGTTTCAAATAAAAGAATAAAAAATATGGCTGGGGGTGTAGCTGAGAGGTAGAATGTCCCCTGAGTTCAATCCCCAGTCTTGCAAAAAAAAAAAAAAAGTTATTTTGGAATATCAAGCATTTAAACAGCTCTTTTTAGATGACCTAAGGGACAACTGTTAATTTTATTGAATGTGAAAAACTGCCTGATGGTCCAGTTCCTCAAAACCAACTCTACTGAACTGGAGGTTAAGGGCTTTGAAAACAGAAAAGGTCTTCTCATGGTGCTCACAAGGGATAAAAAGCAATTGAAATCCTTCTATAATGAAAATGTATCAAGTCTATTTCCTATGAAAAATGATGCTATTGTGAATATAAACTTTTCATGTAAATATATGTGAACCGTGGCATAAAATTTCTCATGAAGAAATAGATCTTTCTCATTCATGAGCATTGAAGTCAGGAGTGACTTTTCTACAGCAAGGGATATACACCAAACTCGCAAAGAAGACAAATTTAACTAACCTTTCTAGACTTTCCTTCTTCTTTGACTTCTTGCTCCGCCTCACCATCCGGCTCTTATAGCTGTTTCTCCTGGCTGGTCCTGTTTTGATGGATGTGTTTTCAAATGGAGTAGTGGTGATTGACACCTTATTTCCGCTCTATAAAAAAAAAAGATACATTGATATTAAAGGGAAAGTGTGATGAAACAAGATCGGAACAGTTTGGATAAGAGAGCCAAAGACAAATAAAAGAAGACAGAAGCATCCACGTGCGCACCCTTCTGTTTCCAAATATCCCTTCCGTCAATGAGGTTCTGACTATCCTAAAGGGGCAGAAGGCGTCCTGTGAGGTCTCTGTCACAGGGTGGGCTCTGAAGTCTGCATATATGAGTTCCAATCAAAACTCTGTCCTATGCAGGCTGCTTGCCCTCCCAAGTTCTCAGGTGAGTCATCTACGCTGTACTGGCCAACGGTATCAATCCTGCCCATCCCAATGGGCTCATCCAAGAAGTAAATGAGAGTTTGTAAAGCCTTTAGCACTGTGTGTGACACATGGAAAGGGCTCTATAAATAAGTTATCTTCATCCATATGTATTAAGTATAAACGTGCCCAGTGGCTGTCTGCTCGTGGTTGATATATTCTTCTTTTTGTGTTTTTCCTTTGGCCTAGAAATCATACAGCAGCAAGCCCGAACGAGATTTTTATTCTTAATGATTTTAAAAGGCTCTTTTCTATTGTCATAAAACCTGGCAGCTTGCAGAGCTGAAGAGGATGTGCCAATGAGGAGGAAATCGCTCTTTAACAAGGCCATGCACTGGGAGGAAATTCTTGATGGTTTTCTATGTGTTTTTGTTCACTCCTAGAACAGGGCTTGCTGGGCAGGCCTGAGGGATGGAGTTGAGTTTGGAGTCAGCACCAGACCAAGGTGCCCAGGGCAGGGGACAGTCATTCTGGCAACGCAGGGATCTGCCTGAATTTCATACTAGCCTGGGGAGAAATACGTCCTTTTAAAGTAAGCAAGGGCCCCGCTAACCTTGAACATACGGATACTTTAAGGAGAAAGACGTTAGCTTGGTAGACATTTAAAAGCTCATCTCTAAGTGGTGTATCAAGTGGGGGGAAGTTCAGTGTGGTGGGAGCAGAGGATTGAATGTTTTTGTAATAACAGCTACCCCTCTCCTCAGTTTGGGGAGTGTTATATGCTATTATAAGAAGAAGGTAGAAAAGTACAAATAAAATCATTGAGAAACTTGCTACCCAGCCAGTAATATTCAATGTATTTATAGCTACTTTTGGGGGGAGAGTGGGAGTGCTAGAGATCAAACCTAGGACCTCGTGTATGCTAGGTAAGTACTGTGCCACGGAGCTATAGTCCCAGCTGCTGCTGGTCTTTTTTCAGGCATATGTAAGTATATATATTATATATTATATATACATGGGGAGAGAAAGACAGTTATAAAAATTTATTTATATTGTATTTATAAGTTTATATTGTTTTTATTTTATATTGTATAGTTTTGAAAAACTTTCCCTGTTAAACATTCCTTAAGAACTCAATTTGTATTGGCTGCATAATATATATACTCTTCACTCAGTGAATTAAAATTTACTCCTCTCTCCACTGCTATTATTTTTAAATTTAAAAATAATTTTTTTTTTTTTTTTTTTTTTTGCTGTACTGGGAATGGAACCCAGGGGCATTCTACTTCCGAGCCACACCACCAGCTCTATTTTTTGTTCTTTTATTTTGAAACAGGGTCTCACTGAGTTGCTAAATTGCTGAGCTGGCTTTGAACCTGTGATCCTCCTTTCTCAGCCTCCCAAGTACTGGTATTACAGGCATGCGCCACTGCAGTGGTTGACTTTTAAACCATTTTCACATACATTCTCTATTTTTGTAACAGTCATGAGGGTTGTTTTACAGTCCCAGAAGGTGAGAGGATTATTTTCTTTGTAGTAAGGACAACAGAACCAGAGACTCTGAGAGTGTTTTCTCAAGGTCATAGAGTGGAAGGGACCTGTCCAGGCCCATTTCTCTTATCCCTCACCCCATTGCTCCTCCCCATCCTGCTATGAACTGACCTGGTGAGCTCTGCCCCCACAACACACACCTCTCTTGGGCCTGGCACAGTGCTTGCCTGTGCTTATACCAGTGTTGGAGAAGAAACCACCATCATTAACATGAGGCATGGTCAAAGTATCAGATCATCAAGACAAAAATCCCCAAATTGTATAAGGCCATCATAAAATCCTATAAGACAAAGCTGGGTGTGGTGTCACACACTTGTAATGCCAGTATTTGGGAGACTGAGAGAGGAGGATCGCAGTTTGAGGACAGCCTCAGCTACTTAGTGAGGCCCTCTACAACTTAGTGAGACCTTGTTTCAAAATAAAGAATAAAAAATATGGCTGGGGGTGTAACTCGGGTAGGATGCCCCTGGGTTTTAGCCCCAGTAACCCCCAAACACAAACACTGTATAAGACAAATAATACAAATACTGAAAATTTCTCATTATCAAATAGTGAGGAGGAGGACATGCTAAATGAGGGCTATCACTAGGCTCTGTACAAACACCCTCTACCCCTATAAAATCCAAACTCAGTTCTCACTTCTTTTTTACATTATGCTCTTTCAGAGGACAATTCTCTTGACTTATGCAAAAACATCAAAGGTAACTTCTCTAAGGGGAAGTACACAGAGGATGTAGAGCGTAAATATTAAGTTAGAAACATTAAGAGCTGGAAGAAAGGGTGATTGAACAAATAGGTGCTACTTGTGAAGCCTGCCACCTGGTGGAACCAACTGGCTATAGCA
Organism: Muscardinus avellanarius; assembly: GCF_963383645.1. Lineage (NCBI taxonomy): Eukaryota > Metazoa > Chordata > Mammalia > Rodentia > Gliridae > Muscardinus > Muscardinus avellanarius. Next base: position 56,234,142 of record NC_137786.1, on the reverse strand, counting down.
AGTGCTACCTGAATTCAGCTTCCTGTAGTTCACCAAGGTTTATTTTCAATTAACTGCTCTTGATGAATGAGCGACCTCTTAGAGAAATTCTGTGGCACTTGCTTAAAAGATAAAAGCAACAACAACAGAAATGTAGCCAGCAGACTGCTAATGTGCAGTTAATTCACTCTTACTTTAAAACTCTTCCTGATTAGTGCACAGTGGGAGGGAAATTATTTTAAGCTGGCTGAACTGACTACAATAGCAGTCAGGCTACGCAGCCTCTTCACTCAGCCTGGCTCTGTTAGCTCGTCAGTGGGCCTTGCTAACAAACCGAGCTTCACTGTTGCCTTTCTCTGCAGAGCACAGGTGGGGGATGGGCTCCCCCTGCATCCCGGAGCCCTTGCCTGACCCCAGTGTCCACCCCAGCCCCAGAGTTCTTGCATGTCTTACCTCCCATGAACCTGGCTCCAACTTGCTGCCTCCCTGTACACCCTGCACACCTTGAGGTCCCTCCCCTTGGGTCGACACCCCTCTTCCTCTTGTCTAGGCTATCTTGCACTCCCTTTCCTACACACCGAATTTCTGTCCATCTTTCAAAGCCCTGCACACATTTGCCTTAATTCTCCAATCCCACTCCCATGCATCCTAGTGGAAAGCTCTTTCTCCTTTGAAACTTCTGCTGTGTTTATGGTGTGATCGTTATGAGTAATACTTCAATTATAGTCTGGTATTACCACTGTCTCCCCATAGACGCTAGACCACATGTTGTTGACCATTAGAGACCTCATGTGCAGAAGGGTTGGCTGTGGGAGTGGAAGACGCGGGATCCAGAGCTGCTCTGCCTAACTGCCAATCACCTTCTGCTCCTTCGTAGCAGAAAGGCCTGGCTGTTTTGTTAACTTCTCCCTGCTTTGCTCTTTTAAGCTGCAATATGGGGACATTTTTGTTTATAGCATCTACCTCACTGGGTAGCTATGAGGGTTATATGCATCTATTTGACTAAATGCAACAGAGCTTGGCAGGTACCAGCTACTCTTTCTGTGTTGGCTATTATTTTTGTCTTTTTTTCGTACTGGCCTTTTAAAATTTTCATTTGTAATAGAGTCTCACTAAGCTGTTCAAGGCTGGCCTTAGACCTGTGATCCTCCTGTCTCTGCCTCCCAAGTACTGGGATTACAGGCATGTGCTGCTGCGCCTGGCTTTTATGTGTCATTTTTGTGTGATTATTTCAGCATTTCATACTATGCTCTGCATATCAGGAACTCAGCAGATGTGAAGACGGTCATGATGCTATCTGGTGGTCCCCATTTGGGTATCTAGAAGCTCCCCAGCCCAAGTGCTCTTGAAGTTTTAACATATGCACTGCAGATTTAAAGCAATGCTACACTAGTAAAGCAACCTGGCTGAATAGAAGGTCTCCTGGATTACAGAAGTCAGGTCTGATAGGTTATCCCATGAGCAGGGGATCTCCATCCTTAACTAAAAGGGGTGAAGAGTGACGTCAACCTACTTATAAAGTTCTCTTAGATTGCTTCCTAAGGGACAAATGAAGGTCATTAGCTCCTTGTGGCAGGAAAAGTTTGAAGGAAGTCATGTTGCCACTTGAGAGTCAAATTAGAGCAGTCTTATAGAATAGTCTGTACGAGCCTATTTGTCTAAGATGCTGAGTGACTTTGTACATGTAGGTTAGAGCTTTGGTAGCAGATCCACTGTGAAGTTAGAAGGGAAAATGAGAACAAATGTGAAGCTATGAAACAGAAAATGCTTACTGTTTTCATAATGTAAAAGATAAATATTATGATGTTTCTAAACATACACGTTATAGCCCTATACTTTGTGATTCTTCCCCTTTTCCTATGGATGCCATGAGATTTGGTAAGGACTTTGTAAACATTGTGGCAACAGCGTCCAAGAATGCTGGACGAGAGCCACCGCCCTGATGTTGAGCCAGAGATGGCATGTGGGAGCGCATGGTGGATATGAGGCACTTGACGCTCTTTGTTCAAGAACCGCTGGTTAAATTTGGAAGAAGGCTGCATGATTACACAGTTCACTGGGAAGATAATTAAATCCCTAGCATCCTCTTTGTTTCGTTGCACTAGTTACTCCTCTTGAGTGCCTCCTTTATGAACCACAGGCAGGATCCTCTCCTCAGGCGTGTGGCAGAGCGCACCACGGCCTCATGGGGTGCCGGGGCGCCCCACCCCACTATGCTCAAGCAATCTCAGCGACACAGTGACTGGATCCTGGAATGAAGGCGCTGGGCTGTAGAAGGTGCTCCGAGACCAGATGAGGCCACATGTTATACACAGGGCCATCTGTGCTAAGAGATCTCGCAGAAACCTTTCTGGGAAATACATAGTCCAACTTCACAGAAGTTGGAAGAGAGGTTTTAAGATACAGAATCATATTAAAATACAAGATAAATCATGAAAGTGGTCATCGAGGACTCAGCCAAATAGAAAATGTATATTCCTCAATATAAATATTTCAGTTTAGTTTTCTTCTGCTTATGTGAGTAGATAGGCTGTGGTAGGAGCTATTTTGCATATAGCACTATTATAAAGAAGGTAGGAGGCATGATAAAGTATTTTAAAATCTTTTAACCCTTTTTAAAATCAGTAATGCTCTAGCAGGATAAGCGCCAGCTAGGAGAAGAAGCCCACCTACAGAACACAGACTTATTCTCTAGCCCCAGAGGTCAAGGTGGGCAGACAAGGCATTACAAAATAATTTAAAGTCAGGAAGCACCTTTGTCTGCCTACCCTTGCAGTCCCTGCCAACCAGAGAGGCTTATATACTAGATATAGGAGACAAAGGGGAAACCCACCAGCTTCCTGCGCGCTTATTGAGAAAGGGCAGCTGGTGAGGCAGTGATGACGGGGTACCAGGGCTCACAGGATTACGTACTGTGGGTAAAGCAGCTACTCATGAATCTTTGCATTTCTTCTTGACTTGCTGTTTTGGGTAGTCTGTGACCATTTTGGTGGCTCTCACAGCCAAGGCACATGAAAATTGGCAGTCTGGCTCTATCTTTGATTTTTGGCACTCCATCCCAGGTAGATTTAGACCATTATCAGAAACAGTTGCTGACTTCAAACCTGAGGTCTTTTCCATGTTGGGGCCACAAGTGGTTTGTTTCTACCTAGTAAGTAGCCATATGACAGAAGTGTAGGCTCAACCCAGTTATCCTAAGCCTCCTGCTACAAAACTGAATGGAATGGGCAACAAGACATGAATCAGGACACGTGTGGCCCTGATCCTTCATTGGAGCTTCTGGGCAACAACCAAAGGAGAACACCATGGTTCAATTTATTCCACAAACTTACTGATTCTCAGATCCTCATGGGTCTTGAGCCAAAGGCAAAGCCTCATTAATGCTCTGAATGGATCAAGAGCCACAGCTTCCTACCTACTGCCTCACACTAGACCTCATGATACACACATTACTGCTTCTGGGAATGAGGCTGGATTCCAAGTCTTTTGCAAAGTTCTCTTGTGCGGGCTAGGGGAATGTCAGAAAAAGAAGGAAGTCATTGAATGGCATCTGGGTGTGAAGGATTTGTGCACCCGACTTCTCTGTAGTGTCTTCCAAATTCCTGTTTTTCTTTCAAGTTCCCCATCAGTGACACTTCACTGAGATGCATCCTCCACTCACGGAATGTCCTCTCCAGAAGTATGACCTTCCTCCTTCTGCTAGAGCTAATGAAGTTTTCTTTTCTCACCTAGGTCTCCCATGCTGCTGAAGGGCAAAGACCATCCCTTAACTCTGGTGCTACCAACATCTACCACCAGGGTGCTAGAGTCAGTCTGGTTTGAAAATACTTTCTGCAGTGCTGGGGATAGAACCCAGGGCCTTGTGTGTGCCAGACAAGCATTCTAACACTGAGCCCCATCCCTTGTCCTCTATAGTCAGTCTGAATGAACTTTATGTTAACCATGTGTATGGGTTTATGTTTACACATGTTTATGCTAAATAGCCTAAAAAGGCTGTGGGTTCTTTGAGACTCACATCTCTCTGGCTGGTCACCTCTTACAATGCCCAAGTGCAGTGCCCAAGAAGCAATAGGTCATCTAGCAATCTGCAGATTTCTAAAATAATTCTACAAGGAGAAACTGCATTTCCTATCACAGATAAACTAGCTTTCTTTTCCTGAGAAAATCTAAACTCAAACTTGTATTCATCCATATTTAGATCTATGGATTCATATTCTGGAGTTGGCAGGTGGTAAATAACTCCAAAGAGCTGCCCTGAAGGACCAGCACACACACTGCCCTCTCCAGTCACATGCATGCGTCCTGTGACCTTACTCTACAGCTCTGCTCAGCTTACCTGATGGGCAAAAACTGATCCCCATTTACATTAGTTTATATGTCTGTATGTAGTAGGGACTAGACTTAGTAATTACTAAAACTTCTTATTTCTATCATTTATAGTACATGTGTACATACTCCAATTCTTTTGAAGGAACTCCAACTCTCAGACTAAACTTTTAGTTCTGATCTCACAGTTTAATACTATTTTGTCTCCTCCAATGCAAGAATAAAGCTTACTGGAAGTTCTTGAAGAAAATCACCTTCAGGGTAGGTGATTCCCAAATAGATTCTACCATATGACATACATCAATGAAGACAATTCTTACTATTTAGAATGAAAAGTGAAATTAGGGAGTGAATATGAAAATACAAGGACATTCTTTCACTATGTAAAACCAGAAAACTCCTAATAATCTGTCTTTATATTCAACCTCAGAATACCGAACATCCTTGAGAAATGACACTGCACAGGTTTCAATTTATTCCACAAACTTACTTCATAGAGAAACTGACCTCTGGGCACTAGTTCCTTTGTGCTGCCCACTCTCCCCAGTACCATGGCATAAACAGGCAATACCTTTAGCAGGAGCTCTATAACTTCCGTGTGGACGAGTCCATGCACTGGTTCTCCATTGATATGCGTGATCAGATCCCCAGCCTTCAGTCCTGCCTGGTATGCTGGACTTCCTTCTTCTACATTCTAATGTCCAAGAGGAGAGTATATATTTGTAAGCAACAACAACACTAACTACTGTTTTTTTTTTTTTTTTTTTTTCTGGCAGAATATTCTAAGCAATTCACAAAGGCTCCTAAGCTCTTAACAGGGTATGGAAAAGTCATGGTTCCTATTCTGTCATTGTTCTAAAAAAGGATGATTCCTATGTTTCCTCAAAAAACTTTTCAAGTAAATTAGAGTGTGCTTTTGAAAAACAAGGCTGGAAAAAAATGAAAAAAGGATGGAAATAAGATTATCCATGACTACTCTATGTGCCAGCTTGGTATGTAAGAATGGACAATCAAATATAGAAACTGGACAGAATTAAGAGATATGATTGGTCTTTTCTCAAATCCAATTCTACTAGTTAGATAAAGGGAAAGAACACACACACACACACAACACACACACACACACACACACACACACACACACACACACAAGTCGCAAATGTCAGCTTAACAGAAAATATTTCTGTATCAGCTCTGCTTCAGCCACCCGACCCATTCTCCAGTCTGGCTGGAAATGAAAGCTAATGCGCACACGACTGCTGGTCTTACCCAGACAATATGGTGCACAGTGTAGATGTCGCTGTCTCCCACATATACCCGGATGGCTCGGATGGTGAACCCATAGTTCTTCCCTGAACTGTGGATCACAATGGGCTGATGGGGACTGGCAGCAGCTGTTGAGGAATCTCGGCTGGGAGAGGAATCTCGTGAAGAGGAAGGGTCAGAGGACAGAGAGTGGGGTGACATTGGACTCCCCAGAGGAGAAACTGCAAACATATCTGTAAAGAAAATTAAAAAACAGCCATCAGAGCCAATCCAGGGCACAAAACATCCACGCAGACAGCCCTCCCCACGGAGCCTGGCCACAAAACAAGCCCACTTGCTTCCAGTGGCGAAATGAAGGAGAATGCTAAAAGGGTTAGATTGGTAACTGGCATGAATTTCAAAGCAAAAGTCTGCCAAAGAAACATCATAAATGTCTTTATTTTTAACTAATTTTCAATTTATACTCTAAAGTTATGATTTCTTAGTTCTCTATACTAAAAGTCAGAAAGATTAGCTACTTTCTGGCTATGATGGTTTTATTTACTATATTTTGTTTTAATTAAAGAAATAAGTAACAGATGCATGTATTTCAAGTATGTCCTAGTGCAGAGAACTGTTTAGTCGGATACTAGACTTCAAGTCTTACATAAACAATTTAAAAAATGGTTCCTTCCAAACATACATGACCAGGAAAATAATGAGTCTACTAGCTGACTTTTCTGATGTTATTGGACAAGTACTGATTAATAAATTTTAATAAAGAAAACATGAATGCAGTGACTTCTCTATAAAAGATGATTCATTACTATAGAGACAACTGATTTTCTTCATATAGTACTTACAAATCTAATATGGTTCCTTTTAGGATAAGAGAGGTATGATAGAAAAATTTTAAGAATAACTCAAAGTTTGTCTTCTAAAGCACCAATTTGCTCTGCTTTTATAAGCAAACTGCTATGTTCTGAATATGCCTTTCCAAATTCATACGTTGAAGCCCAGTCTCCACAGTGATAGTCTTGTGGGGGTTGCTTGTGAGGTGATAATAGCTAGAGAGCTCTGTCTCTTGTGAATGGGGTTAGTATCTCTAAGGAAGAGACCTGAGGGAAGCTGGTCATCTATTCTGCCGGAGAGAATATGGAAAATATCTCTCTATGAAGAGCAAGTCCTTGCTAGACACGATATCTGCTGGTGCTCTGATTTTGAACATCCCAGCCTTCAAAGCTATGAACAATAAATTCTGTCATTTATAAATTACCTAGTCTAATTTTTTTTTCTTATAGCAGCTTGAGCACACTGAGACACTTTTTTTTTCCTTTTTGGTACCAGGGGCATTCTACCTCTGTGTTATACCCCTGTCCCTTTTTATTTTGAAATAGGGTCTCACTAAGTTGCCAAGGCTGGCCTTGAACTTGTGATCCTCCTATCTGAACCTGTGATCCTCCCCAGTACTGGAATTACAGGTGTGTGCCACCATGCCTGGCAACACACTTTTAATTTGTAGTTAGTATCACTGTTCTTGGTGAATCAAAACAGATCTTAACTCATCATGTGAAATTTTAAGTGTGTATTTGGGAAAAGGCAGAACAATCTATTGGAGGATGCTGAGGTTTAAGTGTGAGCTTAGTTGGCACCAGGCTACAAAGTACCCATTGCTACTGAGGACTCACTGGGGTGCAGCGGCTCCCACTGTGGCCACAGTAAATGGAAAGTATCCACACTACCCAGGTCCCAAGTTTTATATTGTTCAAAGAAGAGCAAAGCTAAGCATGCCACTACCTGCATTCCTTCACTCTGACTTCTTGTGTTTCCTGGTCCTCTTTCCTACCTTCTGTCTAATCAAATGACCAGATAAAGGGAGGCACACTGGTAGAATGACAATCCTACAACAAACCACTGGGAAGAAGGCAGAGTAGACACACAGATTCATACTGTGATAAGGGCCACCATCATCTACCCCATGATGATCTCTGTCATCTCCCCAGTGGAACCACTTCCTTACTTTACCAATGTGTGAGCTCTCTCTCCTGCTTTTAAAAGTCAAGTAAACCATACCTAATCTACCTTCCTGCTGTGCTGCTACCCTGGGGCGATACCTTTGGGTTATAAAGGGTCACTCAGATAGGGGAGACAGGTGTCTGTTTTATAGTGCTAGGAGGGATGTTTCCCAGAGATTGGATCTGCTAGAGTGAGCACTACCCCTAAATCAGCATTTGTTTAAATCGCATTTCCTTGTGTACAAAAATGGAATTTTAAAAATGTAAACAATCCCTTTTTGACATGGTCTGTATTCTTCCAGATACAAGGCATCTGCAACATAATTCAGGCTCCACTTCCTGCTGTCTTCTGCGTGATGTCACGGCCACCAGGGTGAACGTTTCATCTCTGCCAGTGGAATTACTACAGACTTCGTAATCAGGAGAGGCAAACCCAGGTTATGGAAAAACACTGTGATCTGAAAATACCATAATTAAGCCCAGTTTTTCAAAACAGGGCAGAGAAGGATTTGACTACCAGTAGGAGGAAGCAGAGCTCAACCAACAGGGTTGGAAGAACTCACAATTTCACTGCCAGGTGTGACGCTCTGTGTCTCCAGAAATGAAAAGCTTACGTTCTCTGTGTCTATTTCCTCATTAATTAAGTAAGAAAAACTCTACTTAGCTTTTTCAACACAGATGCTGGAAACAGCTCTGTAAAGTATATAAATGATACACAGTGTAGAGAAGGAAAATCATTCCAGGGTAGGGGAAGAGGAAGGGGAGAAAAGGAAAGGAAAGAAAAGAAAAGAAAAGAAAAGAGAAGAAAAGAAAAGAAATACGCCTTCATGGAAGGAAGCCCCTCTCATTCTCTGATGCAGACTGAGATGAAGCAGACCACACATGCTGTTTGGGAGCCCCAAAGGTTTGCAGAATCAGGGGTTCTGGAAACAGAAGCTTGAGAGCTGTCTTGGGACACCAGCCCTTATGCTTCAAGCAATCTTGCATCTCAATCAGCATTCCAAACTGGGGGGGGGTGGTGTCACATGCACAAATCACACAGTTGCATGCGAGAAGGTGTCTCTCTACCTCCTGGGATCATGAGGGAAAGAGCACTGGCAGAAAGGGACTTTGTGACTCTCCCCGAGATTTTCTTTTTCTCTGTGCTTTCTAATCGCTGCCGAGCCATGTGGGAAGCGGGTTCACTGGATGGCTTTGAGGAATTATCTGTACTGTCCACACACTCGCTTCGTCCATTTATCTGATCCAAGTGCTCTGAGAAACTGCCAACTGTACAAAGAAGAAGGAATAAACATGTTCAGGAATATCTAGGGTAGGAGAGGTGGGGATGAGACGAGAGAGAGGGAAGACATACGCAAGGAAACGTGTTCTTGTGTAGGTAAGTCTGGACGACATCGGGGCAACAGGAAAAACAGCCCTGGTCTGAGAAAGGAACACGGAGGAGGCGGAGACAAGGAGGTATCCATTCAGGCTCCACTCTCTTGGCACATGAATCTGCTAGAATCTCAATCAATGATTCCATTTAACTAGAGGAATAAACCACTTTGCGTACTTTTAGATCCCATGTATCCCAGCCCTCCAGGAGAGGCCATGCTATGAACCCAGCATTGCCTTAAGGAGGACCAGGACCACCTGCTTTGTAGAGGATGCCAATGACCTTCATCAGTGCTGCTAGTAACGTTGGCACAGGGCCTTATTCAGCTACTCTGTAAGCTTGTGCCTGTACCGCTCACCATCTTCCTCGCAGTAGGCTCTGGTACGCCACTTGTGGAAGAGTACAGAGAGCATTTCCCCTGACTCCTCCCACAGCGCACGCCTCCTTTTACTCCAAGCTCTTTACAAGTTTCAAAGGACAAGACACGGGATGGTCCCTGCCACATTCCTCAGCAGCTCACAGCTTCCCGACTTTTAATCTAGATAATGTGTCACATACTGCTCCTCCCTCAAGTTATTTTCCATCCTCTCTATGCCTCTGAACCATCTTTATTTTTATTTTATTAACCCTCAATATAAACTGGAATTAGTTTTTTTCCAGTACTGGGGATGGAATCCAGGGGCATTCTACTTCTGAGCTACATCCTCAGCCCTATTTTTCATTCTTTATTTTAAAACAGGGTCTCACTGAGTTGCAAAGGGCCTCAATAAGTAGCTAAGGCTGGCCGCGAACCATGATCCTCCTGTCTCAGCCCCCCAAATGCTGAGATTACAAGCCCGCTCCACCACGCCTGTCTCATTAATTCTATATTGATAAAGTAGAAAAGTAGGATTTGGAAAATCTATACCATAAGCCTCCTATGCTTACAAACCACCAATTCCATAGTTATCCCAAGAGTCATAATCCATGCAGAGTATGTAACATCTTTCAAAGGCTGACCTTTGTGATATGTTTTGTGACCATTTTTACAGGGCTGACCATGTGATATGTTTTGCCTAGGAAAGAGCCTAATTTGACAACATTTCAGTTACACGGTAGTATGCACACCCCTTGGACACATGGCTCCTCTTCTTTGGTTCTGGTTCATAAAGGTAACAGACCCCTCAGCTGTGGTCTAAGCTAAGGGAAGCCCGGGACTTGGGAAGGCAGTATGGACATAGCACACTTCCTGGCTGTCTACTGTGTTACATGTACAGGAAAAGGTTCATGGGCTTCCACATGACACCCACCTGCCAAGGAAAAAAGACAATCTTAAGGCAAATGAGAACAGTCATTTTAAAACTCTTTTCTGCTAAAAGCTTCTCACTTAACAGTGCATCCATTCTATTTCCTTAAGGAAATCAGCAGCTTGAAGGACTTGATCAAAACTGCTTGAAAACTCAAGCTTAGCTTTTTCGGTGAGTTACCCACTTCCTTTCTCTTTCTAATTGGGCTTGGATGGGATTACAAACATGTGTAAGATGAAGAACAGTATGTCATTGTTGGGTACAATTAAGACTTACTGCGGATTCAAATACAATATAGCCATGAAAGAAGAGAGGCAGAGATAAAGCTGTGCCTTCCTAGTGGGAGAGAACACAACTTTCTCTTCTCACGCTGCCATCTCATTTTGCAGCAATGCACAGAAGTGTGTGCTTCTTTTCTGCCAATGGTGGATAATGTCACCTTAATGTTCTCTAAATGTCAAGGGTTCCTTCTTTTTGATGGTGAAGCAATATAAAAATCAACAAATTTAATTTTACTACAGTCACGGTTTTCAGGTTCCCTAATTATCCTTGGCTATAAGTAAATCAGCTCATCTCTCTATTCTGTACAGCCCCCAAGGTCTTTGATTATTTTTAGTGTGTGTATGGGGGAGAGAGAGAAAGAAAGGTGGTTTGCATCTATTAATCAAAATGCATGGCAGTACCCAGGCATATTTTTTTTTAATTATGAAAGTAATCAATCAAGTGCTTAGACGTTGTTCCCCTCCCTTCACTTCCTACCTTTCTGATAGTGAGCAGGCTGAAGATCCTAAGAGACAGTAAACCACTCGCCATGTTAAGAATTTATTTTAAATGAAGGAGGTATACTCTAAGAACCAGATGGGGATCTCTGTAACCAGAAATATTAAAAAAAACCTCATTCTATCTACCTTTGATTTAAGTACCAAGAGAACCTAAAAATGGCCCAAATGCATACAGCAATATGTTGCTGCTATACTACTTACACATTGCTATTCTCTTGGCTTCACAAAATAAGTGGAATTATCCAAAATGGAAACAGAACTGAGGTGAGAAGGGAAAAAAAGAAAAACCGACATCACTTTTCCCCATGATCAACTATCAGCATTTGTGAAGCTGCATTGATACAAACTTTCCTGAAATAAATCTAGTCTGTGAACTTTGTTTTTTTGATGACTAAAAAACCCTTTACTACAAATACTCAATTAGCTGAAAGATGTTGAAATCACTTATAGTTATCAAACTATTTATTGAATATAGCCAAATTAAAGCAGTTATTATAGCCATATTCCTGCTTCACTTTTAGAAAAAGCAAAAATGCACATGATCTAAAGAAGAACACGCTATGTGTAAAATCTATATAAATCAGGTGATATTTTAAATACATCTCAAAGGCTTGTTCTGAGGAAGGTGTGGGTATGATTATATAAGGGGGATACCTCCATTGCTAAGGGCCAGCAAGTACTGTCAGAACATTAAGTACTTGTGGCACCTGTGGAGGCACTGTTCCTCTGTCAGGAAGGTTGCGCCGCATAAAGCAACATTACAAGAAAGCTGGCAAAGTAAGGCTCAAGGGCTTGACTGCCTCCCAGTGGGAGAGTTATTTCATATGCATCTAGAAGCCTATTGGGATTGTGTTGATATTTCTGACTCCCTCCCTCTCCTCAGGCCTTGAAGCTCTGGAAGGTGTCTGTCAGCCTCATGGTATGAGCATCCTGCTGTGAACAGTATGAGTCTAGTGTGCAGAGGTAAGCTGTTTGGTATACCATACCCCCTAACAGAAGTCAACTTCCTCAAAGAAACCACCATCCAGGTGGATGCTAGAGGGAAAGCTGGCTTTGTGCTGTTCCTTATGGGGTCTCAAGACATTCTTGAGGGTAATTTTTATGAGTTGACTACTGGTATTGTCATGGTCAAGAAGGGGTCTGAGAACTGAGGAGGGGTCTGAGAACCTGACCTCGAATCTCAGGAGCTTGTCCCTCAAGCCCCAGAGGTGGGCCCATGGCAGAAGTCTAGGACGTAAACTCCATCCTTGCCGCCTGACCAGGCCGGCACTGGGACTAGGAGCACTCCACCCCTTCGCAGGCTGGAGGAGGAGGGCAGCAGGCAGTGCCCAGCAGCTTACCTGACAGCGTGGAGCTGCTGATGGTGCTGGCTGGGGTGGTGACCTCAGGCTCCTCCTGAGCACACTCTTCTGGAGGAAGGGCTGGCTTTTCGGGTTCTTCGTGGGGGTCTCCAGGGCAGGGAGTGGCTTCATCTTGCTCTCCCTCTGTTGAAATAGCCAGTTTGGGAAGCAGGCCAGAGCTGAGTTTATGTCTGTTGCTTTCAGTATCCGAAGAGTTGGATGTGGATAACTGTTGCCTTGATTAAAAACAAAAACAAAGTCATACATACACACTAGGAAACTGTGTTAAAGGTGAATTTTGAAGAAAAAAAAAAGAACAGGTAAAAGTGGGACTTGGATAAACCCAACCAAGAAGCATCTAATAGAGTGGTTCTTAGGTGTGGAACCCAGACTGGCAGCATCAGTATGCCCGGGCAATTTAGAGCCAGGCATGATAGCACACACTTGTAAACCTAGTACTTGGGAGGATGAGACAGGAGGATGGCAGGTTGGAGGACAGCCTCGGCAATGTAGTGAGACTTGCAACAACCTCGTGAGATCCTCTTTCAAAATAAAAAAGGGCCTGGAGGTACAATGTCCCTGGGTTCAATTCCCAATATCAAAACGACAAAAAGAGAACACCCCTCCCCCATGCACATCCTTAAGACCCATCCCAGATTCATTGGAACAGAGGCGGTAGGTTGGGCACAGCCACCTGCGTCTTCACCGGGCCCCGCAGGTGATTCTGCCCTTTGCTAAGATTTAAGAGCCACTGCTCTGGCAGCTACGGCTTGTGATTCTACTTAGGAGGCATCTCACATACACTTCAGAATATTCCGAACTCCAGCTTAATGTTTCCGTGGATGGCAAAGTAGTGCTTTTGGTTTTGTCCCCAGAGTCTTCCTTCTCTTCTCCTGAATTCTGAGTTATTCGATCTATACTGCTGAAAACCTGGAAGGCAAATAATCAGTGCTTGTTAATATCTTCTAGACAGTGCTTGTCAGAAAAAAAACTCAGGTCTTGGGAGGAAAAAATGGAGAGAACGACTAAAGTGTGAACTAAGAGCAGGTATTAGGAAAGCACTTGCAATGTTGTTTAATTGAATCCTGAGCTGAAGGGTGTGTGTGTGTGTGTGTGTGTGTGTGTGTGTGTGTGTGTGATTAGAGTGGGACCTATGAATTCATCCCCCTCTCTCACCATAGCTCGTGGACTTTGTACCTGCAAATAAAATCCATAGATGCATTGGGGTTTCTAGGCCTCAGGATCAATGCACATCTTAGATTACTTTTTAACCATGGAGTCAATCAGAAAAAGAAAATAACAGAGAAAAAAGGTTTAATGGCTACCAGTCAGGGGTAGGAAGAAGAAAAATGAATTGAAATTGAGTGCAATGAGAAGAATAAATTATCTGTTTCAAGATTTGGGTGGGGGTGGGAACATATACTGGGGGAAGGGAGGGCTGCTGCACATACTTGGTTTTAAGAGCCAGGCATCCTATTTGTTTTACAAATCACATACACAGGCAGGCAGCTTCCTGTGCTGGTACTGGAATTCCTGTAGGGGATCTGAACCAAACTTAAGGTCTCAGCCCATTTCCTTTCTTCCTTCCTCCCTCCCTACCTACTGTGGTACTGGGGATATAACCCAGGTCTGTCCTGTCTGCCTGTCCATCTATTCTTATCTATCTATCATAATACTAGAAATTGAACTCAGGGTCTCACACTGCTAGGCAAGTGCTCTATCTTGGAGCTACATGCCCAACCTAAAAAGGCTAAAATTATTAAAAAATAATGTTCAAGACAGGATCTCACTAAGTTGACTAGGCTGGCCTTGAACTTGTGGTTCTCTTTCCTCAGCTTCCCAAGTGTCTAGGATTATAGATATGTGCCACTGTGCCCAGCTGTCTCGGCCCATTTTTGAGTCTCTCTTTTCTCATAGGAAAGATGGGGGGTAAAGTGGGGTTCCAGATTCATATTCCTACTCAGCTACTGGCTGCTCTCATGGGGATGGCCATCGGATCTCCTACTACTTACTGTAATTAGGAGGACAAGATTAGGTGAAAGAGCAGGGGGCAGGTAAGATGAAACACTAAGGCAAAGAAGGAGTTGTGTTTAGAGTGGGCTTCAGGGGCTGGGGATTAGGTCATGCTCAAAACAGCCATTTAGTTAGTAGAACTTGTCCTGGCTCTGTGACTGACTTACCACCACTCTCTCCAGGGAGATCCCTACCTCCATAATTCCCATCAACAGAGAGGGTAGGGCTAGCCAATTTGCAGATGCATGCTAAGTAATCACTTAGAAAAAGCTGCAGAGCACTTTAAAATCATGAAATGTTACCAAAAAAGCTAAACAATAATCATGTAAAATGCCATGGCAACAGAAAACACATAGCAACTATAAACAGCAGGAGGGAGTGAGGGTGCCCTCTGGGTTTATTTCCGTTTTCCTTATCCTGTCTCAAAACTATTTTCTTTGTTTGTTTTTTAATCTTACCACTGTCAGTAAAAAGGCATCTTTCTCAAGCACCAATTTTATTCTCCCATTTCCAAAATCCTATCTCAGCTTCCAACAGCCTTTTCACTATAACTCATAATTTCTAAGGCTGGTTACAAGACTTTCTCATTCCATGGCCAACTCTCCCCAGGTAAACTTGCTTCTGTTTAGGACAGCCTTCTCCTTGTGCCATGCTCAGTGTAATCCTTAGGATAGGGTCTTGCATACACAAAATGTCACGTTCTTCAATATAAGAAGAAAGAGCCGGGCGTGGGGGCATACACTTGTAATTCCTGTGCTTGGGAGGCGGAGATGGAGGATCGCGAAGGTTCAAAGCCAGCCTCAGCTGGCTTAAGAGATCCTGTTTCCAAATAAAAATATAAAATAGGCCTGGGAGTGTAGCCCAGAGGTAGAAGGGTTTCCAGGAACCCCATTACCACACCAAAGAAAGAAAGAAAGAAAGAAAGAAAGAAAGAAAGAAAGAAAGAAAGAAAGGACCCCTACAGCTCTTAGCTAGAGCGAAAGACAAGCAAGCAAATTCATCAGATGGATGACTGTCTCAAAGAGAGGACTGTGTGTGCAAGTCTATGCCTCAAAAAACAAAATGGACCAAACAAAAAACAATTTATGGGGAGAGAAAGCTACTTCTACAGTAGGGTGGGGACTCCTGATTATCAAGATGACTGGATAACAAAAAGGAATTTTAAACATAGGAAACCTCAAACCCCACAAAAGGTAGGTGGTTTTAGGAAACAGCCCAGCTGCATAGAACACCTACTACTGGCCAGAGGGAGACTCCCCCGGGAGCTCTGTGTTGATCCTCAGTTTCACTTACTTTTGAAAACCGGTGTGAACAGGAAGAAAACTGCCTGATTTCCACACTAAAATCTTCATCGTTTGTGTCATCTTCTTCCTCAGTTTCCATGTGATGGTACTTCTCAGACCGAGCTGCAGAGAAAATGGAATAGGTGCTATTACTCAAAATGTCTGCTTTTAACACTTTAATTATGAGCATTGGTATCAACGAAACATTATGTTTAAGAACTTGGAGGTATGAAGCTGGAGGGCTATAAAATGGAGATGATTTTTTTTTTTTTTTTTTTACATAGGAAAGGCCAAACAGTGTCCTATGTCAGATAATGCACATACTATCAAAATAACTTGTGTCGTCCTCTGATTCCAGTTGGGGGATAAATTCCGCCTTCTGTCTCAGCAAACTGTTCCAGTCTAGAGAACGGAAGAAGCGGTGCTGCTTGACTTCATATGCGCCACCTGGAAGGGGAGAGAGGAGAGGCAGAAAGTGGTAAAAATATCCCCCAAGCAGAGGTAAATAGCAGATCTCGACAACCTAAAACATCTATGGGCAGATAAGTAAAAAGAGTCACAGAAATCATTTTTTTTTAAATTCTATAACCAGAACTTGAAAAAAAAATGGTTCCCATAATTTATCAGCAGGAGATCTGATTTTGCTAATAGCAGTTGCTATGGCACAGTTTTTCTTTGTTAATATTTCCATGACTTCCTTCATTTTTCAAAGGTTAATGATGCGGCCACTTAAAATCACATTAAACTGAACCCGGGGACCTGGACATACGCTGGCCCAAAGCAAACTCACTGATTACAAACTCAGACCAATTCTAACAAGGTGCAAAATGTGTTCACAGCAATATTTCCTCTGAAGGTAAGGTTAATAATGATAAATTTTTTGGTAAATACTATATAATGGTTACCATTCAATTTTATTGGATTGCTCATTAACATACATAGGAATTATATTGTGTGGCTTAGATTCTTAAGTTAGGAACTCACAAACCTATTTGACAGATTTATAATGTATCCCACACAAATCAATCACAGTTCCTAAGTTTGAGGCTTCTTTTTGCCAAGTCGGCAAGATAGCCCAATTCGGTGAGATGTTTTTAATTCTGTTGAGGATTTTAATGAGTGATTTTGAAGGGCAGGCCTCATAAAAAAATATGAACATTGTGCCCGGGTATAAAGAGAGGAAGGCACACATTGTAAAATCTTAGCACGAGAATCTGGCCCCCAAACTGCCACCAGCACAGACACTGTTGATGAGAAAGATAACAAAGAATTGATTCTGAAAAACCACTAGGAAGATTTTGCAGAAGACTAAAGTGGGGTCTAATGATCCTCCCTACGGGGGAAACTGCCTCTAGTTGTAATGAAAATGCTTCTTCCCTGCGGCTGCACCCATGCCCCTCATCCTGTCCTCGGTGGGGTACAAAAGAAATCAGATGGGAAAGGTAAGATGTATGCAAAGGGAGCTGTGGCTCTGGGTTGGGGGGAGAGTGCTGTATATGTGTGGTTCAAAGATGTGGCTCTGTCCCTCCAAAACAAGGTACAGTTTCAGCTCTAGCTATGAACCTGTCCAGGAGAAGCTGGTGTCCTCAACATAATGGCATCAAAGCAAGCTAAGAAAACCACCCAAAAGAAGGGAAGACGGATCCTCCTTTACAAAGCACTGGATTAGGATCCTGACCCAAGCTTTTATCCAGGTCTTTTCTGTGTTTTTAGCAAGAGACTGAAGTCTGAGGTTAATCACAACAGGAACATCAGTTAACGTAGCTATGACTCGCGGGCCAAGTATTGCAATAGGTGCTGCAAGAATTTTGTTTCTTTTAATTCAGTAATTGGAAATAGCCACTTGAAGTAGGCCTTATCAGCTCCAATTTTTTTTAGGGGAAAAACTAAGGAAAAGCAATAAAAGGCCTTGAACCAATATCCTCAGAGGGTAAGGATGAGAAAAGTTATATCTAAGCTTGTCTATAAACGCCCAGGCTATGCACAGTCCCACTTCACACCAGGAGGGGGCGCACTTTAGGTTCCATCCACTCCCCTCTCTCCCCTGCTTCAGTCTGAAATGGATTCGCCATCTCCGAGATGGGGTTGCTGAGCCCATTCATAGGACTTTCTACAGCATGTCCCCACATCCACCCCAGTCCACCATGCATCCTGGCTCTCATCTAGCCCAAATCAGGGCCCCCAAATGCCAGTGTCATTCTCTTTAGTGCTTTTACTTGCAGAAGAAAAATACAAAAACCAGGAGGGCTTATGTTTGTTTGCTTCCCTATCCAACTCCCTCCGTGTGCCGACGACAAAAGGGCTGCAGAGTCCAGCTCAGATGAATGGCTCATGACACACATCTCTGTCCTTCCAGCCTGGCCATGGGTCCACTACAGCACATGACTAGCAAGTCAGCTGCTGCTCATGGGGCCTTATCAGGGGCACAGCCCCAACATTCCGGGCTGCTTGCTCAGCTTTACCCAGAGAAACAGCGTCCCAAGACCAAGGGCTCACGTGGCCTTTCCGACAACACCACTGCCCTGCCCGCCCATTCTGGAGCCCAAGCTGATGAAAACCTTTGCTTCCTCTCTGTGGATGATGACAAATGGATCCTCCCCAAGGAGTTCCAGCTCACTGAGGATCAAAGTCACACATCACACCCTTCTGTCACCTCACTGAGAAGAAGCTGGTGATCAGCGAGTTCTGCTTCTTATGTACTTATGCAGTAAAGAGAAAGAAGAGAATTAAAAGAACACGCTGGGAGAAAATGACCGCTGGGCTACACACTGTTGGTCAAAGTGCAGGTGACAGCATCATGAGCCATATGCGAATCACTAGTGCAATGAATTTTCTCACTGGAAGAATTCACCATGAAAGGAAAGGAAGGGAAACTGGGTATTTCTTGAGCAATCCCACACTAAGCTGAATGGACTAGATACCTTCATGAACGTTTGAATAGTTGCTCTTCATGCTAGTCCTCGGCGGTGGATCGAATGCCCATTTTCATAGATTAGTAACTAAGACGAAGGGCAAGGAAGAAGCTGTTCAGGTCCTCTAGCTGGCCCACAGGGGGCTGTCACATCTATGCAGCGCTGAGGTCCGTGAGCCAGGCTGCCCCTGAACTCTCCCCAAGTCCAAGAGCATACTTCAAGGAGGACAAGGGCCCAAATCGCCAGTTATGCTTGGGCTCCGATGTTCTCCCTTGAGTTTTCTCTCCTTTCATGGAAGTTTCTTAAACATCCATTATGTTCTTCACACCCTTTTTCTCAGCCTCCCTAGTCTGTCGGGCGAATGTGCATTCACACATTTTCACGGTGCATTATTTTGCCCACTAAATATGCATTAAATACAAAATGCTGTCACTGGAAGCAGCGTGGCAGGCCTGCAGAATGCTCAGCCTCATTCTCCAGCCCTACTGGGACATGTCGTGTCAGACCTGCCTGTTTGGCAATCACTTCTTGACAATGCCCAGACCTCAGGCAGGGTCTCTGCAATGTCTCTTTTGGGCTTCTGCTAGGGGATTTGTTCTTCAAGCTGTCAGAGCCTAAAAAGACTGAAAGCAGCAGTGAGTGGTAAAATGGGCAGAAAGATAACTAGCAGCATATGATGTACAAACGGGTATGCTGACCACTCTCATGGCCCTGTCCTGTTAAGTCAAGCCCAATCAAGAATCCCAGTATTCCTGGAGAAGGGCAAGGGGCAGACTATCAAGTAGAAAAACTCTCCAGACTGACGCTTGAACACGTGGGAATGGGGACTCCTGAGTCTCTTTCAGAAAGGGCATGCCCGTTCCAATATATGCTGTCAGATCTTAGGAGGCTGTTTCTCTGGGTCAGTTGAGAGGATGTCTAAATAGGTATTTGTATTAGTGCTGGGTGATCTCAAAATGCCAGTGCTTCTTACATTTGGCTCGAGTGAGTAAAAATCACTCCTTAAAACCTTGCCCCATACACAGTCTTGACACCAGTTCTTTGACAGCTACCCATCTCTCTTGAATCACAGAGCAAACTTGACTTCAGGCCACAGAGGTTGGAAAATAACAAGTTGGCTTGTCACTTCAGACAAGTGGAAAAAGCAAAGAAATATACAGAACACAGTTCAAGGAGTTCAGCAAGCTCAGAAGTGGGAGCATCACCACCATTCTGTGTCTCCTGTGTGAAAAAGGAAAACTTGCGATTCTACATGCAGGAGATTCAAAGTGACAGCAGTAGCGTCACACCTGGGTCTCAGAGCCTTAACCGGGATGCCCTCTCTGAATCCTCACAGTTATCCTGTGAAGTAGTTCCTAAAAGCTGTTTCACAGGTAGAGAAACAAGAAACAGAAGGGGAAGTAACTTGTCCGTGGTCACACACCTGAAGCATGCTCAGGCAACCTGGCTCCAGGGTTGGTGCTCCTAACTCCGATTTGCATTGCTTAACAAGTTAAAGGGCCACTTGTCCACTGAGAAGGTCGGAGGCACATGGAGCTGCAGTTAAGAGGCTCAGCTCAAGAATGTTTCCCAGCTAAGTCCTGATTTGAAACCTTCTTGGATTCCCTAATGCGGGGGGTCCACAAAATTTTTGTGTAAAAGCCCAAACAGTAAGTATTTTTAGTCTTTGCGGGTTATGGAGTCTATGAAGACGACCCAACAACGACACTGTAGCACAAAGGCAGCCATAGATGATACGTTAGCTGAATGGCATTATTGTGTTTCCATAAAAACTTTATTTACAAAAACAGAAGGTGGGCCAAATTTGGTCCATAGGTTGTAGTTTGCTAACTTCTGCTCTAATGTATTATCATAAACTCTAGTAAGCCAGCACATCATAGATAAAAACAGAGCCCACTAACAGGAGAATCTGTTAGTGGAGAATAATAGAAATATTTGGAACTGTCACAACTGATTTTTGTCTTGGAAAAAATGAGGAAGAGATTAATATTTTCAGTCTTATCTGATATTTCTATTAAAATGAAACAGTTAAGAATAAACAACCTATCAAGCCAACAATTTCCACTGATGAAAATTAGGAATTCTGGCTAGTATATGCACATTTATATTTAATATTTTAGTCTTTCCAGACAAATTCACACACTTGGGCAGACTGGGAATGTATACTGGGATCTCTGAAGTCTGTTTAGTCAGAATAGAGAAAAGAACAGGAAATACAAAATCACAAGCAGAACAGTCTGGAAAAATAATCAGCAAGAAACAAATCTCTCTCTTTAATCTTGAGAGGCAGGGGTTTTAATTCTCTTTCTTGGGTCAGGGTGCTGATCACCATGATAGGACAGCATGGTTTAACCCCAGGCCCTCATTTCCAGTAATTAGTTTGAGAACTGATAACCTATTTCAAAGCCTGTGGATAGTAAACCTGCTGGGTCAAATCCTTATGGGAACATATATCAAAAACAACAAAACAAAAACAAAAGGAGTTCCACATATCTGATTCTTCATTTCAAATTATTCCAGATGCATTGTTTTTTTCAGGACAGAAGAGCTGCATATGCCCTTAAGATTTATTTATTGAAACAAATTAAGAATTTCTGCTTTGCAAAATACAAAAGCAACAAAAACAAAGACAAACAATAAAGTGCCCTCACAGTGTCTATACCGCTCTGAATCAGAAAATAAAACCCCAAGTAATATTATTCTAATGTGTTGTAGTCATGTCCTAGATCAACTAACATATGTTGTCTGTACAACAGCAAAACACAAACAAAGGCCTCTGAATGCTCCACAAAGACATTATTTCTTCCATCTTGGCAAAATCAAAACACATGTGCTCTATCTAACCTGTTCCCAGCCTCTCCAGGGGATTCTGCCTGAGCAGCAAGGTAATCAGATCCTGGGCATCTGGTGGGGGGGCCTCATCCTTCTCGGGCCAGTTGATCTCATCTAGAATGAAAAAAGAAGTTAAGAACTTTATATTTTCAAAAGGTGGTCCAGATCCCAACAGCATAGACATAGCCTCGACATTTGTTAAAAATGCAAACTTTCAGGCTCGATCCCAAACCTCCTGAGCCAGACTCTGCGTGTTCAGGTACTCAGTTGACTTCTATGTGGAGTTAAGTGAGAGCACAATATTTTACAAGGTACAACTAGCACAGCTCTCTACATGGTAGGGAGGGAATATTTCAGGAAGTTGTATTTTTCTTTTTTTTTTATTCTTTTTTTTTTTTTTTGGTGGTACTTGGAGTGGAACCCAGGGGCTTTTCTACCTCCAGGCTACACTCCCAGACCCATTTTTTAATACTTTATTTGGAAACAGGGTCTCACTAAGTTGCTGAGAGCCTCACTAAGTAGCTGAGGCTGGCTGCGAACCTCCTGTCTCAGCCTCCCAAGCGCTGGGATTACAAGCGTGCACCACCATGCCCGGCTTTATTCATTTTTTTTTTTTTAATCTGGAAGAATTGACTCCTAGAAAGTGGCCCTGGATAGTGGGAGGACTCACTATAATAGACACTCTAAAACTGGGTGTGGTGACTCATGCTTATAATCCCAGTACTTGGGAGTCTGAAACAGGAGGATCACGGCTTGAGGACAGCCTCAGCAAGTAGTGAGGTGCTCATCAACTTAGTAAGACCCTGTTTCCAAATAAAAATATAATAGGGCTAGGGGTATGGCTTGGAGATAGAATGCCCCTGGGTTCTATCACCAGTACCACAAAAATAAGTAAGTAAGTAAATAAATAAAACAGAGACTCTAGACACCTATGTTCCAGATACCCACTGATGGGGGAATCATCCAAGAATAAGATTTTCTCTCTTACTATCCTCAACTAAGAATCTGGCCACAGCCATAGAGTTCTTTAGCTCTAAGAAGCAATATCTATATCTATATATAGATATAGATATAGATATGGATATAGATATATTGCAAATAGTGACTGCTTCTAGAGACAAAGGCCAAAATGCTAAGACCAAAGAAGAGTAATACTCAAGGTAATCATAGTAACGGGAGTATTTAAAATCTGCCATAAATATTAGAATATGTTCTTACTCTAAAGGAGTTTGCCTGAAGATAGGTGTGTGTGTGTGTGTGTGTGTGTGTGTGTGTGTGTGTGTGTGCTCATGTGCATGGAAATGCAATAAAAACATGAGTTATTTCTGTGTGTGCCTGCCTCTAGCTTCCTCAGCTGCAGTTTAAATCTGATTTGGAAAAGAAAACATGAATATGCATCTGAGCCGTAAGGCACGGAGAACAAAGCCAGCATTTGCTGCTTGTGTTAATTAAACAGTTGATTCCCCTTGCCACTCAGGCCTTGGTATGTCAGAAAACAGCCTAGTTATAAATCCATAAACAGCTCAGATATTGTTTAAAGGGGTTATACACTGCAGGCAACTCACAAATCTACTTTGTTAAAGTTTACAAATATGCCTGGCTTGCAAAGTCACTGTTAGAAAATAATGCTGTGATTAAGAGGCTCCTCATATGCACAATGAATTTTTCCCATATTTTCACTGCTGGTCTGTGGAAGTACAGTCCATAATAGATCGGAGGTGGTTGATGGAGATGTCAGCAATGCCTGACAGATTTTTGGGAAGACAGGCCTTTTTGATCTATGCTTCAGGGGAATTTATATTATCAGCAGGTAGGGTAGTGATAGATCCTATTTAATTATCATTTAGCTTTGCCACAAGCCACATGACAATAGTTAGGGTCAGCTCGCAGGTTAAGATCTAAAGGTTATTGAATTTTAAATGAAAGATGAACAGCTGTTGCAGAAATAACATTACACCATAACAACTACCAATGAAATCATTAACAATCTGTGGATTCAATTTGCTTCCTACCCATTCTCATTATTTATTATTTGGTAGACATTTGTTTTCAGGGTTTATTACATTTTTGTTAATTTCTTCACTTTGCCATTAGCCATTTTTCCCATTTATGTAAATGTTACCCACATTAACCTTTTCTTCCCTGGTGCAACTTTCCTATTATGGAAAGGAAGATCAGATGACAATTAAATCATTTGTAAATCCCACACCAATATCTTTGGCAAAAAATAAGGGGGGCACATGATAAAAGTTGGATACATCACTAGCACATTTTTGAATTCCATGTTAACAAAACTTCCTCAGATCAATTTTCAACACATATTGCTCTCTTGAGATGGAGAGATGCTATGATGAGTGAGTTCTTTTAATTTGTTGGCTCGACAGTTTGATAAAGGTTAACATTTTCATAGTGAAAACGTTGACACTCAACAGATTTACATTAAATAGCTGCTTCCCAATAGAGGCTTAAAGATGATATTTACCACTGATGACTTGTCCAAATAGCTCTTCTGGAGTGTCCCCAAAGAATGGCACACAGCCAACCAGAAATTCATAGAGGATAATTCCCATGGCCCACCAGTCCACGGGCTTCCCATAGCCCTGCCTCAGAATCACTTCCGGGGCAATATATTCAGGAGTGCCACAGACCTAAAGGACAATTGCAGTATTAGAATATTAGAACAACTGGAATACTATTCAGGAATTAAAATGAATAAAATGAATGATGAACACCAATTACTTTGCCTAACATGCACCTGTTCAATTACATGGACTCACAAGGTGAAAGATCTGAAAAACAAATTTTAGTATCTATAAAACCAAGGCAGCCAGGTGTGGTGATGAATTTCTGCAATCCTAGTACTGGGGGGGGGGGGGAGGCTGAGACAGGAGGATCACAGGTTCCAGGACAGCCTCAGGAACTTAGCGAGACCCCATTTCAAATAAAAAATAAAATAGGGCTGGGGTACAGTTCAGAGGTGGAATGCACCTGGGTTCAATCCCTGGTAACACACACACACACACACACACACACACACACACACACACACACACACCCCAAGGCAAATTATTCCTTTAACACCAAAAAAGGGAAGTTTAAAATTCTGCGTGAATGTTAAATTACATATATTCAGTTTTAAGCAGAGACTCTAACCCCGTTTGGTCATTTTAGCTATCTTATAATATTTAAAATGTCTGTAATTCTTAAATTTAAAATAGTAATACATTTTTAAATCTGTCACTATCAGAGACAGTTTTAGTATTTTATATGACCAAATTGATTCACACCCTGGTCATTCCATAAAGCCATGACAGTTGAGATATGTTTACCTTAAGTAACTTTACAATGAACAGATTGTGGGCACATGGTAATGAGGCATGCTTAAAGGGAAATGGGCCATGGCTCGGATTTTAGCACCCGCAATTCTACAATGCATCATGAGTTTCACGAGTACCCCACTGAGACTCCTGAATTCCTTACAAAAACAGTTTTCCATTTGTCTCTCTCACACTCTCACTTGTGTGCAATTAGATCATTCGTCTTGCTAATAGACCATAATGCTGGGGGAGGAACGTGGAGGGAGTGGACAGTTCAAAGAGCCCAGGGAGACAAATGGGAGCAATTTGCACTTTATTAAATGTAGGGCTTATACAGACATCTAAACCACAACACTAATGTGAAGATGGCCTACACGTGTTGATTTCATTGGTATTTCTTCTTAGTGAAGAACTGCATCTAAGCTTACCTGTTTATCCAGGAACTCTCGAGCATCCTTCTCAATATGACCCTCATAAAGATTGGTAGTCATGCTCATTAGTCCCACCTTTGACAGTCCAAAGTCGGTTAGCTTTATGTGCCCCATAGAGGTGACCAACAAGCTATGAAGCAGAAGGGCATAGAGAAAAATAATAATTTTGAAGATGCTTTATTTTTCAGGCTCCCCTCTTTCCTCATTCATTTGTAAGACTATTCAATCTATCAGTCTCAAGGTTATTACAAAACCCAACCTGGACAGAGAGAGAGAGAGTCAACACAAAGGTGTCAAACAATTGCATCCAGTAGCTGAGTGTAATTCACAAGGGAGGATCCGGGACAAGGCAGAACTCATCTATGTGGGAAAAGCCACATACAGTATCATTTTTATAACACTCTGAAACTTGAAAAAAATTCAAATATGGAACTCTGGCTCCTTTCCATTTTCAGAATAATAAAAAATAGCAGAGAGGGGCTTCGAATAATTCCATGTCATACATCAGGAATTAAGATAAACAACCCATCTGTGATTCAAATGAGACATAGATAAAAACTTGGACAGAAAAATGTAGTATTGTTTCAGATTTCAACTTCTGGCTCTCATTTAAATTTCTACTCATTAAACACAAAAGCTGTATTTCTTATACATGCAAAGAACTTGCATTTGGATATATTTTAAATGCTGTATTGTAAGTCAAAA
This sequence comes from Muscardinus avellanarius, assembly GCF_963383645.1. Classification (NCBI taxonomy): domain Eukaryota; kingdom Metazoa; phylum Chordata; class Mammalia; order Rodentia; family Gliridae; genus Muscardinus; species Muscardinus avellanarius. Next base: position 56,208,301 of record NC_137786.1, on the reverse strand, counting down.
AATAAAAATTTAAAATAGTATCATATCAAAAACAAAATAAAAGAAATAGAGGGATTAAAAATACCTACTGAAAGGAAGTATGCCAAAATTCTAATAGTTTTCTTTGGTAATACTGTGGATGAATTTTTTTTTCTTTTTCCCTGTGCTTTCCAAATATTCTTGAATGAGGATGGGTCAACTTTATTATGAACATTTCAAGACACTTAAAAATCTTTACATATTAACATGTGATTTTTTAGAGGCATCTCACATTAGTGAAGAAAGCATGAAATATTTAATAAATGGCATCAAGATAAATAGCTATTCATTTGGGAAAATATTCTATCTGTATCTCAAATCAGACAACAAAATGAAATTCATGTAAATTAAAAATTAATAAATAAAGTGTGAGTAAAATCGAATATAATATCATGTATCTTATCTTGGAATAGAGAAGGATTATCTAAGTATGATTTCAAATTCAAAAACTATCCAGGAAACAACTAGTAGATGTCTATGTTCCTATTTGAAGTTCTATATCATATAAACAGCTTAAAATTTAACTCTCGTCTTAGAGTCATCTTTTTCTATTTCTCATAAGTTTTTTTCATAAGTTTTCTCATAAAATTTTATAAGAAGTATAGCCTTTAAAAATTATTAAAAAGGACCATAGATACTGCTAAGATATCTTGGACATTACAGAAGAGTTTTAAAATGTACGAATTGTATTAAATAAAACATTTTATAGACATAAGAAAACGTTTGGTATTATGTAAAAGAGGGCATATGTTTCATCAGTGTACATACTTGTCTGGTTTTAAATCCCTGTGTACAATTCCATAATTATGTAGGTATTCCAAGGCCAAGACTGTCTCAGCAAAGTACATCCTGGCCATATCCACAGGGAGAGGACCCATATTTTTCATTAAAGTAGCACAGTCTCCTCCTGTAAAATAGAGGAAAAGATTAAGCAGCTACATATCAAGTAGGATTAACAAAGACAATCAGTTTAGATTGCAGAATTTCAAAGCAGAGTCATATTCATAAGTGTACCACATTCATAAGTAGAGACTGTGTGTTAAGTAATATGTTTCTAATTAAGATGTGGAGTACAGAAAATAAAGATGCAGTTTATTCATAATGGAGCAGGTTTGGCTCTAAAGAAAAACAGTATTTTGAAGAACTACTAGCATAATGTTAGAATTATGGTAACAATTTAAAGGTTGTTGACATAAAACATGAATTCTGGAATCAGGCTACTGAGTCCAAATCCTAAATCTGTCTTGTAGGCTGAGATCATCTGAGCAAACTAGTCTCAGTAGTCATGGATGTGTCATCTACAATATCAAGATAATAAAAATATCTACATGTGATAATCTATGTAAAGAATTTAGGATGTTGTCTGGTATATAGCAAACATGTTGAAAATATTAGTTATTGTTTTTTAAATAACCACAATGATTAAAAGCAAAGCATTGGTGTGGTAGAAAGAACAATGGATGGGCATCAAGCAACCTCTTATTTTAGGTCGACTATTCGATACCTGGTAAGTGTTTCTTGGTTCTCAGTTCCCTCATCTGCCGAATGAAAACAATTAACTAAAGGTATCTACTGCTCCTTTGAGTTTTATAGTTTTGAGATTCTGTTCAAATAACAAGACCTTAAACTCTGTGCTTTAAAAATTGTTATAGCCTTTACTGATCTATTTATCTTGTTAACTTTACGTCAACAAGTCATGGCCACTCAAAATCTCAGAAATGTAATGGGAAAAAGATGGAAATAAGATTACTTGGAGCATGTAATAGACAGACCATGAACCACTTTAAAAAAAAAAGAAGAAGAAGAAAAAAGCTGAACATCAGTAAGCTAGATTTTCTCGAATGGCTCTCCTTTTCCCTAACACACTTTTAATTTCATACCATAGACTGAAAAGGATATATTCTTAACTCATTTAAGAACACCACTTGCAATGAATGCTTTTATATGTGATAAGAACAAGTAGGAAAAATCCCATCACTTATATTCCAACTTTAATGACCAATTGAAGAGAGATAGTTAGGATTAAAAGCTATTAAAAAAGAAAAACAACCTTTTCCCAAACAGCGCTCATTTTCCCATTGTTATAGTAGAGCAGGCACTTTACAAGCAATTATCTTAAGATAATGACTGGGAATACAGCCATCTCATTGCCTGGCTTCAGTTCCTAGGTGGATATAGCCATTATGAGGCGCAAACACAGACGGTTTCAGCAACACAAATGAGCAAGGGATTTCTGGATACAGGTGTCGTGTTCTCTGTCTGAGACTGATTTACCTTCCACATACTCCATGACCATGCACAAGTGGCGCCTTGTTTCAAAGGAACAATACATGCTCACAACAAATGGGTTTTCTGCAAAAGTCAGGATGTCCCGCTCCACAAAGGCCTGCTGGATCTGGTTTCGAAGGATGAGGTTCTGTTTATTAATCTTCTTCATTGCAAACCTCTGTCGGGACTCTTTGTGCCGAACAAAGTAGACTGCCCTGAAAATAAATACAAATATGGGGTTGACAGTGAGAAAAGGTGTGTGGTGAATACAGTAAACCACATGATTGACTTTTCTTAATTCAAATGGCAGCTGTATTTCCACTCACACAAGCAACAGTAGCAAATAGAAATGGTCCCTTCCAGGTCAAAGTCCTTTGACTAGGTTGAATTTTTTTTTTTTTTTTTTTTTTTTTTTTTTTTTTTTTTTTTTTACATAAGGCACTGGATTCATCTTTACTGCTGAAGAAAGGAACAGGACCATCCCTAGAGGGAATTACTTTCCAAAAGCTAGCTGATGATTTCAGTTTTTCCACAAACAAAACAAAATCTGATACATAAGTCAGAACTGGGAAGGATTAAGAAAATTACATGCAGATCACAAGCTAGATCCTTTCTAGCATTAGACATATGTTAGGCACTTTCTCTTGACTGACTAAAGCAATAATTTTCTAAATGATACCCTTGGGCTCTGCAAAAAGGACCATAGCTCCTTAGAGTATCTGGTTTCCAGTTGAGAGTAATTTACTTGCCATAAAATTTCCAGATAAATGAGAAGTGTGTATGGGGTTATATGAGGCCAGTCATCAACAAAAGGTAGCCAACTTCCTCACTAGGGACCTCAGCATGTGCTACCCTGGTGCTTGTTCCAACAGGAAATGCATTTCCCAACATGAAAGTAGACGACATGCTATCTCCATCCCATGGCCAAAGTGTCAGGCAACTTGACTGTAAAATGACCAGCCAAGGGGACACTCAAACTCTGCTTAAAATCTCACCTCAATATTTCCTATAGCTAGACAGTAGACTCTCCAAGGCTGAGGATAATGTAGGGAAAGAAATCATTAGGAGGAGGAGTCCTAAAACCCCTCCCAGGAAATGCGCAGCCACAAGGGCAATGTCGTGGCCTGGCTCCATTTCTCAAGTCACTCCTCACTGTCATTATCAAGGAGGATGGATGCAAACTCTCTAGGAAGGCCCTGAGCAAATAAAGAATTTACCTAAAGAGTCATCAACCTTTACAAGTGTGTATTTGTTTACCTAAAGCCATCCTGCAACCAGAGGCGATTGATCAAATAGTAATTTGCCAAGAAAAAAGCCATCAATCACAGGAAAGTACATCTAATAGCATGCCTTCTAAAACAAAGGGTTATGTGATCTCAGATGCTGTTCACCCTTCTTATTCATTGTCCCTGAATGATAACTGCAAAGGGCACTAGGTTATCCTGTGTTCCCACTGAACCGATGGCCCACTGGTGAAAATCTCAAGTACATTCAAGGCCAGTTTAGTCAATAATAATATCCCCTGAAGTGTTCAGCTAGGAATAACTTTTTCATTTGATTGTGCATATCTTTATCTTCTCATCATATTCATGTTTTTCATCATTCACTCACAAAATCACACGTTTGTATATTTTTTGTTTCTAAACAATTTGTGGGTGCTTTATTTTACCCCCCTTTATTTCTTTGATTTTCTAGTTTTTCCTTCATTGTACAGTAAAAAGATCCCTTATCCACGCTCCACAAAAACTAACTCACTGAATGACTTGGTACTTTCATTCTCACTATGACGCAGAGTAATGTGGAGGCAGTCAGTCGGCCCTGGCACTGGCCTCATGGACCAGCAGTCCACTGCAGATCTACCCCCATGCCTGCTTGGGCTTAAACATAGCCTGTTTGCTGGCTAGATTTGCTATCAAAATTAACTAAATGAAATATATAAGCCAGTAGACATGAGTGTCAAAATGAGAAGTTCTGTTGTTTATTAGGAAACTCAAGGAAGGTTTTAGAAAGTTTCAATACATGTAAATTACTAAAAAATATTCCTATTGATTTATTGGGGTGAGATTTTCAAAACTTGGAAAAAATATATGCATATCTAGATTTCTATATTCAGATTGCTTCAAGTTCTTGTTTCATCTTTAAAGAATCTAAAATTTAAAAAACCTAGAAAATATGTATTATATTGGCTGTCTTAAAAGTCCTAGCATAAGGACCAGTAAATGTCTTTTGGTTAAATTACAATGCTTAGCCGGGCGTGGTGGCACACACTTGAAATCCCCACGCTTGGGAGACAGAGACAGGAGGATCGCGCAGGTTCAAAGCCAGCTGCGTGCGCTGGCTTAGGAGACCCTGTTTCCAAATAAAAATGTAAAAATAGGTCTGGGAGTGTAGCCCGGAGGTAGAAGGGCTTCCAGGAACCCCAGTACCACCAAAAAAAAAAAAAATTACAATGCTTAGCCAGGCGAGGTGGCACATGCTTGTAATACCAGCGCTTGGGAGGCTGAGACAGGAGGATAGCATGGGTTCGAAGCCAGCTTCAGCTACTTTGTGAGGCTCTTAGCAGCTTAGTGAGACCCTATTTCCAAATAAAGTATAAAAAAGGTTTGTATAGCTCAGATGTAGAAAAGCCCTTGGGTTCCATCCAGTACCACAAAATACATACATACATACATACATACATACATACATGCATACATAAAATTACAGTGCTTAAAGTACATATTTTTGACATGGTTTCCTATGTTTGTTAGGTAGCTACAACCTCTTATCTTCTTCTAATTGTGCTTTCTGTTTAAAATATTTTCTTAAGAAAAATCAAGAATCCAGGAAGTGATCATATACATTCTATAGCAATTTATGTCTAGGAGAGATCATTATATCACCCTCTAACACTCTGACCAACTTTTAAAGGAACGAACCAACTAACAATCTTTTTATTTAGGATTAAAGGCTTCTACTATATTTTTCTTTTCCCAATTCTGATTGGATAATATCAGAAATCCACAGATAATTTGAGCTGCTTCTCATCAGATGATGGTAGCAGAATGTCAAGCCGGACCCCCAAGGAGCGCAAAAAACAACTTGACGATCCTTTAAATGTAACACAGGCATTGGTAAGCAAATAATTACCAATAAAAGGGACTCCTGAGATAGGACATTTATTTTTAAAGTAAAAGTAAGAACTCAAAATGAAAGGAGAAAGCCAGTATGCTCCTGTAATCATTTGCTTCCCTCTAAGTGTTAACTAGAAATAGAGCTTGCTTTCCATCTCTTCCCTCAATATTTAGTATTAAGCCTAGTGCCAGCAACCCTTATATATATTATTTTATTCCAGATACAAGATATGATGTTTATTGATGTTAATATTTTTACCTGAATGGAAACTTCACAAAAATGAAGTGCAAATTTGAACTGCTTAGGCTTGGAGAGCTTGCATGCCCTTCTTAACAAGAAAAAAGTAGGCTTCCGTGATTGGTAAATTGTGGGGAAGTGGGTAAAAAATACATGAAGAAAACTAAGGGAAGATAAGGGTTGTTTTAGTATAGTTTTTTTTAAAAATATACTTTTATTGGTCCATTATAGGCTCATATCTTAATGTGGTTCTTAGTGATAGTGACGTCCATGCTCACAGCTCTTGGTGGACTTCCCTGGCTCCCTCCCCATTCTCTCCTTCCCCATAAATGACATTGAGATTAACCCTGGTAACCTCATCTATTTACATAACCCTTACATATATTCTGAATTGCACAGTTAGACCATCACAGGTTACCGTTTTGATTTTTCAATCAAGTATCACCATTTCTTACATAAATAAACTGCTCTGCAATACTCTGTAAGAACAATAGGAGGTGGAGGAAGAACTGAATTGTGCAGGCTTTTTGGAAAGAATAATAGAGAGTGATGCCTCCAGCTCCATCTGACCAGCAGCCTCACTAGGTCTTTTTGTAGCCCTGTTAAAAAATGGCTTCAATCTGTAGTCTCAGAGTTTCAGCTTATATAATTTGATTTGACTGTCTGCTTTCCCTGGCTATGATATACTTAAAATAATCAGTTGCTCCTCAGGGAAACTGACCTAAGCCAATTGAAATTCATTTTATAGGTAGCTTGAGAAATTCCTGCCCCAGGACATGTGCGCATATCTTGATCAAGTTATAGAAGTCAGCTAGACTTCCTGATTAGAATTGGCTGTACCTGAATTGTTTGGTTTGCTTTATGTTTTGGTTTCTTATATTTGTGTACTACTTTGGGAGAACTATTCTTCATCCTCGAATTTATTTGGTAATAATTGTTGACTCGCACATACACATTTCTTTCTTTTTTATAAGTCGATGCTCTAGATCTACAAAAGTCAGCAAAGAGTAAGAGATTGGGAGAGAGATTGAGAGGGCGAGAGCAAGAGTGAGAGAGAGGAGAGAGAGCGCAAGAAACAGAGACTGACTTCCAAAGTTCTAATGTTGCACTGGGCTGATACGGCCTTGTATTTCTCTGCTTTCTGAACCCAGGGATTGCTTTGTTTGAAAAGTCTGCTTCTGTCTCTTCCTCCAACAACCTCTTTGTGAAACTGGAAAACCTGGGGTGGAGATGACCCAGGAGGAAAGAGCAACCAGGGATGCTTGTTCTCTGGGAACCACACTTCTCTCCACCCAGGCAGGACAGAGGTGAGAGGAAATGGACCCTGAAGGTGACAGGCCCTAGAGCTGAATGAATTTGCCCTACTGGGAAGGTGAATGTCAAATGTGTCTTTATTTATACTCGGATTAGAGAGTCTAATATGCGAACTTGGGTCAGTAATTTGGCACAGGAGAGCGAGGGGGCGGGTATTAGAGGAAAACAGAGAAAGGAAAGGAGACCAGGAGTGTGTGGAGGCTGGTGTGTGTCAACAAGTGGGTCTCTCTGGCAAACATACCTGGGCCCTTTAGGAGGGCTCCAGGTTAGAAAGAAAAGCAATGTCCCAATTAAAATGGTTAAAGTTTTAGCTGAAGTATTTACAGGGAGAAGAGGACTCTGCCTGGAATCAGAGGCTCTGTGAACTCGTCTCTGAGGAAATAAGATCAACCACTATCCAGGACTCCTGGGAGAAAAGCTTACAGACAAAGAAACCCACACAGCCCGGCACACAAACATCACTCTTCTACAAAGTGCTAACTCGCCATAAAGGGGTGTTCAACTAACTTGCAGTCAGGGATCAGAAACACATTTAACAGAGAAGAAAATGCGATGTTTATCCAATCAACATTGCCACAGGAAAGCTCCCCATGTGTGATGAGAAAACAGTCATGTGTATTTTAGCAGGACAAGAAGAAGCCCTTCTTAATGAGAGTTCCCCAAACTGCCAGCGAGGTGCCATGGAATCGCTGCCTTCTCTGAGCTACCGGCGTGAGTGGTGTGACTGTGACACAGACACCCAGGACAGCCCAAAGAACCCAGCCATTCGTTGGGCCCGTTCCCACCAGCTTGTAGTCAGCATCACGAGGGAGGCGGACTGACGGGAGTAACACCATTCAAATTTCAGGGTAAAAATAACTACAACATAGTGGAAATCTGTCAGACATGTAATGACAGATTAAACTGAGAAAAGCAGAAAGTGGGAGGGGAGTTCTGGCTGATAGGCAGAGGCCCTGACAGGCAGCTTGTGAGCCCATTAATGACTTGGCCTGCATCCTGGGTGTTTACTGATTCACAGCTTGTTTAACTTCTTGTATATTCCCAACCATTCCCCAAAGTGTGATATACCTCATCTACTATACAGTGGTTTAATTGCACTACAAATGAGTTTACTCAACCAATTAGAACTCCAAATACTGCTAAGATATATGCCCAAGTTTTACAAAAGCGGTGCTTCTCGGACAATCTCCTTCTAGAATGGCACTACCAATAGCATTTAGCAGAGCTCAAACCCAGGGGCCCATTAAATCAACGTGCAGACGTCTCCCTAATGAAAGGAGAACTCCTCCGGTCATCACTCAAAGCAGAGAGATTAAAAAAAAAAATAGCAATAGGGAAGCAGAAATCACGACTGACTGTGTGTTAGAACAATATTCCTGAGTAGAAAAGTTTCAGTGAGATCCCTGAAGGAAATAAAACATTACAGAAACATAACATCAGAAAGCACTCACGAATCACATCAGGAAATATGCCATCTGACATAATCCTGAAAACAAGTTGGCGAAGCATAGAAAGAACTTGCAAATATTTAAGTTCTTCACCAAGTTAATGGTGTGGAAAATATTAGAGGTGAAAAAATGGTAAGGAGAAATATCCCTTGTGGCACAACACAAATCGCTTTATCTCATCTGTTCAGACGCGTGATAAATGGCAATAAATGTGTCTGGGATTATTTACTGCTCTCCATCTACAGACGGAATTGGGATTAATACTTAATTAAACTGGAATTCTTGGGCTGTGTAAAATAGATCAGGGTATAGTTTGCACGTTATTTGCCCTTTCAAACTATTTATTAGTAACTCAGAAAAATCTTGTCACTGTTTACCCCATTCCCCTGAGAAGAAAACTGTGTGTTCATAAAAATGGATCAAAGAAGAGCGGTGTTCAAAGAGTCCCAGCACAAGAAAATGATGAATATTTAAGGGGACAGAGATGCCAATTACCCTCCCTTTACCACTGTATATGAATTAACATATAACAATGTATCCTACAAAGACTACAAGTATCTGTCAATAAAAAATTTCTTGAAAAAAATCTTTACATTGTATGTTCTCAAAAATCAAAATAATAAAGAAAAAAGAAAATGGCAACAACTTAGTGACTACTATAGGTCTAAGATACATTATTTTAAAGCAAATCCTGTAGTCCATTTGTAGGAATCTAACTAATAAGTCCGTGTGTCTGTCTGTCTGTCTGTCTGTCTGTCTGTCTCTCTCTCTCTCTCTCTCTCTCTCTCGTACCACAGGTTGAACTCAGAGGCATTCTCCATCTGAGCTATCCTCCCAGTTCTATTTTATTTTGAAATAAGGTCTTGCTAAGTTGCAGAGGCTGACTTCAAACCTGCGATCCTCCTGTCTTAGCTTCCTAAGTATTGAGATTACAGTCATGTGCTACCACACCCAGATAAATCTCTATCTTAAAGAAAAAAAAAAAAAAAAACTGGGTCAAAGCAGTAACACTACTCATGATTAGATTTAGGATAGGGTTCAATATATAAGGCAATAGAAATGTATTGCTCTATATTTCCAAACACTTTTATTTAAAAATTTTTCTTACAAGATTGATAGTTAAGCCGGGCGTGGTGGCGCACGCTTGTAATCCCAGCATTCGGGAAGCTGAGACCTGGAGGATCGCGGTTCGCGGACAGCCTCAGCTACTTAGTGAGGCTCTGCAACTCAGTGAGACCCAGTTTCAAAATAAAGAATAAAAAAATAGGGCAGGGGGTGTAGCTTGGAGGTCAAATGCCCCTGGTTCCATCCCCAGACCCGCAAAAAAAAAAAAAAAAAAAAAAGATAGTAAATACAGGCTAATGCTTAATTCGAAATCTATATATAGTCATCTGTGTGTGTTTCTTACATATGTGTGTAGAAAACACAAGATCAGGGGACTTCTGAACCCCAAAGGGGGAAAACGAAGGACCAGAAATGGGAATACGTAGTTTTTCTTTTACTCTATATATTTTTCTCTCCGAGTCCCTAGATCACTTGCTGCTTTTTTGTTGAGATATTCAGTAAGAAATTATTCTGCCTGCACATTATACCCATCAAGGAAGGAGCAGTGATCTGAAGACTCGAGGCCCACACGACTTCTCTTTGGCATAAGATGAATGTGAAGAATAAATATAATGGAGAGCTTTTCTTGAATTACTCACCCATAGGCTCCATTGCTAATCAATTTAATTGTTTCAAAATCACTTTCCCGAGGTTTCCTCCGAAGTTTCAGGGAAGCATTGGAGCTCTTGGAAACAAAAGATGGAAGTTAAAACACAGTTTAGAATTTGAGGAAATTATTTTAATGGCAAAACAAATAACCCCTGGACCAATGCCTTGCTGTTCAAGATGCTGAATTACAGGATTCCGGCTCCAGGAACCTGGGGGCAACTCTGAGGATCAATCTTTTGCAGCAGGCTGACCTCCTCATTACACAGTCTCAGCTCCATTTATGCAAACCCACATTTCCAAGGGATAAAGGCACTAAGCTTTTTAAAAGCTCCTGATCTTATTTCTTCTCTGTCACCTATTCAAGTCAGCCTCATCCCAGCCTTATGACATCTTAAGACTTAAATCCAGCATGCCAAACCTTCCTTCTGGTTTTTTTCAGTCAGAACACAGGGGGCCAGAGTGGCCACCCACGGGGTCAGAGATGACATAGCTTCTTGTCCCTCACCAGAGAATGTCTGTTTCAATCCTGTAGCCATCTTTTTTGTTTTGAAAAAGGTAGTTGGGGACAAATGGAACACTGAAGAATGCCTCCCATTCTTTACCTCTCTAACAGAATTCTTATGATGGTTGGCTACCAATGTTCTAAATGCCAATGCTCTAAAAAGTTTAGCTCAAAAGCCAGGAATAAACACTGTGCTCTTAATAAATATTCTCATGTTCTATCTACCTTAATAAGAAGAGAGTTCTAACAGCCTCTTTGCTCCCCTCTCCAGAGTCCAGAATCCCCTTCCTGTCATCGTGGGAAAAACCCAAGACTCTGAGGTGTGTCCCTCCTCCCTCTCAGTGCATCATGGCTGAACCTGTCATCCTGCTCACCTTGGAGAGATCCCCGTCTTCATCTCTGTTTAGTTCTCTCACCATCCTGGGTGACTTCCAAGTCTACACAGGCAGCATTACCAGTCCCTGGCCTCAGAGTGTCTTGATCTCCTCAACTCAAACAACCATGTCCTTTTTTTGCGTCCCCTGGGCCTCTGGCCACAGGACCTGGATCTGTTCATTACCTTGGCAAGGCTTAACTGTAGAAGACAGTTCCAGACTGGGACACGGACTGGTTTAAGCCATCCCAGTGTGAGGCTCTTTCCTGGCTCTGGGCTACAAAACTTGGTGCTAGCCTCCTAGCTCACTAGTTCCTCCCTATCTAGTGATGTCTTTATGTCCATGAGGTCTTTCTTCTAAGCCACTCCCACCTCCACCAGACGCTCTCTCCCCAAGTGCCAGAAGATAGCAGATAAGACAATCACCAGTTTGATGGCTCTTTGTGGGTATTTCAAAGAAGCGTCAGTCTCAACACATTCAAAATTATGACAATTATAATAATAAAATTAACAAAATACATGTTTATTTTGCACTTATTATGCTATACCTTTCTGACCATTCATTTTACATGGAATGTCTCCTTAAATCTGTGTGTAGGGGGGAGGAATATTGGGGTTAGAACCCAGGGGAATTATACCTCTGAGCTATATCCTCAGCCCTTAAAAAATAATTAAAAAAATCTTTGAAACAGGGTCCCACTAAAATGCTGAAAGTCTTGCTAAGTTGCTTGAAACTGGCCTTGAACCTGCAATCCTCCTGTCTCATCCTCTCAAGTACTAGGATTACAGGCATGTAACACCATGTCCAATTTTTCACTTATTTTTTTATAGCTTTTTTATAATTATTTTAAAGATGGGAAAACCAAGCCACTGAGAGCCATTTCCCACAACTTATATACCTAGTAAGAGACAGAAATGGTCTTAAAATCCAGGCAATCCAAATCCAAAGCCCAGGTTTCCAGCCCCCATACTACATACATAGTCTGCTCTCTTTTCCTAAGCATCCCCATCCTGCTCCATCCTGGCTTCTCTTCTGGTGTTCACTATTGAGTAGAATCACCACTGGGTAGAACGGCCCCCGCCAGCAGAACCTTACAGCAGCCTCAGACCTCACTTTCTCACGGCCACCTTATCTGTTCCCTGCACCCATCTGCTTTCATTTCTTTAAAGACATGATGCTGATTGGGTCATCCTCGATTACTCCTTCCACTCCCACATATGCATACACTCCTCCAAAGTTCAGTTGCTTACCATTGCTTTTAAAAAGAAAAACAAGCCAGGCGTGGTGACGCACGCTTGTAATCCCCGCACTTGGGAGGCGGAGACAGGAGGATCGCACAGGTTTGAAGACAGCCTCGCTGGCTTAAGAGACCCTGTTTCCAAATAAAAATATAAAATAGGTCTGGGAGTGTAACCCGGAGGTAGAAGGGTTCCATACCCAGTACCACCAAAACCAAAAACAACCCAACAAATATGAGCAGCAGGGACCGGTGTCCAGTCTTCACCCAAGGTCTCAACGGTCTCCCTTGCTCTTAGCCTTCAAATGCAACTCGCATCTGGAAGGCTCCCTCTACCTTTTTTCATCTTTTTTCATCTTTCAATCCTTACACTTCAGCTCGAGTGCCGTGTCCTTGGGAAGTCTTTTGGGTCTGGCCATATTAAGGCAAATCTTTTTATGTTATGTTCGGGTAGCACCTGACCTTTACTGTTACTGTCTTTTGTGCATGATTTCTTTTTATAAATTTCTGTTACTCTTCAAAGGAAGGTACTACAAATTGTATGCCTAGTGTCTAGCACAGTGCCTTACACTGAGAAGTACCATCAATATTTGTTGAACTGAGCAGTTAATACAATCGAAATCTCCCGATGCTAAAAAATAGAAAAACCAGCAACATATTTTATTAAGCAAGACACTTACGCTCACTGATTCATCTGTTTCTGGTGTTTCGGCTGTCCCACTATCATAGTTCCCCAATTGAGCCATTTCTAAGTTAAGGAAAAAAAAAAGTACAATTAAATTGCAATTAGGAGAAGCTAGAACAAAACAAAAATATTTTCTCCATTATTAAAAAGAAGAGAAAAGTTTATTCTATACTGCAATATGCCCATGGGAAAATCTTACATTTAAATGGTAAGAACCAACAACTGATATGTTGAACTTACTCAGTACACACTGTTGCCTGGAACCCCTTTTCTTAGGGACTAGAGACTAAGCCGCTGCTCTAGCTAGCTACCTTCACTGGTTGGTGCAATTATGATAGCTGGCAAAGAGTTTGGTGGGTTAATAACTCTGGTTATATCCCAATATCCAAGAGAGACCAGTCTTCCTAGGCTCTGACAGTAGCAGAGGTGTACTGGCCACAACTTAGAAGGCTCTTGACTTGCAGCAAGCATCCCTTATTCTATTCTTTGACATTTCCTAAGAGATATCTTAACCTATGCAAAGAATTTGCAATGTATCAGAGGTAGTAATGGTGGCAGTTAAGAAGGCTTTATGAAAAGGCAGGTTCCCACCAATATTGGCACTGGCTAGATAAGGGACTTCAGGCTCTGCCTCAGTAAGATGGGGAGAATACTACTTATCTCTTACAGCTTTTTATGAGTATTTTACAGGATAATGCATGTAAAGCCCTTAGCATGTTGACAAAAAAATTAAGTGCTCATTAAATGTTGATTGTTATTTATTATTAATTACATTGGATAGAGTTGTCAGTTCTGGGCTGGATGCCACGTGTTTTACACCAGCTTACGTACTGCCCTGGTGGTCTACTGAAAAGCGACAAAGGCATTTAATTGCTCAAAGCTGACGTTGCAATGCATCCTTGAGTTTGTGTAAGTAAATAAGAAAACCTAATTTATTTATTACTCATTTTTGTCTTTATTTTTTTATTTTTTTCAGCAAAACTCAAATGGAAGGGTAGGAGAAGAAGAAGGCTGAGGTTGATTAATGGAGTAGCTACATTTGGATATGTGTAAAAGTATGAATGCAGCATGGTGAACCTGGACATTCATTTTTGTCTTTAAAAATACATGTTTTATAAAACAACCTGCAGAATATAAAAGAATTTTCTCCCAAAGCATTTTTAATTTTATTAAAGTGATCATTTTAGCCACACAGTTTCATATGCATTTAAAATTATTTCTTAGGCTCCTATATCACATGTTCATGTTCTTATAAATAAAATCACCCATATGGGGCAGTAATCACTCATAAGAGATAGGAAGCAAAACAACATCAGAGTGTTAACTTTAGGTAAAAATTTACAAACTCCAGATTCTGAAATAACTCAAGATCGAAACTAACTTTCCCAGTTTATCTATAGGAGAAACTCCGAAATAAAGATGGACTTGGTATGAACTATATATTTTCTTGAAGTTAAATATTTAATATCAGCATCTTAGATACATTGACATTGACATTGAGACAAACCAAAACATTTGGTTGGAGGGGCTCGCAGGAAAATGCAAAAAAAAGAAAAAATAGTATTGTTTCAAAAACAGCAATAGGACTCCACATATATTAAGCAATTATTATTATTATTATTATTTTTGGTGGTACTGGGGTTCCTGGAAGCCCTTCTACCTTAGGGCTACACTCCCAGATCTATTTTATACTTTTTATTTGGAAACATGGTCTCCTAAGCCAGCGCGGCTGGCTTCGAACCTGCGCAATCCTCCTGTCTCCGCCTCCCAAGCGCGGGGATTACAAGTGTGCACCACCACGCCCGGCTTAAGCAATTATTTTGCTATGTAATTACAGGGCTGCACACATATAATCCTCAAAATAGCCCTATTCATAGGTACTATATTATCCCCTTTCTACTTTATGAAAGAAACTGAGACACAGAGGCTCATTAATTACATGGTCAAAGTCACAGCATACATAGCTCTAGCACTTTCCAGCTCTCAAAGGACAGAGTTTAGGTATGTTGGTTAAAATGTCGACAAGAAAGGAAAGCAACTGTAGACTAGAGTTGTCGTCATTTATTAAAGTACTTGGAGAAGTCACATTTTAAGCGTTAACAAAGAGATTAGAAACAATCCTGAAATTGTCAAGTTAAAACAACAACTCCCCTCCCAGGAATAAACTTATATTTTTAAACTCCAAATGTGTCAAATATGACTAGTATTTCTTTAAGGCCTCTACCCAGGTTTATATATGGGCTTCAAATTATTCACCTGCTCAAGTTCAGCCTACAGTGTTATTCGCTGCCAGATAAGAAGACTGTGCGGAGCTCACTGTCTACAACACAAGGGCTGACGCAACCCCAACTACACCAGCGTGAAGTGTCACTATAATCTGCTCTGACAGCCTCCCCCACTCCAATTATTTTCATAAAAAAACAAATTAAAGGACGGTTCTGTCTTAAATAGAATTTCTGCTAAATAACTATTATCTGGGAAATGCATATTATTTGTAAGCAGTGGGTAGTAATAGAACGGAACCCAGAGTCAGCTTCTGAAGCAGGCAGCGAAGGCAGCATTTTGTAATGCCTGAAGAGATTTTTAAAACTCATCTAAATACCATTAAACATCTGCCCTTTTTATTTCATTGATTTAAACCATTTCTGAAGACTCATGATTCAAAAAGGTAAAGATGGTAATTTAAAAGCCATGGGGGAAAATCTCTCCCCAGGGAACTTTTCAGAAAAGCAGCCACCAGTCTCTGATAAGTGATGAATCTGTTGTGGTATTGCTTTCAGTACAGTAGAAATTTATCTGGCATTATCTCCCAGTAATGCATGCATCATTTCACTGGAAGCAAAGATAGGATGGCCATAAGAGCAAACAAAGCAAGCATCAGAGGAGAGCAGGGCAGAGAGCAGCAGGCTCCCTGGCTGTAGAGAGAGGGGAAAAAAATCTCCCATGCCAACGTTTACTTCCATCACAAACAATTGAACAGGATAAACGCTGTCTGCAAATTCAATTTAATGAACCAGGAAGACAATTTTGAATGAAGGAGTCACTGGTTGTTTATGAGTCTTTTTAGGCTGTAATAACCTAAGCGATATAAATAACAGTCCCAAACAATAATGAACAGGAAAAGGCTGGGGGGGGGTGTGACCAATATTAGATTTTTGAAAAAGTCACTAACAGGATGTTTCCCATCTTCTGTATTTAATAGAATTATGTCCTTTTTCTCCATTTAAATCAACCATAAATCCTTTTGTGAGCTTTAGAAAAAGCATTCCTTTTTGTCATGGGCTCTCTTGTTTATTACTATATTTCATACTTTCTTGAGACAAATAAACAAAAATACACCCACTAATACCACACTCAATTTAAAGCAATCTAACCTGAGTTGCATTACTTCCAAATTAAGTTTAAATGTCAATTTTAAATGAATGATAATTAATTTCTGTAATGACACTTTCAAAATTAAAAGTACTCTCAAGAAGCACTCAGTTGAGCTTTGCAAAAGAAAAAGGACTCAGAAGACTGAAATGCAAACCCTCTGGGTCAGCCTACATTCTCAGGCTGGAAAGCCTCTAGGACATCAAGGCCTGTCCGCATTCTGTAGGTAATACAAACAGGGACATGCACTTATTTGCTCCAAAGGACTCAACTTACAGTTATCTCTTTCCACTTACAACTGATCCCCCAAATGGGACTTTTAATAGACACCGCCAAAACAGGAAAAATAAAGACTTGCCACAAAGTTCATCTCTTCCATAAGATGAAAGTGAGTCAGAGGGCACCCCAACCAAGTACTCACCTTCCAGAGGGTCCTTGTTGAGCCCCAGCTGGCTGATGATGTACCTGGGGATGTCTGTTTTGATACCCTGCCCTTCTTTTGCATGACCTTCGGCTGCTTCCAATAGGTAGTAAAATTCTTCAGGATCAAACTCCTGGTGGGAGACAAAGAGATACTTCTTTGAGCCAAAATGGTCTGAGGTTTTACTACCTAAATCTCATTCCCAATAAAGCTGCTGGACATACATAATTGTAGGTAATTTGTAAAGAAAGGAGGCAAATAGCTTATTAAGTGTAGAATTTTCACTTCATTCCTGAAGCCTGTTCAGATTCTAATATATTTATATAATTGGTAAATCAATGATAATGGTCAATTCAAATGTCCTTGTAATATAATTTTTTTTTGTGGGTCTGGGGGTGGATCCCAGAGGCATTCGACCTCCGAGCTACACCTTCTGCCCTATTTTTTATTCTTTATTTTGAAACAGGGTCTCACTAAGTTGCAGAAAGCCTCACTAAGGCTGAGTCTGTCTGTGAACCAGGATCCTCTGGTCTCAGCCTCTCAAATGCTGGGATTATAACCGTGCACCACCATGTCCAGCTTGTATTATAATTTTTGAAGGATACTATAATCCACTGAAGATTTACATCTCACACATAAAAAAAATAAGTCTAATTTTTTTTTTTTTTGGTGGTACTGGGGTTCCTGGAAGCCCTTCTATCTCCGGGCTACACTCCCAGACCTATTTTTACATTTTTATTTGGAAACAGGGTCTCCTAAGCCAGCGCGCGAGGCTGGCTTCAAACCTGCTCAATCCTCCTGTCTCTGCCTCCCAAGCGCGGGGATTACAAGCGTGCGCCACCACGCCTGGCAGTCTAATTTTTTTTAAGTCAAGTCTGCTACGTTGTTCAGGCTGTTCTTGAACTCCTGGGTTTAAGCAATCTTTCCACTTTAACATTCTGAATATCTGCGACTATAGGATCACAGCACCATCCCCATTAGATTTTCATCATTGTCACTTTCTTCTTCTTCTTCTTCTTCTTCTTCTTCTTCTTATTATTATTATTATTATTATTATTATTATTATTATTTATTTTTTGGTGGTTCTGGGGATTGAACCCAGGGCTTTTGGTGGGTTTTTTTTGTTTGTTTGTTTGTTTGTTTTTTGTTTTGTGGGTCTGGGGATGAAACTCAGAGGCATTCGACCTCCAAGCTATATACCCTGCCAATTTTTTATTATTTATTTTGAAACAGGCTCTCGCTAAGTTTTGGAGGGCCTCACTAAGTAGCTGAGGCTGTCTCTGTGAACCACAAACTTCTGGTCTCAGCCTCACAATGCTGGGATTACAAGCGTGCGCCACCACGCCCAACTTAGGTCTGTTTTTTACGTGTGCCTTTTTAGCAAAGTTTCAAAATCTGAAAATTGCATCCAACAGATTTAAGCTTCTTTCTTTGCACATTCAAACACAAAAGGAATAATGTCAAACTGCATTTACTCAAAGGTTTTGCAGGAAACTTCCATGGTGCCCAAAATATTAGAAGGAATATTTTCAAAGTTATCTTTTTGTTAGTAATATTCATATAATACAAAGATTAAGAAGTAAAAATAGGAAAATAAATCTTCCAGTTGCTTGTCTTCTGTAATACTTTGGTGATACATTCTTATGTATATTATATTTTCCTTGGTCATTTGTTATTCATAGCACACATATAATAAAAAAAACTTTCAGGATCATATCACTCTAAATGGATGCCATGCATCGATGTGTGGTAAAGAACAACACTAACAGATGAAAAGTACGGTGGCTATTTTCAATGATATTCCCGAAAGTTTCTCCCCAGGATCTTTCCCATTTTGATTAATGCCTAAAACATACAACTTTAGAACCTCAGTGTTTCACTTGACAAATACCCAAGAGTTTTCAAGGGTCATCTAAAACAGGAGAATCAGGGTTCGAGGCCAGCCTCAGGTACTTATAGAGGCCCTCTCCAACTTAAAAATAAAGAATAAATTTAAAAAAAAAAGAGGGCTAAGAGTGTAGCTCAGAGGTGGAATACACACAGGTTCCAACCCTAGTACCAAAAACAAACAAACAAAACAGCCTCAGTGCAAATGAAGTAAAGCCAACCTGGTGTCAACCCACTGCCTACGCTGACTGACAGGCAGTCAAGTCTGGCACAGGAGAGCAGAAGACGACAGGTTTCAGGAAAGTGCCCCTCACATCTGCAATGTCAGCTTCCTCTGAGCTCTAAACTGTATGAAGTCTCATTTATCTAGGTCTGGATGATGCCCTACTATGTTCTTCCAAATGTGCTGCTAACTAGCACTTGCTTCCAACATGGAGTGTTTTAAAAAGCAACATTTCCCAAGCTACTTCTGGGTCCACTTATCTACGAGAGGTTAGATTTTTACTTTAGCTTTTCTGATTATAAGTGATTACATAAAAAAAGATTCATTTCCTCTGTTAAGGCAATATCTGCTCTTGGTAAATCTGCTGTTGTCTAGAAAATAAGTTTTAATATTAATTGGCATATTTTTCCAAAGAAAACTCTAGCATGTGAAACATAATTCAAAAGCTACAACAGGAACAGTAAGTCTTCCCACTACCTGTATTTGGCACTCCGTTCTCCTTCTCAGAAGTATCATGATAGCTAGTTTCCCCCTTAATCTCCAGAGACACCTGACACCAAATGGTGCATTTGATTCTGTGAGCCTGAAGGTTCTTCCACTGATGGCAATCTCTACTCCTCACCTGTCCCCTTGAGACCTTCCCCTGCTGTTTTATCTGGTAGCCAAAAGCTACTGATAAAATGAAGAAATCTCTAAAAGTCTCATTCCTTCAGATCCAGATGATGCCCTGCCATATTCTTCCAAATAGACTAACTGGCACTTAGTTCCTATATGGCACATTTTTGAAATAAATAACCACAGGCCATTAGCATATCTCTGACTTCCCTTTCTCTGCATCTTACAACTCAAAAAACCCAAAGCACAGCAAGTGTTTCAAATTAGCTGTGACATCAAATAACTATGCTGAGTGATTAGATACATTATTTCACGATCATCCTTCAAGTCTGGCCAGAATGTGATGTGACTGCTGCTTAAAACAGCACCAGTCCTAGAATTCTTTCTTAATAATCAAGGAAGACAAGACACTTATGATGTCACCTTCAACATTCACCAAGTTGTGGTTCCTCCCGACTCTTTCCATTTAGCACTGGTGTTTGAAGTTCAGTGAAACTGGAGCTTTCTGATAGTTGCAACTTTCTTACAGTAAACAATAAATAATGTATGCACTTCTGAAGGCAACTTACCAGGCACTCCAATAACCGAGCAGGACGGGCAATAACAATTAGGATCTTTCGGACTAGCTGTTTAATAAATGCCAATTCTCCGCTTTCAGAACGGTCATGAGCCTATGGAGAAGCAGTGAAAAGAGTAATATACAAAGTTGTTCCACCAAAGGGAAAGGAAAAGCAGCAAACATGTTAATTAGATAATTGCCAGTATTCAAAAATTACGTGATTTAGAAAATACTCATAAAAGATTAATAAGCAGGCATTATCTCTACATAAATGGACACTATTAAACATCTATATCCCCAAGATAGCTCTATTAGCCCAACTTTAATTACAAAAGTTTTATTTACTCTTTATGTTAAAAATCAAATGTAAAGATTTTTAATGTGAACCAAAAGTGAAGGCAACATTAAATGTTTATGATATATTAAGTACACGGTGCCCGAGCTCATCAAGAACCTGGACTTTGAGATGCAACATTTTGGATGTATGAAATGGCTAGCATAGTAATGGACTGCTTTTGTTATCTTGGACACTTAACACATTCATGAAATACGGTTCACATGTACAATGTGACTTGCCTATAAGTTAGTTATTTCACCAAATGTTAGAAATATGCAATCCTTATTTCATTTCAGCTGCATGATGGATATACATATGGATTTAGTTTCATATATTCAATAAATAATACCTATGTTCTCAATTCAGTACAATTTAGCTGATTAATTTTTAATTTTTTATTTTCTATATTACTTAAGCACAATAAACGTTCTGAGATCAAAGCTCACTTTAATAGTCATTGAAATTTTCAGTGATATTTTCTTGAAGAAATCCTGTATGTCTATATTAAGGCTGGCATTGAACAAAAGTTTTATAAGTTTAAATATAAAATCTATGCATGCTCATTTTAGGCTTCTGTAACTTTTAATTTTTTTTTTTTTTTACTTTCCTTGCAGGATTTTTTTTTAAGTACCAAGCTGATACTAGTACAATGTAATTTCTGTAAACAGTTAAAATCATTCTTAGCCGGGCGTGGTGGTGCACGCTTGTAATCCCTGCGCTTGGGAGGCAGAGATAGGAGGACTGCGCTGGTTCGAAGCCAGCAAGGCTGGCTTAAGAGACCCTGTTTCCAAATAAAAATATAAAAATAGGTCTGGGAGTATAGCCCGGAGGTAGAAGGGCTTCCAGGAACCCCAGTACCACCAAAAAAAAAAAAAAAAAAAAAATCATTCTTAAAGATAGGCACAATGTTGCATGACTTTAATCCCAGCTACTTGAGAGGTTGAGATGGGAGATTCCTGGTTCAATCTTAGCCTGGGCAATTTAGCAAGACTCTGTCTCAAAATAAAATAAAAATGACTAGGATCTGGGGGTATATAGCTCAGTGATAGAGTGCTAACCTAGTAGGCATAAATTTCTGGTTTAATCCCCAGAAACAGCAAAATTATATCTATATTTCTAAAATGGGTTCATCATGGCAAGGCCCAATCTCCCCACAAAAAGAACTGGCAGACAGAATTTATGATAAATGATTGTAACAAGTCTATTGAATTTAAGTCATCAAATCAAAGTTCCAAAACACAGGTACAGAAAACAGCTAACATTTAAAATAAAAAGAATAAGGAAAATAGCAACCACTAAAAAGTTATAGAATAGAAAGTGTTCTATATACACACACATCTTGAATAATAAAAAATCGACTTTATATTTTCTTTCTAATGTTTGTTTTGCAACACAAACAGATCTTGGAAGATACAATTAATGCTAAGAAATATGGGTTATGTCTTCTTTATAGTTTATCTTTAATTATGCTAAGTGAGATTAGTCAGTCACATAAAATAAAAAATCAGATGCTCTCCCTAATATGTGGAAGCTAGGGAGAAAATAGGTCATAGGAGGAACTCTAGAAGAAGGAGAAGCCATAGATGAGCAAATAAGGAGGCTTAACTGTGGAGGATGGGAGGAAAGAAGAGGAAAATTCCCTAATGTGCATGCTGTACATTCACAAACAGATCAAAGTCAATCACTAGGCCCAAAATGAGAGAGAGGTGGGGGGAGAGAGTGGGGTGGGCATTGAGGAAGGGTTAAATGAGTTATGTGTGCATCTATGCCTTTACCATCTTGTACTCAATAAGATGTATGACTACAGTGTACCAATAAAAAATTTTTAAAAAATACCTTAAAGATAAGGTGAAAACCTGTCTGACTTCTTGGTGAGAATTTGGGTTGGATACTGGAGTTTCTTCTTACTATGGTTATTATTGTTTTATTAATTCAAGAATATAAAAACTGTCTAAAAAGCTTGAGCACATTTTGGTGGTCTTTTCAAAGGAAAATGAGAATTTTATTATGTAAAAAATTTTAAATGGTTAAGATTATATAAATCCCATTTTAAACATCATAAAAAAATTCACTCCAACTTCTGAGAATTACCAGCCATATTCAAGGTTAAAAACTACAGTTATATGGGCTCAAATAATACTTTATCTACTAACATTAAGGAAGGAGAGAGCTTTGCTAAAACAACATCAAATGAAATGACATAATTAGCCTGCAAAGAGAAACTGCTTCCTGGCAGCTAGCAGCAGGCTCTGAAGGGAGACACTCATGGACAGCCTGAGTCTGTATTTTCAGTGTTGGTCGCTATAAAATACACTGTGATTCAGATTGGAGAGTAGATTAGAGCTTCCTATGTATTTTATTTTCTTTGGCTAAACCCACCTCAATGAAAAAGAGACTGGAGACATAAACACATTCATTTGGGATTGACCTAGACCTCAGGACTTTCAAAGGCATCAGTTAAATCAAGCTGCTCAAACCAGAGGGGAGCCTGGCATTGGCGTATGCAAAAGACCGACAGTGGGGAAAGTGGAGAGGAGATAGGCTCGCTGGGCACAGAGTGTCACAGCTGGGAACTGACGGCCGCACACTGGGAAACTGAAGCAAGTTCCCACAATTTGGCTCTATCTAGAAGGGGCAAGTTTGCTTGTGATGGATTAGCTCCAAGCTCTGGAAGGTCACTGTAAATGTGATTCTGTAGCTTTAATTTCTACAAACAGGATGGAAGAAAACTGTATATTTGTGAAGATGAACAATAAAACATTCTGATTCATACCAGACAATAACCTTTGTGCCACAAAATATATGTGCTTCTCAGGCCAAAAAAGAAAGTTCTCTAAAAATGAACAGTTTTCATCTATCATATGGCCCACTCACATGATCTTTGAAACTCTTAAGATTTATTTTTAATTGCCATGAAACAATCTGCCAAGTCTGTCATATAGAAATGAAAGAAGGGGATTATAATTTAAATAGCTTTGGATAGCAATTCTACCCTTTTCAAGGAATGCCTACGAAGGACTGAAAAACACAGAACTGGTAATTATGATAATATCCCGGGACAGACTTGTGGAATTCGAGATGGAATATCTCACAGAGGCTGACTACAGAGTTCCTCTCTGGCCTGCAATCTTCTGTTCAAAAGTATACCATTTCACAAACATAATTTTCAAGATATCCTCATAAACAGTAATAAGCATAACATTTCCAG
The DNA here is from genome assembly GCF_963383645.1 of Muscardinus avellanarius. NCBI lineage: Eukaryota > Metazoa > Chordata > Mammalia > Rodentia > Gliridae > Muscardinus > Muscardinus avellanarius. Next base: position 56,184,769 of record NC_137786.1, on the reverse strand, counting down.
CTGATTTGATTAAAAGGAACAGCAAAATTCGATTATTTGAGGTTACATCATAATAGATAAACTATTTTAGCATGCTTCCATATGGATTTTCTTCCTACTGAGAAATCGATAAACACCAGGCACTGAGTGTTTAGGCATCAGGGAGTTAAGAGGATGACCCCTCTTCCTCACGTTTGCCAGTAAAATGAGCCCCCAAAAGATCATTCCAATGCACTCTGGCCAGATGCACCGGGGGAGGGGACACAAGGCAGCGGGCCATATCTTGCTTTTTACCAGGAGACAGAATGGAACACTGAAGAGTATTACAGCAGTGTTCCTGCAGCTATATGTAAGTATAGATCTGCGGAGTTTGTTCTGAAGGGCAACAGACTAATGAGGATGCAGATCTGAATCAGGTACAGGTCACAGAATAAGAGGATAAATTTGGAGAACATTTAAGAAGGAAACTGTCCAAATCTAGTGGTTGCTCCATTTAGAGAAAGAGAAAGTCTAGCATGACCCAGAGTCCTAGCAGGTGACTGAGAAGATCATGATGCTAATAATGGAGACAAAGAACACAGAAAGGCAGGTTTGGTTACGGAGATGCTGAGTCTAGTTGCTGACAGGCTGGGTTGCCCACTGCTACTTCTGTGTGCTGTCCATGGGGAAAGACATACATTCAGCAGGCAGACAGCTGAATCTGAAATATCCCAGCAAGCTGCTGGCCTGAGATAGATTGCAATCCACTGGATTCTGGAGGCCTTTAACAGAACACCGCCGACAAGGTCACCAGAAGTACCAGAAGAAGGATTACACTGTGGGCAACCTACCTTGCAGAAAAAATGAGTTGGGCCACGCATGGTGGTGCATGCTTGTAATCCCAGGAGTTGAGAGACTGAGACTGGGGAATTACGGGTTTGTGGCCAGCCTCGGCTGCTTAATGAGGACGGAGTGGGACCTTGTTTCAAAATAAAAAGTAAAATAGGGCTGGGGGTATATAGTTTGGAGGCAGGATGTCCCTGGGTTCAATCCCCAATACCAAAAAAAAAAAAAAAAAAAAAGAAAAAGAAAAAGAATAAAAAAGAGTTGGAAGAGAAATCCTTGGAAGAGAGAGAAGGAATGGTCAGGGAGGTATCAAGGATAGAAAATATTTTTAAGGGGTAGGTAGGGATAAGAAAAGGTTTGAAACACTGCAGTAGAATAGACCTGTTTTAGTAAAATGGTTGGTAGATCTAACATTATAAAGGACATTAAAAAGTTTCATAAGAGAGGGTCACAAGCCACTTATGCTACAAATATGTGGGCCTATGTGTCACACGACATCCTAGGTAAAGAAAGTAAATAAGATGCAGGCCCATGCAGTCTTTCTCTTCCAGTCCAGTGTTATTCAATGTGTGCTCTGCATGCTTCTGCCAGTCCCTGAACCATTACCAGTGTGTGATAAGCTAAGTACAACTACGAAGCATAAGCACTTGGCAACTCTTAGAGCAAGCTGATCCAACCAGGACATCCAAGTGCATGATCATATTCCTGTAAATTCATTTTCCTTTTAGTGTATAGGAGAACGGGTCCATGCCAAATTGAAAATTAACAACAAACATCAGAAAAATATGTCCACCCTCCAAAGACAATTTAAGAAATACTACTTTAAAAGAGAGAGAAAGAGGGAGGGACGGATGAACGGACGGAAAGACAGACAGAGACACTGCTTAAGTGACTAGAATAGGTTGAAATGTGAGAAATGGGAACAGGGCAGGGAAAATTCTACTGGGAAGTTTGGATGGGATGAGGAAGAAAATAGTGGCTGCTAGCCAGAGAGCAATCTTATCTTGCCAAGACTAAATTCTGTAGGGGCAAGGACAGATGGATTTCTCAAAAATCAGGATGCTAGTATGCAAGTATTTTCCTTCAGTTCTATGCAAGTATTTATATATTCATGCTTCGAGAAAACCACCTATGATTACATTTACATGGGCATAATTTATGCCCTATGAGATGCAAAAATGCTATAAATTCAACTCTATAGGCTGAATGGGTTTCACTTGTAGGCTGTGGCTGATCAATTTTAGTCAGAAGAGCAATCTTATGCACTAATTCCATCCACAATGCACATGCTCCTCCTTTCCTGGGTGTTATCAGGAGCTAAGCATGCAAGTGTTAGGCAGAGACAGGTCCTGTGTTTATCTGTTATTTTGGAAATTGGATATTTTGTTAGAAGAAGAACTGACACTAATGAAAATATAAGTTGCCATTTACTACCTAACACCACATGCAGGTTAATTAATAGGACACACAGCCTGGATGAAGCCAGCAATTTTCCATTTAGCTTTCTCAGATATTAGAACTAGATAGCATCATCAAATAACGTAGATACTCTCAGGCAATTTATAACTTTGTGGGTAAGAGCAGGAAATCACTGCTTCAAAAATCCTTCACAATCCACTTATCCTAGAGTCATAGATTGTCGGTTCCCCAGGTTCCTGTAAAGGTTATTGCATTAACTTTCTATTACTATACAGAATGGCCAGAATCAACTTAGAGCAAGTAGCAATCAGGTGAGAGTCTTTCCTTTCATCTTTGCTTCCCTGGAATGTGAACTCCTTCTCATAGTTATCATATGTAAGCAAATGATCTCATAAAATTCTTTTTTTTCCGGAGAAATGCAAAGTGAATCAGCAAACTTTATATGCATGCTGCATGGTTCTTACCTCCTGTAGCAATTTATCTAATTTGTGCTGCAATTCAAGGAAATATCGTGAGGTGATGAGACCCTGGTGGGATTTATCCAAACAATCTCGAGCCAGTTCAATAATCTGATGGTGAGTGAAACTAAGCACTCCATCTGCTAGGGGAAGAACGTTGTCAGGGGAGTAGCTGGTGATGATTTCCTTTAGACGTTCTTCCATCTGAGCTGTAGCCTATTCAGAGAAGACACGCACACACAGGTGTAACATATGGAGACATGTTACGTGAACAATTCAACCATCATTCTTCCCCTGCATTTTCACAGACCTCCACAGGTTGTTAAATAGAATTCTGAAAATTAACTGTAAAAGAAACCTCACTTCTAGGCTGGGAATGTAGCTCAGAGATAGAGCGCTCGACTGGCATGCATGGAGCCCCGGGTTCGAACTCCACACAACAATAAATAACTAATTTTTTAAAAAGTAGGGTGTTCTGCATGACGTAATGATTACATTGTACATTTGTCCAAGCCCATGGATTGCACAACACCGAGCGTGAACCTTCCTATTAATGTGAACCATGGGAGGTATCGATGTGCTCGGGAGGTTTATTGATATGAAGATACTCTGGTGGAGATGATGATGGTGGTGGAGGCTGTGCATGTATAGGGCCAGTGTGTATGGAAAATCTCTGGACCATACGGTTGATTTTTTTTTATGAAGCTACAATTGCTCTAAAAAATAAAGAGGTAGAGGGGTAGGAGAAAAAAGAGGTCACCCCCTCATCCTGTGGAATAAAGATAACAAAGATTTGAGAAATAGAATAGCGCCGGGCGTGGTGGCACTATTCTACTGAGATAAGTGAAAATGAGTATTTCAGGATGCCAATCCACCTTTTTCTATATCCCACTGAATGTAAAATAGTCCATGTAAGTTATTCTTTAAATAACTCCAATAATATCTGTGTATTTCCATGCTTCCATGTTAGGTATTGGGCTCCTTCCTATGGACTGTCAAAAATGTCAAATATTTCTTTAGTTGTTACTCAAAACTTAGGACTGCTGCAGGGTTCCATCACATCAGCCAAGAGTTTGTTTTCTTGGCAAGGTTTCAATGCACCAGGACCAAGTATCTCGGATCATCTTTATCCTTTCAAAGCTCCATCATGGACAAAAGGCCAAAGAGATTCCTTTGGTTGTGGAAACCTAAAATCTGCTTTCCAGCTTTCATCTCTTTCTCTATTATCACCTATTATCTAGTCAATATTTCTTCCTAACATGAATTATATATGTGAGAAGATTCCCCTCTCCCACCCACTCTGCTGTTTCCTCTCAAGTTCAAACCTGCACCAATTAGGTAAAACCAGTATCTGTTTCCCTGGTGAGCAAGTGACGTGTGATAAACAGCTAAAACAGCTTCAATCAATGCCATCAATATTGGGTTCATTACAAATAATAAGTAGCCTACCCTTGATTTATAAAACCAAAGACTTTCTTTTGTTCTCATGCTTAGGTCAAGAAAGGCAGTGGGTCCAGAATGACTCAGACAGATTGCTTTCTCCCCAAAGTACAAAAACACTTTGGAAGAAGACCTGTGGTGGCAAGGGAAGGTGCGAGGCACCATGGAGAGCCAGTCCTAGCAGCCAGGAGGTGGAGCTGATGGCAACAGCCTCTCACAAACAATACTGTGGCTCAATTCAAATTCCTTTACCAGCCTAACCAGGGAACACTGCAACTGTACCTTCCCACTGCAAAGGATTAAAAATAGAATAGCCCCAGGTGTGGTGGTGCACACTTGTAATCCCTGGGCTTGGGAGGCTGAGACAGGAGGATCGCACAGGTTCAAAGCCAGCCTCAGCTACCTAGTGAGGCTCTCGGCAACTTAGTGAGACCCTTTTTCCAAATAAAATATAAAATAGATCTGGGAGTATAGCCCAGAGGTAGAAAGCCTCTGGGTTCCGCCTCGAGTACCACCACCAGGAAAAAAGAAAAAGAAAAAGAAAAAAATAGAATAGCTATAGACATGGGAAACTGCAGAAAAGGAAAATGAGGCTTAAAAAGAAAAACAGCTTCCATGGCACACTAATCTATCACTTCTCAGAAAGCAAAATGCTCTCTGCTTGACAATACAGCAGCAGGTAAGGGACATGAGTCCATGGAAAGCAGAGGGCGAGGAGGCCTTTGAAAGAAGGCCCTCTCTGCAACACCTCCCTGCACAACCAGCAGCATCTGCTTCAAAGCCAGTTCATTAAGCACAGAGTAGAGAGTTCTCAGCAGTTGTTAGCTGACCATTGTTTTAGCTATTTTCTTGTTCTAGGAAGGCTGCAAGACTGTTTAATGCAAGTCTTTTCTGAATTGGACCCTTACTTCCTATAACAAAACCACCTTCCAGATGCTAAACCTACGTTGCCTGTTCATTTAGATGCTAGGCATCTTCAGTTCAATTCATTACCTTTGGGAACCTTTCTTTGTAGACATGGTTCATCATAATTATTTCATGGTCGCAGCAGGCGGGGGAACGTCCAGGGCTGCAAGCAAAGCAAATTACCCTTTTAAACTTGCCACAGCATGAAATGAAAATGAGCTTTTTATTTATAAACAGTCAGTTGCATCAAAAGTGTTATGCAACCTTCATATGAAAAGTATGCTGGATTAGGCAATAAACTACAAAATCAGTCATTAGTACATGAGCATACATATATACCTCCAAACACAGAAACACGGAATAGAATTCACAAAGCAGGCGCGAGAAGTGACATGCCATCAAACCGTTACAGTTGGAATATTCGTTCAGAAAACACACTTAAATTGAGATGATATTCTGCATGTAGTATGAGCTTGTGTCATTGCGGAAAGCAATTAATGAACTACAGTTTAAAACAAATAGGGCGCTACGGCTACAAACAGTAAAATCTAGGACATGTTTAACAGTGTAATTTCACACCTTCCTCATACACCTGCTCTCGGCCACATGCCCCTGGAGAGGGCTGAGAGTTCTCCGTGACACAGGTGTCCGAAGTGAAATCCATTTTCTAGCCTGGCAAATATTTATTTGGGATGCTGAGGTAGGCATCATGTACGATAAGAAACAAAGGCATACGACTGTTGGGTGTTTTCCTCCCTTTATTCTAATAGTTTGTGACCTTCCTGGTGTACCGCGATAGATTATTTATACTCTTGGGTGGATAAAACAGCACTAGATAGCGCAGAAAATTTTTTTTCTTTTTTTTTTTTTCATTACTGGGGATGGAACCCAGAGGCATTCTACCTCTGAGCAACACCCCCCGCCCTATTTTTTATTTATTTTGAAACAGGGTCTCACTGAGTTGCAAAGGGCCTCACTAACTGGTAGCTGAGGCTGTCCCTGAGCTGCGATCCTTCCTGTTTCAGCCTCCCGAATGCTGGGATTACAAGCATGCACCACCATGCCCAGCTCGCAGAAACTTTTTAATAAAACGAAAAGTGGCCGGGCGTGGAGGCGCACGCTTGTAATCCCCGGGCTTGGGAGGTGGAGTCAGGAGGATCGCGCTGGTTCGAAGCCAGCCTTGCTGACTTAAGAGACCCTTTTCAAAATAAAAAATATAAAATAGGTCTGGTAGTGTAGCCCGGAGGTAGAAGGGTTTCCAGGAATCCTAGTGCCCCCACCACCACCACCACCACCACCACCAACAACAACAAAATGGCATTCATGTGGTAAAACTCAGTACCCCTACTCGATGCTGTGGTAAAACTTATTTTTTTAATTCTCTATCTCAAAATTACCTGTAAGGTCTACAGTTACCTAATCTGGCTATATCTGGTGTTTATAATACAAAATGAAGAAAAAAGATAGGAAGGGAAAACTCTTCTCAGTATACTTTGATAATCAACTAAACACAAAACAAGCTATGTTTTATAAAAAATTATTAACATATCAATATACATCTGTTTTATAGCATCAAGATTTTTTGCTATTGCTGGGCGTGGTGGTGCACGCTTGTAATCCCCGTGCTTGGGAGGCGGAAACAGGAGGATTGCACAGGTTCAAAGCCAGTTTCGCTGGTTTAAGAGGCTCTGTTTCCAAATAAAAATATAAAAAATAGGTGTCTGGGAGTGTAGCCCGGAGGTAAAAGGGTTTCCAGGAACCCCAGTACCACCAAAAAAATAAATAAATAAATAAAGATTTCCTGCTATCTGTTATTGTCAGGCCATGAGATACATTGCCCTGATACCTCCCTTCTGAGAAGAACTTGTTTTCCAGGCTACAGAGAGTGTTGTAGGAGGAGGCCTGGGGCTGTCTGCCCTTCTAGGAGGGCCCTGGCTGCAGAAGTCAGCTTGTTCCAGGCCATGGCCTCCCTGGGATGTTTCAGTAACAACGGAGACTGTGGCCATTTGGGGACGCCAAAGGGGATGACTTCCCGTGGTGGTATTCTCTGAGGCTGGTGGGCCTGTACTGCAGTGGGACCTCTCCCTTAGCCTAGTCCAGCTTCCGCCTTTCCCTTCCACAGGTGCTGATCTCCAAAGCACACCCCAGTAAACACCCTGACCATGAGTCTCTACTTTAGTGTCTGTTTCCTGAAGATAAAGGCTGTGATACATATTATTTGAAAGAAGGTCAAGATAAAACTGACCCTACTCAATGTCAAGTGGGCTACCTTTGAAAACCTCCAAATTTAGGAGAAACAAACTCCTAAAAATTGGTTCAAAATTCTGGAAAAATTAAGACTTATGGTGAGAAGAAAGAATAAAACGATCCAGTGGACTTTCGTAGTATGCAATCTCAGAAAAATATTTTCTTTCCTTCACAACCAACTGTTTTGTTCTTCAGGTAACAATATTAACTGCTCTTGCACTATGATCTGATCGTCTTGACCTGTCCAATGGTTAGAAATTTATAGGCAGTCCCATAAGTTCATCATGCTTACTACTTGTAGAAATTAGCAAACTGTGAAGATTTAAAAAAATACAGTGCCAGCCAGGCGTAGTGGCGCACGCTTGTAATCCCAGCATTTGGGAGGCTGAGACAGGAGCATCACAGTTCGCGGACAGACCCAGGTACTACTTAGGCCCTGTACAACTCAGTGAGACCCTGTTTCAAAAAATAAAGAATAAAAAATGGGGTTGGGGATGTAGCTCAGATTTAGAATGCCCCTGGGTTCCATCCCCAGTACTGAAAAACAAAAAATACAATGCCTTTTAATGGTAATTAACAATATTATCTGTTAGAAAAAAATCACACTATGTGGTTGTTCACAAATCAATTAACATAAACATGGATTAAAGAGTAAAAGGTCTTAACTCAAAATAGCCAAAAACAGGTAATCCAAGTAGCAGTTTGGGGGTCGGTCCACACACCTGAGACTTCGGGAACGGGGCCGCATGGGTGTGTTTCTGCATCTGTTCTCAGCGGCGATGCTTTCCGTGGTACAGAAATGTTTTGATAGGAAGTGTAATTCATCTGGCGTTGGTTGGTATGGTAACTGATGCAGCTTCTCCTGGGAGGAACAGGATGACTGAAACAAACCAAAGTGAAGTTGTAAGATTATCTCCAAAAAAAATTCTGAAATGAATATGAGATCAAAGCCTAAAGCTGGGTGATACCACTCTGTTATACTATTTCCTTTTCATGTTATAATTACATTAACTGCAGCCTAATTGTATACTTTGATACTCTGAGCGGCCAATATACCTCTCTACCTCAATTCATTTGTCTGTAGAGGCAATTTCCCAAAAGATAGTTTCCTCTCTGGGCAAGTGAACTGCATAGACACTTCTCAAAAGGAGAAATACAATCAGCCAATGAATATATGAAAAACATTCAACAACATCAGCAATTAGGGAAATGCAAATCAAAATGACATTCTAACTCCAGTTAGAATGGCAGTAACTGAGAACATAAACAATAACAAATGCTGATGAGGATGCGGGTAAAGAGGAAGCTTACACACTGTTAGTAAGTTTGCAAATTAGTACAACCACCATGGAGATCAGTATGGAGGCACTTCAAAAAAAAAAAAAAAAATGGAACCACCATATGGCCCAGCTATACCACTTCTTGGTATCTTTCCAAAGAATTAAAGCTAGGAGACTACAGTGACACACATTTATAACAGCTCAGTTCACAGTAATCCAATTATAGAACCAACCCAGATGTCTGTCAACAGATGAATGGATAACAAAAATGTGGCATATACACACAATGGAATTCTACTCAGCTATAAAAAAGAACAAAATTATGTCAACTGCAGGAAAATGGATGGAACTAGAGGATAGGATGCTAAGTGAGATTAGCCAGTCTCAGAAAACCTAGGCTTATATGTTTTCTCTCCTATGTGGAAGCTAGAGAGAAAATAGGAAAAAATGAAGAATTTAAAGAATGCGGAAAGAAAATTGTAAAATAGTGGGAGGGGATGGGGGACGGAGCCAGCAAGGGGAAAACAAAGGACCAAGGAAGCAACCAGTTCAAGTTATACCATGGCAATATATGAAGGTATTGTTATCAATTTCACTAACATGTATGAGGAGAGAGGAGAGGGAAGCAGAGTGGGATATGAAAAGAAACACACCAAGGGCTATGTGTATGAATGTTTGTACTAGTTTTATGACATATAACTGCAATGTGCTGATAAAGCAATCGGGGTAATGCAAATCAAAACTGCACTGAGATTCCATCTAGCCCCAATCAGAATGGCAATCATCAAAAGTCAAAAAAACAAAAAATGTTGGCGAGGATGTGGAAATAGGAACTCTTCTACAATGTTGGTGAGAGTGCAAACTAATTCAGTCACTATGGAAATCAGTATGGATATTCCTTGGAAAACTGGGAATGGATCCACCATATTATCTGGCTAAACCATTACTGGGTATCTTTCCAAAGAAATTGAAACTGGAGAACTTAGGTAATACATGCATACCTGTGTTCATAGCAGAACAATTCACAATAGACAAACTATGAAACCAACCCAAGTGTCTTTCAATGGATGAATGGATTACAAAACTATGGGAAATAAACACAATGGAATTCTGCTCATCAATAAAGAAGAACAAAATGATATGTCATTTGCAAGAAGATGAAAGGACCTGGAGAATATTAGGTGAGATTGGCTGACCATAGAAAGTGAAGGGTTATATGCTTTCTATATTATGTGTAGAATAGGGAGTAATTGGGATACAAGAAGAACTCCAGATAATGGAGGAGAACCCTCAGTGGAGCCAAAGAGGAGATCTAAGGGTAGGGGAGGAGGAGGACTGAGGTTCATTAATGGAAATACCACCACTGACTATGTGTATACATGCGAATATACCAATGTCAGTCTTGACACTCTGCATTGGTAGGGAGGGAAATGGGGAGGTGGGGTGGGGGGGCACCAAGCACTGTGTGCATGTATATCATTGTCTACATGATTTACATTATGATGTGAATATAATGCACCAATAAAAGCACATAAAATATAAAAAAGAATGTGCTAATAAAAGTGCCTCCCGCCCGCTTGTGCGCTCGCTCGCGCGCGCTTGCTCTCTCTCTCTCTCTCTCTCTCTCTCTCTCTCTCTCTCCTCAGAAAATTAATAAATGAGTAGAACTCAGAACCACATCAAGGAAGCAACCAGTGCAGTGAGGCTAGGGTGGTCAGGAAGGTGGGCACACTGTGTCACAGAGACTGAGTACAGCAGCCTCAGTTCTACAGTGACTTTGAGGCAAACACAAATGATATGTGAGATCATAAGAAGGTGATGAGGCCTCCCTTAATAATGCGTGTCTTCCCATAATGCAATTGCCATCGATCTGTGCCACGGCTAAAGGAGAGCAAGAAGCTTCCTCAGTTAGACCACTGTTTAAAAATTTAGAATTAAATTGCTTTTTCTTTGGGTGGGGGTGCTGTGACTATCACTTTTTAAAATATTCAGTGGGGATAAGGGTTTTTTTAATCCCCTGCCTATAGCTAGTTGTTTCTTCTTCTGCTCCTCCTCCTCCATCATCATCATCATCATCATCTTCTTCTTCTTCTTCTTCATCATCATCATCATCATCATCATCATCATCATCATCATCATTTTGCACTACTAGAGACTGAACCCAGTGCCTCCTGCATGCTAGGTTTTTTTCTAACACTGAGATACACCCTCAGACCTTTTAGAAAATTTTGAGATGGGGACTTGTTAAATTGACCAGGTTGTCCTCAAACTTGGCAATCCTCTTGCCTCAACCTCCCAAGTAGCTAGATTACAGGCATGCATGCCATGTCTGGCTGTTTTGCTTTTAGAAAGTTGTCTATGAACACCTGGAATATGGAAAGGTAGAAAGAGTGAAAAGCTAAGTAGCACTGCTTTTAGTCAATTTAAGACACAGAAACTATTTGTTGTTTTTAGTTTTCATGAAAGGTAAATTCTACAAGGCATTTTTATTAAGGAGTTTAAAAAATTATTAAGTTGAGACATGATTAGAATATGCATATATTAGAAGATATCACTTATTTAAAAATGTCGATTTTAGCTGGATGTGGTGGTACATGCTTGTAATCCTAGTACTTGGGAGGCTGAGACAGGAGGATTGCAGTTCACAGACAGCCTCAGCTACTTGGTGAGGCTTTATGCAACTCAGTAAGATTTTGTTTCAAAATAAAGAATAAAAGAATAGGGATGATGTGTAGCTCAGAGGAATAATGTCCCTGGGTTCCATCCCAAGTGCTGAAAAAAATGTCAATTTTGATGGGCTTTTTGATTTTTTTTTTTTACAAAATCTGTCATTACATTAAGAGCACCCTTTGTAAATACTAAAATCCTACAATGCGGTAACACTAGAAAACAATGACTAGTGCTTTAAAATATCCCTATACTTTGAAATTGTAAAATGCCTTACTGAGTACATATTGAGATAAAGAGGATTTGTGCAATGTAATGAGATTATTTAATAAACTATAGAAATAAGAATACTACTAGAAAGAGGAGATAAAACTAAAGCTTTCTTCAGAATAGGCAAAGCCTTTAACACTTTCACTATGCAAAGAAGAAATAAAACATACAACCCAAGTCAATTCAAGAAATGAGAAAAAGAATAACAAAATCAATTCGAGCAGGAGAAAAGCGGTGGTGCTGATGGCATAGGCAGAGAAATAAGCAAATAGAAAGAAAAACATCGGTAAGAATCTATACATCGGGGAGCTGGGGATATAGTTCAGTGGTAGGGCATTCACCTAGTATAGCACACACCAAGCCCCAGGTTCAATCCCAGCACAACAATGATGAAATAGAAAACAAGAAAGAAACAATATATATATATATATATATATATATATGTCTCCAAGGTAAATCAATGTGTACATTCCTGTCTCCGAGGTTTCAAAACCCACAAACCCAGAAGTTTATTCCTAAAATCACAGTAATCTCTTTGAGTGGCAAAAGCTCCATTGAACTGATGGAATGTTATTTTAAAAATTATTTAATCCACTTAGTGTGAGTGTTGATTCAGGTTTCTATAGAAATATTAACATATTTGATTATGAGCTGCTGGCCCAGTTGCTGCTGGGCTATTATGTAGAGTACAAAGGTCAAGTTACCTTTCTGAAAGTGAAAATTAATTCCCAAACATACCAGGCTTAAGAGTGTTACATAAGTCATAACTGCCTTTTATTTGCATGAGGACATCACCAGATGACTTCCCAGAGGAAGAGAAGCAGGAGAAAGGGTTGGGTAGAAAAGGCCTTCACTGGTATCTTTAACATTCTATTTATTAAACAAAATCAAAATCTGCATTCAAATTAGCTATATCAAGTGTAAAAAATCAATGCTAAAACATCTGTTAAATCTAAGAAAAATGTTGTGTTGTATCACATACAGTACTAGGTAACTCCGTAAGGAATGTGGCCATGTTTAGTGACCGAGGCTAAGATACTCTGAATGACGCTTAGTGTGAGTGTTGTGATCCGGACAGTATTAGAAAACTAGGAGGCTGGGAGCTTCTCTGAGGACAAAGCCCTTTTTGTGGAAGCAAGGTGGCACTGGGGACAATCCCAGGTCAGGATGATTCCAGTGATAACTAAATGAGGCCCCAAAGTGAGTCTTGTACAAAAGAGAAGTACAGGTCCATTTTCAGTGGAGTGGGCATAGGGGAGAACTTGCAAAGCCACTGATGAGAGCTGTCAAGGTGACAGGGGATGGGAATGTTGTCCCCAAGCCTCATGCCATTTTTGCTTTTTCTTTTTGAAATGGGGTCTTGCTCTGTTGTCCAGGCTGACCTTAAACTTTTGAAGTCAAGGAGTCCTCCTGCCTCAGGCTTGCAAGTTGCTGGGACTAAGGGAGGTGCCACAGTTCCTGGCTTTCATACACTTATTGAAATGACACCTCTCTATTGGTCAAAATATTCGTGAAATATCACTTTTAGAAAGGTTTCAAGAATTAATTTGGAAGTTTTCCAATAAACTAAGTCTCATTGCCTCGTGTTTCCCTAAGCACGGTGCCACTGAGTCTCATTTCCCAACTAGTTTGCATATGATTTTGAGTATAACGCAAATCAACTCCACTTTCAAAGAATGAAGATTTACACAGAAAATTGCTGTTAGTTCTCAAGGCAATTAGAGTTCCAAATACATGTTCTGAGTAATGATATCATCCAGACAGGCATTTAGTCTCTCAAGACAATCATTTTGCAAAGAACTGTACACATATGCAAGCATAGCTTTCTACTTGTTATTTATTAAAAGTAATATAATTTTATAATCATATATCATATTTATGGATATTTATATTCTTATTTTCATTCTTTTTCTCAGTAGAAAATAATTTATCTGGTAGGAAATACATGAAAGAATGTCTTCCTACTGCTGCAATTCCATATGACTTATTTCAAAATAAAAAATTATGATGTGAATATTATCTTGGAAAAGTTCCGCAAATTAATATTAACTGCAAAATTTGACACTAAAAGAAGCTGCAATACTAAATATTTTCTGGTGGGACTGATTAACTTCTTAAGACCAAATCTTTCCAATTTCAGAACATAGCAATTTTAACATTGGACAATTTTGCAGTTTCCATAATATCTAAAGAATACAGATATGATAATGTTTACTTTTCAGCATAAGCAGTTACAGAGTTCAGCTGATAACACAACTATTTGTAAAATTTAAACTGTATTTCATGAGTGCTTATAGTTTTATCTGGGTATAGTCTATGTTTTCCTTTTAAAATAACTAAAGTACATTAAGTGACTAATAGCTAATGAGACATCTAAAAATGACTAAGACTGGACTTAGGAAAGAAACATTGCAGCTAATAGGCCATTTTGCACTAATTTTGCTCTAATATTTAAAGAACAACAACGAAGAAACTAAGGAAGACAAGAAGTAACTTTTCTAGTGTTCATGTCACTGTTAACAACCAATAAGGAGAAAATAGAGAACTCTTTTGTATGTGTAAAAGCCCCTGCATTCCACAAATTACATAGTTCCTTAAGTCTTTGGGCAAAAAAAAAAGAAAAGAAAAAGAAAAAAAAAGAAGCAATTTGGGGAACTAAAATTTCGTTTTGAAGCTAGAAAAAGAAATATTAAGATCAACAATCATATACTGCTTTCTTTAATAAAATAAGCATGAAGAAAAGGTATTAGAAACACAGGGTATATGCGTTTGGCATCTTCTTTAGGAAAACGTGCAAGTTAGGGACAGCAGCAACTCCTCAATGGCTGATGGCCACCTTAGGCTTATTAATTGCAATGTATTTAAATTTAAAACTGCCATGTAAATTTCTTAAAAATAGCTAAGAGATCACTTACTGAACTCATATTAATAAAACAAAGGGGTTGGGAAAGAGCCCTCAAGTTTCCGATCCATAAAACAAGGGAAACAGCAGCAACTACATCTTACGGTGTGCTGCCAGGACTAAATGAAGCATACCTCATAATAAATAGCTGTAAAAACATTATTCTTAAAGTTATTTAAACCCAGTGGAGTCCAATTCTATATATCTCGTCCTTGCTTTATAAATTCATTTTTTAGATGGTGTATGATTTGTCAAAGACAGAGAGAGATCCTTCACTCTGTCCTATTTTTCTTACAAAAGAGAGAATTCTGCAGCCAACTATAAAAGCTGACTGAAAGCAAAGCAAGGTGATACAGTTGAAATAAAAGAATTTGGAATCAGTAAACACGAATTGAAATTTTGAGTAGGGGGAGGATTAAATGAGAGTGTACAAGAAAGCCACAGAAGAAAGAGTGAAGTACTCTATTTATTTGTAACTTAGCTCTTATTAAAGACCCAGGGACACAAGCATGGTGGTACACGTCTGTAATGTACCACTGCACTGGGAGGCTGAGACAGGAGGATTGCAGGTTTAAGGCCAACATATGCTAAATTAGTAAGATCCTGTTTCAAAATAAAAAGGACTGGGGGTATAGCTCACCTGTCTGATCCCCTAGGTGCAATACACAGGAACACACACACACACACACACACACACACACACACACACGACATCCAAAGACCTGGGGAAAGACAGCTCATACAACTTTTTTTTTTGCAGGTCTGGGGATGGAACCTGGGAGCATTTGACCTCCGAGCTATACCCCCTGCCCTAGTTTTTTTCTTTTTTTTCTTTAATTTGAAACTGGGTCTCACTAAGTTGCGGAGGGCCTCACTAAGTAGCTGAGGCTGTCCGCGAATCACGATCCTCCGGTCTCAGCCTCCCAAAAGCTGGGATTACGAGCAGACAGCTCATACAACTTTAAAAATTACTTTTTTCTTTTTTTGGTAAACCGATTTCAGCATTCATTTTCACACTGTGGTTTCCCATGTTTTCAACATCTATGTGTGATGGGACCAATAACCAACGGCGGTTACTGTCAGAATAACCAAGGACACTGTCACTATTATTTAGTGACAATTTTATCCGGTGATGCCATTCAAGATTTTCACTAATGTGAAGCTGATGTGGCACAGAAAACAACTCCAAGACTGTTAGGATGTCTCTCAAAAATGATCTCCATGCACAACACACACACACCTACCAAAACAAAATAGAAACGTGAACAGGAAAATAAATAACTTCTGTTCAATAAAATACTATGAGAAGGTAATATTTTATAACCCAGTGGGTTTTAGCGATGCAGTTTTAGTGGTGCTCCAAAAACCCACCTGCGATGACACGGGGGGATCTGGAAATACATAAGGCAGCGGTGATAGGAATGAGTGTTTATCTATTTAACTGTAATGTCTTGTCGATTCAAGAGTTATTGAGTGGCGGGATCTATGTGCTTAGCACAATGCTGTGGGCGATGGAAACACAACAGATGGATATCCATAAATCAGAAACTGTAGATCTTGACACAATGAGGAAGGAAATCAATCAGAAGGGGCTCTGCAGTCACAGGTCCACATTCCTGGCTGGCACAAGAGCATCCAGGCCACCTCATTAGGTATTTATTGAACACCTATGACCTGCTGGACCTTTCTAAATGACCACCTGGTTTCTAAATCCCTGCGGATACAGTTACCCCACAAAGTCACTAACTTAAACTCAGAAAGCATGTATCTAATCTACCGAACGGTGGCCAGTAATTGCCAGGCCTCTTGTTGAAATGTTATAGTCCAGGGTAAGAGTGTTCTAATCCTCTCTCTCATTCCCAGGGCTCCCTCTAGTCTCTTTATTTATTTTAACCTTTGCCGAAGTTCTTTTCCTCTTTCCTTTAAAGTTCTTACCTAGAAGGCATGGACAAATTTAAGACTTTTCTTTTTGTTGATGATGTTCTTTGAAGGAGAGAGAAAACAAAACAAACCTCTATCTAAAGCAAAACAGGAAAAAAGACCAGGTCCATCAAAGTTTGAGGGTACTTTTAGATTAATATCATCAGCACAGAGCCAAAGCAATAAAACCAGGTTGTATTTTCCTCCCAAACTACACAAAATCATATTAAAATTGAAGTTCCCAGTGTCCTCTAGACTTGTGATGCTGGGCCTTACGCAGTCTATGTGCCGCAGTTTAGAAGCCTGCGGCAGAGGTATGTCCTTCTCTGTCTCTCAGGCAATCATTTGATACGGAACCTATTCAGAGTGGCAGACGTGTGGAATTTATCTTCACCTTCCTACCAGGAAACACCCAGAGAAAACACTGTTCGCTTATTAGCTCTGCGGTTGTGAGGGAGTGAAAAAATCCAGGCACTTACAGAGACGGTAGAACTGGGTGTGTTTGTCCCATAACCAGAGGAGGGGAGAGAAGCCAGAGACCAGCGGCGTCCATCAGACCTGCGGAGAAAGGGAGTTTAAGTTGAGCCACACTGGAGCAGGACTATGTGGGGACCTAGTCACATGAATGACACAGACACAGTCCATGAGGATGTGGAGATGCTCACCAGGGTCAGGGTAAACAAACATTATACAGCAGGTTGACTTTTATTTAAATTGAATCAATACACCCAAACAAGTAGAAAGTGAATGAGTTGATCCATAGTATTGATCGCTCGCTAACACACTTTGACAAAATGAATACCAGGGATAATTACAATGATCAGACTCAGCAGATTCAAATGAACACAAACAGAAAGGGAGGAGGGGAAACACTGTCATCTGGGAACTAATGACCAGGGCCAATGATCTTTACAAGGGCCTGGATCCCAGCATGGTGCAAGGGCCCGTGGCGCTGTGCAATGCGTCCTCAACACTTCCCCGCTCGGTGTTGCCAAGGGAACAGCTCAGCCTGTCACACCCAGGGCGAGCGGGGGCAGTGGGCTCACAGCTGGTTCAAGCTTTAAGAGACAAATAACCACTAAGGAGGTGACTGGCATTAAGCAGAGAGCCTCTGCAGGGTTACTGCCTTGCGATGTGACCTGGCTTCCTTAACTGTCTGCTTTCCTCCAGAGCTCTGGAGCACGCAGCCCAGCTCTGGCCAGTGATGGAGGGGAGGCGTTTCTCCAGTTGCAACAGCACCTGACACAGAGTAAAGTCCTCTGCTCCAGCCTGAGAGGTGGCACTATCAGGAACCTTGAGGAGAGGAGTTTTTATCTTCCGTTGGTGATAGGGTGGTAGCTTCTGAGCTGACTTTAGTTATGAATTAGGGTCACTTGTGCACCTGAGATGAGTTAATTGGACAGTACAGATGATACTACTGCTGGGACAAGGGGCACAAGAAAGCAAATTTCCTGCAACCTCTGCCATTACAGAGCTGCTACTTCACTGGCAATTTCAAATAAGACTGTGCCTTAAAAATTATAAGACATTGTAACAACGAATAGCATGCACCCATGCCAAGGGGCAAAACAGGCAAAAATGCACACTATGAAGGAAAATATTGCATTCTTAAATGTAGTATTATATATTGACTTTTGGTAATTCATGATTATATTAATTTGCTAACAGTGAGAGACAGAATGAACAAAATTTACCAGCAACATTATTGCAGTAAGTAGAAGGGAATTCAACAGCATTAGACTTGATTTGAGAAACCACAATTAGATGTTCATGTAAAAAGAAAAAAAAACCTGACATCGTAACATGATATTCAAGAAAAAGTATTACCATAGACTACCATGGATGTTTTCTCCAATAAATGCAAATGGTCCACAAAGACAATTATGGTGAAAATCAAGTGGACAAATCACAGAACTACTACAATGTTAAGATTTTAGTAAAATTTACCTGTCATTTCTGTGATCATGATTGGAGTACAATTGAATCAAGTATGTTTAGAAAAAGAAGCAAAACATTTATAAATATACCAGATAAAAGGAAATGGGAAAACTAAGTTATATGTTGTTTAAAACATTATAAACAATAGAAAATACTAAAGAATTCAGAAGAAAATATTATAACAATGTTTATAGTGATTTTCATCTATCAGTTTAATGGGCATGGGTTAATACTATCTTATTTGACTACTTTTTAAAGTCTTTAAAATCCATGCCTTTATAAACACAATTTAGAAAAGGATATGATTTTAAAATAATTATTCAGTCCATTTAATAGCAATTATCAGGAACTAGTCTCTGGAAAGGGTGAGGGACACAATTTCTCCTACCATGATTTTGTTTTGTGATTCATTAACTCTCCTTTCCCTCAGGTATCAAGGAACACATTTCAGATGGATGAACAATTCCAAGAGGGGACATGTTCTTATTAGTTCTGAAGCATAAATTACATTTGCTTAGTCCAGAAAACACACAACTAGAAAGATGTTTAAACAAGAATGTGCTCAGGACTCTGTATAGCCATCAACCAGAAATAATTTATGTCTCATAAAGTTCCCTGAGTTGTCCGTGTCTATTTACTCAAATGGAGCAAAAGGACCATTGCATTTTCATTACCATGACAACCACACACCAGAAGTTACTGTATATGCTGTATGCAGTACTTAAGCGAGAACATGCCTTTTTTTTTTTTTTTAAAGAAAGCTAGCTATCACACAAATGCAATTTGGATCCTACTAACAATGTTGTCTTTTCTTTGCAGTGGCCACCAATAAAACACTATAGGAAGACAAGACTAGGTCCCTGCCAAAGCAACAGACTTCTTTGAAGTCCACTGGGTGGGAATCTCAATATTATATTACGTGAAAATATAAGAAAGGCAAACACAGGACACAAAGAGATTGGCAAAGAACACCGTTTCAACATTACTCACAAATTTTTATATTAATACGTTGCACAACAAAGAAAGAATGGAAAGCTCTGATTATTAACCTGGCTATTTAAACTGTATGAAGAGGAAATAGATTTCTTTATTTGCTTCATTGTTATAGTCACCTAGGGTGATACACTGTACATTCGAGAGTTGATGTTGGAACAAACTGAACTACACCAGTGTAAAGTAGTGAACTAAAATCTATTCCAGAAAAAACTGTAAAAGAGTAACTAGGAACTGGGTATGTTAGTCCACGCCTGTAATCCCAGTACTTGGGAGGCTAAGACAAGAAGATCATAGGTTCCAGGCCAGCCTTAGCAACCTAGCAAGACCCTCAGAGACTTAGTGAGACCCGGTATTAAAATAAAATAAAACAGGGCTGAGGGTCTATCTTAGAGGTAGAATGGCCCTGGGTTCAACTCAGTACCAGAAAATAAAAAGATAAGAAGAGTAACTAGAAAATTTCTCTGGCCACTATTGCTCTGATGATCTGAACTTGACAGAAAAATTGGCTCTAGTAAATTGCTTGTGGAAATATATTCTGAGAGCCAACCTGACAAAGAACAGCTAGGCAACTAGGAGAGACTCATGACATTTATTCAAGGGACTAGATTTCTTGTGAAAGCAATTTATAACAGGGAAGCCTCCCCAACTTCTATAAGAGGCAGGGCACGATTATCCCCATCCTACTACCATAGGGAAAAGTGTGAGGCAACTCCACCACATTTATAACCCATAGATGGGTTATAAATCAGTGCAGGATGACTCGCCCTCATCCAAAGTCCTGGGGAGTAGTAATGTTTCAGATTTCAGTAAATGGTGTCTTTTGAAATGTTCACATAAATTTGACCTTTGAGCGTCCCTACTCCTAAAGTTTAACATTCTTTATCATCATGTTGCTGCTAAAAAGGTTTCAAAAAAACCCAAAAAGTTTTCAGATTCTGGAGCATTCTGGATATTTCTTAGATTAGGGATGCTCAACCTGCACTGCAACTAGCAATGTGAAAATGTGTCCTTGCTCCAAACAAAATCTGTGTCATTTTTCCTCCTTTTCACTGAATACTTAAAACTTAGATGTGAAAGAGTAAGTGGGAACTTTACTCTTGAGTCAGTGTTAGGAAATATGGAAAGCAAGTGTGAATCATCATACTTTACAATCTGTAACTGGACTTTTACATTTCAGGGAGAGTCTGCCAGGAGAGTATCATCACCTGGTACAAATAAGGTCAGAAAAGGCCAATAAACTTGACCTTGATTTCTTCATCCAAGAATAATTCAGAACAGAGCACCATTTCCTCTCCTGGACTAATGAAATATGAGAGTCTAAACGTGGCATGACTTTTTGAAGGCTCAGAAAGGAAGTCAATGGAGACCCTGGGTAGTATCTCCATGTTTCCAATGAAAATCAACTTGAAAGTTGAAGAGACTCCCAGATATTAAACAGAAAATGCCAATTTGAATTTTCATAAGAAACACGGGGTTCTGTTTACTGGACTAGGAGTTTAAGAACACGATCGCTCATGCCCTAATCTAAATTAATGCTTTTTGAAAAGTGTGGAGGAGTTCCAGCTGGAAGTTCCTGCAAGATGAACTACAGGTCTCCTGTGATAATCTTCCGTCATGGTTTATGGTTTATTTGTCAAAAATAACATGCTTGGTGGTTTGTGTATGTTTCTTATAGCACAGATACCAGATTCATCTGTCCTTCAGTCACCCACTTAATTATTAGGTGCTCTTCATTTTTATAAATCTGGCAGGATTAAGAGGCTATGATTTTTGTCCCATTTTAATGCATGTTGTAATGAGACTTGCATTTTTCTTATTACTCAAGGTAATTAAATGCACTCCTATTTCTTTTAGAGATGTGTGTCAAAGGCTCTGGTGGGTACTTATTTGTTGATTTTTATAGGATTTTCCCTCCCACTGGAAATAGTAGTACTATCATGAATTAACATTTGATGGACACACAGACTTCCTGGACCAGTTAGTTTTCACATTTTCTTTGCAGTATTTAAAATGAGAGCTAAAGGACAGAAGTTAACATTTGGAGAAGATCAAGGTGGGAGCCTCCATAAGCATGTTGGAGGTGGTGTCTTCTTTATTATTATTACTATTTTTAGATGGAATCTCCTTAACACACCCAGGCTGGCCTTGAACTCACACTTCTCCTACCTCATCCTCTTGAGTCACTGGGATTATAGGTGTGTGCCACCTTGCCCAGCTGAGACGATGCCTTCATCACTCTTATAACCTCCTCACAGTGGGATGCATATAGACATTTAACGTATGATGAGAAGTTACTAAAATAATGAAGGAACAAAGATTTCTTCTTGCCTTGAGGCTCGTAATGTAATCATAACTATACAGCATTCTGAAAATGTTGTAAACCATCCCTTTCCCTGAATTTTGTAATATAAAGTGCATCACAAGCTGACAAGCCACAGTGAACACACTGCACTTTTTGATGGTGAGCAACGTATGTAAGAACATACATATGTATTCCGAACTTATCTATGTGTTCTTATTAGGTGCTACTTTAATCCAGCTCATGATGTACTTAGGTCTCTGAGGAAAACTTAGCAAATATCTAGGACAGTCAGACAACAAGCCAAATTTATCCGGAACATTCAGAGACCAGACTGAAGGGACCTGTGGCTTGTTTGATGTTTTTTTCTGGGTGGAAAAGGACACAGTCGCATGAGAGTGGTGAGGGTAAAGGTGGGGTTTTGGCCCTGATGGGGTGAAGTACACTGATGGCACACACAGCACCCAGAAGAGAGGGCTGGGTCCACCCCCTGGCTCGGCAAAAAACATCCCTGAAAAAGCTGGATTTTAGATCCTTCTGAGCAACACAGCCCCTTGACTCAGTGCTCCAGAAAGGAGACATATCTCTGTAACATTTTGTGCCTTATTCCAAATACGACAGAGAAAGCACAAAACATTCTGTAGTCCAAGTGTGTTTTTTTTTTTTTTTTCGGTCAGGGGGATCACTGCATCACTGGCTTTGATGCCAGTGGTCTAAGGGGCATCTCGAGTTTATACCTCCCGATCCCAAGAAAGGCGTTTTTAGGATAAATATTTCAACAACAAATTGCATCAGGACACAGATAAATTGACCCTGTATAAGCTCAGATAATTCAGTAAAGATCTGTTGAGCAATGGCCATGCACAAGGCCTGAACTAGGGATGAGAGAAAAACTGAAGAGATCATTTATAGCCTTCAGTTGGGGGGGGGGCAACCATTTGGTGAAGAACCAAGAGATATCCTATAACTCTACCATCAGGTGGAAATCATTGATAAAATTGCTAAAGCAGGTGTGTCACTCCCCAGTCCTTCTGAGAAGGCCTTGACTGAAATTAACAGGACCTCAAAGAAAGAAGGCGGGGAGAGGGGAAGGAGGAGGCAGAGGCAGGGGCAGGGAAATGGGATTCTCTATATAACGCTCTTACTCCACCCATGAGAAGTCCTTACCTTCGGGCAAATGAAAAATGGGCTGAGGCACTGGGGGAGAAATTTCTTGGACTATCTTGAGGGCTGTTTCCTGTACAGAGAAAAAGAGAAAAAACATTTACATGATTTTGTTTTTGTACTGATAACAACATCTAGAATCTTCTGCATCTCAGTAATAATTTTTTTTTACATTTCTGCAAAGTGTCCTATTTCCTTATAATGTTTTAGTTTTACCTGGAGCGGGGCTTGGGGAGAGGGGTTCCTGAGTGTCCAAGTGTGCAAGATACAGGAATACACACATTCACCTCTATCACCAGCCTGCAGTCCGCCGTATATTTAATAATATAAGGATTCTATGCTGTATATTTAATAATCTAAGAATTCTAGTCCTACAGAAGAGTGACATATAAATGTCTTGGTTGTGATCTGCCACATGTTACCATTTCAAAGAGCAGGACAGATGGGTAAGAACATGCCTCAGGTGAGGGGTACACTTTATTTGGGAAAAAAAAACATCTTTAGTAAAAAAAAAAAATCTGAGTTGTCAAAAATAAATACTCATGCTCCCAAGTACACATTTTAAAGGTGGATGTGTCAGCGCTGGTGATAAAATTCTAGGAAGAACCCAGTGGCTTAGATTTATTTCTAAAACCACCCGTATCCATCCTGGCATCTCTGGAGGAGCCCAGCAGGATTATCTCTTGTCAATATTTCCTTCAACAATCTCTCTGCTCCTGAACAGCTGGACTATGACTAGTCGGGCGGCCTCAAAAAGTCACAGCCACGCGGAGACGGGCAGCGTGTGCCTCTCCAAGTCATTCGGAGGTGCGGCGAGTGCTGATTGCTCACTGGGAGGAGGGCAGCTCCTCCGGGGCTTGTTACTTTCTACATTAGCCCAACTCAGCCGGCTGCTGATCATTGAGAAGGCTTGGCAGGCAGCTGGCGGGGGCAAGTTCAGGACACTCCAGACCACCCTGCTTCTCTATGCATGTTTAATTAGATTGGTAGAACTGACTGAGGACCGCAAGGGACAGTAGCTGGTTTCAGGAAGGAGGTGAGGAAGGGCTGTAAAGTAATTCTGTGCATTCTTGAAAAGTGGAAAATGAATCAGGAAGCTGTGTTCCATGTCTAACAGCAAGCCCAAGCACCACATCCCTGGTTGTTTAGTGGAAGTGACCACTGCAATTAGGTATAAGGAATACAAGACTTCACATTCAAGTCAGGACCTGGCTGTAAAGGTAAACAATTTATTATCAGTGCACAGAAACAATAGACTAGCACATTAAGGAGGAGAAGTTTAGTGTTACCTCGAGGACTTCTAGAGTGGCTACATCGCTACAGAAATTTTTCAATTAACTTAAGGTTGCAAATTTTACAGCGATGTCTTCAACAGATGCCATTAACTTTATGACAGACACCACAATCAAAGCTATTCAACAGGGAAGCGCTGAAGAGCCCATTTCTTTATGGATAGAGACATTTTCCCCCTGCTGCCATGAAATTTATCATGCCTTTGCATCTGGTGTTCCTTGAGCCCCCAGAGAAATGGGTTTTGCTTTTGCTGTCTATTAATCCAGGATTCACTTTGTCCATCTATCTACACTGCTGAACTAAGTTATTCTGGCTTCTCTTAAAAGCATTCATTTTTCCACCCCTAATTTAACTTGTATATTACTCTCTAAGTTCCATAAAAGATTTCAATAATTTCAAGAGGGTTAAAATGTTGTTTTCTATACAGAAAAATATAATTTGAGATTCTGGTTTTTACATGGGAAAAATATGCACTTTGCTCACACACCATACAGAGCTGATTGCCAGTAAATTCTTAGGAGTAACAACTGCTTCTTTGAAACCAAGACCTTATGGTAACAGTCCTGCTACCTTATTCACTTAAGACCAAAGAAACCTGGCTGCAGATTCATAGATTTGCTGTAAAGAAAACTCTATCTGGAGCTTCAAATTCGATCAACCGGAACAATCAGAGAGAATTCAGTGTATTTTTACAAACATGGAAACAGAAGAAAGAATTAACCTAAAATCCTTTGAGGATGGATGGGGATAAATATGGACAAAGAGGCAGCCTCACCCTCAGCCCTATTTTATCTGTATTTGGAAACAGGGTATCACTAAGTTGCTGAGGCTGGCATTAAACCTGCGGTCCTCACCTTAGCCTCCCATCTTGGGCTGCCTTCTCACGTACATCCATGAGATGTTTCCCTCTCATCTACCACACTGCTATAGAACCAAACCGAAATTCCCATATCTTCAATCTCAAGACCATAGAAACATGTGTGCTATCTTAATAATCACAGATCTTTCTTCATGTAGGATTAAAAAACAAAGCTGAAGTGTAAATATACATAACTTGCAGGTATAGTCATGTGTTGCTTAAGGGCTAGAAATGTTCTGAAATGTGTTGCTAGGCAATTTCATTACTGTATGAACATCACGAAGTATACTTAATCAAGGATGGCAACCACATCGCCAGGTGACATAATCCCACAGGACCACCATTTGTATTGTGTGTATATATGGTCTGCGGATGTTTCAGTAATAGAGCCAACAGGATTTGCTGAGAAAAATATTGGGATAGATTGGAATAAAGGGAGAACACTGTAATGTGGTGTATGAGTACACATCTATCATCATTAAGGTCCTTTTGTGTCATGGAATATTAGCAAAGAGGCACAAGAGTGATATGGGCTAGAGTACCTAATAATTTCTGAAAGATAAGAAACTATAGCTCAATCTGAGGGCAGTTCAGCAAGCTTTAGGTGAAGGGAGAAATAGAAGGGGACTTCCAGGAAGTCACAACAAACGGGAGGGTGATAGAAGACACAGGCTTCCTGGATGGGGGGTTTCCAACTGGTCGAGCCAAAGAGCTATGAACTACGTTTAAGGCACTTACTTGTGGGAAGCCTTTAGACATGTTTGGTATTAACCTGGCATGAATGTACTTGTTATACTTGTGGACAGAGGAGTATCAGAGGAGGAGGGCCTGATTAGGACATTAAGGCCAAGGGAAAGAATATTCTGGTGGGCAATCCAAGCCTAACTGATGATGAATTAGAGCTAAGTGATAAAAAATGCAAATACTAAAAGCGATTGACATCTCCAACGTGGGCTGAGAGAAAGCAGAAGTGGGGTTGTGGTGGTAAGAGGGAAAGTGGAAATGAGAATTCTGAAGCTGTTTGCGTCAGGTTTTATGGAAAATTAAATTTTTCTTAGGGAGAAATTGTAAGACTAGCAGATAAGACAAACAGAAATCAATCTTTGATGTCTTTGTTCTATCTGAAATAAAAATTGATTTCTACTTGGTCTCTGAAGATTTAGCGACACTGTTTGCTTGTCCAGTGATCAAAATGCTGCTAATTCGAACAGATCAAATCATAAAGCACGCTGTATGTATCTTAACTCAGCGCCGACGACCTTACTGCTGCACGCAGGCGCAGACAGCGTCTCCCCAAACAAGAGAGTAAGACGGATTGAAACCGGAGTCCTATACATGACCTTCACTACTCACAGTGCTGCTCTCTGAATTCATCCACCCATCTGCAAAGCAATACCTGAGAGACTCTCAAATGAAAACTGGTGCCAGTTAATTCTCTGCCCATATGCGCAGCACTTGCTTATAACTCAAATCCTGCTGCTCCAGGGATTTGCTGGCTCTCGGATGTTTGAGTGCTAGGATACTTATAGACTGCTGGTATCACCGTCGATGTTTCTGACCAGTAAAGGAAGCCTTAGTGGTGGTCAGGCATTACCTAGTTAATTAACTCCCTGATCCCCAGGAGGTGGTGGCAGGGCTAACATACCAGCAGTGTATCAGAACCATACTTTACCTAAAGGCACTTCACAGGGTGCCTCATTTTAGAGGCAGTTATTGTTAAGAAAGTGATTTCCAGATTAATTAAATTGTTTGATTGCTTTGTAATTAGGTTGGAGAAATCCTGTGTCTTCACCACAGAGAAGCAAGCTGCAAATCTTTTTAAAAGGCATATGCTTTACCCACTATAGATTATTAATGTGCTTTTAATAGCTGTCTGTTCACGAAACGATAGTTTCTAATGCTTCGATTGTCTATCAGGGCTGAGGGAATCCAAAAACTAATGGTGATTGCCATTTGAAAGTCTTGGTGGATTAAAGAGCAAACCCCCAGTTGCATCCTGATTGTCATTACGTGATGAGCCCCTTAAATATGTTGTGAGGTTTCATACCATAACCACCAGTGTGGTGTTTATTACTGTGTAGGAGATCCTCGACAACACATGGCCACTCCTAAAAAACCTGCAGCCCAAACGCCACAGGAAAAAAAAAAAAGGGCTTCCTTGCAGATGGATGACAGCAGATAAACTGACCACCAAAACACTTGTGCAGGGACCTCAAACTGAATGAGCTCTGCAGGATAATAGTTCATCAGAGATGTCTGAGCCTATCTCGCTGGACTTGGGTGATGCGTGGAGAGTCAGGGATCTTCGTTTCATTTAAGACACCTGTCTCAGAAACTGGCTCCTCTCCAGATATAATTGTGGAATATTAATTAAACCTGTGCAGCTGTTTAGGCTCTAAATAGCCAAGGAAACCCCTTGATTGGCTGTCAATGGAATTATCTCTGGGTATACTGTGAAGTGTTCACAGCAGGCCAGTGAACAGAAGTAGACTAATATTCTTCGGTTTTCAAGTGAAGAAAGGATTATATACAATGAATCGAGGCTTTCTTCTAATGTGGGTTCTTTTAAATTCTTGTGGTTTTCCCTGTCCCTGTCTTACTGATCCCTCTAGAGCCAGCACCACTCATTGCTTGACTGATTCAGTCAACAAATATTTATTCTTTACTCTCTGAGGGGAATGACAATGATAAAGACTCTTCTAGCTGCTCTGTTGCCTGTGGGCTATGTGCAGGCAAGAGAGGAAGCCAGAGAGCACTTCGGAAGCTACCAGCACAAAGAAGAAGAGAGGGTGACGGTTTAGAAAGGGAGACTGCACATCTCAGGGACATCTTAGCAGTAGAATCAATAAGATTTGCAGAAAAAATGGGACTGAGTGGAATGAAGAAAGGAAGACAGCAGACAAGCCTGGCTTTTGGATTTTAGGACTAAGCAAATGGGTAGATGGTGGCATTAACTGAGATGGATAAGACTGGGGGAGGATATGGTAGGGGAATGTGAGAGAGAGGAGCAAACCCTGAATACCTGCATAGGCTTTAGGCTCTCTTAGTTATGGAAGCTCCGCCTTGAATAATTTTTGTGTGTGTGTGATACTGGGGTTCCTGGAAGCCCTTCTACCTCCAGGCTACACTCCCAGACCTATTTTATAATTTTTATTTGGAAACAGGGTCTCTTAAGCCAGCGAGGCTGGCTTCGAACCTGTGTGATCCTCCTGTCTCCGCCTCCCAAGCGCAGGGATTACAAGCGTGCGCCACCAGGCCCGGACACCTAGAATAATTTTAAAGTACATTAAAATGGACTCACAATCCAAATTATATGCAATGGCACAAAATCGTGTTATAATTAAATTTACTCATAGGTAAATTTATATTACCTAAATATTTAGAAATTGTTTTATTTTAGAACGAATAATGTTTGTCCACTTCACATAATGAATTTAATGGTGCTGATTTATGTCAAACCAGTCAATAGTACTAGAAAAGACTGGTGAAGAAAATTTCCATAAGCTAAATATTAAATTTAATAATTTAAATTATTTTATATCTTATCACCATAGCTTAAAGTGAAATATAATGATAAACATGTTTTATATTTCTCTCTCTCACTGATTTATAATTTCAAATGCTGATAAGGGATGAACTCTCGTTATATGTGTAGATATACAAAAAGTATATTTGAGTTCTCATGGCCTAACCAGTTCCTGTTGTATAGTAAACTAGAAACCACATTAGGCTTTTTTTCCCCAATGCAATAATATGCACAGAGCTTTGAACTGTCTGCTAGAATAGATTAAATAAATGAACAAGATTCAAAGAGCTAAAAATCTACTGACGGAAGCAGATATACATATCAGCAGCTCAAGATTCATCTTACAAAACCAAGTCTCAGTCCTTGGTTTCACTCCTGTGACAAAGAAGATTTCCCAAACCAAAGCCCTTCAAACTGCCTCTCAATAATGACAACATGCAGAGAATGTACTCTTTCACGACATACGTAAGTGTAACGTAATGTTTTCTAAGGACTGACTGATGAGGTTACAGGGTGGAAAACACATAGGGAGCAGAAGAGAGGCCCACACAGAGGTCACTTTGAACCATGAGACTTTCATAGAGGGCTGCTGTCTCCATGCCATGAAGCTGTTTCTCAGGAATTTGTGTACTGTATTTGAAATGCGGTGGCATTGACACGAATACCTTGGAGATGTGTTATAATGGGTTCCTGAGAATGTTTTAGCTTTTCATTGACCCTTCCTTATTACTCTGAATTGATGTCACATCTCAAGGTGATCCTGAGTAAAGACTGGTGAATGTCAAGAGTGATGAACAAAGTTGATTTTTAGTGGTATGTTCTCCTCCCTTCCACAGTAATTCGTTTTCCCAGCAATAGAGAAGAGATTACTTTTACCTGTTGTTTAAAGTTACTGAGTAGCGCAGGAAGGTCAAGGAAGGGGAAAGGAAGAGCACAGTCACTGTAACAGATATTCCTAAGTTTCAGGCAATTATATGAAACTTGATCCTAATTAAGCTTAGATAATTAATTAGTCTCCAGATCTGGATAAGACTCTGAGTTAAAGAATGTAACAATGTGCACGTTATTTTTTATTTTACACAAAGGGATTTCAATTCCTTAGCATAATTAGATACAAAGAATTTCCCTTTTTACCTACAAGAGTTTGGGATGTTATCAGGAAATTGGTTTTCCTTAGACTCCTTCAATTGCTAAATAATTTCTAGTCGGGAAGAAAGAACTGAAAGGCTGCATGTCTATATAACTTCCTAAAGGTATTCAAAAGGCATTCTCTAGTATAAATCTATTTCTTTTAAGTCCTCTTAGTTAAAAGTAAATAAAAAATTTAAGGTGGTCCCACTTCATAAATGGTCCTTTGGCCTCTAGTATAAAGGAATTTTATTCAAAAGAAGCAAAGTATGTGCAAGGGTCTCCCTGCCCCTTTTAAGTACTCATTTTTAAGTTTCTAAATCCAGAAACCTGTTCAGACTAAAAATAACCAAAAGACACCCAACCCCACAGCTTCATAATAAAATCATAAGTAATGGGCAGAGAATATAATCAATTAGAATTCTGATGTTCAGTTCCCACAAACCATACAGGGGAACCTGGAAATCCCCTGCTCTGAAATTCTTTCTTCTCTCATAATTTTCTCATACCATCTCCTTACGTTTCCTTAAAGAATATACAGTTTTTAACCTGGGCTCTGCATGAAATTCAACTGAGCAGCTTTAAAATGCGGGTGCCCAGCCCTACCCTAACCCTGTAAAGGAGGTGATACTAACAAACAGGGCTGAGAAGGCCAGCCTTTCAATATCCTTAGGTACGGTAAATCACCACACACGCAGGTGCATACTTTGGGGTTCAAAACGATCTGATAGCGCTTCTCAAGAGTCAGAACACGCTGGATACTTTTCGAGGCCCGCAGAGTCAGAGACACATAACACTTAGGCTTTCCTTCATGGGATGCTGAGTGGTGACTGCAGAAGAAATGGGATGCTGACCACTCTGGAGACTGTGCCTAAATCAGAGCTTTGAATGCTGAGAATACTTAGAGATTCAAACACAGCCAATGACCATGGGTGCCAGGGTGGGTGTTACTGCAAGACCAATGAGTGCCAAAGAAAGTACTGCCACCTTGTTCCTCTTGTGGGACCATGTGGCAGGCCCTTGGCAGCCTCTGGAGAGAGAAGGATGAATCAGAACACCCCCTGAGCAGAAGCTCCCCCTTCCCAGAAGAGAAGGAAGACCCAACAGAACATGAGGATATGCTGTGCTCGTACGGCATCTGGAAACTGAGGAAGCCCTTGTTTTTTGTTTGTTTGTTTTTGTTTTGTTTTGTTTTGCGGGTCTGGAGATGGAACCCAGTGGCATTTAACCTCCAAGCTATACCTCTGCCCAACGTTTTATTATTTATTTTGAAACAGGGTCTCACTGAGTTGCAAAGGGCCTCACTAGGTAGCTGAGGCTGTCCGTGACCGCGATCCTCCAGTCTCAGCCTCCGGAATGCTGGGATTACAAGCGTGCACCACCACGCCCGGCTTGCAATTATTTTCTACATTCTTCCAGTCTGGAAGTTTCTGAATGAAATTATGTTTTTGTTGACATGGGGATTAGTTGGTGCAAAGGAATAAGGCAGAAGTTTATCTTTTCCAAAAGCTTTGCCAATTGACTTAAGACTTTCTATTGGCTTAAAGAAAATCTGGAGTTTCCACAGTGACCTAAACAAGACAGGTACATTTAAGCACTGAGAAGAAATGTGATGCCATGGAGGTGAGGTGGCAGGACACTGAGGCAGGACAATTAATGCTAAAGTCACAGATGGATGGAGATCAGAGGACAACAGACTGGGGCCAGCTAGAAATGTCCTTGAGGACAGTGTTCCAGGTGACTCTTCACCTGGATGCAGAGACTATTTTTATCAAGTACTCCAGGTGGTTCTTGGGCACACTAGAGTTTCAGAGTCTCAGCTTTTGAACAGTGATCTTAACCTTGGCTTCGCATTAAAATAGCCTAGGGAACTTAGATAACCCCAAAGCCCAAGCCACACAGCAAACCAATTAAGTCAGAATAGGCAGGGGGCAGGGGCGATCATCAGTCATTTTTAAGGCTTCCCAGGTGACTCCAGTGAGACTCAGGTTTCAGAAACACTACTTTAGATTCTGCTTTAAAATATTTTATGTTATTATTATTTTTTTACCGTTTAAGTTGTTCTCTGACCTTACTATGCCTAAAAATCCTTGGAGAGCTTTAAAAAAGATATACACTGATGTCCGGGCAGACAACTGAAATTTGATTTAATTGGTCTGGGGCCTGGGTATTTTTTAAGCTCCATAGGTGGAGCTAACGTGCAGACAGGCTTTCGATTCTACTGCACAGAAATTCTCCCTCTGTAGAATGCAACAGACCTACCCTCAGGATTTGTTTGTTACCCACAGATTTCTGGACACCCCCACATAGTAATTTCAATGGTGGGTCTGGGCTGGAGCCTGAGAGAGTTTGTATTTCTCACTAACGTGCTGCTGCTACTCTGGGAACCACTTTGGGAGTCAATACCCTTGTGCTTGTCATGATGAACCATGCAATGATTTACTTTAGTTAAAAGACACAAGAAAGATCACTCTTAAAAATAGCTTCAGTGTAGGAGAGAGATTTGATGGGGAGGGCACAGGAAGTAAGAGAATACAAAAGGAACCCCAGTTTTCAGCTTCTTGCAGAAGTCCTAAACCAGTGGCTTTGGTACTGAGGAGAGGGTCTGAAACACACGGCAGAGGGGTACGTAACAAAGATAACGCTGAAGACCTAGTGCGTGTCACGGGGTAGGTGATGTTACTAAAGAGAAAGAGAATACATGAACTGCAGATGATACATTTGGTATTGGATAACAGTTGGATGAGAGGTGCTGGGTGCTGGTAGGACACAGATGGAGAGAGCACCAGTAAATAGAAGCTCACATCTGTGTTCAAGAGAAATGCAAGCCCAAGATAAAGTTGTGGGGGAAAAAATCAGCACACACCGCCTGGCTAAGAGAGCGTCTAACACAAGGAAAAGGGTGACAGAGAGCACATAATGCAAGAAATTCCAATAGTTAAAATGGATGAGGAAACAAAGGTGCCGGCAAGGACAGAAGTACCAAAGGAAGAGGAGAGAAATAGTTAAGAAATAGGAGAGAGAGTCTGTGGTTAAAGGTTAAATCCTGCAGGGTGCTCAGGATGTGTGTGTGTGTGTGTGTGTGTGTGTGCATGCATGTAATATATGTGTGTGTATATATATGTGTGTGTGTAAATGTGCATATATATGTGTGTATATGTGTGTGCATGCATGTAATATATGTGTATATATGTGTGTAAATGTGCGTATATGTGTGTATATGTATGTGTGTGCATGTAATATGTGTGTGTATATATGTGTGTGTAAATGTGCATGTGTGTGTGTGTGAACAAAGAAGCCATCGGATGAGGCCTCTGGGAGAAGACAGTGGCTTTCCCACAGTGGATGCCCAGGACTCCACATGGTGTTGGGCTCAGATGTGGGAAATGTGAGAACTGAACTAGTTTCCCAAGGGTATTAGAGCAGAAATTGCTGGCCTGTTTTACCAAGACATATAATAAAGATAGTGAATAACAGCATCTCCCTTTGGTTACTAATTAAGCTACAATTTCAAAAGCAAGAACTTTCATGTGTTATAATAGTTAAAAAGTTTCATAGTGTGATTTTAAAACCCCATTATTAAAAATGTGCTACCTAGTGGAAGATGGAGGAGATAATTCCTTAAGGAAGTGGTTCCTGGTTACACTGTATGCTACCCAGCAATGAAAACAACAACAACAAAATTCCAACCTTTCCCTTGCAGGTTAGAGACTTTACGAGGATAGAATCTTAACAAATAACAATTTTATTTAAGATATTTAAAACAAATGATTTATTTTAGTTCTGATTAACTGGCATCAGTTCTACATATGAATGGCATTCAGCACAATGTTTCAACACATGCATAGAGCATGCACTGAAGGGTATTTTCAATGGACAATTTTAAAAATTAAAGAAGAGAAAATTCTGTTAAGTAGTTAAGAGTTGTAATATTTTCTAAGAGCAATAAGTTCAGACCCCCTTTAAAAAAGACATTTTTATTGAGTAGTAAATGTAATAAGAAAAAAATCTAGTCTTCCCTGAGATCCTGCACTTCCCTCCAGCAGGCACACATGTTTCTAGGTGGGTGTTAGGTAGACGATAGAAACATATGCCCATCACTACCATGGGGCTGACTAAGGATAAATTGAACTAAGGGGATAACTTCAGGATTGCTACTAATATTGGACAACGCTACACATAAAACTGCTTAACTGCTTTAAACAGGAGGCAGATGGTGAGGGTAGAAGCGAGACACACATGGGATTTTTCTCCTGAAACATTTAAAACCCATGGAAAAGAAACAGCTCACTTTTAAAATAACTTCTAAAAACCTAATTCTAAAGGTAACACATGATCGTGGTGGAGGATTTGGAAAATACACTAAAATTATAAAAACAAAGTGCTAATCCTATTACTATAATTTCCTGGTATATTTGGCCTATCTGGGGACATACTATATGTGTATATATCTATATATCTATATATACATGTGTGTATGTGGATATCTATATCTACAGTGGCACTGGGGATTGAATCCAGGGATGTTCTACTGCTGAGCACATCCCCAACCTTCTATTTAGTTTGAAATAGGATCTCACTAGGCTACCACATACTGGCCTCCAACACAGGACCCTCCTGTCTCAGCCTCCTAAGTACTACGATTACGGTATATACCACTGTGCTTACCTCAAATATATTTTTAAATTAGACCATAAACCACATTCAGTTTTTTTTTACCAACTATTTACAATTAGGTTGTATTTACAGTTTCTCTATGCCAGTAAGTATTTTTAAAAATGTGGTATGATTATTATTATTGCTATTGTTTTGATGCTAGGGATTTAACCCAGGGTTTCACACATATGAACCACGTTCTCTGCTACTCAGCTACACTCACCATCTCAAAGGGATGATCTTTTTATGGTTACAAATTAGTCCCTTACACAGGTGGACTACAATTAAACCATTACTCTTTTACTATTTAATGATTAGGTTGTTTCCAGTTTTGCACTATTATAAATAAAGCTTATTACAAAAAATGCTTTAATTACCTTCCTAAATATGTATTTGAGTAGTTTTGTAATCATTTCCTTAAATTATGTTTCATGAAATGCAAATAATAGTTCAAGTGATATGAACTATTTTTAGGGTTCTTGCCATAAAGTATCAAGGTGCTCTCTGCAATGATTGTAAATTTATTTTAATATATGAAAATATCTGCCCCACTATACCATCGCCAGAAGTGAATATTACCATGTTTGTTTTTTTATATTTGCAAATCAGGTGAAAACTGATGTCTCTTCTTTTTGATTGGCAGTTGTTTGATCAGTGAGAGGTTGAACTTTTCATGTGTTTGTCATTTCCATTTTCTCTGTTGTGAGCTGTTTGTTCATGTCCTTTGCCTATTTATTTAGTGGGGCATTAGAATTTTC
Organism: Muscardinus avellanarius; assembly: GCF_963383645.1. Lineage (NCBI taxonomy): Eukaryota > Metazoa > Chordata > Mammalia > Rodentia > Gliridae > Muscardinus > Muscardinus avellanarius. The sequence continues at coordinate 56,149,839 of NC_137786.1, read as the reverse complement.
CAATGTTCATTAAAAGAGCTCCTTATGACTTGACAATATGACTAGGCTGCCCGTTATATTTGTTGCTGATGTTTCCTCAGTTTTTTTGGTGATTTAATTTTGTTCATGGTGGGGTTTTTTTGTTTTTTGTTTTTTGTTTTGTTTTTGGTGGTACTGGGGTTCCTGGAAACCCTTCTACCTCCAGGCTACACTCCCAGACCTAATTTTTTATATTTTTATTTGGAAACAGGGTCTCTTAAGCTAGCATGGCTGGCTTTGAACCTGCGCGATCCTCCTGTCTCTGCCTCTCAAGTGCGGGGATTACAAGCGTGTGCCACCACGCCCAGCATTCATGGTGTTTTTAACTTACCAAAGTTTAAAATCTTAATATCGTCATATTTCCAATCTTTTTATTTTAGCAATTTTTTCAACTTTTTCATGCTCAGAAATTATTTCATCATACTAAACATACTAAATGTTTAGTATTAAATGTTGTATGTTAATTTTACTTTCTAGGTTTGAGTTTTGCAGTGATATTAAGGTCCTTTTGGTATATAATATGTAGGAAGCTCACTTTAAATACTTTCCACAGGGTTAGTCCATCCACAATGTAGGGAGACCTTGTTTGAAAATAAAAAATAAGATAGGGCTAGGGATGTATTTCAGAAGTAGAATGCTTCTGGGTTCAATCCCTAGTACCACCACCTCCAAAATGATACTGAGGAAACTGGCTATTTCTTCTTTGGTGATTTGTGATGTTTCCTTCAGCAAATCATCACGAATCCCTTTTCATTTTTACTTCCGATATGAATGGCTGTGCGGATGACTGTCACTTTATCGCACGCGTTAATCTCAAGGAGGTCGAGTTTGACTCACTGAGTTTTCCCGGTTAATTGTATCTACTCCACTTTTCCAGTTGTGCACTGCTGCCATCACGTCAAGTTACCATAGTAAGCATCTGTCATCTTTATGGCCATCCAGCGTTTTCTATAAAAGTAGAGCCCTGTGTCATGAGTCCTGCGTCCCTACGGTTGACACCCCCCACACACACACCCTCAGCTTTCCTTGCAGTTAGAAAATAGGCTTGGTGTTGTCCAATTAGGTCTAAACTCAAACTTTGGCTCAAAAGAAGGCAGTGTGAGGACCTGCCAAAGGAATCCATTTTTCTGGCATAAGTGGTGGCAGAGGCGTCCCTCCTGGGGTGCACCAGTGCAGAGCTCTGGACGCCAGGCTCCACAGTAGCAGGGGCAGGGACTTGCTCTGCACTGTGCCATGAGGTTGTCTGGTTGGTCTTCTCGGCTACATTTCCAATGCTCATTCTTTAGTGCTTCTGAAAATCTTGTGGATTACCTAATTTGTCCTCTGCTTAAACTAGGTAAAGAATATTTGGTGTTTGCAACAACAACAAAAAGTTACATGTACACAGGTACTCATGAAAAAAATTTAGCTTTTTCTTCAATGAACATAAAATTATTATTAAAAAATTTTAAATCTCAAAAAAGGTATTTTTTCTTAGTAATATTTATTTATTTATTTATTTATTTATTTATTTATTTATTTATTTATTTATGGTGGTACTGGGGTTCCTGGAAACCCTTCTACCTCCGGGATACACTCCCAGACCTATTTTTTATATATTTTTTTGGAAACAGGGTCTCTTAAGCCAGGAAGGCTGGCTTCAAACCAGAGGGATCCTCCTGTCTCTGCCTCCCAAGCATGGGGATTACAAGTGTGCGCCACCACGCCTGGCCTTAGTAATCTCTTTTAAGTCTTCTTCCAATTACTTCAAATTATGTTATATTCTGCTCTTTTTTGGGGAGGGGATGTAATGGAAGAAGGCTATGGGGAAAAAGAAGGAAATTCTGCCATGAATTCATTCCTTTCTTTCATTATCATTTCCAATTGGTCACAATTGTTAATATATAACAATATTAATTTATATGCACACATATATCCATATTGTATTCAATCTAATTCGTTCATTATTAATTTTAAGGCTTCTTGGCTCTTGGATTTTCAAGGTTATTTATACCATGTGAATATAATACATTTTAGTATCTTTGAATTATGCATTTTGTTTCAGTTTATGTGTTATTTGGTTACAAAGAGCTTCTAGAAGAAAGTTAGATATTAATGAAGAGAGATGCTTTTTCTGGTATTTTGCTAAAATAATGGCCATTAGCCCCAATTATATATCTTACTACATCATGAAATTCTCCATTATTTCTCATTTTCTAAAGAATGTTTAGCAGAAATGAGTGTTTACTATTACCAAGTGATTTTTCAACACTGATTCAAATCAACATTTGACCTATTGTTGTGATGTATTAATAGTCATTATAATATTAAACTGATCAGCATTTTTGGAATAAAGTCCATTAGTTTCTAGCAAATAATTCTTTTACTGTTCTGCTAAATATTAACATTTGCAGTATTCAGACTGCACTTTGAACTGCAATAGTCTGGTAATGTTCTTACTCTATGTTATATCAGTATTTTTTCTTTATTTTCTGCTGTGACATAAAAGAAAATCATTGCTTTTCATACTGGTAAGTTATTATCTTAAAATGTTTTAAAACCTCATATGATGCATATTTTACTCAATTAGTTCAAAAGGAATACAACATGACTCTTGTTTCCTTTCCTACTTCCCATATAAGTCAGGAGTTCAGCAAATGTGTAAGTCGGCCATGTCTTGATTCTCATCTTATTAAGTGTAACTATGAGTTCTAGGTCTATATTGTTAGTAGTAAATTAGTATTTATACGCTTACATTTTAATGGCTCTTTCTAAACTTCCACTTTTCTATCAATGCTCATATATTCCATCTTTACAATCTGAGTTCTTCATTGTAATTTAATTTTCAGTCATCTTATATATATCCTTGAAAGAGGTTTTCAGGATAGATGTGTGTGGTGTGTGTGTGTGTGTGTGTGTGTGTGTGTGTGTGTGTGTGTGTGTGTGTGTTGTGTGATAGAACCCAGGGCATTCTACCCAAAATATACCCCTGGCCCTATTTTATTTTATTTATTTTAAAATAGGGTCTCTCTCTAGGTTGATGAAAATCTCACTATTGGCTGAGGCCATCCTCCAACCTATGATCCTCCTGTCTCAGCATTCCAAGTAATGGGATTACAGGTGTATGCCACCACAACTAGGAAAATATATTTTATGTGTCCTCATATACACAGAGTTCTTTGGCCGGGCTCCAGTATGGACTTCTGATTTTTGGTGTTGCTGTCACTGTACTTCTACAGAAGGTCATCTGCTTTGCCTACTACAAGCCGCTAAAGAAGGCTGAGGAGGGGCTAACCTTGCTGAGTGAGGACAGAAGGTCACCCAACTCCACTCACCAGATGGCCTTTGTTTCTGGTGTCTCCTTCAGTATTATCAGTGCTGTTTTCTCTGTTATCAATATTTTGGCCAATCCCTTGGGCCAGGTGTGGTTGGGACACATGGAGACTCACCCTAATACTTCCTGAGTTCAGACATTCCTGAACCCTTGGTACAAGACCAGCCTGCTGCCCATCAAAGCCATCGCTGTTTGCATGGAGCTCTGGGCCTTCATCACAGCTGGAGCATCCCTCTAAAGTATCTAGTGCTACCTCTCTAGCCGACAGCAGGAGGATAGTTGGGGTGATGGTGTATTATGCTCTGCGCATCCCACCTGCGGACTGAGAGAATCTGGGTCGGGGAGGGGGGTCCTGGGCCCAGGATGGCCTCCTAGTTTCCTTGTCCCATATTTCTCCATCTCCAGTTCTGGACAGGGCAGGTTTCCAAGAAAAGGGACCTAGGTTAGCCATTGCCCTGAAGATTAAATAGATGGAGGCCCAGGGGTAGATGAGCTCTGAGTTTTCTAGCACTCTCTCCCCAGCCTGGACACCTTGGACTTGAAGAGAACCACTTTTAGTGGGATAAAACCCCAAACTGCCTTTTAGTTTTTTTTAAGTGGGAAGAGGGAGGAGGTACTCTCCTAACCTCCTTGGGCTATCCCTTTCCTCCTCAATGGCTCTTGATGGCTGAGCTCCTTTCTCTCCCCTTTCTCCCTGATTTCCATGGCCTGGGGGCAAGGAAGAAAGCACATGTTTGGGAACTGGTATTATTGGAACTAATGGTTTGAACCTCCTTGATCACCAGCATCCCTCTTCTCCCCAAGGTGAAGTGGAGGGTGCTGGGGTGAGCTGGCCACTCCAGAGCTGTGGTGCCACTGGAGGAATCAGACTACCATGATATCACAGGGAAGAAGGGCGTTTTTTTATTTCCAGTTTTTAATTGGGGCACAGGAGGGATGGGGAGGTTTTCTATAAACTATCATTTTCTGCTGAGGGTGGAGTGCCCCATCCTTTAAATCAAGGTGATTATGATCTTCATTTTGACTAATAAAAAGAACTTTGTAAAAAAAAATATCTAGCAGTGGAAAGGAAAACTGAGGCCAGAACGCATCTTATACCTTTGTAAGCAATCAGATTGGGTTTTCTTCTGTTCAGTTAATTCTAGGTGCTCCTATGTATTTTTCTTTCATTGCTTAAAAACTTATAAATCAGAGGACTATACTCAGGACAAAGTTTTGTTTGTTTGCACTATTTATGCTCATTTTGTTTTTGTCCAATTTGTAAGTGTTTGTTAATAGTCTTTTTTCACTAATAGTATTTCTTTTTTTTCAATTTTTTTTATTGGTACACTGTAGTCATAGATTTTAATGGAGTACAAGATGGTAGAGACATACATGTACACTTCATTTAGCATTAATAGTATTTCTGATCATTGTATTTAATCTGTTTACCTGGGCCCCTGCCAAAGATATATATTATTAAAAACTTTATAAAACCTATATAGAAGAGATATTCCTAATACTCCTCAATCTATTCCATGAAATAGAAAGAAATGTGACTCTCTCAAATATATTCTATGAAGCCAACATAACATTAATACCAAGACCAAATAAAGACAGCTCAAGAAAACTATAGGCTTATATCATTTATGAATTTAAATGCAAAACTGATAAACAAAATATTAGCAATGAACATTGAAAAACATTATTGAGAAAATTATATACAATGACCAAGTCAGGTTCATCCCAGGAATGCAAAACTGGTTCAACATACAAAAAACATTCCATTAATTCACCATATAAACAGAACCAAAGACAAAAATCACATGGCTATTTCAATAAACACTGAAAAAGCATGCAAGAAAATTAAACATCCATTCATGCTAAAAGTACTGCAGAGAATTGGAATGGAAGAAACATACTGCAATATCAAAATGCGATATGCAATAGACCCACAGCCAACATCATATTAAATGGGGAAAAACTTTGGGTGTTTCCCAAAAAAACAGAAACAAAACAAGGATACCCATTATCACCACTTTCTTCAATATAGTACTTGAGACTCTAGCCAGAGCAATAAGGCAAGAGAAGAAAATCAAACGAGTACAAATAGGGAAAAAAAAAACTATCTCTATTTGCAAATGACATGATACTCTACTTAGAAGACCCAAAAAACTCAACCAAAAGGCTTATAGAACTGATCAACAAATTCAGCAAAGTGTCTGGATACAAAATCAATCTTAAAAAATCAGAAGCTTTAAGCTGGGCATAGTGGCACATGCTTGTAATCCTAGTACTTGAGAGGCTAAGACAGGAAGATTGTGTATGTTCAAAGCCAGCATCAGTCAATTGGTGAGGCTCTCAGTAACTTGGTGAGGCCCTGTTTCCAAATAAAGTAAAAAATAGGTCTGGGAGTGTAGCCTGAAGGTAGAAAGTCTCTGGGTTCCATCCTTAGCACCACAAAAAATCAGAAGCTTTCCTGTATGCCAACCAAAAATACACTGAAAAAAAAAAAAACCACCAGAAAACACTTATACTCACAATATCCTGCAAAGAAATAAAATTCTAAGGAATAAACCTAACCAAGGAGGTAAAAAAAAAAACTCTAAAAAGAAAATTATAAAACATTGAAAGAAAGAAATTGAAGACCTTAGAAGATGACATGCTCTTGAACAGGTTTATTAAATATCAATATCATCAAAATGGCCATTCTTCCAAAAGTGATCTACAGATTCAATGCAATACCCATTATATTACCAAGATCATGCTTCACAGACAGAAAAATTAGCCCTTAAATTTATGTATTATGTATGTATGTATGTATGTATGTATGTATTTTTGTGGTACTGGGGATGGAACCCAGGAGCATTCTACCTGCGAGCTACACCCCCAGCCCTAATTTTTATTCTTAATTTTTAAACAGGGTCTCACTAAGTTGTAAATGGCCTCACTAAGTAGTTGAGGCTGGCTGCGAACCCAGATCCTCCTGTTTTAGCCTCCCAAATGCTGGGATTATAAGCATGCGCCAACATGCCTGGCCCCTTAAATTCATTTAAAACAATAAAACCACAGAATAGCTAAAGTAGTTTTCAGCAACAAGAACCATGCAAGAGACATCATAATACCTGACTTCAAATGACTACAAAGCCATAGTAATGAAAACAGCATGATATTGGCACAAAAACAGAAATACAGACAGACCAATGGAGTAGAATAGAAGACTCAGAAACAAATCTACACACTTAAAGCCAATTGATTTTTGACAAAGGGGACAAAAACATACATTAAAAAAATAGTCTCTTCATCAAATGATGTAGCCATATGAAGAAAAATGGAAATAAACTCTACTTTCTTACCCTGCACAAGTTGATTCAAGATGGTCAAAAACTTGGAAACCAGACCAGAGACCTTGAGACTTCTTGAAGTGGGCATTTGTCCAACACTTCAACACATAGGGAAAGGTAAAACCTCAACAAGACCCCCAAAAGCACAAGAAATTAAAAGAATGATCAATATATGGGATTTCATTAAACTGAAGAGCTTCTGTGTAGCAAAGAAAACTATCAAGAACGTCAACAGAGAGCCAACAGAATGGGAGAAAATTTTTGCCAACTATTACTCCAATAGAGGATTAATATCTAGAATATACAGAACTCAAGAACCTCACCACTAAGAAAACAAATAACCCAATCAAAAAATGGGCAAGTGAACTAAATAAACACTTCACAAAAGAAGAAATTTAAATGGCCAATAAATATATAAAAATGTTCAATATCATTAGCAGTCAAAGAGATGCAAATCAAAACTACCCTGAGATTTCAACTAACTTTAATTAGAAAGGGAATCAATAAAAACACAAACAACAATAAATTCTGGTAAGGGTGTGGAGAATTGGAAATTTGAATACACTGTTGGTGGGATTGCAAATTAATGCAACCACTTTGGAAAACAGTATGGAGGATCCTCAGAATAGGAACAAACCTACCATATGATCCAGCAATACCATTGCTGGATATCTACCAAAAAAATGGAAACCAAACTACTAGACTAATGCAAGGGTATCTACATGCATAGTCACACAATTCACAATTGCAAAACTATGGAACTAGCTAAGATGTCGTAAAGAGATGAATGAATTACAAAACTATCAGCCATTAAAAAAAAAAATTGTGCATTTGGGAGGCGGAGACAGGAGGATCACGCAGGTATGAAGCCAGCCTCGCTGGCTTAAGAGACCCTGTTTCCAAATAAAAATATTTAAAAAGTCTGGGAGTATAGCCCAGAGGTAGAAGGGCTTCCAGGAACCCCAGTCCCAGCAAAAAAAAAAAAAAAAAAAAAGGTGTCATTTACATTGAAATGGATGGAACTGGAGAACATTATGCTAAGTGAGATTAATCAGTCACAAAAGTAAAATATCAGATGGTCTCCCTGATATGTTGAAGCAAGAGAGAAAATGGGTCATAGAAGGAGCTCTAGACAAAGGAGAAATCTTACATGAACAAAAAAAGGTGATCTAATGGGAAGTGAGTGAAAGGGGAAGAGGAAAACTTCCTAATAAACATGATATACATTCACAAGCATATCAAAGTCAATCACTAAGTCAAACATGAGGAGGAAGGAGGGGGGAAGGAATAGAGTGGGAATTAAGGAAGGGCCTCTACCATTCTGTACTCTATTAAGATGTATGATTACAATGCACCAATAAAAAATAATCAAATAAAAAATTAATAAATGAATCCTCAATTTATATAATGTGGGATGTTTAATATCAGAAAGTAGAGAAAGATGCTACTGGTTGGACAATGGATCTCTGGCCAGCTCCAAAAGCAGCTTTCATGTGGGGAGAAGTGGCAGACAGATACTTTGGTTGTTGGCACACGTATTACATCCCTTTTGTCAGGGACTGCAGTACAAGAAGGTGACGTCCACCTCCTGTTTCCCGCTATGTGACTGTCATACTGTTTCTCGTGTCTAGACATGAACTGATAGCTGACACAAGATTCTATGACATAGGACTTGCCACATAAATAATATGGGTAATGAATAGGTGACCAATCATTGGCATATTCTTAGTCTCCAGTATTACTAAAGTTTGACAAATCAGAGATGGTGGCAGGCTCTTAACAGATATTTTAATGAAAAGCATGATTAGCTATCAAGCCACAACCCATGAGTCAGCTGCTCACTGAGTTATGTTCATATCAGTAATGTAAATTTGGACATTATAACTTGTACCCTGCTAGGAAAGACAACTTCAGGAAATGAAGTGGTAAGAAGAATTCCGGTAGATAAGCACATACTTGGGACAGAAATGGTCAAGGTCCCACATCACCAGAAGAAATGAACATCCATCATTTATGTCAACAATCAAAATAGGAGAGATGAAATAAAACAGTTCCACAGAACCACTGACAAAGCAGACCCACACTGTTGACGTGAAATTTGTTGTCAGAGCGGATGCATGTTTATTGGTGTTGAAAATCTTTCAGGGTCTCCAGAGAAGAGAGAGGAGCTTTCATTTGGCCATTCTCTTTTGAAAATCAAAACTGTCAAATGAAATAATCAGTGATGAACTTAAAACCTGAATTTCTTCTGAAATAAGGGCACAAGAGTACCCAATGTGAATTTGCTTATTGTTTTCCTTTCCATTTTAAGGATGCCAGAATGTGTCCATTCTCAAGCCAGATTGCTGACTTCACAAGGAAGTGTTTTCTTTTTTCTCCCAATTAAGGACTTTACTTATTTCCTGTATTTGGCTCTAAACACTAAAGCAGGGCATGTTCTTTCCCTGAGAATTAGCCTCTCTCTCCCTCTACTCTCTTTCCCTCTCCTCTCCTTTTCTCTCCTTTCCCTCTCCCATTTGCTTCCTCTCAAAATCTTCACAACTAACTAACTCCATTAATTCAATGATTGTCGGGTCACTGTAACTACCATAGAGTTCCAGAACATTCTCCATGTGCAAAAGCAAGCTTTTAGGCCTCATTATTCCAGCTTAAAGATGTAAGTACCACAAACTGAGATGTATTTCTACTTCAGATAAAAAGGTAGATGGCTTTTCAAAGTGCCTGGGAGGCCTAGGCAACAGGACAGTGTGTCTTCCCACAGAAAGTTCTTCCAAATGCAACATTCATTCTCAGGTGCAGATGGAATGGAAAGTGACCATATCCAGAACACGGTCTGTGGGTACCTCAGGCACACATTTCCATCTTATGTCTAGCCTGCTATCTCTCCTTTCTCTTAATATTTCAGATTGCCCACATTTGTCATTAGACCTTAAAATACTAAAAGCATGCCCCAAATAAGAACACAAAGACAGTATAAATTAATGCTGAGATGACAGGGTGAAAAAAAAATTTTGAAACAAAATAACTAGAAATATGCAACTGCAGGCTTAGAAGAGATATTTTCTTTCTTTTTTTTTCTTTTCTTTCTTTTTTTTTGGTGGTACTGGGGTTCATGGATGCCCTTCTACCTCCGGGCTACACTCCCAGACCTATTTTATATTTTTATTTGGAAACAGGGTCTCTTAAGCCAGCGCGGCTGGCTCCGAACCAACGCAATCCTCCTGTCTCCGCCTCCCAAGCGCGGGGATTACAAGTGTGCGCCACCACGCCCGGCGTAGAAGAGATATTTTCAATAGTATCAGAATATATATAGGAACATATATATGCATGCCAACATAATTTAAGAATATTTATTTTAAGGCTAATGTATTAGGATATATATTATATATGTGAAAATTATTATATATGTGCATATATATGTGTGCATATTTCAATGTCCTCCTTTAACAAAAAATAAAATTAAGGCCAACTGAGGATTTATGTTCAAAACCATATTTAATTGTCAGCAGACCACGATAAAATTTTAACCCAAATATAACATTTTTAAATCTAAGAATAAATGTGTGATTAAATGCTAGGCTTTTTGTTCACAAGCATCTGATACAGTAAAAATGGAGCACTTCAGAATGATCATGCTTTGGGAGAGTCCTTAGGTGCACCTGAGTTGATGCCGAGCCTGTTACCATGTGAGTCCCCAGCAGAAAGGTCAGTGGAAGTGCTGTTCTCGTTAAAATGCTTAGGAAGTCTCTTCCCCTCAGTCCAGCGTTTCCCTGGTAGTGTCATGCCCTGCTGCCACCCTTGGTCACATGAGACAAGTTAGCTTAATATTACCCTGTTTGTCTCCTGATCACTCTTTCATGAGCCACAGAAATATAGTTTATTCCAAAAATAGCACAAGGGTTTTCTTCTAACCATAAAACATAAAGGCTAAATAAACATAAGAACAAATAACCTGTAAACATGTGTGATTCTTAATTGAAAAGTGAAATCTTTTTCACATTCATTTTCAGTGGGAGATTCAAGTTCTTTGACAGAATAGGACACAAAAAAACATAATGAGACGAAGAGTGAGTGAAAGCTCACTCAAGAGATGCCCAGGTCTTCCCTGATCCCCCAGGAGGCATCTTCAGAGACCAGGAAAGCAGAATTCCAGAGAGCCACACTGGGTCTCAGTTTCCTAGAATGGTTTCTCTCTCTCTGTGTGTGTGTGTGTGTGTGTGTGTGTGTGTGTGTGTGTGTGTCTGTGTGCAAACCAAACTTTTACCTAAAGCAAAAGATTACTGAGCCCAAAATATGACAGGCTGAGCTTCTCTGACTAAAGCAAAGATGGGGCTGTGTGTGAACTCCACTCTCAAATAATCCTTCCCAGATCCTATCGCCGAGGTAGCCCCTCTGGAATTGTGAGGTTCTTATTCATTGAGGCTGGAGTTTTAAATACAAGAGTTACTTTTCCAAATCAGCTATAAACCAGAGAAAGTCCACCAGCCAACAGACTGCCAAAGGTTGTTAAGCCAAAATGATGTATCAGTCTCCGCACGCATGTTCTGGATTCCACTGACATGGAAGCCATGCTCCATTGTCAACAACCCACTCACAGACTCCAACAAGCCTGCATTCAAATTTGCTTCATATTTACACACTACGATGTCTTGTCATTGCCAACTATGACACAAATTCAAATTGGTTATAATAATGCTTTAGAAGTTTCTTGAAAACTCGCACTGTTCTACTTTGTATTCCTACAAAGGCTTTCACATTTAAGCAAGTATATGCAGTTGTAAGGGCAAGTTTTGTTATTTCCAGGAGACAGATAAGGAGGCTTTGGGGCCCATTTGAAAGACCTTTAGATAGACCTAGAGAGTGACTCCCAGAACAGCACTGTTGATACATAGAAGAGTTGGATGAATACCCAGATCCTGTGCCCAAGGGCCAGCCTTTGTTATATCCACCACTCAGTCCATTCTCAGTTGCTATGGATCTCACAGTGAGGGTTCTAGGTAGCAGATTCCTGGGTTATAGCATAGCTGGAGGTTTCTACCCTTGAGTTTCACCCTCAATGCTAGGGAGAAATGTGTGTGAGTGGGTCTGCAGCATCGTAGATTAGTCCCTTCTTCATTTACCTCACTAAAAGCACCAGGTCACCATGATGTCACTGGGTACAAAGTTCCTGGAAGTTTAATAAACCAGCGATTGATTCAGCTAGAGATACACGGCTTAGAGAGATGTTCTTAGATATGTGTCAAGTTACTTTGGTGCCTACAAATACACTCTGATGCTTATTAAATGTCACTTGCAGTAAGCATTGAAGAGCATTTTCTGTGAACACAATCTCTGGCTTCCAGGGTCTCAAAAATCTAAGATAATAATGGATGGCCAAACAACACAAACATGAGACCATAAATGGCCTGCACTTTAAAGAATATTTTCCCAGATGAAGCCAGGAAAGTTATTAGAGCTGACCACAAAGGCTATGTATTAAGCTATTCACCACAACAAAAGGACAAAAAACAACTAGAGGGAGATGGAATAATGCTCACCAGGGTGACATTTATAAAATGGAGTCTCTTGTGCCCATTAAAGTAAAAAATCAGAAAAGTTAAAGACATGTGTTAATATATTAAAATACTAAAAATGGTTTAGACACAAAATTATAACCATGATCACATATTTACATGTATAGATAAATATACATGTAAGTACATATACTTATGTATACATGTTATATTATTACTGATGCAGATACATGAATATACACATTACATACTCATGATTTAAGCAGTTAATTCTGAGTGGTAGAGAAGATTGCGAATGATTATTATATTCTTCTTTACACTTTCTTATATTTTCCCCAATTTTCTACAACAAGTACATTTTTGTAATGAGAAAAAAATAAGTTTTTAAAGCCATATCAGAAAACATCTAAGCCAGGCATGGTGGCGCAGGCTTGTAATCCCTGTGCTTGGGAGGTGGAGACAGGAGGATGGCACAGGTTGAAAGCCAGCCTTGCTGGCTTAAGAGACCCTGTTTCCAAAGAAAATATAAATAGGTCTGGGAGTGTAGCCCAGAGGTAGAAGGGTTCCATCCCCAGTAACAAACACACACACACACACACACACACACACACACACACACACACACCAAAAAAAAAAAAACCACCTAAAATATTTCAGGTTGTTTCCAATCAGAGATAGTCTCTTTGTCCTAAAGCTATATAAACTTTTCTCATATCCACATTCTTCTACATTCTCTCCTTCCAGTCCAAGGTAACCCAAATTTGTTCCAACTCTGACAAAGAAGTGTAAATAGAACCCTCTTCCGCACACTTGAACTCTCTAAGCTTCCGATGGTTACCACCGTGGCCGCACACCTTAGAGCTTCATGACAAGCTCTGTAATTATCCACTGTTACTTCTAACATAAAAGCTTAGACCTTGAAAAGCCTGCAATTTACATGGCTTTTGTAGAGAAGCACTCACACGCTGCGGCAGTAAATACAAAAATCTGCATTAAAGCATCATTAAAGCCAGAATTGTAATTATGCTAGAGTGAGTAAGTTCAAAGACACAGAAGGCATTGCTGCACATGATATTGAAATGTGCCAGAAAAGGAAAATGCTCTTCAGCATATGTATTGGAATTTAAAATATAGACTTTTAAATTCCCCTTTCAGGTTGCCCAATAAGTACAGGCCATTTTGGCTGTGCTAAGCATCAAGCCTTCCAGCACTGGTGCTGGGCACCTCGTGAAGACAGCTGGCAGTGCCCCATGCTAATGGGGCTCCTGCCTCCAGTTCTTTGATCTTTGTGAACAGTTAGCTTGACTAGGATTCAAATTCACACATTCTCACCAACTAATAGCCTAGAGAAGATAGCTTGAATTGATATTAGCTGAGGATTTCTGACTCAACTTCCAAGATAACTTGGGGCTAAGCTGGTGAGGAGTGAGCCAGAACCCCCATAGAAACAAGGTTTCACTAAGTTATCGAGCACTGGCCTCAAATCGTGATCCCCTCATCTGAGCTTCCAAAGTACTGGGATTAAAGGTGTTTGCCACTGCCCCTAGCTATAAACTCAAGCATTCTTAATGTCTACTTTCTATCAAAAATAGACACTTTCAGATTTCTTTAATTCAGTTGAAGCACTGCCCTATTGGACTTCTCTTTAGACTCGGGCAGTTGTGTATCGGTATCACCTTGGCAACTAAACTATTAAAGCATTCAAAAGGCAATAGGCATCTCTATTTTTAGCAATGGTTGAAACAGTGGTTGAAACATTATATTATGGAAAAGGTAAAAGAAAGATTTGCTGTAACTACTTTTACAGTAAAGCAATTAGGACTTTATAAATACTTCTATGTTTAATAAGATTCCCTCTTTTGTGTGTGTGTGTGCACGCACGTGTGTGTGTGTGTGTGTGTGTGTGTGTGTGTGTGTGTGTGTGTGACATTGCCTTATGTTGAGGTATATGCTGCATTTTTAGTCCTAAGAGTTAAATGACAATATGGGCATTATTACATAAGCAGTTGCTTATTTTTTCAACAAATGTTTGTGAAATGTCTGACAGGGTTTGTTGACTTCACAATTGTCATTTCCCTCATTCTGGGAGCCCTGTTTTCTCTCTTGCATTCTATAAAACCACCTTCTCTTTTTTCTCTCTGCCTCTCAGGTTGCCACTTCTCCCTTTACTGCTGGCCATTTGTCCTCTGAGGACATCAACATGTTGGCACTGAGACCCAGACCCAGTTTCTGGCTTTTCACTCTGAACTCTCCCTTTCGGTGGCATCCTTGCCTCCTGCGGTTTCAAACAGTGCCTTTGAATGAATGGCTTCTGTTATGATTTGGATCTGAAATGTCTCCCCAAACCTCAGGCAATGTAGCAGTGTTCAGAGGTGAAATAATTGAATCATGAGGGCTCTAACTTCCTCAGTGAGTTAATCCAGTGATGGATTAGTAATATGAACGGATTTTCTGTGTGGTAACTAGAGGCAGGTAGGGTGTGGCTAGAGAAAGCAGGTCACCGGGAACATAGCCTTGAGTATCATGTCTATTCCAGGTGTCTCCGTGTCTGTCTCTCTGTCTGTCTGTCTCTCTTTCTCTGTTTCCAGGCTTCCATGAGCTGAGCATCTTTGCTCCTCATACCTTGCTGCCAGGATGTTCTGCCTTGGAGCCAATGAATAATGGACCAAACCTCTGAGGTGATGAACCAAACTAAACCTTTCATCCTATCTTCTAAGTCGTTCTTATCAGGTGTGTTGGTCACAGTGATGGAGAGCCGACTAACATAGCCTCCCGACTGGTACTGACCACAGAGATTTGATCTCAGTCTCAGATCTATATAACAAATTCCTATTTCTGTCACTTAGCTATCTCATGAGCATTTAAACTCAAAATGTGGCAGAGTGAACTCTTAAACATTACCTCAGTTATATTTTCCTTGTCTTCTCTATTGGGGGAAATTCACTCCCCTTCACTATATGACTATTCTATATTTTCAGCAAGACATCTGGAAGCTACGTTTGATCAACTCTTTCTCACTCAACATCCAATTTTTCACCAAGTACTGTTGATTCTGACTTGAAAAATACATAAGTAAGAGTCAGCTGGTACTTCCACAACCACACCTACAGAAAAGCCACAGATGATGAATAAAGACAGACAGACAGACAGACAGACAGACAGACACACACACACACACACACACACACACACACACACACATTTGATTAAAATAACACCAACAAAACAGAAGGAAGAATCCTTCCAAAGAGTTGGGAAATAGAATCTGTCTGAGTTGCTGCCTAAGAGGGCCCATGTTCTGAAAAAAATTGAAATAAACACATAAATAAGTAAAGGTGGTACCATTTTTGTTAGCACAGGGAAGCTTTAAAATTAAATTTAGGAGTCAACTTCCCATGGCTTTAATTTATAATTAAAGAGATGATAAAAAGCTAAAACACAAGGCATCCCAATAAATTCTCTTATACTGAAATTAGGGAAATATAAAAGATGCCAGTCATTAAATTATTATTAGGAATATATTACATCTAAACATTATAATATTTCAAAGGCCCAAAGTGATAAATACAGGTCATAGAACAAATGATCTCCATAAGGAATTAACAAAGAATAATATGTTGGTATATACACCAGATGAGTGATTCAATACAAATCAGAACCAAAAGTAGGAAAACACACTGACTGACGTCAGTCCATCTGATTTTATCATTCTTTTCCTAAAGCAGGAAGGGCAAGATGTGTCATTACTTAAGCCAACAATTGACAATTACGCAAAAACTATGGATTAAAAAGAAAAAAAAAACTGTGAGTACAACACGAAATAAAAAGACAGCATTCTTTATAATTCACAGAAACTGGTTTATGAAATTCTCGAAAGCTCAGAACAGTTGCTATAGATTTAACATATACACTAAATTAAGAAACTAAGAAACGGAGCTGGGCGTGGTGGTGCACACTTGTAATCTACACGCTTGGGAGGCTGAGACAGGAGGATCGCGCAGGTTCGAAGCCAGCCTCAGCTGGCTTAAGAGACCCTGTTTCCAAATAAAAAAGTATAAAATAGGTCTGGGAGTGTAGGCCGGAGGTAAAAGGCCCCTGGGTTCCATCCCCAGTACCACAAAAAAAAAAAAAAAAAAAAGAAACTAAGAAACGGGTCTGAAGGTACATTAAAGGTTTGTTTTATGTTGTTGTTTGTGTTTGTTTGTTTGTTTGTTTGTTTGTTTTTGCAGGTCTGGGCATTTGACCTGTGAGCTACATTCCATGACCTACTTTTATTCTTTATTCTGAAACAGGGTCTCACTGAGTTGCAAAAGGCCTCGCTAAGTAGGTTAGGTTGGCCACCAACCGCGATCCTCTGGTCTCAGCCTCCCTAATGCTGGGATTACAAGTGTGCGCCACCATGTCTGGCATGCATTAAAGGTTTTAATAAATTTCTATGAGTCCAAAGTGATGCTCTTTTCAAGGCTGACAAAGATAATCAACCGGGTAAAGTTTACTCACTTATTTTAACCAATATAAAATGAAACTCTATAAGAACATCAAGGTGCTATGAACTAAAGACAAAGCTTAACAGGTTTATATTAATTTTGTTGAGATCAGCTTCTAAGTAGAAAAATATGACAATGGATGGTCAAAATAATAATAATGTTATAAAGTTTATATCATTTTAAAAGCAGTAATTACTTGAGGCATCAAGAAACTTAGTTCCTGTTCCGTCTATGACTCTGTGGGCATATAATCTTGCCTTTTCCTATTCCCCAGATATAAAGAAACAAAGAAGTTACAATATTTATCTTGTGCTATCATTTCTATTCAGCCAAAGGAGGTCACTGTCTTGCTGAAAGAATATTTTTTAATAAAGGTCTGAAAAGCAGGTTCAGTTTGGTAAGTAATATTTCAAGCATGGAAAACCTCCTGCAGGTTTTTGAATGAAAGTTACAAAATAAATGAAACAGTGGCACCATTATAATCAGGGCCGTGTCCCTGGTCGTGCCGTATCTAAGGACACATCCACCACTGGAACTTGAAGATCATTCATCTCTACCGACTAAGCTTCTCTCACTGGCAAACTAAACCTCAAAAGCAACATCATCCACTCTGTGAACTGCAGGCAATTCTGAGGGTACCACAAACCTCTGAGCAGAGAGGTGTATCATCACCCCTAGGAGCCTCGGAGGCTGCAATAGCTTTGAGAAACTTTTGAAATGTCTGCATGGCTTACAGACTCTTCTCCATTGTAGGTTAGTCTACAAAGTTTGGGAAAGAGTCTGAAAAACTTTTGCTCAAAAACTTGCTCACCACTTGGGAAAACCGCCACCCCATACTGAGGGGCTAAGCATAAGAAAAGAAAAAAACTGTATCACTGATTCTACAGTTGTGAAGGATAAAGAGGGTGGCCAAGCTAAAAGATCAGAGCACGAAATTCTTAGTGCAAGTGTAGCGAGTCTAGTCCTGTTGAAGATGAAACTGTGGCCTCATAGGAAAACAACAAAAAATGGAAGAAGCAGCAAAGAAAAAGGCTGAGATTGGATTAGGGGAGGGAGGGAGGGAGGGAGGGAGGAGAGAGAGAGAGAGAGAGAGAGAGAGAGAGAGAGAGAGAGAGAGAGAGAGAGAGAGATTTAAAAAAGGCAAATGTCAACCTGGAAATTAATACTAATGAGAATACAAAGAATTAGCACTGATATCTCATTTCTTAAAAATCAATAAAAGAAAACAGAAAAAGGGGGCAATGGGTGAAAGTACAGATGAATTAAAAGAAGATACAAATGGTTAATGAATATAGAAACATTTAAAATTGCACAGTAAAAGATGCATGTTATGAATACTAAGCTACTATGCTTGGCTTATATTGATGGGATCTTAAAAACTATAATATTCAGTGCTGGCAAGGGAGGAGTAAAATGAAAACTGTCAGTATCGGCATTCTAGACACATGTAGACTTGGACAGACACATACATCATACACTCAATACATACAGGATAAAGACCTATGAGATTCAATAAACTGCTAACGGGAGTTATCCCTGAGAAGTGCATTCCTAGGGAATCTGTGTTTTCACATAATTTCTCATATTTTCTACAATCAGCTTTACTCTTACACTCACATTTTATTTTTCAACCAAACCAGTCTTGAAGATTATAGTCATGGGAGCACAGCCAATGTTTCTGATTAAGTTTTACCATATCCTTAAAATAACACAGTCATGTACACGTTAGTAAACAAAGGTAAGTACCTGGTTGCCATTGTGGGCCAAAATTTCAACTTTTAAGTTCTTTAATGCCCAACTACACATGTTCCAAGTTCATGGTTGACATTTCATTCTTGGGGCAGCAGATTATTATAACATTTCTGTGGACATTAAGTATGGCCCTGGGCTACAGCCCAGTTCTAGTGCTCCAGAATGCGCTCTCATGCTGTCCCATCCCAAACTGTCTTCTTGAATTCATCAGTCCATGTGTGTTAGCAAAGCTGTCTGCAAAACCCCTGCCTCTGCCCCTCCCGATGTACTGCCACGTGTGATGAATGAGTTGTGTGATCAGAGTACAACTGAAGGAGCCCAAATGCAAGGAAGCAGGTTGTACAGACGTGAGACCAATTTCCATGTGAGGCTCAAAAAGACTCTAAAGCAAGTCTAAGAGATGAAAGTCTTTATGATGTCTGAAAAAATGAAACCTTGATTTTTTTTAACAAATTACATGATGTCTTATGGTATCTCCTTACAAACCACTTCCAGTTATAAGCCCAAAAGAAAAGATGCTAAAGGAACAGACATTGAAATGTTCATAGTGATTAATTTTCAATAGCGGGATTTGGGATGTTTTGTTTTATTGTCCAACCCACTCGTGCTTATGCTAAAGCTTTTTTGTAGTACCAGGGAATGAACCCAGGGGCACTGTATTTTAGTCTTTTTATTACCCAGCCCTAGATTTTAGTCTTTTTATTTTTGAAACGGAGTCTCACTGAATTGTGAAGGGCCTCCGTAAGTAACTGAGGCTGTCCACAAACCAAGATACTCTGGTCTCTGCCTCCTGAATGCTGGGATTACATGCGTACGCCACCACACCCGGTTTCCAAGTATCTCCTTGAAGATGTTTTGTTTTCCTACAATCTTTTTAGTTCTCTGTTGTTCTCACTTACCTGGGCCTCCTTTAGCTCAGGTATGTCTCTGAAGAGGGTCTTGGTGAACAGAATTGCACGAACACAATAGTGACTAATATTAAGCGATGAAATCCCACAATATCTGGGAGGCTGAGAAAAGAGGACCACAGTTTTCAGGCCAGTGTGTGGTAATTTAGTGAGACTCTACTTCAAAATAAAAAATGAAAAAGGGCTAGGATGTTCTTCAGAGTTAGAACACCCCTAGGTTCAATCCCCAGCACCACAGGGGGAAAAATGAAACTGCTTTATAACCAAAATTGTATATAACATAATATATATGTGCTTAAGAGATTTAAGAATATTTTCTGTTATTAACAATTATTAGAAGCTGGGTGTGGTGGCACACACTTGTAATCCCCGCTCTTGGGAGGCAGAGACAGGAGGATCAAGCAGGTTTGAAGCCAGTGTGGCTTAAGAGACGCTATTTCCAAATAAAAATATATATTTTAAAAAATAGGTCTGGGAGTATAGCCCGGAGGTGGAAGGGTTTCCAGGAACCCCAGTACCACCAAAATAATAATAATAATAATAATAATAATAATAATAATAATAATTAGAGTTGCCAAATATGAAAGTAAGACTCTGTTCTACCTAGAAAGCTTCTTATAAGTTAATCAAAGTAGTCATCTGTGAATTTCCAACAGAACAAATTTGAAAGAAAAAGAAAGAGAGAAGGAAAGAAAGAAAGAAAGGGATGGAGAAATAAAGGAGGAAAGAAAGAGAAAGAAAAGAAAGAAGCATTTTGTTCAATATGGTATGGCTAGCCTTGCTACTTCAGGACTTTAAAAGCCTGGGGTTACTGGGTCTCCTTTAACTTTCTCTAGTCTGCCTGCTGAGCGTCACTTTGAGAGCTCATATTCTTACCCATTTGAAATAAAATTCAGCGTGGAAGTGATATTGTGGTGGGCAGAATTTTGAAGATGGTCTCCTCAAGATTCCTGGTCCCTAAGACATCCAATCAAATATTAATCTAGGCACTACTATGAAAGGATTTTGCAGATATAATTGAAGTACCAAATCAGTTGACCTTAAAATGCAGAGATTATCTGAGTGGGCCCTTCACAAAGAGAGCATTTTCTCTGGCTGATGAAAGAAGGAGTAGTCATATCTGAAGCATAAGAATGACTGGATATGCCATTGCTGGCTTGAAGATGGAGCCAGGGTGAAAGGGGAGCTCAATCCTACAAAGGCAATGATCTGAATCTGCTGATGACCTCCATGGCTTTGGAAGTGCATTCTTCCCCAACCTTCAGATAAGAGTCTTGATTGTGTACTTAGGATATATCCTGAACAGAAAACCCACAAAAGCCTGTCCAACTTCTGCCTTATAGAACCATAAGACTAATAGCTGCATGTTGTTTTAAGCCATTCAATTTTTAGTAATCTGTTGTTCAGCAACAGAAAATAATTGCAAATATTTGGAGTTTTTTTGTTTTATTTTTAGAGCCATTTTTAAATATAAAAAACTATATGCTAATTTCTCTACTTTACATATGCCCAAAAATAAACTGTAAACAATTTTCCTTTCTTCCACAAATTTCCTATGAATATACATGAAAACACAAACATAGATGTATGTGTGTATATACTTTAAAGTGCACACACATGAAATTATAACATGCATATTTTTCACTTAATGATTAATTTTCAGCATCTTCCCATTAACACCAGATTCTTTATAAAAACCATGTAGTACTAGGTTATATGCCTGAGTCATTCTTTATTTAACTAGTCCATTATTGAAGGACAAGTTAAATAAAAACCTGGTAATGACTTACTTTTCCATTTGCTAAATATAAGCAGTGCTACAATTAGAATTTTCTATTATTCTATGAAAATATCAGCTAGATATATACCTTCATAAAGATAGGCTGGGCCAAAGGGTAAATGAATGTGAAGCAGACCACTAGCCAAATGATTGTACAAATGCATTCAAAATTCATATTATATGAAAAGATGAAGATGTTTCCCCACATCTTTGCTATTATTGGATTTTCTTAATTTAAAACAATGTTTACACAATTCTAGGTAAATGACACTGTCTCATTATCCCAGTTTACATTTCTCTTATGATAGCAATGGCATGGCATTTCAAATGTTTTGCTGGCCCTTTTTTCTATGGCATGCTATTCAGGCTATTTGCCCATTTTTCTGTTGGCTCATTCACCATTTCACATCAAATTATACAAGCTCTTTGCATATTAAGGCCATCAGATGGGCAATCATTTTAAGCATATAAATATTTTTCATACTCTGTTTTTTTAATAAACAGAAATTGTCACTTTCAGAGCTATATATTAGTCTCTTATTTGGGAATGTCTAAATTGTATTTCATGCTTAAGAATTTTGCTGGAACTAGGAGACAATATTTTTTCTACTTCTCTCTCTCTTGTTTTTTTTTTTTTTTTTTTTTTTGTGGTACTGGGAATGGAACCCAGGGGCCTTCTATCTCTGGGCTACACTCCCAGACCTATTTTATATTTTATTTGGAAATAGGGTCTCTTAAAACATCCGAAGCTGGCTTCAAAACTGTGTGATCCTTAATTCTATTTAGCTATTATTATTATTATTATTATTATTAATTATATTTAGAAGAATAAAATAATAGCATTTGCAAGAAGATGGAAGGAACTAGAGAACATTATGTTAAGTGAGATTAGTCAAGCACAGAAAGAAAAGGGACATATGTTTTCTGTAATATGCCCCAGCTAGGGAGTAGTGGTAATACCAGAGGGACTCCAGATGATGGAGGGGAAATCTCAGCAAAGCTTGAATGAAAGGATAGGTGAGGAAGAAAGCTGAGGTTGTTCAATGGAGGAGCTACATACGAATATGTGTAGTAGCATAAATAAAACATGGTTAACCTGGACACTCCCTATTGGGAGGGGGGAAGGGAAGTGGAGGGGGAAGGGCATGAAACACAATCTAAATATACACCACTTTCAATATGTTCCACTTATAAAAAATAAAAATTTAAAATTTATAAAACAAAAAACAAAAAAACCTTTGTGATCCTCCTGTCTCAGCCTCCCAAGCGCAGGGATTACAAGTATGCGCCACCATGCCTGGCTTCTACTTTTCTCTTTTAAATGGGACCATCTAAAACAGGCGTGGTGGCACATGTCTGCAACTCCAGTTCTTAGGAGGCTGAGACAGAGAGATCACTGGTTTGAGGCCAGCATAAGATAACTTAGCAAGATTCTGATTCAACACAAAAATAAATACATACATACATAAACAGAAGACCTGGGGGTATGGCTCAAAGACAGAACACCTTTGTGTTCAATCCCCAGAACCACAAAAATTAATTAACTAAAATAAAATGGGACTATACTGCCCACTGTTCTTTTACAAATCTCTGGCTCCTCACAAACACTATTTTGGGTGTAAAGATACTCTTTTTCATCAAAGTATTCCTGACACCCTCACAAAATAATTTATGTGCCCATTTCTATTGAGTCACTGGATGTGTTCAGAATCATTTGTCAGGGAGAGGCAGCTGGGCTCACATGATCTCTCCCTAAAAAAAAATACACAGTGTAGCTCTAGCTTTAGATTAGTAAGTGCTGAGACAGGGCAGTTTTTCTTCCTGTTGTTTTTCATGGGGACCCCTAGGAATCCTTGCCAACCCAGGATACCAACACAGGATGGAGAAGGTGGGGACAGGAGGGAAGGATGCATGGTGGGCGAGCCAGCACCACACCTGATCAAGATGTGAGGGCCAGGCCTTTATTTAATTCACACTTTTTCTTTTTCTGCAGAAATAGGAATCTACCAGGCTGTGATAAATGCCACTTCTCACAAAAAATCTGATGGACTTGATCTGCCTCTAATAAACTCCACAAAATAAGGAAAAATCCTCTCAGACTCGAAACAGCAGGCTTCTCTCTGCCCACTCTAAGTTTGGAAATTAGTGTTGATGGGAAAATAATTCAGGCCAAGACCAGACAGATAAAAGAAAAATAATAAAAAGGGTCATTAAACTCTCTACCACATTTTCTTTCTTCTTCATATTAGAACTGAAGAAAAACACAGCAATAAGACTAATCAACAGGCGCAAAAAGGACAGAGAAATTCCTATGAAACACTACAAAGAGGAATAAGATTACATTTCTTAAATCATTACTGAATTATACATGAGAAGCAGAATTCTTCATTCACTTATCACCTAGTAGTACTGCCAGGCAGTACTGGGTGCTGGAGGAATACAAAGATTAAAAAAAAACCTTATCCTTGCTTGACCTTCTGTAGGAGTTCACTATTATGACAAGAACCTAATGTAAACCTCAAAGTTGTAAATGGTAATAAGTAATTGTGATCTTATCACACAGTTTTGGAAATATATTACCAACTATTCATCCCTCTTTCCAGTTTTAGCCCCTCACACTTCTCAGAAGTAACTGTCAGAAAAAATGGTATTTAAACTAGGCGTGCTGGTGCATACTTTGTACTTTTAATCCCAGCTACTCAAAAGGCTGAAGTAAGATAATCGAAATTCAAGGCCAGTCTGGGCAACTTAGCAAGACCCTGTCTCAAAACTAAAAAATTAAATGGCTGGGAGTATAGCTCAATGGTAGAGCACCCCTTAGTTCAAATCTCAGTACTGTAAAAAAAAGAACACACTGGTCTTTAAAATTACCATTTTTTCCTTTAAACTCTTACTATAAACACACCCACATAATTTTACAATTAATATGTATAATATAGGTATCATATATTATCAAACATAATATTAAACAAAATATCACATTCAGTATCATGTTAACTTAGGAATTGTTTAAGTGATACTCTTCCACAACTTGCTCTTGTTGCCCAGCACTACATTTGAGTTTCATCATGAAGATATGTGCAGAGCTATTTCATCATGTGCTTTCCATATATGGCTATGCCATAATTCATTTGCCTATTTCTCAACTAATCAAGGTCTTCACGGGTTCAAGTGTTCAACTACTATATAACCACGGTGCCCCCATGCATGGTCCCAAGCACACGTCCTTACATGTGCAAGAGATTCTCTAAAGTTTTTCCTGGGGGAAGCATTTCTGAATATTAGTGGTCATTTTACAGTACTTTAATTTCATCGGTTTATCTTTTACCTTTTTACTTTATCACCTTTTCATTATTACTGCAGGGAAAATAAAATGTCACTGCAACAGATAAACTATCACTCTCTCCCTTCTCCCCACATAAACAGACAACTGCGACTCTCAATTGGAGGGACCCTCGGCGCTCAAAGACCACCTTCTGAGAGACAGTGACAGCCAGGCTTTTAAGCATAAAGTAAAGATCATCTGAGAGCCACCAGTGTCAAACTAGGGTTTTCTCAAGACTTCCAGGGAAGCAGGCATCCTCTCATTTTTTAACCTATCATCCTTTGCAGTACCAAAGACATGGTCCTAAAACACAGATCCTCCTCAAATCCTGAATCAGCACCCAAAGTCAGAACTCCTTCCCTTCTCTGACTCTCATCTGCCTTTCTGTCTTCATGCTCTCCTATACAGCCAAGCATACACATCCCAAACATTAACCACATACTTGTAATTCTTCCTTTTACTTACCTACCTACTTACTTTCTTTCTTTCTTTCTTTCTTTCTTTCTTTCTTTCTTTCTTTCTTTCTTTCTACTGGGGATTGAACCCATGAGAATTTTACCTCCAAGGTACATTCCTCAACCATATATTATTTTTATTTTGAAACAGAGTCTGGCTAGGTTGATGAGAGTCTTACTACTGGCTGAGGCTGTCTTCAAATCTTTGATCCTCCTGTCACAGCCTCCCAACTACTGGGATTACAAGCATGTGCCACCATGTCCAGCTTCTTTCACCCTATTTCTAGCTGCCAAAATCTTGCCTATCTTTCAACATCTTGGGTAAGCAGTCTTTTCTAACTTTCCTGACTGGAATGAACTATTTTTTTTTTCTTTGCAATTCCTTGGACAAAACTTAGAAATAGAAAAGCACACAAAGCAGTCTTTGTTGCATGGCTTTGTAATATGCCTTTGCCTTTCAACAATTCTATGAAGCACTGGAGGCCAAAAGCCTCATCTCTTACATTTTTATCATTTCCACAATGGCTATCTCAATATTAACAAACAAGTTCAATTTTAGGAAGAAACACGGTGAATAATGCCCAACACTTATCTTCTTCAGTGTGAGCTACCATGTCTGCATTTCTTAAATATATTCTCAACATGGAAACATGTCTTGCATCATCCAAACATTTAGATATGGATAAAGAAATAATTGGGAAACAATTGGGGAAAAGATTGCAGATAAAATAGAATTCTCTATTTCAGAAAAAAACAACCTGGTTGTAACGGGAAAACCAAGATGGATGCAAAGACGCACTGGATCTGGTAAGAACCTAAAATACTGAAAAAACTTGCAAAAAGAAATAAGACAAAACTCAGGAAAGGGCGATCTGTTACCTGCGTGGGCAGAGAGTGGCGAGTGCGGTCTAGGCAACGCGGGTGACTGTCCATTGCCTATCAAGCTTTTCCGGTTGCTTGTTCGGCAACTGTCAAAAAGAAAACAAACACTAGTTTTAAAAGGAGAATATTGCACCAACAATGTTCTAGCATGTTCAAAGTTGGCATAGATGAATTTGAGCAACCCATAGTATTTGCTTATGCTATTGCTAACACTATTCACATGAATTCGCTAATGCTTGAAGGATGTCTGTCTCTTGAATATTATAAAGTATAATGTATTCATATAGCATAATACCAGGAACAGTCCTCACCACCAGTGAAGCTGTAATCAAATGCCTCCTTTCAGCTCTTGTCTGCAAAATGTGACATGTCACACACACACAAGTGATAAATTAAGGATTCAAATCAGCAAACCACAGGTAGCATCTTTGTTGACATGAAATTTCTAATAGAAAATTACATGCAACGAAGCGCGCTGACATTAATCTTACAGTGATGCACTAATTAAAAATCTAATTATTTAGACAAATTTCATATTTGCGCCTTTTGTCAATGGAACAGCCGATGCCCGAGATAAATGATAAATATACTTCATCACTCATTCATTTTTCATATTGTATACTGCAATCAAATTCATTATGAAGGAACATGTTTTGGAATCATAAAAACATATCCCAGTGCATATGAAATAATAGTGAGGGCCCTTTTTCACAAGCTTACTAGCTCTGGATTATATCACAAATACTTACATTGAGATAAATTACTACTTATGGGCTCAAGGCAACAATTTTTGCCCGTTTCTGCTAGTGGGAAGTTATAAAGTGGCTAATGTGACTTTAAGGTAACTTTTGCAAGCCTCAAAGAATAAAGCAAATACAAACCTCACTGATGATGAAGTGGATTTTAACGCACTATTACTTGCTTCCCTTCAATACAGATTGGCTCTTCATTCCCTATCATCAGTACAGTGGTTAGAAAAGGGTGGTAAGGCCCCGCAAGTCACCTCCTTCACTTCCTCTAGAACGACGTTCAGGGAGCCGTGACTCCATCTTCCTATGCCTGTCCTGCCCTCGATAATCATTGCAAGTTTATTGTGATGCTTTTGGTATTCAGAACACTTTGTTATAATACCTGGTTCCCAAAACAGGCCTGTTTACCTGACTCCCTTTTTTATACAAACCTTAACATACGGCAAGGTTTGAATAAAATATTTAACATGCGCTTTTCTGAATATTCAAAGAATACATTTCAAATGCAAACCCGGTTCCTTTCAGCAATCCTGACTTGGGAGCCAATCCTCTGTCTCAGATGCTTGCTGCTTATTACCATTTGTCAACATTCTCCTATTTATAATTTCTTCAGGTCAGGCTGCATCTCTTTTAGTTTCCCTCCTGCAGCAATCAGCATCCCCTAGCATTATCTCTGAGTTTAATTACGATCATGTTTACTCAGCCTTAAAGAAGCTGTCAAATAAGAACAGACCCTTGATACTTAATTATGTTAAGGTGGGTTCTGAAATTACCAACTCATCTATCAAGAACTGTATTCAACCTATTAAATTCATATTCATTAAATCAGATAGCCTGATTGTTTCTAAAAGATACTGTACAATATATTTAGTGTTAATTCAAATGAATGTCTCATTTTATTTCAGTAAAGAAATATTAAATATATTAACTTGCTGATGTTAATAAAAAGTTAAAAATGACAGATTTATATCCTGGAAATCTTAGCAAATTTGTTTGAACAAATAAAGTAAAATTCAAGTTAATCTTTATGAAAATGGATATTTGTGTTTCTTTTATTTATTACCTGATCTATATACTTTAAAAAGATTTTCTCAATACCTAATTATTAATTTATATATATATCAAATGAATAAGAAATGTGTATGAATATCACTAGTCATCTAATTAATATCTTATGTAGGAATGTCATTGAAATATCCTACTTAAAACTAAAATCAGATAATGGCATTTCTTTAAAAAAGCTTTAAAAATTGAATTTTCTTAAAACTGTATAGAATGCTTAGTATACTCCTACCATACCATATAAAATAAAGTCAACAATTCCAACTTAAAATAATTAAAGAAAACACGAGAAAGAAAACCTTAGAATTGTATTCATTATTTAAAGCCTATTAAAAAAGAGTACAAAAGTAATTCCAAAAATGCGATTCATAAAGATATGTGTAAATTAAACCTGAAAGGAGGTTTTATTTAAATTGGAGGCACAATTCGCTGTCAAACGCCACAAAAAATCAAAGCATACTACATTACTGAATATGTCTTTGATAACTCTCTATCAATAACCAACATAGAGCTAGAGAGGGCATTAAAATTATAGCACTTGGAACCTTCTTGAATCTCTTAAAAATTAAAGAGTAAGCTTTTAACCATGAAATGTCCCAACGTGATGAATACTGAGTTTATAAAATACAGGCCAAGGCAGATTTCCATGTAATATACAAAACAAATATCTATACTTATGAAGTATGTTCTTGGGCTTAAAAATTAAGTTTTGGCTAATATTCTTGAGGGTAATGGGCCATTTTATACTGTACTGAGCTGCAAAATACCTACATTTTGATTTATATCAGTCTTTTAAGATCCTGAGTCCCTAATGAGATATCCTGCAGGTAAGTTTTCTAAGGTGAAAGAGGGGACAGTTATCCTATTTCAATATCACCTGCTTCTGATACCTCTGATAGTCACCTAACTCTTATTGCTCTAGGGACCTGATTTTCAATAAATAAATTATAATTTGCTTTTTAAAAAAAATAATACTGGAGATTGAACCCAGGGCCCTGTACTTGCTAGGCAAGTTTCCTGTGACCCTGAGTTAAATGCCCAGTCCTACAACCTTCATCTAATCCCATAGTAAAGAGGCTCCACAGGCACAAGAACTGTAAATATTTGCGACATAGGTTGTCACCACACCTGGCACTCCCCATGTTAGTGATAACAACTGTAGTGTGCTTGACTGTTCGTGGCATTTGTTCACGGCGCAGAATGTTTGCTCACCTCTGCCACCACTCTATTTATCCAAGCTTCACATACTTTTCTGCCCATGGAAGAAGTTTAGGGCATCCAAGCGTGAGGCAGGCTCCCCAGGTGTTTGTGACCACACCTCCTCACCTAATCCACAGAGTGATAAAATAGTGGAAACATCACTGAAACAAAATAAAAGTTTCTTCCCTTTCTGGTACCAGTGTGACCAAGTCCATTGTTGCCTGCTTTTCTCAGGCAGAGTCACCCTGGAGGGGAAAAGGAGGATGCTCTACCAGGTAAAAACACTTCTCCTTTAGCAGAAATCTCTCAGAATTCATCCTCAGCTGGGCATCTGGCCTTGTAAAATGTTTGCTCCAGTTTTCATTCTTGAGGAAACAGGCACATGAACACAGAAGTGGAACTGAAGAATAGTTACGGATCCAGGTTTCAGTGACCCTGCCCTCAAGTACATCCATTTTCTCAACCTCGCGTTTGAGAAGAAAGAGAACCTTGCCCATGCTCTGACCTGAAAGTCAGGCCAACATCTACTTCCCAGAGGAGCCTCTTCCTCTCAGCTCTCCAGCTGAAGTAACTCGGGGAGAAATTCACTTCTCCTGTGGATAACTTGCTAAATCTGTTCTCTGAATATGGAAGATGACTAGCGTGGTTCTATTAACACAATGGCACTTTTTGTTTGTTTGTTTTTCTGATGCTGGGAATTGAACCCAGGGTGCTCTAGCTCTGAGCTATACCCACTAACCTATTTTATTTTATTTTATTATTTTGAAACAAGGTCTCACTAAGTTTCTAACTGACCTCAAACCTGTGAGATTCCTGTCTCAGCCTCCCAAGTTCTGGGATTACAGGTATGACAACCATGCCCAACTCAGATTCTTTAGTTATAAAAGAATTGAGTCAGGGAACCCAGCCACATACAACTTGAGATAAAGGTGAAGATGAACAATGGGTTCGGACAGGAGGTGTGATCACAAGTACGCAAGCACTTTTCATTACCTCATTCATCTGGTTCATCCCTGGAATGATCCACCCAGGGACAACTATGAGACACAGACGTGAGGCTCTCACACAGGAAAGCACGCCCTGCCCACCATGGACTGGGGGCCTGAGAAGACCGCAGGGTGGAAAAACATAATGGCACTTTAGCGTGAGTAGGAAGGGCTGGCCCCTGAGGGCTGAGAGGTAAGCAAGTGGGGACAGAACAGTGAAAAGTATCTCAGTTAGGCATTCGGGCAGAGATGCTTCAGAGTAACATGAGGCTACCACCAGGAAGTGCTACGTGTTTTGCTCAAGCAGGTGAAGAGATATTTAACAGGATGGCTGGGCAGGGCAGTGCACACCTATAGTTCCAGTGACTTGGGAGGCTGAGGCAGGAGGATCTCAAATTCAAGGACAGAGCATGATGACATAAGCAAGACCCTGTCTCAAAAGTTAAAAATAGAAAAGAAGCCGGGCATGGTGGCACACGCTTGTAATCCCAGCATTCGGGAGGCTGAGACCAGAGGACCGGGGTTTGCAGACAGCCTCAGCTACTTAGTGAGGCCCTCTGCAACTGGGTGAGACCAGGTTTCAAAATAAAGAATTAAAAATAGGGCAGGAGGTGTAGCTCAGTGATTGAATGCCAGAACAGGGACGGATGGGAATATAGCTAAGTAGTAGAGTGCCCCTGAATTCCATTCCTAGTAACTCCAAAAAAAAAAAAAAAAAAAAAAAAGATTGAACAGGACAGCACCCCCACTCCTGAAGCTCACTGTCACCAAAGCAGTTTCACAAGGAGCTTCTCAATATCTTAATCACTGCCCATAGCATCTCCCATCTGCTTGGAAGATCAGGAGATGGCTCTTGGGCCACCAAGCTGATGGAGGCCTGGGGAAGATGGGGTTTGTATTTTTGATCCAACGCACCATATTCCACTTCTGCCTATATTGTCCCTTGGCTCAGGACTCCATAAGAAAGGCTTGGTGGGCTCTAGAAATATGTGACATCTGGATCGATCTGTCCCATGCCTGCTGACAGAAGAACCTGCTAACTATCCTGACCAGCCACTAAAAGCTGGAGGCCCAGCAGACTGTGGCCTTTTGCAGTTGTTCTGAATGGTTGGAATCTCACTTAATTTTAACTTATGTTCACCTTGATGTCTGGCCATGGCGGGCAAGTGAGAAGGGAAACGCAGCAGGCCGTCAATGCCGGTTCACAGCTGACCGGAAAGGCCAACGCTCTGTGCAACAGGTGGAGACACCACGGAGCGGCAGGGGCAACAGTGAACCAAGTAAGAGCCTCAGCCACCATGAGAAGCTAAGCGACAGCCGAGTACTTTATCTTGATGGGAATACTGTCACGTTTTCACGGGAGACCAGTTATGGATCAAAGCTTTACCATGTGTAAATACCTGAGAACACATAATACCTGAGAACAAGTCATACCACACTTGAATCTGGACATCTGAGCAGTCCTTAAACAGAGAATAAGGTAGAAGTGGAGGAAACAGGGTCTGAGCAGGAGGAAGAAATCATCCAGTGAAGAGAAGAATATGTGTGAATATACTTTACCTGTCTTTACAGTGAAAGGGGTTGGAGCACACGAGAGACATTGACAGAAACTGGTGTTTTGGTCTGAGAACTTTTTTCTCTTCTCTTTTTTTTTTTTCTTCACTACTGGATATTGAACCCAGGGGCAACCTACAGCAGAGGTACATATCCAGCCCTTTTAAAAAGTTGAGTTTTCTTGTTTTTGTTTTTTTTGCGGGACTGGGGATGGAACCCAGGGGCATTCTGCCTCCAAGTTACACCCCCAGCCCTACTTTTTATTTTGAAACTTTGTCTCACCGAGTTGCAGAGGGCCTCACTAAGCAGCAGAGGCTGTCTGTGAATGACGATCCTCCTGTTTCAGCCTCCCAAATGCTGGGATTACAAGTATGTGCCACCAAACCCAGCTTTTTTTTTTTTTTGGCACCAATAATTTCTTTTAATGTTTATAAAAATTGAAAAAGAAAAAGGGTCAGAAATATCTATTAACAGAGAATATCCTGTACTGTTTATTATTATTATTATTATTATTATTATTATTATAAATTGAATGTGAATTTTCTGGCTTTTGTATCTTTTGAAAAAAAATTTTTTTGAGACAGGGTTTTACTAAGTTGCTGGGGCTGTCCTCAGGCCTCTAATCCTATTTCAACTTCCCAAGTAATAGGATTACAGGCATACACTTAGAAAAATTTTAAAGATATAAAAATAATTCAGTGGTGTGTGCCTGCAATTCCAGATACTGAGGAGGCTGAGGCAGGGGGGTTTCAAGTTGCAGGCCAGCCTAGGAAACTTAACAAGATCCTGTCTCTAAATAAAAATTAAAAAGAGGGCTGGAGCCAGGCATGGTGGCACACACTTGTAATCCCAGTATTTGGGAGGCTGAGACAGGAGGACCGTGGTTCGTGAACAGCCCCAGCTACTTAGTGAGGCCCTGTTTCAAAATAAAAAATATAAATTGGGGCTGGGGGTATAGCTTGAAGATAGAATACCTCTGGGTTCCATCCCCAGTACTGAAAAAATAAAGGTAAAGTAGGGTTGGGGTGTATCTTGGAGGTAGAATGCCCCCGGGTTCCAACCCAGTACTGCAAAAGAAAAGCAGAAAAAAGAAGAAAAAGAGGACTAGAGAGGTAGCTCAGTGGTAAAGTGTTTGCCTAACATATGAGAGGCCTTGGTACCACACACATGTACACACATGCGCAAACACACACACACATACAAACAATAAAATCAAACAATTCCCACTACACTGGAATGAACAACTATATCATTTGTCCTATTTGTTTTGAATCCTTATTTTAATTTTTATTGGTGCATTGTAGTCATACATCTTAATGGGGTGCAAGATGGTAGAGACATACAAGATCTTAAAAGAAGAAGATGTACTTTCTGATATCCAATCCAGTAACACTGTCCACTCCTTAATAGGCAAGTACTAAAAGAAGTGTGGCTGCTGCTTTCCCATTCATTCTTGGTCCTGAAACACACATACATGTGTAATGAAAAGAATGTGGAGAGTCTATACTTTTACTAGTGATATTATATATCAGAAACAACCACTAAAGATTTAGAAATGTGCAAAAGAAATGAATGGGCTTCCTTTTAAGGTCTGTACATTTCATTTTTATTTCTATTGATGAGGCTATTTTAAAACTGTCAGGGGGACTAAAGTTAAATTGCAGAAAACTGGTCATAATGCAAATAACTCTTGACTATAATAATATAAATGAACGTTGCCTGCTTGAAGCACAACTGATACCCCTAACCACAGAAAGATGATCTCAAACATTTAATCACTGTCCTGCAAGGTATTAACCAGTTTTGCATCTCTAAGCAAATTCCTGATTCCTGACTGTATGTCTATATCCACATATATGTTTTGAAGCTCTCCTTTGAATCTGTTTTAGTTTTATTGCTGCTCTAATAATCAATATATTAAATAAAATCTTTGACATATGTTCATTTTGTATGACAGTCAAGTTTCTGACTTCTGGATAAATAATACTTTAGCACACACTATACATTATAGATATAACTTCCTTTTTTCTGCTCAACATTATATTTTTGAGGTTTAACCATGGCAACATAAATATAGGTCTAGTTCATTTCTTTTTTAGATTATTCATTTAAAGCATTTTAAGAATTTTAGGATTCTTAAATGTACTAAAATAACATATTGTGGACATTTTTTTCCTTTTCAACATTAAATATCTAGGACTCTGTATTTATAAATGTGATTGCAAAAGCCTTGCAAAGTGTCTTTAATAAGAGCTGTATTTAAAGAATTATTATATGATGCAATCTAAAGAAAATCTTTCTTAAAATCTCTGGATACTTCTTCCTTAAATCCTGCTTATTGTTGTTTTCCCAAATCTTTATCTCTATCTTCACTCTATTGTCCTTTTTTAAGAAATAACTTTGTCTATCTCAGCAAATCAATCTATCTTTCTCTGGGTGTCTTCAAGTCAGCATGGCTGCCTGTCCTGAACAGCACAAGGCCATATCTCAGGTTGGCCAGATAAACACTGTTCTTTCTTAAAGGCAGCAGAGAACAAAGCTTTATTATTTCTGTCTCTGTCATACATGCTATCTGTTAACTTATTTGAAGTCAGAGTGCTTGCTGGTGTCTTCCCTCTGAGCCACAAAAAGTAGGCTCACCCAGGCTTTCTGGATGTCACTCAACCAAATATATATATAACTTTTTTGAGGGTTTGGGGATGGAACCCAGAGGCATTTGACCTCCAAGCTACACCCCTTGCCCTATTTTTTATTCTTTATTTTGAAACAGGGTCTCACTAAGTTGCAGAGGGTCTCACTAAATAGCTGAGGCTGTCCACGAACTGTGATCCTCTGGTCTCAGCCTCCCAAATGCTGGAATTACAAGTGTGCGCCACCACACCTGGCTTATATATAATTTTTTATTGGTGCATTATAGTCATGCATCTTAATGTGGTACAAGAGAGTAGAGGCATACAAGATATTAAAGAAAATATATATGCTATTAAATTACACACATATGTGTGTATGTGTGTGTATATAATATATATATACATACATACATACATGGTACTATTCTGAGCAAACAAAATCCCTGGCCTCATTCTGGAGGAGGAAGTGCATATTAAACAGACAAAATTAATACAATTTATAGTATGTGAGTGCGCCATGGATTAAAAAAAATATTGTAGGCTGGGTGTGGTGGCACATGATTGTAATCCTAGCATTTGGGAGTCTGAGACAGGAGGATCACAGTTCAAGAACAGCCTCAGCTACTTAGTGAGGCCCTTTGCAACTCAGTAAGACCATTTTTCAAAATAAAAATTAAAAATAGGGCAGGGGGTATAGCTCAAAGGTAGAATACCCCTGGGTTCCATCCCCAGTATCACCAAAAAAAAAAAAAAAAAAAGGAAAGTAGACAGGGGCTACAAGTGGGGAAAGTCACAATTTTAAATAGGTGTTTGAGGAATACCTCGCTAGGGAGGTAATATTTGGTAAGACTAGGAGGTGTGAGTGGGCATTCAGCATATGCGAAGGACCTGAGGCATGAGGGTGCCAGGATGCCAGGAACAGCAAGCAGGACAGCGTGGCGGAGCTCCTGGAGCAGGAGGGAGCTGTGGCAGAAGACTAAAGCAGAGGCAGATCTGGGGCATCTTGCAGACCATAGCAGGGAGGCTGGTTTTTAGTCAAATGGCAAAGAGAAGCCACTGGAGGGTTTTGCACATAATTAGACTTTGATGTCAGGAAAATCACTATGGCCACTAAATTGAAATAGCTGAAGGAAGAAGCAAGAAGGCTAACTAGGAAGTGCAGTTGAGGCACAGCCCAAGTGGTTCTGATATAAACTAGAAGATTCTGTTTTAAAAACTTAAGCAAAAATGGCCTCCAAACTCAAGGAAAGTATTGTGTATCAGCCCATGCTCTTGTACAGCCTCCAAAACAGTAGAGAAATGGCAAGCACTGATAAGATAATGACTACCAAGCCCTAGTACTTCAGGCCGTTGTGTATTTGGTCAACATAATAACCTGGTTCATAGCTATCAGGATGATGGAATTATTGACATGACTGATTTGATACCTGAACTAGCAGAGTTTTTCCAGTAGTGAAAAAAAATTCTTTTTAAAGGCATGAATTATAATAGAAATGAATGGCTGAGCACACTGATTTCACCAATGAATAAAAGAAGTGGACTAATTACAATAGCTAGAGGAAAGTATATGTCTTCAAGCTTTCAAACTTTCTGAGAAAACACAAACATACACACACATGCATACATACAAATGTGACGTGCATGCACACACATATATTAACTGATATGGTGCTTCTCAGAAATATTAATCCATTAAAATAAACCCACAGTGAGGCATGGCCCAATTTTCCATTTTCACAGTGGAAAAGAGAGACACCTGAACATACAGATGGTCGGCACTACCCAACGTGACGAATATTTATAGAGAGTCTTTTCCTACTTTCCCACAAAGTACTGTGAGGGGTAAGAAATGAATACATCCTCAAAATGTTTAAAATAGAAGAAAAGTCTGATTCACAGATAACTATATTTTACGGCAGAATTTGGAAGAGAGGCAAACAAAAATTTGTTGAGATAAATTCCGAAGCAGCTTCTAAACATATTTTTATAAATAACAAACACTAGAATTTGAGAGTATATACTATGCATTGCAAATTATCCATCAGTTCCATGCAATTTCCTTAAATAATATTTTAATTTCTGTGGTTTGTCTGACACTTATACATTAAAAAAAATCTTGTAAGTTTTTCTCCGTTTCACGGCTATTTCAAAGATGAACATACCAATATCGTTTTTGAGATGTGGCATGGTGAGCTTGTCACATTATTGGCATGCGGCTGAGTGACTGATGGTGACTGACATTCATCATGTTTTATCACAATAGTCATGGCAAACAGTATCACATGTTGGTCACTCATTCATTCAATACTATAGTCTGAGATTCAACATGGAGCTTACTGTCTAGGAAGGGGGACATAAGTTCCTTGAAGATAATAAACATACTTTATATGATACCAAAATTCTTTTAATATCCCAAAAATAAAAAAGATGATTCAAATAGAAGCATATTTTGGGAAAAAAAAGTTTTTAGCAGTACTGGAGATTGAACCCAGGGCCTCGTGCATGCTAAGCACACACTCTACCAGTAAACAACCTGCCAGTCCCC
The DNA here is from genome assembly GCF_963383645.1 of Muscardinus avellanarius. Classification (NCBI taxonomy): domain Eukaryota; kingdom Metazoa; phylum Chordata; class Mammalia; order Rodentia; family Gliridae; genus Muscardinus; species Muscardinus avellanarius. The sequence goes on along the minus strand of NC_137786.1, from coordinate 56,113,357 downwards.
AAGATACATTGAAGAGTTTTGAATAACTAGCTAAATATGGTTCTTGACTTTAAGAAGTTTGTTAATTTAAGTTGGAGGATAAATATAATCAAAACTGTAAGATTAAAGTGATCCAGGATGATATGATAATGCAGTTTACTCCTATAGGACTGAGCAAGAAAACACCAAGGGCTGGGAAGTGTGTGCTGGATACACAGTATGAACCATCTTACTTGAAAAACATCTATGTACCCATAATCCTGAGTAAAACTGCAATGGTTTCCATCATCAGATGATTTTCATAAAGGGTCCTTAACACAATATCAAAGTCAGGGAGGAAATGGAAATGATTCGATGGGATTTATAGCAGTGGGTAGATTCAATTGCTAGAAATACGGGAAGTATTTAAGTAAATAAAGTGAGAAAGGTCTAAGTTTCAATATCTGTGCACTTTTCAGTGCAATTGATTTGCAAACAGGAATCATAAGAAGGGACTCGCCTCTGTGCCCACCCTAGAAATCAAATCTTCAGGGCAGGGCACTTGGTTACATGAGGGTCCTGATAAATAAGTCTTAGATATATGATTTGTGCAAAACTGAAACAGGAGGATTGAGGTTTCATATCCAGCCTCAGCAACTTAGCAAGGACTTCAACAACTTAGTGAGACTCTGTTTCAAAGTAAAAAATAAATAAATAAATAAAACAAGGGTTGGAGGTGTAGCTCAGAGGTAGAATGCCCCTGAGCTCAATTCCCAGTAACACACACACATACACACACAAACATGTACATACACACACACACACACACACACATATGTGTATACACACACACAAACAATAGTTCAATGTTGCCAAGATCAAAGGCATCTAATAAAGTGCTCCTACTTGGGATGATGGGAGGAAGAGTACTGGAAGGGCAGGTAGTTGTCTCTGCTCTAAGAGCTGAAGGGCATGTGCTGTATTTTGGGAAACTGCTCCAAGGGCTGGAGCTGGCCAAATGACTGTATAGACTCATTCCAAACTCCTCCGGTCTAATCTGTCCTGCAAGGAAAAAGAGCTGCTATCACCTGGCTGAGCTCACCTGCAGCAGGGCTGCCCAAGTGACAAAGAGTCAAAGGTAGAGGAGGGGTGGCCATGCTGGAGCCAGTTTTATAGCTGCATGAAAGGTCAGGATGCAGTAGCCGCGAGACTGGCACCCAGGCCTTTGAATGTCCATGGGGCAGTTATACTCAGGGACCAGAGAGAAGGCTAGAGACACTCAGGAACAGTAATGAAAAATAAGCAAAACACAGAGTAGAAACCTCCCTGGAAACCTCTACTTTACCAGCATGTGTACTGCAGGAGAGGGCAGATGTGTGCGATAGAAACCAGTTGATGTTATTTTTTTAACCCCGATATTTCATGCTCGATATGAGTATATCAAAGGCACAACTCAATATACTTTGTCCTGAGTGGCAAACACCAAGGTCAAAGTTCTACTCCCAAAATAACTTTAATCAATTTGCTAGCACTTGATTATTCTGATGGGCCAGCGATAAGGAAATAAATCTTATTAAAGCTTAGAATGAGCCAGGTGTGATGGCATACAGTAATCCCAGTACTTGGCAGGCTGAGATAGAAGGATTGGATTGCAGGTTCGAGACCAGCCTCGGGAGCTTAGACCTGTAACTTAGTAAGACTCTGTTTCAAAAAAAAATAAAAGCAGGACTTCAAGGTAGAATGCCCCTGGGTTCAATCCCCAGTAGAAAAAAAGAAAAGCCTTTTGGGAATAAGCCAACAGTTAAGCCTAAAGTTCCATCTTCCTTTTTAGATAAACCACAGAAAAATGTTACTACTATTTTCCCCTAAACAACATGGTTTTAAGAAATGGTTATTGGCTTCAGAGAGCTGGACTAGGAGATATTCTTATATTCAAATCTTATTGGAATATAAATCTGAATGTGTGTATGTATGTATATAAAAGCCAAAGTAGTAGTTCATATAATCAAATCTTATTTGGATACACACACACACACACACACACACACACACACACACACACACACAAGTAGTATGATATTGTTTATTGTTTTACCCATTCTGGCCTTCTCCAAACAGAAATAAATCTCATTTTAACTTGATACACCTGGAAATATTTAATTTGATGAATATATTTTAGTTTATTAGTATCTTTAGCTCCACAGCTAAACACTACCCAAAAAAATAAATAATTCAAGCTGGACCAGTAGAGCATGACTATAATCCCAGTACCCAGCAGGCTGAGACAAGAAGACCACAGGTTTGAGGCCATTGCCTGGTAACTTTGATAGTCCATTTTTCAAAAGAGAATACTAATAAATGTAAAGGCTGGGAATGTAGTTCAGTAGTAGAGCACCCTTGGGTTCAAACCCTAGTATCACAAAAACAAAAGGTCTGTTTTGGCTGGGCGTGGTGGCGTACACTTGTAATCCCAGCATTTGGGAGGCTCAGACAGGAGGATCACGGTTTGAGGACAGCCTCGGCTACTACTTAGTGATGCCCTTTGCAACTCAGTGAGACTCTGTTTCAAAATAAAAAAATAAATAATAGGGCTGGGGGTGTAGCTCAGCGGTAGAATGCCCCTGGGTTCCATTCCCAGTACCACAAAATTTTTTTTTTTTTAAAGTCTGTTCCTTCTCTCTGGTTCCGAGGACTCTAGAACCATGCCTTTCTGAGCCACAAAAGGAGAAGTTTACTTCCAGGACCATGAAATCTTCTTTGTATGGCACTGAACTGAAATTGACTTCCGCCCAGAATGCATAGCAGGACTATTCAACACCTTCTGCCTCTAGAGCATTTCTCTTGACGATGGCAGTTTGGCATATAGTTCTCTGCCTACAAGTGAACTCTACCGGCGGGCTCCATGTGCCTCCACAAGCAGAACACAAACACACAAACACTTGGAGCCCACATCAGAGCTCCGCCTTGTTCTTTTCTGTGAGGCCAAGCCACGTGGCCGTAAGCCAGTCTCTTTCTGTTCCGTATGTTTTGCTGCTAGCTGCTCCTAATTCAGAATCTTGCAAAATGACATTCTGTTAATGACATGAATGTCAAAGCTGTGATAATGGGCAGAAGTAGAAGAAAAATGTTTCCTAAATGGAGAAGCAACAGGAAAACTGCCAAGTGGATATTAATGTAAGTTGTGGGTTCACCCCGCCAGCAAGTGCTTAGTCCCCTCCTGCTTATTTCCAACATGAAAGGGAAGCTGCACTCTAAGGAAAGAATATTTCACCCAGGTGAAGGCACAGGAAACAAGCAAGCAAACAAACAAGAGGTCAAAGGAATGTTTCCCTTAATTAGCTTGACAGATGACATTTTTCTCATTTGCATCCACTGGTGTTTTCTTAGTCAGTCTCCTGATTTTTGCCAAGACTAAATTGGCCACAAGGAACCCATTCTGTTGCTGAAGAAAGACAGGAGGGCTGGGGAGATACCAGAAGCTGCTGGCCTGTAAGTAGCTCAGTATTCGATCTGGATGATGAATGCCCTTGCTGCTGTCATTCCTGGGACCAGTGACAGGATTTAGGGTCTGAGAGGATGTGGTGACTTGACGAGGAACTAATGCCAGTTAGTGTCAAATAGAGCCTCAAAGTGGGGTCACCGTGGCTTCCACAACGAGGGCCCATGCAAAGTTAGAAATCTGTACTACACATAGAGATACAGTTAAACTTATGATTATATAAAAATTTTATTCCATGAGAGGGGAGGGGGAGGGAAAGATCTGTTTTAGACATAATAGGTAGTCTGCTACTTAGGAGAACACACTCATAAAATACAATAACTTATTGGTAGATCTGGTTTCAAATTTCAACTCCCCCTAAGCCTCAATTTACCCGATCTGTAGAGTGACTATAAACATATCGACTACCACAAAGGGCTTTGTGGAGATTGAATGAGATACAGTAGGAAAAAGGCATTAACATAACACCTAACACACAGCAAGTGCTTTTAAATACTAGTCAAAAGTACAGCATTTGGCCTTTCTCTCTTGCACACATTCCCTCATACATAGAAGCTTTCATACTCAGAATGTTACACAGAGGCTTCCCCTCAAGGATCTTGGGACAAGAATTATAATGCCACCCAAAGAAATAACTTCTCCAATCAAAACAAGGAATTATACAAGAACTAAAGAGTCTAACTCTGGGGCAACAAGGCTTGATAGTAAAAAGTAAATATTAACCTAGTTACAAGAAGAATAAGAAGTGAGATGGGTTGGCTTTACAAACAAAAAAATCAATAGCATCAAAATCACAAGTTCTGAATATCCAAGGGCTTCAAACTGGCAGGGTCAAGGTGGAGCAGCATACCAGCGACTGCGCCCGACAGACTTCAGGGTTTCCGGCCAGTTGTCAAAGCCATGTGCTTCAGCCCAGCTCAGACCAAAGCGTTTAATCGTGGAAGGTATCCGACATGTCTCACTCTGCTAATGTATTCCCCAAACAACCTTCAGACCAATTCCATTGAAGAGTCCGTCCAGAATAAATAAAATCATAGTAAAAACAACTGCTAAAATCAACGAGGTGTTTAATACACTCCAAGCAGTGGCTGAATTTCCTCAACAATCCTTTGAGCTAGCATATATTTTTTTATCTACATCTTTATAAGATGTGAAAATTGAAGACCTGAGAGGGTCCATAACTTGTCCAAGACAACTCAGCTAGGAAGTGAGGGAAATGGAATCCAAACTCAGTTTGCCTTTGAATGCTCTGCTTTTGTCTATTTTGCTAGAGAACAGCAAAGCAGAGAAAAAGAACTTTGAGAGGCTTATTCTTGTAAATGGATATCATAGCATTCTATTCATACATGAACCACATGAGATTGGGAAGTATGAATCCATTCCTATGAGACAGAGCTGCTATTGGGATACTAACTGAACCAAACTCTTGAGCCTGCAGCCGGAGGGTTGGGTACAGAGGTGGGTCCACTTATCAAGCTTTGTACCAGATTATGTCTTTCTGGAGGCAGCAAGCCTGACTCCAATGGACTGAGACTGAGATTTGGATACAGACAGGGTTACTTTTTATTCCAGAACATGCTGCTGTACACTTTTTTCAGGACCATGGTAGTCGCATAGGTGTGCACAGGATGGGGCACTCCCTCCTCCAAACTGCAGTGTATTCTCAAGGATCCACAGGTAGGTGACTCACACAAGGATTATCCAGGGCAAGCAGGCATTTCTTCCTTATCCCCACCTAAACCAACTGGTCTAGCCAGATACAACCTGGTTGAGAACTGTGGTAAAAGATGTGGGTATCAGGTTTTTTTATTTTAATTCTCTTAGAGAATTATAAAATCAGACCCAAATTTCTAGATGATTAGGTCATACTTCCTCTAAAGTGACTTTCTCTTTATTTTTCCTTTCTTCTTTCCTTTCTTTTTTCTTTTGCTTCTTGATTTCCATGTAATTGACTCAAAATATTCAAGAGAACACAGAAATTATGTTTGAGATGGAAAATATCATTGTTTGCACTGGCTTTGAAGAAAGGACTAAATGCCCATATTAGGAAGCAAATTTAGCTCTCTGAAGAGCTAAAGCTCATAATAGAAAGTATACTGTCTGTATTGTTGAGATGAGAGTTTCCTGAAGTTTAAGTATTTAAAAAAAATCTCAAAACAAACTCCAGAGTATGAAGTCTATGTATTTACATCTTCTATAGCCTCGTGGCCACACATCTTGAATTCTTCAGTTGCCCTTACTCTTTCAGAATGCCATTCCTTCAGTCTCACATCTTCCCCAGTCTTATGAGAAAGGGTTTTTGAGTGGAAAGAGGCCTCAGCAAGGCATATGAGTTGGATTAAAAGGCGATAATTCACACAAAACAAGATGCTTCTGTTACTAAAAAACAGTGTGAGTGGGGCAGGCACCTTCAGACCTCTGGCCTGCCTCCTCTGGGCATGGCCACCTATTTCTCCTTGGTCCAGCCTTCTCTTTAATGAGATGACCTCATTCATCCCTAGCCTGGGATTTGGTCCTTATTAGTAAGTTTTCTGAGCTCCAGAAAACCACACCAATTTTGCCTCTGTGCTGTACTCACCAGCCACCCAAGCTAGCTAAGCTCAGTCTGCATTCCCTGCAGTGACTCAGAGAGTTCCTGTTCATTGTGTCTCTGGATTCCTGTTTATTAAATTTATGGAATCCCCACTCTTCCTTGGAAATATTTCTAAGAAGAAATTCAATGGTACAGAGAGATGATGCCCTACTGCGTAAACTTCCACTGAAAGGGATTCTAAAACTCACCCATATGAAATTAAACGACAGGCCAAGACCAGAATTAGGGTACCTCAATGTGGTGAAAACAAATCACTGATACTATGAATGAAACTAGTGAAATCTTCTACCTGGCTATTTCTAATTCAACTCTAAATCCTACTATCAGGGAAAAATACATATACAACCCACAACACAGCCAAACCCATCTTGAAAACAAAATCTGCTGATAGCTCTACCAAGTGAGTCATCCTTTTGGCTTTGTGGCCACATGATATTTTCACTCACAGTAAAAACATAAAATTATAGGGTTCTTTTATATAACAAAGAATGTTTTTTTACATCTCCATCTTTAAATTAAAAATCTCTCTTCAAGAGGCCAAGGCCTCAGAAACTAGTTACACTAATTGTATAGTACATATGCACAAATGTTTATGAACTAGCAACGTTACATGGTAAGAGGCAAAAAACTTTCCATACTATTAGTCTGTTTCATGGATAGGACAAGAAATCATTTATCATTTTACTTAAAAAAATCACACAGATATCTTGGGTATCAATTTTTGTATCTAAAAGATTCGGTATTTTGAGCTGGGGATGCAGCTCTGAGGTAGAACACTTGTCTAGCATGTGGGAAGTCCTGGGCTCAATCCCCAGTGCCACAAAACAAAGAAACAAAAAGATTAAGTATTTTAAAATAATATGAAGTGAAGCCCGTGAGTAGTAAGTAGTAGGGCTACAAAGATTTTTTACCATCTGGTGATAAACAGTTTCAGAAGACATTCATTCCTAACCCCCTCCATTAATCCAGCCATCACCCTGGTTTTCCTGTTTTAACTAAAAAAACCCAAAAAACTTGTTTTTCTGGAATGTATGTAGCTTTCATGCCACCAAAAATCCGCCAATATTTTTTAAAGAGCGTCTTTCCTCAAGCAGAGAAGGACTGGTACCAAGACCTAAAAGGCACAAGAGTTCTCATGAGTTTATCCTCAGGAAATCTGGGGAGGGAGACATTTCCCTGCATTTTAAAATGGATCTATTGTTCAGTTAGGTGACATTGTGTAATTGGGAGGACAAAATAAAAATGAAAACTTGTCTACCTAGGTTCTGGCAACAATACAAGGTAGCTTAGATAGATAGGTAGATGATAGATAAATAGATACACATAAAGACTAAGAACAAAAAAAAAATAAACCAACATATAATATCATCTAAACTAGAAGTGTCGTAGTGGTGCTTTAGAGATTAGTCATTTTTCATTGACTAAAACTTCCTCTTAAGCCGGGCGTGGTGGCGCACACTTATAATCCCCGCACTTGGGATTTGGAGACAGGAGGATCTCCCAGGTTTGAAGCCAGCCTCAATGGCTTAAGAGACCCTGTTTCAAAAAATATATATATTATATAAATATTATATTATATAAATAATAAAATATATAAATATATTTATATATTTATATATGTTTATATATAAATATTTATATATATTTATATATATTAGGTCTGGGAGTGCAACCGGAGGTAGAAGGGTTTCCAGGAACCCCAGTACCACCAAAAAATAAAAAAAAATAAAAATTAAAAAATTAAAAAATAAAAATAAAACTCCCTCTGAGAGAAAGAACTTTGATTAGTTTTCTCCTGCCTTTTCTAAGGTATGATTTTACCTCAAAATCATCGAAACTGCCAGAGGAAGAATTGAATATGCAGGGAGGCAAAATGTTCTTGGGACATTCAATGTTCAGGTTTTTTTTTTTTTTTAATAAATAATGTAATAGGAAAGAGAGATTTAACAAAAGAGTAATTTTTTTTTTTTTTTTTTTTTTTGGTCCCTGAGGAGTAAAAACGAGTAGTGGCAGGGAGACAGGGAGATTTCTTTAATATGTTTGCTATATTGCTAAATAAAATACATAATTTTATTTATAAAATAATTAAAAATTTTTTCATATTACAGTAAATACCAGTAGAAGCAACATGTAATGTCTGGGAGAAAGAAAGAAAAGAATGCTGGCAATGAGCCCAGTACCACATTTTGGAAGAATTAATGGTATATTAATTATAAATGCTCACTCTAAGCCCTCCATCCTACTGAACTTCACTGTCATAGCCTTGCTTTAGAGATTAGTCATTTTTCATTGGTTAAAACTTCCTCTTAGAAAAAGAACTTTGATTAGTTTTCTACTCCCTTTTCTAAGACATGATTTTTACCTCAAAAAGATTAATGCCTAACTCATCCAAAAGAAAGATTAATGCCTAACTCATCCAAAAGAAAGAGTTAATGGATTTATACAAAAATAAAGAGAACTGCTTTCCTAATCCTTTTAAATGCTTGATAAAACATTGAAAAGATCCAGAAATGGAAAGAGGGTAGGGAACTTGTCTTAGGAGAGCTCATTTTGTCCTGTAAATACTTTTTATGCACTAAATGAAACATATATATTTATAAAAACCTAGCCCGCAGTAAAGACCAGTTGTCTCTGAGTCAAGAAATCAAATAAACCCACCTGGGAGGCGGGCACGGTGGCGCACACTTGTAATCCCCGCGCTTGGGAGACAGAGACAGGAGGATCGCGCAGGTTCGAAGCCAGCCATGCACGCTGGCTTAGGAGACCTGGTTCCAAATAAAAATGTAAAAATAGGTCTGGGAGTGTAGCCCGGAGGTAGAAACCAAAAAAACCCCCAAAAACCCCACCTGGGATGAGGAAGAGAGAGCCAAAAGGCTGGCTGGCTTTGAGGACCCAGGGGCTAGAACTTGCAACAACCACTTCTGGGCTTACCGCTCCCTTTTCTCTTGGGGATCACTTGTCACCCACCCTAGAATAACCGCCTGCTCCTGTGGACCTTTTTTTTTTTTATCAAGTTATCTCATACTTACCTCTTTTTACACACACACAGACACACATGCACACACGTACACACATTTTTTTTAGCTTTGTTTTGAGATGAAAGAGAACAAAAGATGATTTGTCTCATTTTCCTAAAATCCCTGAAAAAACATAGTTCAACTAGGCTACAATTCACAGTGAAATATAAGTCTAAAAACACTTATAAAAACATAAGTGAAAAGTGGAGAATAGAAAACTTGATCTCACACATGTTTAAAATACATAGAATACACAAGAATTACTTGGAAGGAGATGTTCATAAATAACGATAGTAATCATCACTTCTCCGTGGCAGGAATTTGGGAGTATGAAGGTATGTGTGCTTGTGTCTCAGTTTTCAAAAATCTGCAAGTGTGTATATTATAATCTCTTAATCTGAAAAAAAAATGTATCTTATAAAGAAAGCCCAAAGTCTTCTTTTCATATTGCTAGCCACAGTTCCTAAGAGAAAAAAAAAAAGGCAGAGAGGAATGACATCGTACTCAGTAAGAGAATAATTTACTGAGTTATTCATTTGTGGTATTTTCTTCTACTGGAGGAGAATGAAAGAATGAAAAGTATTTTTTCCCCTTCTCATATTCCAAGAAGTCTTCGTGTTTCAAGTCTGGGCTCCTAGCCCTGGAAAATCCTTAATGACGTTTGCTTTGGGGAATGGAAGCAGAGGTGGAGGTGGGGCGGCAAGAGCCCTAAGCCTTTTGAAGGAGGAAATAGCCCACTGGGAGATGCACCTGCCCAGAATGACATTGGCAGAGCTGCTGGAGCCTAGACAAGAGGGGCCAGCTTTCCTGAGACTGGGGAGGGGCTGAGGGAAGGCAACGGTGTCTGGTTGTGTAGCTGAAGGAGTGACCAAGACAGTCCATGCCCACTCCTTTTCCATGCAGGGCTCCAAGAAGCAGAAGATGACAGACCAGCAGTGGGCATGCACATGGCCTAAGGTGAGTGGGAAGCAGATGAAGAACAGGAGCCATGCTAGCTCCGTGATCTTCCTGCTCACATCCCAGTTTAGAAGAGGCCATGTCCTTCCACACGAGCTTGGACAACAAGCAACTCTAGATAGGGAGGAAGCGATTCCTGGCATCCACATCATTTGACAGCACCGTAAAGGCTCCATCCAGCAGTCACAGTAAAAAAAAAAAAAAAAAAAAAAAAAAAAAAAAAAAAAAAAAATCGACAAAGCAGATACCCATTGGTTGAGAAATGCTAACAAGCGCTGAATTACTCAACAGTTTTTAAGAATACCAGCTACTTTCCCAGGAAATCTCTAGCATATATCATTTTATATTTTTAGCCAAAGCCCATTGTTCCTCAGACCTGACTTATTACATAAAAATGGAAACAAAACACAGAATGTTGACCATATGGCTTGTTGAAGGAAGACATGGTATGTACCCTATAAACAATTTAGCCAGGCATGGTGGTGCACACTTGTACTCTCAGTACTTTGGAGGCTGAGACAGGAGAATCACAGGTTCCAGGGCAACTATCATCAACCTAGTGAGACCCTGTTTCAAAATAAGAATAAAATAGAGCTGGAGGTATAGCTTGGAGGTAGAATGCCCCTTGGTTCAATTCCTGAAACACACACACACACGCACACACACACACACACACACACACACACACACACACACAATTACAATCCAAGGGCTATTGGCTGTGTAGTCCCAGCAGTGCTAATCAAAGGTGACCATGCCCCTTCTAATAGTTTTTGATGATTTGGGGGAGAACACTAGATTTTGGCAGGTCTAGCAAACTCCAGATATAGTGAAGTCACGAGAAAAAAGTTATTCTTTACTTAAAATGACAATTTTAAAAAAGAGAGAGACAATCACCATTCCATTCTGTCACAAACAAGTCTGTGGTTGCAAAGGTTTGAAGTGAACAGGGTCTTTTATGGCTCTTTCTAAATCAGTAGTCTTTTGGGGGGGGGCAGAGGGGACTGGGGGATCAAACCCAAGGTCCTACACATACTAGACAAGTGCTCTACCACTTAGATACATCCTCAACCCTAAACCAGAAATCTTTAGGGGATTTTTTTTTTTTATAAATTAACTCCTAAGTTCCATGTGCACTTACAAATGATGACTTCATCCTTTTAGAATATCCACATAGAGCACATACTTTTCATAGAACTCAATATAACATACTACTCAAAAATCATAAAAAACTCTACAGACGTCATCTTTTCCCAGCTTTATTGTTAAATATATTCGCTTCTTTGGGAGCTTTAATTGCTGAATTTATATCTGGGCAGTGACTACCATATTGCATTGGAATATAAAGTTTCTCACATTCAATTTGCAGAAAATGAACAAAGTCAAAGCTGAGATAGGGAATCTAACTAGAATCACATTGTCACCATGCAAAAACGCAAAGCAAGCTGGGCATGGTGGTGCACACCTGTACTCTAGCTAATAGGAAGGTGGAGGCAGGAGGATCACAAGTTCAAGGCCAGCTTGGGCAACTTAGCCAGCTGCTGTTTCAAAATAAAAAATAAAAAGGGCCAGGGTATGGATCAGTGGTAGAGTGCTTGCCTAGCATGTGTAAGGGCCTGGGTTTGATCTCTAGCACCATAAAATTTAAAAAAGAAGAAGGAAGAGGAAAAGGAGGAGGAAGAGGAGGAGGAGGAGGAGGAAGAGAAGGAGGAGGAGGAGGAAGAGGAGGAGGAGGAGGAAGAGGAGGAGGAGGAGGAAGAGGAGGAGGAGGAGGAGGAAGAGGAGGAGGAGGAGGAGGAGGAGGAGGAGGAGGAAGAGGAGGAGGAGGAGGAAGAGGAGGAAGAGGAGGAGGAGGAGAAGGGAGAGGAGGAGGAGGAGGAGGAGGAGGAGGAGGAGGAAGAGGAGGAGGAGGAGGAGGAAAAAGAAAGCAAAAGCTCCCAGTCCTGGGACACCGATCTGGACTCAGTCACCTGTCACTGCAGGGCATGCCATTTCAACAGGGCCACCTGGCTCTCACTATAGAACCTGTGGTTATAGAACTGACAGGTGACAATCATAAATAAGGAACCCAACATCAGAAAAAATGCAGGAACCTGGTGGTTTTAGAATCACTGTACCCAAACCTCCACCCATCCCAAAAGCCTGCAGTATTCCTCGGCAGGTACCTTACCCGGTTCTCTCCTGACCCCTTCCCAGAGGTTGCTGAAATGCTGTGCTTCTGTGGTGACAGAGAGCATTTCAACCATGTTTGAAGTGCACACTCTAGAAAGAATATGCCGGCTTTCAGCACCTGACCCAAGGGCAGCCTCGTAGAAACATCTGAATACGCTCTAGGAACATTCTGAATTCTCCAGGTACGACTTGTGATGACATCACAACAAAGACGAGCGTTTAGGAAAGACCTTTTTAATAAAGAGCAGACTCATGCTTAAGAAACTGGCCAACTGGTTTTTGCTCTAATCTCATGTTTGAAAGGTGATACGCTATGAAGAGCAGACTGCCAAGAAGGACCTCTTTTGTTGAAGACTGGAGAGAGGAACCGAGTTATATACCTCTAGTGAAGTTAATACAGTTCAAAACCTACACTTCACTGCTTATATGCATCTCTGGATAGATGGCATGGGTAAGTGCAGATTCACAATGCCTTACTCTTTCACAACCAACTGATCCTTTCCATTGAAACTTACATTTATTTTGCTTATCAGCGAAAGTGGTTGCCAAAGCAAAGGTAAAGATGAAAACTGTCATGAGAGAATAAACACTGGCTGACTGTCTTCCCACAGCAAGAGTCAAAGTTAATCATTTTATCCTGTTGCAAGACCCCAATCATTCTAACAAAATTCACAAGGCTCCTCCCCCAGGACTTCACCCTGCATCCCTAATTAAGAAATTCAAACTAGCTCTCAGTTATTTTAGAATTGTCACTTCACTTTGACTTAGACCAGAAACTTCTGCTTTTGGTAGGAAAGCACAGAATACTTTCTAGAATATAATCCATGCCTAAGCTATAATGTTGCACACCCAACTAGTTCAGCCTGACCCTTGATTTTTTTTTTTCCTTTATGCTGTCTCCTTAAAAAGAAGTATCTGTAACAACTAGGGGAAGAAAGAACTGAGAAATTAAGACCCAAATAAAGTAATGCTTACAATTCTATCAGTTAGCTGGGAGTGAAATTCCACTTGTTATTTTAATGTTAATAGCTACCACTTTTAAAAAAGTGCTATCAAATCAGCAAGAGCTTTTTTTTTTTTTAAGGGTGAATTGTTCACAGTAAGAACTAATTAGCTGCCAAGAATGAGATGGGTTTTGAAAGAAATACTACTCTACTCATCAAATACTGGTTTCTCTTCATTTCCACATATTAAAGTAAGACCATTCTTAAATTTAGTCTAGGGCAAAAAAATATTTAAGACATACAACAATTATTTTTTTAAAATGCTGGATTAAAATTCACCTTACAAACATAGAAATAAGGTATATAACTTCCATGAGTATGTTGTCTATATAATATTAAACATGAAATAAAATGCTATAAGCCTGAGATACTGTATGTTATCTGTAATTACTATATGTATGTGGTTGTATATTTCTGGTTAAAATACATAATACACATCATTTTCTGAAGTTTTGAATTATGTTATTCTCAAAATATCCTTTCATCATTTATATGATATCCTAGGGTAAACAACTGTTCCCTATTCTGGCTATAATATATGACTACAAAGAATAGGTTAACTGTCTGACCAAGACAGCCAAGACTTTGTTGCTAGAATAACAAAGTTAGAAAAGAAGTAATCCAATTTATTTTGGTCTTGGTGTGGAATACTTTGTGCCCCCTCAAAGGAAAAATGGTATTAAAAATTGGTCTGACTCTAAAATAACTACTTCTACCTTTCCTACTAGAGACTGTAAGCTCCCTACAGGCAAACATCTTGTTCTTTGTATAACCTTACTGCAATACCTGGAACAAAGGCATACTTGGTTAAACATTGTTGAAATGAATAATTTCAATAAATACACTAATAAAAATGAGAAAAATATTTTGCTAAAAATTATGTTGGGAGAGTTTGGTCAAAATAAACCTTGAACTACTTTAAGTCCTATCTTTCCTTCCTTCCTTCCTTCAGAGTTGGGGATGGAACCCAGGACTTTGTGAATGGTAGGCAAGTACTCTAGCACTGAGACACTCTCAGCCCTCTTGTTTCCTACCAGGGTAAAGTAACCAGTTTATAGTGTCTTTTAATATTCTAGAATCTTCTTTAGAAAGTGGTGACTGTGGGTCAGGCTATGCTGAGAGCTATCCAAAGTCAGATTCTATCTTTGGCCTTCAGAGCTCCTTGTAATAGGTACACAAGCAAAATCCACAGAACAATTTAAGCAACCAGACATAATCTAAAAGAATATTCAGGCTAAGGGCTAGGGGAGCCAGGGTACAAGATTTTGGATGGGGAACAGATTGCCTTTGAAAAATAAGCACACCTTCAACACAAGTGACAGAAATAGGTCATGATGAGTAAGTGAATTTTCCAGTGACTCATTTCCCCATGTGCTCGGGGCAGCAGAGGACGCCAGTGATCTAGTTCCCCACCTAGGAGAGCTGCGGGAATCAGTTCTCTAAGGAAAGGCACTGCAGTGCAGACGGCCTGGCAGGGAGGGCCGCCCTCCTGACCTGCAGACAGGGTAGCAGACAGCAAAGTCAACAGGCCCAACAGGAAGGGCGCATCAGAGAAATCCTCCTGGCCTTGGAGACTCCAACAACTGGTACTCTGGGGTCATAGATTAAGGTGATTCCTGATCTCTCATCAGGTAACAGATCAGTGTATCAGGATGAATACAGTTGTGCCAATTAACATATTTTTCAAGAAATATAAACAAGTAGTTTTTCAGCATTTTACCCGGAATGCAAATAACATCTATTTTAAGTTAGATATGAGAAAAATGTCCCACAAATTATTTCTAAATACAAATTCATTTATCTTTGTGCAAATGGAGTAGACCACTGTAAATATCAGAGAGTCACTATCCATTATGAAAATAGAGCCCAGCCAACCTTTCCAACTTAAAGTTGAATGCATGAATGATTGGAGCCCTCAGTCCCCAGACAGAACTTAAATTATGCTCTTATAAAGAAACTGAAAGCAATAAATCAGGTTAAAGAGATGACAAGAGATGACCCTCGTCTGTCATCAACTCAGGGAACTACCCAATGTCTTCTGCTGGAGCAACCACGATGCTGACCATGTCTCTGTCTATGCAGAGGACAGCAGGGCTGGACCATAGCATGCAGACTGATGGTCTCCACCCACCAGAAGCTTACATTATGATAAGTCTGTTGAATAAATACATACATTTTACTCTAGTGGGAGACCAACCACAAGTGAAGGCAAATGTTTTCCTTTACACAGGAGAAAATAAGAAAATATCACCCCAATTTGGATATCCACCTAAAGATATCAGTTTTACTTTTTCCAGTACACTTAATGACTTAGGCAGCATCATTCATACTTTGAACAAAAGAAGTCAAATATTATCAGCAAGTTTTGAAACAATGGTTGAAGCTATAGAAAGAAAATGAAAAAGCCTTTTCACTGGAAAAGCTGGTTGGCATGGGATCAACACCCACGACCTTGGCCTCTTTAGCACAATGCTCTATTGAACTAAGATACTAAATAAAAATATAGCTTTTGAGATACTCAAGGCTTTATAAAATGAGACATTGTTAAGAGAGTGACATGAACACCCAAGACAGGAAAGCACTAGGGTACAGAACATTTAGAAGACAGTAGGTGCTCCAAATATGCAATGCCACCCAGTGTTAATGTTTCAAACTAAACTCTGGAAACTACAAAGCAAAGCTTACAACCATAGTCTCCTTTCTAATACAAAATGAGTCTAATTCCAAGTATCACCCCTGGGGCTTCAACTGATTTGCTTCAGAATTGCTCTGGAATGATGTTTTACAGAAATAACAAGGTATTTATTTTCTGAGTTAAAATGTCACTCGGATGATCTATTTCTGCCATTAGTGCGATGGTTACCTCTAAGCAAAAATGATGATTACGTCATTTTAAAACAGCTATCCTGCAACTATCAGATAGTCATCTCAGAACTTTTGCCCAGTATGAACCTGGTTCAAGCCAAAGTTTTAAAAGAAAACAATTTTAAACCATCAAGGGCTATGGCATAGAAATAAAAGTATATATTACTAAATTAATTATAGTACTCTTACGTTGCATTTCACTGAGAAATTATTAAATGAAGACCTATAGGATTGTGAATGGCACATGTATACAAAAATATTTAGATAATTAAAATATATGTTGAATTCAAAATTTGGTGTTATAATTCCCTATGTATCTCTGAAAATATATAACATTTAATATTGTATCAGTTAAATCTTGGTAAATTTCAGGTTTAAACATGTCCACATTTTTAATACAAGTGAAAATATTTCATTAAATAAAATGTTATGGTATGTAATTCAGAGAAGTTCACAATGTAAAAAAAAGAACTAATGTAAGAGTCTTACTTTCAGGTTGGTTAGAATCAGCTTTGTATAGTCCTATATATAATATAAAAAATTAAACTGTCTATAGGTAGCCATTTCAATTATATCGTTAATAATAATTCAATAGGAAGAAGTTTTACATTCTCCTTCTGTCTAGCCTTTCCCTCATATCAAGAAACATATTTTCCTGCTAAACCTCCTGCCATTCAATCCACTGCATTTCCCCTCTACATGAACACAGAAATCATGTTACCAAAAAAGGTTTTCTGGATTAAAAAAAAAAGTTGCCTGTTCTTGTCAAGAAACAGAGTGAAAAATCAAAATAAAACACAGCAATAAAAATAAAACACTACTACTTTGTCATGAAATTTTGCAACCCCAATTTCCTTCTCAGTTCTTATTATCTTTTTTCCATCCTTATCTCCTTTTTCTTAGATACTGAGTATATGGGATGGTGAGGTTCCCCTAGTATACTTTTAACTACAAGGAAAATGCTACTGGGACAAGGAAATGTCAGGAGCTATCAGATTCTCCTTGCACCAGAGCCATTTAAATCCCAAACACTACTCCAAAGAAAAACAAAATAGACCATAGAAAACCTAAGCATGCAGCTCCTTGGCTTGTCCTTCCTAGAAACACTACTTTAACAGAAACAACCCGTCTCCCCAATTCCACTCCTCTATCCTTGGGAACACAGAAAGCCAGAAAGACTAAACTCAGTCAGAAGTCTAATCAGCCCCAGGTACCCCAGGCTCCCGGGAGAGAAATATTCAATGTGAATCACTTTTAGCACTCTTCGTTAATCTTGTGGATGACTCAGTCCCCAACCTGTGTCCACCCAGACCCATGCGTCCAACATCTTCACTGGAGTGTCAGCAAAAGCTCTGGTCCCACGAGTCCCAAACTGAAGTTATCATGGTCACCCAACCTGTCCTGCTTCCTGTGTCCCCATTCAGTTACCACCACCATTATTCAACAGCCGAAAACAGGAATCACAGCACAAAACCACACTCCTGCTCCTCCTCACTTTAATCACCCAATTAGTCATTCCTCTTGAGGACTCCACTCCCTACGCTTGTCCCTTCGCTCTCAGGGCCACCAACCTGGCTGCCGCCTCATTACCCCCTCTGCCCAGAAGCTTGTGATACCTGCTCTAACCCAGAGCCTTCATTGCCAGGAATTCCTCCATGAGACCTTAGTACAGGCAGGTATAAAACCCTTCAGTGGCTCTTCCCACCCTCAGTATAAATCCAAGGTCCCCATTTACAACCAGCTCTTACCCCAAGGTCTCTCTCTATGGCTGTCTGTGCTCTTGGTCTCTAATATTCTCTTCTACCTTCCACTGACCTCTCTCTCACCCACTAATGCTGTTTACTTCCTTGAAAATATACTTTTCAGTTCTGTGCCCCACAGAGACTCTCACAGCCCTCTATATTCTCCCACCACACCATGGCTCAGAGGGGTAAGCACAGACACATACACACAATGCTGCCCAAAGGCTTCTTCCTCATAGAACTGCAAGCTTTGCAAGAAGGTAGGAACCCTATGTCTCCTTCACATTGTCTCCCCAGAATGATGCTTAACCCAAAGAAGGTACTCGAGTAAGATTACTTTATTAATGACAAATGCAGAAGATGAGAGCAGAAGGCCCCCTGACCCACATTCCAGCCTTCCTCTCTTGGGTGAAATCTCCCCTGCTTTGGGTATATTTTCTTCAATGTAGAAGGCAGCTAACAACAGATCCAGGAAGTCAGAAGGTTTGGATATGAATTGCTTAAGCCAGACAAGAAGCCAAAGACTCCTCCTTCATCCAACTCTGTTCATTGACGGTCTACCTTTTTTTTTTTTTTTACAACGATGATCATCTAGTGTTTAAACTGAAAACTTGCAGAGTGAAAAGCCTTATCACTTTTAGAGAATGTAGACCTACTTTTCCTACTGATAGGTAGAGTTTTTATTTGGACTTATCAAGAGAAAACTAGAAAGAAATTCCCCATCTTTGAGATAGTTCTGTGTTTACAACCATGTCCAAGACCCCATCACTAAATGGTGCTTCTTTCTGTAGTTCTGTCATGAGGTACCATCAACCCCTCCAGACTTCTATGTGCATGGGACACATTTTGCATCCATCTGTGTGTGTCTGCAGGGAGATAAACATATATATACAGAGAGAGTAGACTTTGCTTCCACAGCACAGTTGAGAATAAAGAATATCTGCATGAGCTGCTGGTCAAAACAGATCTACTTTACTTTGTTTCTGTAATAACCGTATATTTCATTGAGTTCTACATCACAAATAAATGTGAACAGTGGTCAAACCATCTATCTCAGCACAACATTAAAGTAAAAAACTACTATCCTCTATGCTAATTATCTGAATTGTATCATTAAAAATGCAGATAATAAATATTCTTATATATCTTCTAACAACAACTCTGATAATTTGCAATTACATAAACATGCCCTCCCGATGAAGATAACACTTAATAATCTTACATGAAACCATTAAGATAGGATATATTATAGTTATTCTACTTTCTATATTTAATGTGATATATTTGGATGTCAACATATAAAGGTAATTGGCTAATTTAAATCTGATTTCTTTTCCAAGAATTTCATTTTCTTCTGCACTGAGAATTTAAGTAAGAGGGCAAAGCCCACAGATAAGGAGGAAAGGAGTCCTCACATCCGCAGCAATGTCAGCCCCCTGGAGTCACTCAAAAGTGATAGATTATTTTTCCATCTCTTTTGAGCAGAATTCTGTGGTCTCAAGTATTGCCGGAGAGAAGACTATTCCTAAGTGGCTCTGATTTACAGTTATTCTCATTCATGCTGATTAGCATAAACAATCATGATAGAAAATTGTATGCAAGCCCCAGAAGAGTCAATGAAAGATATTGATCCACTGCCACAACGATGGGAGAAAAAACTCTGCACAGTCTATGCTTCAAACTTCCTATCTCATTTGGGAGAGGGCCTTTTAACCTAAAAATAATGCCATGTCTTCAAAGCATTCTTCTTACTGCACATGGGTTACCTCTCAGAAACAGATGGACAGTCAAATCTCTGCATTTTACTCCCAGTCTATCATTATAAGGGTATGTGCCCAAATCAATAGAGTCAAGAACACAGCTACTGCAAAGTCAAACGTTCCTCTTCGTAAGACACTCTTGTAAGACATTACTGCAATAAGCAAGCAGCAAGGCATTTAAAAGAATTTGTAAGCCCAGCATGGTGGCATAGACCTGTAATCTCAGTATGTGGGAAGCTGAGACAGGAGGATTGCGGGTTTGAGGCCAACCTCAGCAGATTAGCAAGGACCTCAGCAATTTACTGAGACCTTGTTTCAAAATAAAAAACAAAACCGAGCTGGGAATGTAGCTCAGAGGTAGAACACCCCTGGATTGGATCCCTAATAACGTGCATGCGCACTGCTCTGAGTTAGGGAATGTTGCTTACTGCTCCTCTATCCTCTATTCAGAACATATTGGACCTTGATAGTTAAATCATTTATAAACTCCGGAAAAGGAGACTACTTTAAGGCTAGCAGATGAGACTGGCTTTGTCATTATTATCCCTTATCTTTTTCATATTTCAAAGATTTTCCTTTCCAGCTGGGCAATACAATTCAAGCCTGTTATGTAGTAGATATGGTACAGCAACTTTTATATCCGGGGCCATACTTAAATCATGGAAAAGCCTGTGGTTTTGACAAAGGGAGGGTGAAATGCTTACTTAAATGTAAGTAAAAGACATGACTTACTTCGGAGGGGAAGAGTCACACTGCCACGCTCTTGGCTTTTGGGTCTCTCCAAAGGTAAATAAGGCTGACGACGGCCTCCAGGACCCTCATGTTTGTGTTTAATTTACTCCAGGCTTCCCTGGGTACCTGCCTGGGTACCTGCTTGGTCAAAGTCACAGATGATAACCTAGCACATTTCTGACTATTTACTTCCAGGCCAGGTGAATCAAATGTTGCTTTTCCGGTGTAACATCTTCTTAATTAAGCCACCTTCCAGAGTTAGCATCATGAGGAACTCCAGAGGCTATCTACAGAAGCCTTTTTCCTATAGCTAGAGAGTCCTGAGTGCTTCTAATCCATCTACTTCCCACCTGGAGTCAACAGGCCTGTGATTCACTGGGCCCATGGACTTGATTTTTTTTAATTCTTTTATTTCCATTAACCATAAACTGACATGTGACATGCCTTTTACTTACACATGTGCATTCACAGTGGTAACAGTAATTATGATTTTTGCTTCCAACAGAAATCACATCTATTTTCCTATCATGTTACAGTTTCTGCAGATATATTAAAAAATCATTTGTACTCATTATCACTTCAAAGTTACGGTAATTACTAGCACTGCCTCTAGATCTTGATATCTGATGAGCTAATAGAACCTCACAGATCAAACATATTTTAATATGTTCATAGCTATTTCAACAGGATTGTTTTCTCTTACAATAATGTTTTATTTCATGTATTTTGTGTGTGTGGGGGGGGGGGGGTCTGGGAATGGAACCCAAGGGCATTCGAGCTCCGAGTTTACACCTCTTCCCTATTTTATATTCTTTATTTTGAAACAGGGTCTCACTAAGTTGCAGAGTGCCTCACTAAGTAGCTGAGGCTGTCTGCAAACTGTAATCCTCCGGTCTCAGCCTCCCAAATGCTGAGATTACAAGTGTGTGCCACCATGCCTGGCTTATTTTATGTACTTTAAAATAGGATTCTGGAAAGACATCCATAGGTTTCACCATACTACCAACGAAATCCATGATTTAAAGGAGGCCCAAAAGGTCTTGACAATGTCAAACAACTCATTAGTGACAGAAATGTGAGTAGAAACAAGATCTCTTCAGTGACAACACACTTTAGCGACTTTCCGTTATACCCCATCATTTCATCTAACCCTGTTTACAACAACAACAAAAATTCTCCCAAGGAAGAGCACACAAGGAATGCACACTCTGGATGCTGCACAAGGCACTGGGTCCTCGAATCTACCATTCCTTCCCTTCCTACACTCTCTCATTAACATCAGCATATGTAGAACCAGAAGGACTTTCTTGCAACGTACCCACAGCACAGTTAAGACATTGATATGATGAATTAGTCACCAAATTTAAACATGTAAAAACCAGAAAACCAGTTCCATCAGAGAGAATTATCCTCTACCCTTCTAAATACTACTTCAACATTGCTTAGGATAAAGATTCTGCAATCTTTTCTGGAAAATACACTCAAAATTCTCTGGCCACAAGGAGGTATGAAAGAAGAGGTATGCATGAAAATAAAAAGCTTGAACCACTTTAAATCCACTACAACGACTACTATAAAAAGAAAAGGAAAAGAAATCCCCAAACAAAAAGTATTAGGATGTGGAGAAACTGGAACCCCTGTGTAAATGTAAAATGGTACAGCTGCTGTGGCAAAGAACAGCAGTTCCTTGAAAATTTACAAATAGTAAATTTTCCAAGAATTTGTCTTCTGGTTTTATATCCCAAAGAACTTAAAGCAGAATCTCAAAGGACCATTTGCACACCATATTCTCAGCAGTGCTATTCATAATAGCCGGAAGGTAGAAGGACAACTGTCCATGGAGGGACAAATAGGTAAACAAGATGTGATATGTAAATACAATGAAATATTAGTCTTTAAAACAGGAAACTGTGACCTATGCTATACATGCTATAACAAGTATGAATCTTAAGGTCATTAAATTAAAAGAAAAAGGCAAGCCACAAGAAGTCAAATGCTGTGACTCCCCTTATATGAGATAAACAAAGTAGTCCATTCATAGATACAGGGAGTAGAAAGGTGGTTGCCAGGGGCCTGGGCATGTGGGTAGAAAGGTGATGTTTAATGGGCACAGAGTTTCAGTTTTGCATTCTGGAGATTAGATGCACGACAACGTGAACGTACTTAACACTAAGATGAACCAATGATGAAGCACAAATTATAAATAGATGCATGCAAAATATAAATAAGGTAAAAACACATTCATTTTATATTTGCCAGTCTTCAAGTATCTCGAATATCACCTGTCATAACTACGCCACTATCCTGCCCCCACCCACAAGTTTGTAAATGACTCAGAATATCTCAAACAAATTAAAACTATTTGGATTAGGAGGATCTGTTAATGGTCCTTCAGCACCTTCACTCTGATTCACATGAAGGCAATACACTGTGTCTGGTACAGGACCCAGAATCCCTGCAAAAATTTTCTCTTCGATTCTCTACCAGCCATCCAGACCCGTGAGGTCCTTTAGGGATGGAGATTCAGAAATTCTGACTTCATGGCTCATGGAGTCCTTTTTAGGGGAGGGCTCAGAATGACCAAAGTATAGTCAGGTGCTACTGTGAACATGTTGAGTTCTCAAAGACTCTACTAAAAAAAAACTCTGGCTAGTTTAAGGCCCACAAAATCTAGTTTGCTAATAAAAAGAAAGAATATCTCCTAAAAGCCAGATCTAGCACTGGAGGAGTTATTAGTTTGGGGGTGCCAGGGGCTTTCTACCTCTGAGCTACATCCCTCCTGGCCTTATTTTATTTTTTATTTGGAAACAAGGCTTTCTAAATTGCTAAGGGACTCAGTAAGTTGCGGAGGCTGGTCTCAAACCCGTGATCCTCCTGTCTTTGCCTCCAATCACTGGGATTATAGGTGTGTGAGACCACGCCAGGCTAGATTTTTCCTACTTCTTTATCTGGCTATCTCTCCAGAGATTGAGGTCATAGCTCTGAATCTGAAAAGGAGATTAGCTGGAAAAGAATATAAGTGCAATGGCATACATTACTTAGAACAATCACACATCAGAATTCTTCAGGATATCTTGGACCTTATTGTTCACCACAATCATCAATCTCCACAGGATATTTTATTTTTTAAGTCTAATGTGGAGAGGACATTTTTGCAAAACCTTTTCAATTGCTATGGTCAGGCCCGAAGAATTATACATTGTTCTTTAACTTGAAGCTGGACTCTTCAAGGGGAAAAGACAGAATAGTTTAAAAATTTTAACATTTTGAGACTTTTCATGAACACTGTTTTTTTATTGGTGCATTATGATTATACAGAGAGGACATTTCTCTAGTCAGTTTGAGAGCCCGCAAACTTTACATGCCATCTTATGAGGTGTCATTTGGGTGACTCTGTTCCTCAATAACATACTTGTACCAAAAGGTAGCTCTGGCTATTTATCATTGGTAATTTATGAGCCTGCCAAACACTAAAAGAGAGATGAGGGAGGGGAAATATCACACTGAAAAAAGCTACTGTAGCCCAAGGTCACAGCATGGAGGCTCAATCTTATTTCACACGCACAAATCAGATCAATTGAAGATGGAAATGCATTATACATTAGACAAACAGTTTCAAACCTTGATATAAGAAGACCTTGGAATGTGCATTAACAGCAATTTGCATTTAGTAATGTTTCATATTTGAACATTAAATGTGTTGAGGAGGAAAAGCAAATAAAAAAAATATCCAATTGCTTTCTTGAAATATTGACAGCAGTTCAGTAAAAGTTCAGAGCAGTAATGAAACTCCAGGAGCTATCTACCCCTAAGACAGGATCTTTTATCCAATACCTTCCCTCTGCAGCCCGCAGCCCTCCATTTCCCAGGTTCTGCACGAGGCCTTCCAATTTTTTCAAAGCATTTCATCCTAAAGCATACGCAGTGTTCATTCCAGACTTGAATTTGGCGATGATGTACCCCTACTGTCACTTTTTTTGCTAGAGAAAATATGGAACACCAGACTGCCAACCTAGCGGTAATGCACTGTGCAGTATGAGAATCACAGACTTGGAAGGCACCTCAAGTAGACATAAAAGCTACTTGGCATCATGTATTCAGATTCATAAACATGTTCACGTCACTTTGGCCTAGAAATCTTTATTCTGGGAACTTATCCTAAGGAAATAGTCCAAAAGACAGAAAAAGCTATATGCATGAATATGCTCACTGTGGAGTGCTTTCAGTCAATAAACGTTTATTAAGTGTCTATTATATGCCAGGCGTGATGCTGGCATAAAATCTGTGCCTCACGACTCTCATCATCAGCTGGAAATTCAGATAAGCATACACAGAATTACAATATGTTGGGATAAACGCTAACCCAGGACCGCACATAAGTAAGACAAACGTTAGGATACTGTGAGGGGGAGAGCGGCACAGAGCGGAAAGGTCAGGAAGACTTTGCAAAATATGGGGTAATGATCTTAGAATTTCTTCACAGTGTTTTCTTAAGACACAAGTTAATATAAAAGTGCTGAACAAATCCCTTTATGTTTCTGAAAGCTTATCCCTCAATACACTTTATAAAAAGAAAAAGAAAAAGTCAAGCAAGCATAATTGTCCTTAGCAGTTCTCAGAAGTCCCTCGTCTTTCTCTGTGCTGTGTGTAGGAGAGTAGTGATCAATCACAAGTCCTCGTCCAGCCCATTCTACCACAGTCAATTCCCAGGCTTGGTTCTCCACTAGACACCAGGGCGTTTCTAGTCAAAGCTGCTAAGGCACTCTGAGTTCACTTTGCTTAAGAAACAAAACAAAATAAACACATGAAAAAACCCTTATTGCTCCTTTGAGAACGTTTCCTTTCAAAAGGCCCAGGGTCCCTTTAGAAACTCCTGCTGTAGGATTTCAGAAGGCCCTTTACTCAATACAGCATCTGTAATTTGTAGTCGGTCGTTTATTTATTTTTTTGTTTTTTATTTATTTGCAGTACTAGGGATGGAACCCAGGGGCATTCTACCTCCGAGGTACACTGCCAGCACTATTTTTTTATTTTTTATTTTGAAACAGGGTCTCACTGACTTGCAAAGGGCCTCACTAAGTAGCTGAGGCTGTCCTCGAACCACAATCCTCCTCTCTCAGCCTCTCTTCTTGATTGTATTTACAAAGAAGAAACCTCCAATTTTAAGGGTTGCATTTGGACCGTTATGAAGAAGTATAGATTGGACACCTAGTAATATATAGTGAGAAATAATCTCCACTAAGGCAGGACATGTTGCAATCTACACAGCAGGCCTTTATTTACTTTTGGATTAAAAATTCTATTCCTGTAGCATGCACAACATCTCACTCAAGTTAGGACCTGCTAGGGAGCAGGGTGTGGGAGCCCTGAAGATGCCTCTTTCAGCACGCTCTGTACTGTGCCGCAGCTCAGGGCTCTGGTCCTGCTCCAGTAGTGGGGCGGCACTTTAGAAGGGTCACCAGAGAAGGCCACACCTGGAATTTCTTTCTGAAAAGAGCACCTAAAGAGAGAGACTGAGCTTGCAATAATTAATGGGAAGAAGGTAAAGCCACATTTATCGGGTGCCTATATTTGCCAGGTATAGCCCTAGATGAGAAAGATACCGTGTTCCAGTAAAGGACCAAATTGTAAATATTTTTTGGCTTTGTGGACCTGAGTCTTGGCTGCAACGACTCGATTCTACCCCTGTAGCACCAGCCAGCGAATCGCTGAGGATGCACTCTAACCAAGTTCAATATATGAAAACAGACTGAGTCTGGCCGCAGGCTGGAGTGGGCTTACTCCTGCTTCAGAAGTCTTTTATTTAAGGACAAAAATAGTTTTACTGGTTATTTTTCCCACTAACCACGACAAAGAAACAGAGTATCAGAGGTGAGGTAACTTCCCAAGGTCACATGTCTAGACTGATACAGACTCCAAATCCCAACAAAGGTCTGTCCACAGGCAAAGTCCAAAGTCTCCCTGCTCTATCAGAAAGGCTCTTCGGTTGACTACAGATGAAGAAGAGGGACCCACTGGAGTGAAGGAAAAGATGCTAAGTCTTATTCATTCTAGACTAATATCAACTCATCTAAGCCCACTGACCATAAAATATGGGGATGTCAAAACTTCTGGCAAACGGTGACAAGTGAGACAGCTCTCCCAAGAAAAGCTTCTGGAGTATTCAGCACAATAGGAGAGAGAAACCTATCTCTGTGTCATAATGCGGCATGTTATGGCAAAGCTAAGATGAGGTGGCCTTCCTGGAATTTTGACACTCTAAGAGGATATTGTTAAATAATCCCATTGATACTCATGTATTCAGTAATTCATTTGTTCCATGTCAAGACAGTTAACCACCTGAGTGTGTTAAAAACAGTCTGAGGCAGCTGGATGTGTTGGCACACACGCTTGTAATTCCAGTACGTGGGAGGCTGAGGCAGGAGGATTGCAGGTTTGAGAGCAGCCTCAGCTAGTGAGACGTTGTTTCATAATAAAAAATAAAATTGAGGCCAGGCGTGGTGGCGCACGCTTGTAATCCCCGAGCTTGGGAGGCAGAGACAGGAGGATCGCGCAGGTTCGAAGCCAGCCGCGCGCGCTGGCTTAGGAGACCCTGTTTCCAAATAAAAATGTAAAAATAGGTCTGGGAGTGTAGCCTGGAGGTAGAAGAGCTTCCAGAAACCCCAGTACCACCAGAAAAATAAAAAATAATAATAATAAATAATAAAATTGGGCTGGGGTATAGCTGGGAGGTAGAATGCCCCTGAGTTCAATCCTCAGTGCCAAAACAAACAAACAAACAAACACACAGACATGGTACTTGTTCTTTAGGAGCTGAGAACTGGGAGGTCAAAGCATAGACATTATATGCAAATAATTACCACTGTTCTGAGTTGCCACTCCAGGATAAAAAGAAAGTGTAAAGAAGATCACAAAGTTCATTGCCTTAAAATCAAGGAAAAACAGGCAATAAATAATATACTTCTGGGTAAACCTTAATCTAGGTTCTCACTCGTTTTCTCCCCCTTTGATTTAAGATTCTTTTTTCACTATGGTTGTTCCAATTTAAAATCTGAAGCCAAAATTCCAAGTCCATCCTGGTCACTAGAAATTTCAGTACCAAAACACTAATCTCCCATCTTATGGGGGTAGGGGGAGTTAGATGTTTCTGACTCTCTTATGACTCTTTCTTTGTCTCTGTCTCCCCAGGACTGAAGACTGAGCTCATGAATGCTTTACTACTGAGCTACACCCCCCAGCCCTTCTGTGCTCTATTTTCAGGCAGGGTTTCACTAAATTGCTCAAGCTGGCCTTGAACTTGCAATCCCCGTCTTAGCCTCACAAATAGCTTCTATTACAGGTATGTGCCGCCACATCTGGCTGATCAGCTTCTTTTTCATATATAATTCAGTATCCCAACTTTCAAAAAAAAGTAATGCCCTGGATGAACTTAGATGTCCATATATTTTGACCTATGACTCAGGATTTATAATGCAAAAAAAAAGTTTCCATGATGAAAACTACTCCCCTAAAAAAATGGGAAGAGAAAGTAATACCTACAGAGTTGCATAGTTTGTTTCTGAAAACTAAATGAAGATTTTCCTCCAAAGGACAGAGGGGAAAGGAAGATGTGGAGCAGATGGATTCATTGTTCCCCTATGGAGAAAAAAATATTCTGCACCTTGCAAAAATATATTAATTGGCCTGCCATCTGGCAAGCCTGCTCACATACATAAGGGATAAAGTTTAGATCTTGAGGTTTAACATTTAAGCCTGTGGGGAGATGGTAATTGGAATCTGAGTTAGCATTAGTATTTTTAAAGGGAACATTTCAAGAGAGATCTAAATACAGGGGGATAAAAACAGGACCTAAAATGTGAGCTCTTGCAGGATGACGTCACTAGTGTCCATGGCCAGCCCCAGCGGTACACCCACAACAGGCAGAGCCAGACATCAGCACCCAGCACTCAGCCTGCTCCCTCGGTGAGATTGTGAGAGCTGCCCCATCACAGCTCCCATTCTTTCTTGTGTTATAGGTTTTTTTCACAATTTCTAGAAGTGTTGTAAAACTGTATTTAATAGAATTCCATTAACCTACTGTGGGGGTGCAGGTCTGTAATACCCATCCTTGGGCTGCTGAGACAGGAAGAGCACAGGTTGATAGCAGCATTCTGTAATTTATTGAGACCCTGTTTCAAAGTAAAATAGGGATGGAGGTGTGGCTCAGAGGTATAAAGCCCCTGGGCTTAATCCCTAATACCATACACACACACACACACACACACACACACACACACACACACAATTTCATTAAAGGCAAAAGCTGATCATAAAGCAGAAGGTACAATAAAGTAGGAGTTATGTAATGTGTATACATCTGTATGCAAATATACATACAGGGAAGGAAATGCTAACCTATTAATAGCGCTTATATCTGAGCACTAGATTTAGATTTGTTGGAAATTTTTTAATGATTGTTTTTATTCTCCCAATTCTGGTTTTTTTTTGGACTCAGGATTGAACCAAGAGACATTCTACCTACAAGCTATACCCCCAGTTCTTTTTATTTATTCTTTTTATTTTGAAACAGGGACTTGCTAGATTGCTGAGGGTCTAAGTTGTTGAGGCTGGCCTTGAAACTGCAAACCTCTTGTCTTAGTCTCCCAAGTACTGGGACTGCAGTGCTATCATGGCCAGCCTGATTCTTTCTCTTGAACACATATTAGTTTAAGTTTTATTTTAAAGCCTACCTAAGGCTGGACTGAAAATATGATAAAACAGTGAAAGGACTCTATTATTTTACAAAGCAAATAAGGTACCTGATTTATCTTTTGTAACGTGCATATTTTCGTTCAGGCTTCCCTTGTGAAGAGAAACTCTTAAGAGTCCTCCTGGATCTCCATACTTATGTTCCAAAAATAATAATCAGTGTCTTAAACCACATGTTTTATTCATATATATGACATCATAAGTAAAATATTCTATCTCGTGGTCCTTTTTCTTTCCCTAGTAAACAACCCCAAAAGATTTTTAATCATTTCTTGGGAGCTGAATTTGTTAATTTGGTCTCTCACAACTAGATAGTATCAAAAAGACTATTATGTGTCAAAAATGAGCCATATTGTTTACTTAGTTTATACTTTTTTTCAAGTATTTCATTCTGATACCTTTTCCTGGTACTTACTAGCCTAAATCATCTAATCAAACTATGTGTTCATCCTTCCCTCAGAAAAATTATGTTTAAAGGGAATGACACAATGTCCCATAGTATTCCAGATATAATCCTTGGACATAAAAAGTAAATTAGGAAAAAAGTGCAATTTTAATAAATGTAGAGGTTAAATAAAAAAAAGGCAGAATAAGAATTTTTATTCTAATCTTTTGTCAGCATTATCAAACAATTATAACTATTTAAAACATTTCAGGCAATAGAAATATTTCATATCTTCTCTATGGTATTAACATGGCTGCATTTGTTAAAACTCAGGGAACTGCACACCTAAAAAGTATGATTTTATGCTATAGAAACTGTATCTCAATAAGCCTAACTAAAAAAAACACACACTTATTTATCTGGGCTTTCTTTTTCTACCGTAAGTAAATATAAGTGGTTAGTTCCATGCCAGGGCTGGGTGGGTAACTCAGTGGTAGAGTACTTGCCTACCATCCATGAGGCTCTGGGTTTGATCCCCAATACAGAATGAAAGAAAAGGGCAGGGGGAGCCCTATGCAAATAGTAATCTGAAGAAATCTTGGGCCTAGATTAATTCTCATGAAAAAAATACCTTCTTTAATGTTTAAAAGTTCCTGAAGGGAAGATATCTTCTTCTATTCAGTCCTTGGAAATGAACAACCTTTCCTTAAAGGCAGCTCATATATCATACCTTTGAAAGCCAAAAAATAGCCAGTGAAATGTGCATTTTAGAGAATTCTGGAAATAATATTTATGTCATTTGTATACTGTAGATTATATTCTTATACAATTTTTCTATGCATTATGAAGCAGCTACTCCTTAGTTCTCTAAATATGATTTTTCCCAAAGAGAAAGATATACTTAAGTGAGTGAGACCATCAAGTGATCTCCTTTATCATAGCAGTGAGCTTAGCATATCCAAGAGAAATTATTATATTTTTTTAAAAAGAAGACTGAAATTATTTCTAAAAAACTCCCAACAGATCTCTCCAGGCATTCCATTCTACTGCCATAAAGGATGTCAGAGCTTGACAGGGCGTGGTGGCGCATGCTTATAACCCCAGCATTCAGGGGCGGAGACAGGAGGATCGCACTTTGTGGATAGCCTCAGCTACTTAGCGAGGCCCTTTGCAATGCATGTATGTCTACACAAGTCTTTTATTCCATTAAGATGTATGACTACACTGCACCAATAAAAATTTTTTTAAAAAAACTAAAAAAAAAAAAAAAAAAAAAAAAAAAAAAAGATACCAGAGCTTTTGTCCCTTCTATGGAATAAGCTCTGGGAACCGTCAAGATCCACCTCTGGATTTTGAGGTGTGTGTGTAGCATCCACACTCTGTGGATGCATAGAATGTAATAACACACAAAGGGAAACCTCAGAAAAACAAGCCTGGTGCAGTCGGGTGTTACTCATTCAAAGGTCCATAAAATAGCAGCTGTTTGGAACTACATCCTAAGGAAAGCTTCAATTTAAAAGTGTAAGCCCACTCAAACACCATCATAAACTCTGATGCTTTAAGATGGGAAATTACAGGAGAACACATAGCCCATTTCCATTAATGGGAAAGAGAAGCAGCAGGTGGTGATTTTAAAACAAAGGTAAACCTATTTCTATTGTGTATGCTCTTCCCTCAGACAGCAGGTGGCATTTCTATAGAAAAGATCAAAATTATCAGACGTCGCTAAGAGGCCACTGTTCTATAAAACTGAGACACTATGATCTTACTTTACAAATATTATTTTCAATAATTAGAATATTTTGAGGGCGCTCTTTCCTTTGGAGACAGGGTAGTAAACTTTTTATTGTAATTTGCCACTTACTACTCCTTAGATTTGGAAACTGTTAAGTAATTGCTGAAAAATCTCTTTGGTTTTGTTTGCATCTGTATGACAAATAACAACAATATAATCTTTACCGAGTAGACGCATGAATTCAATGAGACAACTCTCCCCAACACATATTCTCCCTGCCCTCCTCCTTGGCTGAGGTTGGTAGATCTTCCACTGGTCATCATATGTTGCTATAATTTATTTGTCTATATTGTTTTCTCGCCCCACTAGATAGAGCTACTTAAAGGATTAATGCTGTGCACTTTCTTTGTTTCTCAGAGGATAATCGCATCCCTGGGTATATAGAGGGCACTCAATAAATACGCATATCAATGGGGAAAAAATGAAGCTATGTGACAAGTCTCCAGTCCCTGTCCACAGAAGTCAAATTTAATGAAACTAGGTTATTGGGTTATCAGGTTTCAGAGGGTGATTCAGGAGCATCCAAAAGCGCCACAAGCCGTAAAAGGGTCACACACAGACGCATGACTCATAAACCAGCCCCTCTAAGTATTTTTAACTGCAATTACCTCCCCATGTTTCAGGGGTTGCTCATCCAGCTCTTGGCTTCTCTGTCTTTTGGCTCCCTTTAGAGTCACTTGACTTCTAAGGCAGCCACAAGGAAGGAAGGGAGAGAGGAGCTATGTGTCCTCCAGGCCCAGCGCCAACCCTCCCCAGCCTAATCCCTAAGACATCCCAAGAAAGTCTATGATGAGAAGACAAAAACAGAACAAAGTAAAGTGAAGGCAAAAAACAAAATCTCTATAGTCTAATAGGCCTTAACATAGAGTTTAAGATATATACACACCTGGAACTCCCCAACAAAATCCATAAATGCTGGGCCATGAATACCCTCCAACCATGTTAGTTTCTCTATTAAATAGATTTGAAATCAAACCTGTTAAGTGGCTGAAGGAACAGCTACAAGCCACTGCGTGCTGGACACACCTATAAGAATGGAAGGTTTGAAATTCGAAGGTCCTTTCTTCAGCTCCTGGCTGGGCATGTCACTTACATGGGAACTAAAGAACTGGCTTAAAACAGGACTATAATCTCTCTCGAACAATAGGTCATGACGAGCTTCCTTAATGCCAAAGTAAGTGCTAAGAGGTGATTTCTGCTAACTGAATGAAAGTGGAAAGGGCATATATATTTACTCTGGCTTGAGTACAATGCTTCTGAATATGTGTATCTATGCCAAGAGTCAGAGGCCTTTTCCCTCATGGATTTTCAACCTGGGACCCATTCCATAAAATGTCTGTATCCTAGGAATGGCACTGGAAAGTTGTAACACACTTGTAAGTGACCAGTTCAATATCTGTACCTTTTAGCCTCAAATTATCTTGGTCTGATATGAGCTCATCTTAAAGTTAAGTCTCAAAAGTTAAGAAATGCCCCCCAAGTGTTCTTGTTTTAAAAAATTCCCATAAGAAGTCATCAAATGACAAGTGATCTTCACAGTATCTAAGAAACATGACGTCTACCAGCCAAGAAAATATGGTAGCAATGACTGTGCTGGTAAATGGCATCGACAGCTCCAAGATCTAAGAAATGGGCCAAATAAAACAGTTCTCTAATCTCCAGCCTTGATTCTTATATTAAGAAAAGCACTACTGATTCCTCAGCTTAAAATAGCCTGGATTTGTAATGCTAAGTTACCTGAATTTCACAGGAGAAAAAATACCACCAAGAAAGAAAAAATTTGCTATGTGCAATTTTTACAGGCTACACATTAAAAGCATGACAACTCTTATTTTTTATTAACTCCATTGCCGGAATATCTAACACCAGACATCAAGTCCTAAAACATACAGAAAATTATGGCCCATAAGTACAAAAGTTAACTTCACAGAATCCTTAACAAAAACTATTACCCAAAACACCCCAAACATCTCACATTCTATTTGTCTCCCAACTGGCCGGATGCCCATTTAGGATGAAAGATGAGAGGTCTTTTGATTTAGGAACCTGCTGTGTTTGGGAAATATATATTATAGCCATTCATTCAATTTGCCAAGGCAGGTGATTTGCCTAATTGTTGTTTGGCCACCTGCTGGCCCTCTGCAGTAATTAGGCAAGCATAGGGTGGGGGATTTTACAATGAGCCAGGTTTGGGGTTAGCAAAGTATCTGTGTTCATCTAGATGGGTAGTCGAACAAAAACTCCCAAGTATTGGATAACAATCCTTATAGGAAAGTAAAACCTGTCCAACACAACTTCAGTAATTCCAATGCTTAGTGTCTGATCTAAGTAACCTCTTTGAAAAATTCTTTGCTTTTTGTATTGAAAGTGTTGAGATTAGCCAAGTGAAAATAATAGTTTTATAGGAATTCCATCTCAGATTCCAAGATCAACAAGCCATCCAACTCAGACTTAAGAAATAACATTACATAATAGCCACTTAGTGGCTATTGTTTTTCAGTAACAAAGGATTCATTTACCGTATTTCCTAGAGAGCTTTATTCAAACAGCACAGTTTTTCCCACAACAAACATTCCTTCCCGTACCTCAAAAACATCTATAAAGTAAGACAATTAATAATTATAATTTCTAATTTAAGGACATTCATCGTATGACATGTTAAAACAAAAATGCAAAGGGGGCATATGTAATTATTTTTGGCATAAGCTACAAGTTCAGTGATTTCCTTCAAATAGCCAAAAAATTCAGCAGTGACTAGGTAATATTCTAATAGTGACTCTTACAGATGAGGCACAGTCAAGTATGAGACACAGATGTACACGGTAATATTTAAAATTAGACAGAAAAAAAGCACAACGAAGACAGCGTCTACAAATACTCATAGGACAACTCAGGCTTAGTGAAGCCATCACTTTCTTCCCTCTCTGATGCCAGGATCCTAGGAGACTTCAGCACGTTCCACACTGTGATCTGTCAGATCCTCCTCCTGTCTACCAGGTGATTCACTCTGAATCTCATACATCACTTCTCTGTGAACACCCATTGCAGATTAGAAACTTTCCAGGCACATGGGGAGCTGCTTCTTGCCTTTCTAGAGGTAAAGGCTCATTCAAGAACTTCAGAACAGCAGTGGTGGCTGGCCTCCCACACATCAGGATCTACATTTTACCTGTACTTTCGCCTGCAATTGCAGTTGCTAAGAAACCCTCAACTCTAGCAAGTTCAGAGTCACTGATAAATGGAAGACCACAAAGTCAGTAGAATGTAGAAATCCCCAGGGCTCTATAATAAAGCAAGCAGTGGGGTGCTTGAGAGGAGAGAAACATTAATGGCTGTCTCTTGTGCTTACCAATCCATTTCACCTTCAAGTTCTGATCAAGGCCTAGAGTTTGCCAGGTTCTTTTTTCTTTGAGACAAACAACATGTTGGTTCAGTTGGATATCATGTAATCACTTTCACCAATAAGCATGTTCAATAGCCATCAGTGTGGCTAAAGCTCCAACAGGTCTTCTCATTCTATTAACAAGATCAACACTTTCAGAATTTACAACCAAGTTCTGGGGGGGAAGTTTCCTAATTTCTAGGCAAGAAGAGGAAAATAAAAGTACCAGCATCACAAGTATTAACCATGTGAACTTTTATTTAGAGATCTAATTATAAAATGCGTCTGCTGATAGAGAATGGCTGTCTTCACTAGACAGTTTTCTGCATACCATGTGCCTGCTTTCATCCAGGTAGCCCCAGGACTATTTTAATATCTTGGCTCTGCTACTTAACTTTCAAAGGGATTACTCAGTTTCCATGATGTCACTCCCAAATGACTAGGTTATGCACAGTGAAGGCAGTTCAGATGATAATAGCTTTGTACATGTTCACTCACACCTGAGATGGGTGTGTATGAAAGTAGGTGGGGTCCAGAGCCTCCAGTCTTAAGATCCCCAAGAAACTACCTATTTAGAAATCTCACCAATTATTCAAATGAAGCCCTCTGTCAGGCTTCCTCTTCTTTAGGCTTTTTCTACACATGGCCTCAAATGATTTTTTTGACTCTTGTATCCATTAGTTTTTCGTCCAGAAAGCAGATAGTCTCTATTTTGAAGCTTATGATCCCTATTTTAAAGATATCAATTAGGGTTCTGATAACAGAACATACTTGTGAAGAAAAACAAGCAGAAGTTGGGTGCAGTGGCACAAGTCTATAATCCCAGTACCTGGGAGGCTAAGACAGAAGGATCGCAGGTTTGAGACCAATGTGCAATAACTCAGGAAAATCCTGTTTCCTAAATTAAAAATAAAATAGGGCTGGAGGTATAGTTCAGAGGTAGAATATCCCTGGTATATTCAATCCCCAGTAGGAAGAAGAAAAAGAAGGAAAGAGGAAGGAAAGACAGACGATAAAAGAATAAAAGATTCTACTCTACTCCTCCTCTACCACAGTGTGTAGAGGACAGACAGAGAGACGGTGGCAAACACATGCACACGCCCCTCACAGTGCTGCCCAATTACAGCAGATAGCCCCCACCCCACCCCTGGAGTCCATGTTCCGCATTCTAGTTATTCTTAATGAACGCTGTTTAATTTTGTATTTTCCCAAGTCTCTCCGTCCATCCTGCCCCCTTCTCTTATTCCTTTCTTCCCTTCCCACACAAAGACCTGCTTATTCCCGAGACAAAACAAACTGTAAGCTATTGTGATTCCGGCACTGGATGCTAAAAGCAACACTTCGGAGACGCACTTTTTCCTGCTTGTGTTCTTTCTACCTGCTAAGCTTTCACAGGGTCCCCCGAGGCTGTGAGGAGTCTGTGAGGACTCCCTGTCACAGCGTGCAACCACCAGGCTCTCGGCAGGAGTCACTCAGTGAGCTGGTGGCTGGGTGCTGAGGCCCTGGAGTCCCCCTTCCTCCTCTCCCGTGGTGGTGGCGGGGGCTGCGTCCAGGCTGGGGGAGGTCATCCCCAGTCGCGGGGCTTCTTAGAGCCGTCCCCACGCTGGCACTAACTAGAGCCCAGGGAAGGGCAAGCCCCGCAGGGAGCAGTGACTGGCCTTAGACAGGGAAGGATGAAAGGAAGCGGTTATGAAACAGGCCCAGGCAAAGCGAGGAGTGGGAGGAAATGAGCCAGGGACTAGGAGGGCCGAGCCCGCGGCCCAGGCATGGAGAGGCCGCAGCAAGCAGGGCTGGGCTTCAGTCACCTGTGCAACAGGCTGCCGGGGAAAAGCCGGCACCGGGTGAGTGGGGACAGCATGCATCAGGGCTTTAACGCAAGGAGAAACTCCAAGTACAAGCATGTGGGAGACAGGCTGCGGAGAGAGCTTGTGCTTCAGCAAGGGGCTGAAAAGGAAACTGTCATTGCCAATTTGGGCAATGAAGTAGACGAAGAAGTGATCAACAGTGAGTAAGGGGATATGATTCAGGGAAGAGGGCTGCCGGGCAGCCAGGTGTGTGCCATGTAGAGTGATGTGTGGCTGCTCCATTTAGCCAATCACGGGGCAGTCCCACCCCTGGTCTCCAGTTCTGGGCTTCACTCTGGCTTCCTGGCTTGTGACACGCCCACCCAGCCCATCACTCTGGGACAACTGTTCTGGTGAGGTCATTGGTGACCCAGTCGCCAGCTCTGTACACACCTTTATTATGACTCTAGGGTGGGGCAGCTTGGACAATTCTCCTGGATCCCTGTGACAACACTTTCTAGGCTTCTTCCCAGCTGCAACTCTAACCACTCCTTAAATGGGGCCTCTTTGTCTCTCCCAGATTAAGTTAACTTCTTTCTCTGATGGTCTCAATGATGACTCCCATGCCTACGCTGGCTCTCTGGTCCAGCCTGTCCCAGGGCCCTGCATGCCCGGGATGGAGGTGGAGGGGCTTTCTTTTTTTGACTTCCGACCTCAGAGCATCCCAATAGCACTCTCCAAACTCTTCCCACAGATGGCTTGTGCTCATCCTTTAGGTCTCTCCTTGAATACTGCCTTTTGAAAGACCTCCCCTGAGCACTTTACGTAAGAAATCAATCTCTCTCTCTCTCTCTCTCTCTCTCTCTCTCTCTCTCTCCTTAGCGCCTGTTCAAAGTTGTTGGACCACTGGTCCGGGTTTGGCAATCCATTTGTGTAGGCACCTGTTCTATCAATTTAACCACCTTAATATCTCCTGAAGGCTTCATATTCTCTATTCAGGCCTGGGAAGTCGTTTAGCTAGGCGATTGCAATGACTTACTAAATGGTGTCCAGGTGTCAACCCCACTCCTAGACCTAAACTTCCCAGCATCGCTAGAGCTCTCTCTCCCACAGGATAAAGGCCAATGTCCCTCATCTCTCCTCCCCAGCCTCTTCACCCACTGCTCATCCCTAGGCTGTAACGACAGTGATAATGGTAACAGCTAAGAATTATTCAGAGATTTTTATGTGCTAGTCAGCACATTAAGCAATTTACACATATGAGTACATTTTAATCTTCACAATAATCTTGTTAAGTAATTTACTTATCCCTATTTCATAGGTTGAGCAACTCAAGTCCAAAGAAATGAACTTGCCCAATATCACAGAGTCAGGCTCCGAGTACAGGTGAAGCAGCTTGAGAACACCCTCCTCACCACTGCGCTGGGCTGCCTGGGTCAGCCGGCTGCTCCAGCAAGGCTGAGCTATGCTTTGGTTCCTTCTGCTCCAGCAACACCCAGCTATGTAGAGAGTGTTGCCAAGTCCACTGTGCCATGGTACACACCATTTCTTCTGCCCCTCGGGAAAGGCTTGTCCAGTCGGATAAATATCAACCTAGCCTTCAAACCTGCTGAGGTGTTTGGTGCCCTGCCTGGCTCTCTGAGACCAAAGTCTCTCTTCCACACCAGCCACTCCCATGGCTTTGCAGGCCTTCTAAATACTTCTGCCCTGGTTTGCACTGATTCATTGCATGTCTCACTGAACGCATGCTGGTGGCTTTCAGCTTTGGGTCACAGTGCCTGTGTACACAGCAGGTACTTAATAAAAGTAGATTTAACTGGGCTTTGGGCAAAATGGGTGACGACAAATGTACTAATATATGGAATGCCAATGGTGTGAATGCCAGGGCAGGAGAGAAGTCTATCTTCCATCTTTCTTGTACATCCATGAGCAAAACAAAGAGAAAAAAAACTCACCAACACTACAGATGTTTCTGAAGGCAAGATGCAGTGTGCATAAAAATTCAGTATATTCTGACAACTGCAGCAGTTAGTTTAAGATCCCTGGATGTACCTGCTGTTCATAGCAACTGCTGAGCAAAGAGAATTCAGTGAAAACAAAACAAAACAAAAAACTTCTTTTATTCCCCAGTTCTTAAACTTTGGCGTTCTTAGGAAAATGCATTTGAAAACTTGCTGGAGGTGATCAAACTGCTCATGGGAAAGGATAAGAGTTTTATTGATTTAAGTATCATCCGGGTTTAGAGATTATCAATTGGGCCAAATAAAAACATGGCAGATTTCTGAATACTAAGGTTAAAAATAAAGCACTTTGTAGATTCTCAAGAATGAACTTCAGCACAACTAAAGGCTCCCTTTCGAAACACAGCAACCATATTAAGAAATGCATTTTAGCCTTTACATATAGTATGAAACACAAGAGATATCGCTGAAGTGAGAAGCTTGATCTCATCCCTTCAAAAATTCTTAATCCAAGTCGGCCATGATGGCGCACGCTTGTAATCCCAGCATTCAGGAGGCTGAGACAGGAGGATCACGGTTCCCAGACAGCCTCAGCTATTTAGTAATGCCCTTTGCAACTCAGTGAGACTCAGTTTCAAAATAAAGAATAAAATATAGGGCAGGGGGTGTGGCTCGGAGGTGGAATGTCCCTGGGTTCCATCCCCAGACCCGCAAAAAAAAAAAAAAAAAAAATCTTCATTCAACGGGAAAAGAGAAGATGCCATAAGATGAAGCAGTAATGGGAATGCAAGTCAACTAAATTCCATTGCTGTGACTAGATCTCAGCTCAGTAGCCACAGATCTATACAGTTCAAAACATAAATTTCTAAAACATAAATTTTACAGTCTAAAACAATACATTTGGGTGAAAGAGTATCTGGGAAGCCCAGATGTCTTCAAAGAAGCAGGTGAGTGGCTATACTGAGACAGCCTGGAAGAAACCAGGGAAGTGAAGAACAAAGATGTCACCAAAAGGAGGCATTCCAATGGAACACTGAGCTTCACGGCAAAGCAACAGATACCAATCCGTGTGCAGTCAGAAAGCCCAATTTCTGCCACGACCAAGACAAAAGTAAACAAGCAAAGAAGAAAAAGCAGGAGATATCATCTTTGAGACACAGCACACAAGAGAAACTTTAAACTTTCACTCCATTGGTACTCTGTAATTCTAAAGGCCAAGCCCTGGGGGAAGTCTGTAGGCTACTTTCCTCAAGAACTCCATGAGTTCCAAGCTTTCCTATGGAAAGATCAACCAGCAGCAGGCTGGACGAGCAAGGAGGAGATGCCTCCACAAGCCAAAAGGCTTTCATGCTGAGGATTACGACTGTAATCGAGGTTGAAAGTAGGAATCTAAACCATTCTGCTTCTCTTTATTTAAGTGGCATAAACCTCCTTTTCCTATGAGCTCACTGGCAGGCACATAGCTAAATTCTACTCCTGGATAGACGAAGTTGACTTTAAAGAACAGGCTGCAATGAGGTCCTGTGGATTGAATCAGAGATAAGTAGCTGAGATAAAATATCTAAAATGAACAACTGCCAGAGAAGTCAGCAGGTGTGCAGGAAAGAAGAAGACCTGGGGCAGGAGAGAGACACCAAGGGCCAAGGCAAGTCTGACTGAGGCCAAGGCCAAGGCATCTTCACCTGGACTTGGGGAACCCTCCATCCAAGCTAGAAAAAGGATAGTACCGCTTGGGAACAAAGACGTCCTTTGGGGGAAAAAAAATAGATTTTTAGGGAACCTGACCATCCAGGTAAGAACCAGGGTTAGAGCTGGAGGATGTAGGACTTAGAACAGTTAAGGGGCATCCCATAAAAGGAAGAGTCACAATGAAGGAATAGGATTCATGTCACTACAGAAGGACAGAGTCAGAATTGATCACTGTGTAATAATAGAATACACAGCCACATCCACTGCCTGGAAAGGAGGAAGCCTGCCTTTCATCTTCCCAAGTCCACATAAGACAGGGTAACACCTCTAATCCAAAATGCTCCAGAGTCCCAAAGTTTTGCAAAAATTTCAATGTGTTTATTACCAAACTCCAAGAATCCTGGAAACCCCCTCACACACACACACACACACACACACACACACACACACACACACACACACCAAACAGGCTATGATCTCTATTCCTAGAAGAGAGGAGGGAAAATCCACCTCTCTGTTTGGCTGAACTGAAGACACAGGTCCATGACCTGGGGAGTGGAGGCAGCTTTCCCACGCACTTCCATTTTGCTGGGAAGAACCCAGGTTACTTTAGAACCTGGGCTGTCTGCCAGCGAGGGTTGTCTAACTTGATGTGATCAGACTGGACAGATACGGTCCTAAAGCCAGGGTCTGGCCAGCTGGAGAATTCAACAGACTCTTCTAATAGTACTATCAACAGGTAGGCAGGTGAAGGAAAGGTTGCAGCTGCTTTTCAGGTTCAGAGACACAGGTCTGATGCCAGGGCAGCCTTATCTCCCTAAGAGCTGGCTCCAGGTATGAGCAGAGGCTGCACAGCAGTTGGAACTGCACCACTCAGAAAGATGAAAGATTATCATGAGCATGTGGGAGGTTACAGCATTTATCAGTATGAGGAGTAGGGGCCGACTCCTTGAGCATGTGTCTCTCTCTTCAACTTTGTTGTTTTGGAGATATGATGCATCGGTGACGCAGCTTGAGCAAAATGGCCAATACTAAAACCATCTCTGAACATAGGATATAGCAGAAACAGAAAAGCATAAGTACATTATTTAAAAAGTATATCATTTCAGAATCCAACATGGTTGAGAGGCACCATCATTGTTCAAATCGCATTAGAGGATGACTTTAAAATCTGCCATATTTTATGCACACACACGTGAGCATGTAATTTGTGTATCAACAGTGTATGTGAGAATATTCTGAAATGCAAAAAATACCACAGAAATTTTCAAAAGGAAAAACACAAAGTTTTTCAAAGTATTACGTATTTGCATTGGCATTACACATAGTTACAGGTATTAGTAAACAGAAAGAGCCATTTTCTTGTGCTCTTTGAACAGTATAACACAGAGAATATGAAGTTCCAAATGTGATGGTGTGCATCCTGTGTATTTGTACTATGGCTCTCATACATGTTCACACGTATGCGCAAGGCAAGTTTGGATTTAAAAAAAAAAAAAAACAAGGAGCCGGGCGTGGTGGCACATGCTTGTAATCCCCGCGCTTGGGAGGCGGAGACAGGAGGATCACGCAGGTTTGAAGCCAGCCACGCTGGCTTAAGAGACCCTGTTTCCAAATAAAATATAAAAAATAGGTCTGGGAATGTAACCTGGAGATAGAAGGGTTTGCAGGAACCCCAGTACCACCAAAAACAAAACAAAACAAAACAACCAACAACAACAAGGAATCCACATTTACACAACTTGGAAGCGCACCTTTCTAAAACCACAACAGTGGTACTTTTCTGTGATGGACAGAAATGAGGAGAGAAGAGAAATGCTTCTTTTCAAATCCTATTTTTCATTCCAACTATCAGCAAACTAACTCCCAACGGCCTTTAATTTCCAGTATAAACTTCATCCTGACTTTGAAATTTTTCCCCCACCTAGTCTGTCAAATGCATATTATTATAAACGGAAAAGGCCAGCCCTGGATTAGAAATAAATGCCAGCAAACCAGTTAAAAACATCAAAATGGCAAAATTATGCACATCTCCTTCTTTAAATAGTCGATATGAAACAGGCTAAGTTGAGCTATCTTTGCATCACACATCTGCATCTCATAAAGGTCAAATATTTAATAGAGGGGAACATCTGAACGGCTGTACAAAGAGTACCAAAAGGCCTGTGTCTGGGTGAATGAAATGAATAAACAGGATTAGATCAAAGGGAGAGACGGAGATGGAGTCTCTCCTCCCCCTCCCCACCACTCACAAGAAAATGTCTTAGTACCCACGCTTCAAAACCAGAACTCTGAAAAACACGTTCATCAGGATTACCCAGGAAATCGCGGGAACCAGAGTACCTGAAACAGTGCCCCCCCTCCTCTCTCAAGGTAAGAAACTTTTCAAACTATCACCCAATAAACAAAACCCCAGCGTCCAAAGGGCTCCAGCAGCC
Organism: Muscardinus avellanarius; assembly: GCF_963383645.1. NCBI lineage: Eukaryota > Metazoa > Chordata > Mammalia > Rodentia > Gliridae > Muscardinus > Muscardinus avellanarius. The sequence continues at coordinate 56,070,876 of NC_137786.1, read as the reverse complement.
CACTCCGGGAGGAGGCTGCTTCCCTCTCCCGGCAAAGCAGCCCGCGTTTTTTACCTTTGTGTCCGCCGAAGCCTGTTCCCACTCCTCAAATGAGGCAAAGTAAAGTTTGAGAGCACAGTCCAAAAATTGGGGTCAGACATATCCATTTCCTTCTCGCTTCAATTCACTGCGGGTTCAAGGCCATGAGACCAAAACGGAGTGAGAGGGGGGGTGGAAAGGAAAATAAAAAATCCTAATTATCTACTCACTCCCTCCAGAGGGGGGGAAAAAAAAACCGTGAACTGTGATCTCCAGAACAACTTGGAGCATGTCTGAGAATTACCCGTCCCGTCCTAGCCTTTAATTAATACACAGCCATCTCTCAGAGGTTTAGGAAACTTATTTCCTCTTGGGTTTGCCCTCTCCTGGTGAGCCCTGGCCAGCTATAAACAGTAATTACAAGAGTTTAGCCTGCGTGCTGCTCAAAATGCTGTCTGCGTGTGATTCAGTCCAAGGTACTTTGTCATCTGTTTGGCAGATACCATTTGCAGCTCCCGCGGAGGGGAGGGGGAACGACTATTTTAAGTCCTTGGTTCCGGGAGCCTCTTGCTTATCAGCTAAACCATTCACATCCGAACATGCCCAGTACTGAATTTCCTTTTGCTGTCTACATACAAGGGAAAGAAATTGAATAGGAGGGGAAAAAATCTTCTTTTGCCCTCCCCTCCAGGGAAATAAATGGAAACTTAAAAGCACTTTTAGAAAAATGGCCTATGGGAGGACTTGAACCTGACACCTTTGTGCATGATTGAACGCAGGGTCCAGTCCCGAATGAGCCCAGCACTGGGACCCCTCCCACCCCCACCCAGCACAGGACACGCCCCAGCACCTCCTCAGCACCAGAGCGCAGCCTCCTGGGAGAACAAGGGGAGGCCCCGGTGTGCACCCTGGAGCAGGCGTGGGACACAGAGCATCCTCCTCTGCTCCCCCATCCCAGAGCCCGAAATGGATCAGTCCCCCCAAATAAATAAATAAATCCTGCTGCTGCGGAACACTCTCAAGTGCGTGCTGCGCGCACCTGAACGCCAGTGGGTGATTCACCTCAGGCCGGATCACAATTAAAATGCGCCCAGGGAAGTCCCCAGTGACTCTTTGTAGTGACGCTATTTGTCTTACAGGAGAAGCCGGCAAACGCGAAGCCATACTCACGGAAAACCTCAGTAAGCCTCAGTTTATGAGCTCACATCCCTTGGATGGATGCTGCAGTGCACACCTGTTCGGCTTCACGGATGGGAACTACAGATCTAGGGGATGGTCAGCCACCACGTGTAAAATTATGGCCCGGCACTGATTTCACAAAGGCTAGAATTGTTTTCCCTTCTGTTAGAGCATGAAACAAAGAAATGATAGGAGGATGCATCGAAGTTATTGTTATTCATTTTGAAGTAAGGCATGGTATATAAATAACATCCCAAACTACAAATATTTGTGTATAAGCATATAAAGAAAAATAACTTAAGCTAGCTGCTTTAAATCTGATGTGAGATGATAACAGGAAAGTTGTAATTAAGCAAAATAATAATGAGGAGGACAAATAAACCTCTAAAAAGTGGCTGAGTTTACCTGGTGACAGAAAAGGGGTGAAGGCATTGACAGAACTCTGCAGTGGGGCTGGGTGGGCCGGTCCACAGTATAACCCCAGGTACTTGGGAGGCTCAAGCAGGAGGACTGAAAGTTCAAGGCCAGTCTGGGCAACTTAATGAGGCCAGTTTTAAAATTAAAATGGGCTAGGGAGTTGGCTCAGTGTTAAAGGCTTGTGTAGGATGTATGAGGCCCTGGGTTGGATCTCCAGTGTCTCTGTCTTAAAATAAAATTACAAGGCAAGGTGGGTCACACCCATCTGCCATTCCAGTACTTGGAAGTCTGAGATAAGAGGATCACCGTTTTGAGGCCAGCACATGGTAATTTAGGGAGACTCTTGGTTCAAAATATGAAATAAAAAGGGCTGGGGGTGTAGCCCCGTGGTAGTCCCTGGGTTTAGTTCACAGTATTATAAAACAAATAAATCAATGAAATTTAAGTGGGCTGGGGATATAGCTCAGTGGTAAAGAACTTGCCTAGCATATGTGAGGCCTGTGATTCACTCCACAGTGCCAAAAAGAGGGGAAGGCAGGAGAAAATAAAGAAAATAGAAGAAGTCTGCTGAGGGGTCCTTTGTATCTAATTCTTGTGGCCCACAGAGATATTTTCACACAAAGGTTATGGGTTTCAAGGATAATTATGTATACACCTTTCCTCTGTAAAATTTCCTCACATTCTTACAAAGCCTCCATGAATCCTTGAAACTTACCAAGGTAGATAATAAGCACAATATTTTCTCATGTTTATAAAAAAAATCGAGGATCACGGATGTTACATGACAAAACACACTTTGCCAGAGACTGACTTAGTCCAGTGTTTCTGCCCTATACTAAGCTTTTAAAACGTATGGTCGGCTCTTTGTACCCACAGGTTCTGCATCTGTGACTTGAACCAAACTCATACTGAAAACAAAACTGCATCAAAATTGAACATTTTATTAGATATAAGTAATATGGAGGTGATTTAAGGTACACAAGGGATTTGTGTAAATCATACACAAATACTGCACCATTACCATTTTATATAAAGGACCCGAGCATCTCAGATTTTGGTGTCCATGGAGGTTATTGAAATCAATGACCCTCCCACCCCATATACTAAGAGACAAATATTCTCAAAGAATCCTGTAGTCTTAACAACATTCCATGAGGATGTTGTTAAATTTTAATGATTTTCTTTTACTGACTAATTTTTTTAATCTATATTTATAACTGGAAAGATATTTGTGCTAATACTTCTCAGGTCTTAACATGGATCTGCGAAATATCACATCAAACTCCAGGGAACGCCCTTTGAGTGCCACCTCCCTGCTACACAGGCAAGCCCCGGGGAAGAACTTTCTGTGCTCACTCTTAGATTAAGAGAAATAATTGCACCTTATAGACTGCCCAGAAAAGAGCAATCGAGATGTTGAGCAAGGACTTGAAAAAGTACTGAACATATTATGGGTTGAAGGGTCTCTGAACTGAAAGCAGAGAATGGAAAATTTAGGGGCTATGAAATAGCTATCCATGAATAATGAGAAGGAGGGTTTGGATCCAAAGATTAAAAGCTTAAATAAAGGCAGATGTCCTACAGGAGTGTTTGAGCAGAGATAACATGAAGGAGATGCATTGGCTGGGACTCAAGTTCTAGATGAGTTTAAGACCTGATACCTAGCTTGAGGTACCTGACTTTGGTCCCTCTCAGCTCTCCTATTCTTGACATTCCTTCATATACTTTCCATCACTTATGGCACAAAATGTCACCAACATAAAACACTGATTTCAGCTGAGTGTGGTGTCACATGCTTGTAATCTCAGTACTTGGGAGGATGAGCTAGGAGGATCACAGGTTTGTGGCCAGCCTCAGCTACTTAGTGAGGTCCTCTGCAACTTAGTGAGACCTTGTCTCAAAATAAAAAATAAAAAACTGGAATGGAGGTGTAGCTCGAAGGTAGAATGCCTCTGGGTTCAATCTCCAGTTCCAAAAAACAAAAAACACTGATTTCTTCTCTTGATTGAATGACGCATGTCTTGGCATGTTGATCTCAAATGTCATGACTAATTCCACTTTCTGTATTTTGGGAACTGAAGCAAATTCTCAAAGGCTTGGGGAAAGACAAAAGGGGTTCTAACTACGTACACTTTACTATGTTTTTTTTAGTTTTTATGCTTTTGTATATAAAAGGCTTGAGGGGGTTTGGGTTTTCTCCAAACTGAAAATATAAAAAGAGATAGTGTTCAAGGAGCCAGAAATGAACTAGTTAGTTAATGTAAAAGTGTCTGATATATTCCCACACTCATTTCAGATAAGAGTAGGTGTGACACTCAAGTGCAACCTGTTTGACTTGATTCAGGAACCGATGATTCAGAAGGTAGAGCAGTCAGTAAACACAAGAATTAAAATTGTCAGAACTACTGACATTTTCCTACAGACAAAAATAATTATATGGATAGAAACTAAGGCTCAGTCGAATTGCAAGTGCAGTTAAACTCTGACTACAGAGCTAAGAGGAAACAGAGATGATTAGAAATGCTCAAATCAAGCTGGTCTAGGTCAATGAGCAGATTTATTCAGCAAGACTTTCTACTTGTTGCACAAAAACAAAGCCTATATGACCATAGACAAGCTTTGTGACTAGAGTTCTCATTCATTTGTCAGGATGACATTATCAGCCATCACTTTTCTGAGAAAGCTAAATGAAGTTGAGAAATAAGCTTGTCATCCTACTGACATGCTACTTAAGAAAAAATGAATGTGTAAGGAAGGGTGAAATTCTTACTCTCCTCTAGGATAAAGAATGCCAGGTCCTTTTTATTGACTTGAGTCTACTTTCCCAACCATTACAGAGTCTCCCCTACCCCAAGAGAACAGTGTTAAAAGATAATATTCTTAGAGCCTTTTTAGAATTTACCCACTATGGACAGACTATGTTTTCTAGGGTGGGTAGAGGCCTGGAAACCTCGCCCCTGTGCGGGGGACTCTGACCATACAGCCATGTCCAATGTGAAGACACAATTGAAAGTAGGGCTGACATTGCATTTCTCTATATATTACCCCTCACCCTGGGTTGTAAAAAATTCTACTATAAACTTACTTTAATTTCTTTCTATCCTCATCTAGAGCATCTACAATTCCTATTTCCCAAGGCTATCCACAACTACAAGTCCACTCTGGTCACCCCCTAAATGCTGTCTTGAGAGTTCAAACACAAGAGTGCAAATAGCATACCGCCTATCTCAAATGAACAATTCTTCAGGAAATAAAGCTTAAAGTCTGTGCAGAAACGTTAAGAAAGTTGATTCAATGAGTAACAGGTTGAAGGAATACTGTTGGTATTATTAAACAAATTTGTGCTCATAGTACTAAGATATAGAGGAAATGAAAAGATAAATGAAAATGAAGATGCAGGAATATATCCGAATGCTAAAAACTGAAACAAAGATTAAATAATTAGGGTTACATCACCCTGAAAATACTACACACAAAAAATTGTAAACATTATCACAAGCATGGCATGGCAGTATATGCCTGTAATACTAGAACTTGGGAGGCTGAGACAGGAGGATCATAGCATTCAGGTTGCATGCAATGACTTAGCATTTAAAAAAAAAAATAGTGCCGGGGGTATAGCTCAGAGGTAGAACCACTCTGAGTTCAATCCCCAGTTTCAGAAGAAAAAAAAAAAAAACAGTATCAATGAGCAAGATTCCAATTTCTAAAGTGAATGGATAAGGGAAACAAAATCAAGTGATTTCTCTTTTCTGATTGGCTGAGCAGAGAGCTCCATGACTCCCAAAGGTGGGGTGAAGGATAGGTCCAAGATGAAAATGGGCCAGGACAGGAAGAGAATGCAATATTTCCTTAGACATTTTCTGGATCTCAGGAGAAGCGGTGGCTCAGGAAGTTAGCAAACAACCAGTAACAATAAGAAATCTAAGATGAGAGAAATGATAGAAGTGGGAAGTAAAGGACTTTTCCCCAGTGTAGTAACTCTTTGGTGGGTACTGTAGATCAGCAGAGGACATGCACATGACAGCAGAGCTCACAGACTGCATGCAGTAGGGGTGAGGGCTCAGGGTCACTCCCTAATACCCTATCCTTGGTCTATCAAGCAGGTGAAGGCTCTGGGGAAAGACTCACAAGTTAGTCCAACAGAGCTCTATCCCCTGGGAGAAGAGCAGCATGTGCTGCCAGAAAAGGCATGGCAGGCTTATGGGGCTAGAGAAGGTCCTCCCAGGAAAGAGGCTACTGGGAGACATCCAGGGATGAGTGTGCCTCTGTAGTATAGACATCTGTCTGGAAGATCATCAAGGAACCACAAAGAACGCTGGCCACTAGCAGAGCTAGCAATCCAGTTCTGGAGCTGAGAGCAACATTCAGTGCTGAATGCCCTCATCATCCCACAAACAGGAAGGCCTCGTGTGAATAGGAAGGCTACCCCCTACCTTGCTTTAAGACTGATGTCAAATGCCACTTGCTCTAGATGGCCTTCAAGCAAACCCACCATTCCCAATAGATTAGGCATCTCTCTCCTGGGCTCTGCCCTTGATAGCTCCTCCACGAAAGGATTTGGCCACTGTATCCAAATACGAACTTTTTTTGCAAATTGGTCCTTCTTAGCGTAAGCGCTCCTTAAGGAGAGGGGCTATTTCTCCTTCATCTTTAAATCATTAATGCCACTATTAGGATGAATGTTAGGACAAGGGCAAGGGCGAACAGGAAGGAGAGAAAGAGTGAAATGACTGAGGAGAGGAGGGTGAGGGGTTAGACATGGGAAAGGAGACAAGAGAGTGGGGATGGACTTGTGTCCAGTTAGAAAGATCAGTATTAGCGAAGTCAGGGCTAGAAGCCTGGTATTTTGAAGACTGGCCCTGTGTACATTTTAATTTGTTTCTATCTTTGTAAGATATTTCTATACGATATTTTTTTCTATGTGAACTTCGTGAGTCTCTTCCATTATTCTTATATTTTGTACCTATTTAGTATAGACTACTGTCTCAAATTTCAGAAGACAGAGAGCATGCATATGTAACTAACTGTGGATATGAGTGTGTGTGTGTGTGTGTGTGTGTGTGTGTGTGTGTGTGTGTGTGTAGTTATGCATGACATGATAAAAGCTTTTCCATGGCAACAGTCAATCCCAGCTACTAATCAGCGCACTAGGCTCTCAGTTTGCAGTTAACTTCAAGGACATGGTGCTTCTTGATCCAGAAGCTTGGGTCCAAGGTACATCATCTCTCATGCAGCTCCTGAGCATGAATTACAGTGCAATTATAAGAAGTGTCAATTTGGTTTAAGTGGGTCAGTGTGGTTATATTTAGCCCTTTAGTAGCTGACACCAAGGCCTTTTTGTAATATAAGATTAAGGTTAATTTATGAGTTCTTTCTTTTCTTGACTATTTTTCCAGGTCAGATAACTAAATTTATGGAAAATTATCCCATTAAAACAAGAGAGAAGAGTTGCTCTCAAAGTACCACATAGGATCATGAACAGACAGAGGGAAAACCATGTCCTTCTTTAACGGTCAGAATTTTACTCCACTGTGAAGGCTAACTAACATTGTCACAAATCAGGGTAATAAATCAGTGAGGACAAGACAATTTTAGCCAGGGAGTTTTCAAGCAAGCTGCTATGCCAATATCAATTAAGTTATATCATTAATATGCCAACAAAAAATGTTAAAGAAATATTAACTCATAGGGAAATAAATATGTTAGCCATGAAAAGTTTTCACTCTATTTATCAGAGAAGTACAACTATCAATCAGATATCATTTTGTCTGTATAACTGGGAAAGGTTAACAAGCAATAATACCTAAGGTTGGGAGGGCACGAGGAGACAAGTACATTCTACCAACCTTCTAGAATACAATTTGGAGAATCAAAACACATGTGTGTATGGGGTAGAAAAGGAGAAATAAGAGAACTAGGTAGAAAAGAGATCAAAAAAAGCAAGAGAAAAATATAATTTCAATATGAAAACCCTGTGCTAAAGTTCTTCATACCTTCAACTCTCCAAGTCAATTCTGTCTCCCAGACCTGTGACTCCCAAATTTCTGGGAAACTTACATATCTTCATTCACGATAAAGTTAATGAAAATTTACTCACTTATGATAATTACCTTGTGTACTGTTAATCATCCCACCAACAAAATAGTTTAAGCAAAAGTCATATGGTATAGGTTGAAAAACTTATAATTGAGGAATTATAGGTTTCCGTTTATATCTTTATACCTTTTCAGTTTATATCTTTATCTCACAGTGAATATCACCATCAGCCTAAGGACCCACAAAGTAGTCAGATTGCCTTTGACCTTGTGATCACAGGACCATCCAACCGCCACCATCATCCTCACATGCCTTCCCATCTCTACACTGTACCACATTCCTTTTATAAGAAGAACCAGGACTCCTCTCTACCCCTTCCAATGTATCTCAGGCTCTGGAGGTGGCCTGCTTCCTGCCTTGAATATGTCTTTTTCACTTTACCCCAAAGCATTTTTTTTTCCTTTGGGATGGCCCTGAATATGTATTATTTGCTTTCCTAAATAAACCTCTGTTTGTCTCTGACTTGTGGGTGCTGAAATGCTAGGACCCCGCTGGTCCTGAGTTGAGTCTCCTTCCCTCTTTCAGTGGGGACTCTTGGGATTCCTCTCAAAATCATCTCTTCTCCAGGGACATGTATACTATACATATAAATGTGCATATACATCAAAATACATATATGTGCATATATATGCATATATACATATAATATAATATGTATTTGAATGATTATTATACATCTTGAAATTTAAACAGTATAATCTAAGTACATAAGGACTTACAAATATGAAAAATAAGAATTCTTTATAATAGCATAATATCAGGGGGACAAAGGTGCAAGACAATGCAACTGCTCATAAATACTAAAACAAACATAAAAACTGGCTTTCAGAACACCAGTAATGAGCCGGGCGTGGTGGCGCACGCTTGTAATCCCCCGCGCTTGGGAGGCCGAGACAGGAGGATCGCACGGGTTCGAAGCCAGCCTCAGCTACTTAGTGAGGCTCTCAGCAACTTAGTGTGACCTTGTTTCCAAATAAAATATAAAAAATAGGTCTGGGAGTATAGCCCAGAGGTAGAAAGCCTCTGGGTTCCACCCCCAGTACCACCAAAAAAAGAAAAAAAGAAAAAAAAGAAAACCAGTAATGATCACTCTGTTAGGCTGAATAAATTAACTCCAGAGATTTCCAGGTTCAAATCTGAAAACCTGTGAATATGTTGCCTTATATGGCAGAAGGAATTGTGAAAATCTTAGAAAAGAATCTGAGGACCAGAGATAATCCTAGCTATCTATGGAAACTTACATGCAACCTCAAAAACCTCTATAAAAGTGGGGCAGTGGGGAGACTCCAAGAGAGCAGCAATAAGGCCCTGAAGAACCATGCTAGGCAGCAGGTTTTGAAGATCAAGCGAATCAAAGCTGAGAAATGCCAAGTATGTGGCCCTAGAGGTAGAGAGAAAACAGATTGCACCTTCCTGCTGTCTCCTGCTTTCAGGAGAAGCTCGGCCCTGATGACAAGTTCATTTCAGCCCAGCGAGACAGTCCAGGATCTGACCTCTAAATCACTCGAGAAGGAATGTACGTTGTTTTATGCCGCTTACCTTTTCAAAATTTCTTAAAGTAGCTAGAGAAAAAAAGAAAGTGTTTTTTAAAAGTATGTAATCGTCGGGCGTGGTAGTGCACACTTGTAATCCCCAGCTTGGTAGACGAAGACAAGAGGATTGCGCAGGTTCGAAGCCAGCCTCGCTGGCTTAAGAGACTCTGTTTCCAAATAAAAAGTATAAAATAGGTCTGGGAGTGTAGCCCGGAGGTAGAAGGGTTTCCAGGAACCCCAGTACCACCAAAAATAAAGAAAAAAAAAAGTATGCAATTAAGCCAGGTTGCAGTGGTGTATGCCTGTAATCCCAGGACTTGGGAGGCTGAGACAGGAGGATAGTAGGTTCAAGGCTAGCCTCAACAATATAGCAAGACTCTGTCTCAAAATAAAAAAATCAAAGGGCTGGGAATGTAGCTCAGAGGTAGAATGCTCCTTGGTTCAAACCTCAGTAGCCACAACAATGACACAAACATGTAATAAGTAGAAAATGCTCATAAAACTGTATTTCAGAATGGAATTTTGTGATATCTATTATTTAAAATGTTTGTACACAAAAACAAATCAAAATAATTTTAGTTAACATCTGTTTAACATTATGATTAGTTTTATTCTTATTTTTTTCAATTTTTGTCTACTTTTTTTTTTTTTTTTTTTTGGTGGTACTGGGGTTCCTGGAAATCCTTCTACCTCCAGGCTACACTCCCAGACCTTTTCTATACTTTTTTTTTTTAATTTGGAAATAGTGTCTCTTAAGCCAGCGCAGCTGGCTTTGAACCTGCGCGATCCTCCTGTCCCTGCCTCCCAAGCATGGGGATTACAAGTGTGCGCCACCACCATGCCCAGCATCTACATTATTTCTAATTCAAAAGTTTTAATTTCTGGAAGCCAAATATCTGATAGTCTTGTTGTTATGATGTGAAAGTTCAAGTTCCTGAAAGTTTTAGATTTTGAAGAGTTTTTAAAAAATAAGAAAAACACACTTTTACTCTGACATTTTCATAAAATTTGATATTTTTTGACACATGAAATAAAATGCACGTGTAAAAGCTCTATGAGCCTTGAAAATAAATACTAAAATTGCTTTAACAAAAAAGAAGTCTTTCCCACTCTTAGGAATTTTATAATATAAAAATGAAAAATATCACTGTTTTCTAGACATAAATCCTTACCTGTCTACGGCAACTGGACAAATGGGTCTTTTCAAATCTGACTAGGTCATAAATCCACACAATGCTTTTTGTTGAATATATGTGCTATTATTTGCAGATTGGTGAGGATGTGCATTTAAGTGGGCAGGTTTGAATTTCAAGCCTGCTTTTCTTCATTGTAGTATTGATGGGTGTGTCCATACAGCGCCTAAGGAGATGCAGCCTCCCTCGACCTGAACGGCCTGCCGTCTAAGGCAAAACTTTAAGTAAAGTGATTCGGCAGAAAAGGGACTAAGATGGCGCCTGGAGGAAGCTACGGAGGCGTGGTTTCCCCATTCATTACGGGTGGGGAGACTAAGCAGTTTTTCCTTTTAAAGGAGGTTCCGCACACATGAATGGCTCATGTACTGGCCTGGGATTGGCCGTGAGCTACGTGCTATTGATCTTTATCCTGGATAGGCTAGGCTATTTCCCATGGGACTTCCCCTCATGGTTTGATGCTATATATATGATTGCTTGGAGAGAAATAAATGAGATCTTGCTTGACTTGACTCCTGGCTCATGTGTTTGTGTGTTCGAGTCGTCGGTACTCATCATCTTGTCAAGCCCCGCCGCTGTTGGGCTGATTCCCAACATAGTATGTGTTCTTTTTTTCAGTTGCTGAGAAAATATCATGTATTCTTGAAAAACAAGCTTACTTTTACTATTATCTCTATCCACATAGACATAGATATATAGATATAAATGTATAGTATATATAGTGAAAATTATATTCTTCATTTCATAGAATTAAATAGCTATAATTTAGTGCCCTTGAACTTATTTTCCAGAAGGCTAGAAAATTCAAATTTTATTGTCGTTTCTTAGCTAGACAGGAAAGACTGAAAGTTGAAGACAAGTTTTTGGTGTTAACCCTAGAAATATTCTTTGAACCAATGTGTTGTCATATATGTTATAGAAAAGCCCCATATTAAAGTTCATGGTGATCAAAACTTTCCAAGATAAGTTATTCCAGTTAATAAGAAGTATAACAATAGCCACTCAAGACAGTAGACATATGGGTGATATAAGGACAGTCTCTTTAGTCGTCCTTAGGGAATGCAATACTTACAAAATTATACAGAATGCAAATACATCATGAATAAAAGAAAAAATTAAAGCCAGATGATAATAGACACTGCATAAACAGAAAACTACAGATAATAGAAAAAATCCTAGATCAAAGTGGCAGAAAAATATACTTACTTGGAACTTGAAAATGGAAAAAAAGTAAATTGGGTAGAAGTTTTCATTGTATGTAAAATGATAAATTAACAGATTTTCCTGTTTCATCCCCACTTCCCACACCTGGTAGCAGCTTCCATTATTTCTTTTCTTCTTTATTTTTTTTCAGGTCTGGGGATGAAGCCCAGGGGCATTTGACCTCCAAGCTACACCCCCTGTCCTATTTTTTATTCTTTATTTTGAAGCCAGGTCTCACTAAGTTGCAGAGGGCCTCACTAAGTAGCTGAGGCTGTTCGCGAACTGTCATCCTCCAGTCTCAGCCTCCCGAATGCTAGGATTACAAGCATGCACCACCATGCCCGGCTCTCCATTATTTCTTAACTGAATTAATAGAGTTTATTCCTGCTTCTCCAAGCTCCCCATTACCAATGTGAAGCTACTCTCCGCAGACTGCCCAGCTCTAAAATGCATGTTACCATACCACTCTCCTGTGAAATAAAGCTGAATGGCTCCTCATGGTTCTACCGCAGTATATATCCAAGCATGGTTTCCATTCTACTATCAATGAGTCATCTGGAGTATTAGTTAGGAATGCAGATTTGAGGGAGGGGTCTTCTCCATCCCCATTGATCCAAGAATTTGGAGAGTGAAGCTTAGGGATCTGCGTTCTAACAAAATGTCCAGGTGATGTGAAAAGCACTTCAAAAAACATTTGAAGTCTCTTTAAACGAAACATAGTGTGTACTCCAATAATAGTAAAATATGTACTTGTCAAGATTACTGAATTACTTCAAGCTCCCCAGACACAGGAAACCCTGCCATATCTCATTGCCTTTAGGTATTCTGTTCCTTGCCCCTAAAATTTCCATGTCCTTTGCTTGGAAAACTGCAGCTCACCTTTCAAGTATGAGCAATAAGATCACCTCTCCAGCAAAGTTTTCTTTCTCCTGTACACATAGATGTGTTTTTTTTTCTTCCAGCTTCCCAATAAATGTTATGCATTTCATATCTGTCTTATAGGAATCATTCCACTATAGCATGATGTGTTTATAGGTATTATTCTCTACTAGACTTTAAGCTATCCAAGCACAACAATGGAGTCTAATCATCTGTGTAGGTTTCAAAGCACAAAGTAGATAGATACTCAAAACTAAATGGATGTGACGCTGGGCATGGTGGCGCACACTTGTAATCCCAGCATTTGGGAGGCTGAGACCGGCGGATAGCGGTTTGCGGACAGCCTCAGCTACTTAGTGAGGCCGGCTGCAACTCAGTGAGACCTGGTTTCAAAATAAAGAATAAAAAATAGGGTAGGGGGTGTGGCTTGGAGGTAAAATGCCCCTGGGTTCCATCCCCAGACTTGCAAAAAAAAAAAAAAATGATGTGTACAGATTATTTTCTATCGTTAGTTTTTAAAAATTAATTAATTTAGCCGGGCGTGGTGGTGCACTCTTGTAATTCCCGCGCTTGAGAGGCAGAGACAGGAGGATCACGAAGGTTCGAAGCCAGACACGCTGGCTTAAGAGACCCTGTTTCCAAATAAAAAGTATAAAATAGGTCTGGGAGTGTAGCCTGGAGGTAGAAGGGTTTCCAGGAACCCCAGTACCACAAAATAATAATAATAATAATAATAATAATAATAATAATAATAATAATAATGTAATAATAATAAATTTAAATTAATTAATTAAATTTTATTTCCTGTTAATTTCCTATTTCTTCAATGTTTACCTACAAGGTCTAAAAGGATGCTTTTAAAACCATGCTAAGTTTGTCAACTGCTTGGATTGGCTTTCTTTTAAAGCACTGTACTTATTGACAATCTCCATAAAGACTAATCAAAAGAACAATAAAAATTTAAGAACATGCCAGGTGTGGTGGTGTACACTTGTAATCCCAGCATTTGGGAGGCAGAGATTGGAGGATCACGGTTCACGGACAGCCTCAGCTACTTAGTGAGGCCCTCCATAACTTAGTGAGACCCTATTTCAAAATAAAAAAAATTAAAAATAGGGCAGGAGTATAGCTTGGATGTCGAATGTTCCTGGGTTCCATCCTCAGACCCGCAAAAAAAAAAAAAAAAAAAAAAATTAAGCCCATGATATTTAGGCAATTTTGATTGCTTGTTTAAAAAAAAAAATCCCAAACCACTATTAGCTTTCCATCATTTTAACTCTGGCTGAAATAAAGCATTATTTTGTCTCCCTGAAAGGATGGATGGAAACAGGAGCTTGAGCAGAATGACCTTTTTCCAAGGCTGGAAACAATCTTTCTGGGAACATGAGCAACACACTCAACCTACAACAGAGGACAGATGAGAACTGAGAGTGCCATATCAACAGTGCTCAAGGTTTGCAATCTGCAGGCTGCTACCTCACAGCCTGGCCTCCTGGCTCGGATATGTCAGTTTCCATGGCAAAATCTTCTATCCCATGTAGGAGGAGTTGCAAAGATGAGCAGACTTCAGCCGGGCTGATTTGAGTAACACTGCACAATCAGACGCCCCATCCACCTCCTCTCCTAGCATACTCCCTCCTCTTCGACAAATGCCCCTTCCTACATTTTGTTCTTGTTCTATTCCACAGTCAACTAACCCCACTTAAGGTTTTACAAAGAATTATGGTAATCCCAGCATTTGGGAGGCCGAGACGGAAGAAAGGCAGTTCTCGGCCAGCCTCAGCTACTTAGTGAGGCCCTCTGCAACTTAGTGAGACGTTGTTTCAAAATAAAGAATAAGAAATAGGGCTGGGAGTGTAGCTCAGAGGTAGAACACCACTGGGTCCTATCCCTAGTAACACACACACACACACACACACACACACACACACACACACACAATTAATGTTTTATTTGGTCCTGTTGAAGATGCGACCAGCCAGGGATTCCACTGTAAACATACTGGATGTTTTAGAGCACAGGCCAAGGTCTAGGTGATGGGGAGAGTAGATTCAGCACTGCAGAAGTCTGAATTTAGCAGACGATCAGAATTTGCAGGCAGGCTTCTCAAAGAGTGGTGGTCTCACTCCATCTCTCCTGGCTCTCTTTCATTACAAAAAAACACACATGAAGATGCAGAGCATTGAAAGGCTATTAGTCCCTGATGCAGACACCATTGTCTCTTTCATTTTCCTGAAAGTCATCGAAGGTAGATGACCTATTCACTAATTATGCAGCTACCAAAAATGACCATTCTGAAGAGTATATAATAGCATGGTGAATGCTCCATTAAAAAGTGGGGGAAAGGCCAGGCATGATGTAATCCCAGTACTTAAGAGGCAGAGACAGGAGGATCACAAATTCAAGGACAGCCTTGGCAAATAGTGAGACTCTCAGCTACCTACTGAGATTGTTTCAAAATAAAAATAAATAAATAAATAAATAAATAAATAGGTCTGGGGGTGTTGCTCGGAGGTAGAATGCCCCTGGGTTTAATCCCCAGTGCCACCCACACTAACACAAAAAAAGTGGGGAAAGAATAACTGAATTGTGAATAGAATCATATCAAAAGATCTTTAGGCTTTGTGGAAACCAAAAACAATCCATACCATATGATTTTTAAATTATCTTATTTATGCTCTTGTTTAATATGTATTAAAATGTATTATTTTAAAGGTTATTTTCTGGTAACTTGCTCCTGGATCCTATCAACTCTTGACTCATCTTCCCTGAAGCAACTCTAACTACTTTCAAATAACACTGCTTGGAGCAAAACACCAGATAAAGCCAGGTGTCTTCAGGTGAGAGCTCAGGGAGGGGCAACCTTCCAATTGTTCAGGACTGCTAAACTATAAATTGTCAGAAGTTAGAAGATAATCATCATTTAATGTCTTGGGTGTTATCAGATACTACTGTCAAAGTCCTTTCTCTGCCCTTTCAATAACCACTTCTTTTATTTATACTTTCCATCTAGTACTACAGCTTTAAACATATCTCAGAAAGATCCATCCAGCAATTCTGTCCCAACAAGGGCACGAAGTGCACTTCAGTGAATTGTCTGTTACATGTAGAGTATTGCGTTCAATACTAAACTAAATACTAATAATTAAACACCTGAGGCCTGATACTTTATAAAGAAAAAGGTTATGTAGCTCACAGTTCTGGAGGTTCAAAAGCATGGCATTGGTTGATGGTGTCATAGCAAGACTGTGTGCAAGAGGGAGAGATCATACCTCAAAAAGCAAGAGAGAGAGAGAGAGAGAGAGAGAGAGAGAGAGAGAGAGAGAGAGAGAAGAGAGAAGAGAGAAGAGAGAAGAGAGAAGAGAGAAGAGAGGAGAGAGGAGAGAGATGGGCAGGCAGAGGCCAAGCTTGTTCAAGAGGCCAGGCTTGTTCCTTTTATAACAACCCATTCTCACAGGAATAAACCAAAGTCTGATGAGAACCACATTCATTCCTTCAAGGGGATGTCCCCCTGACCTAATTATCTTCACCTCTGAAAGGTTCCACCACCTCTAACATCACCACGCTGAGAACAAACTTCTAGCACACAAATCTTTGGAGATAAACTCAAAGGGTTTCCAAACCATGGCAAGAATTTAAAATTTAAGGCATTGTTACTTTCAGCTCTGTTGGAGAATGAAGCCAGCTGCATTTCATAGAATGCTCTGGTTCAGTACCCCAGATCTGAAAGATCGTTTCCTGTGTGATTCAGAGATAGGCAGGTGAGAGACGTTCTGCATGGGTCCTAATCACCATGCATCAACATGTGACCAGTAGGTCATACCCATTACTAAGTATGTAAAGATCCAAACATAGGCACAGTTTTTTTTGAAGGAGAAATATGATTTTGGGGCATCTCATAAACATGAGCCACACCATGAATTACTATCTTTTTTCAGTGCAGTACATCCCAGGGAAGCAAATCAAAATACAAGTAGGAAACAATGAACAGATGATCAGAGAGTAAGCACGCCACACAACCAGCTTTTCTAACTTCAAGATAGGTGTCAGAAGAATGTCTCCTGGCTGGGTTCTCCCAACATCTTTTCTCCCAACCTACTGATACCTCCTCAGGGCAGATTAGGGCACAATTGCTTCTCTGAGGAGGAAGCAATTTAAGGTCCTCTATTTTGGAGTCATTATGCTTTTAGGAGCTATTACTGAAACAATTCTGAATCTCACCTATTTATATTTTTTATCCAAAGAATCAGCACTTCAGAAGGGAGTAACTGAATTTATGACATGCTAGTCCTCCCCAAATAGTTCAGTAAATGAAACAATAGTATTTGTTCCCCCCAATAAAATCACATCTAATCTTTCTGTCAGATTCTGGAATTGATTCATACCTGGATGTTTATAAGTCCAGTTAAGTAACTTAAGAAAAAGTCTCATAGAGAAATATGGCTGGATGAATTTATCATACACTGAGAAATGAATACAGAAGTCATATGGTTCTTGAACTTTGAATATGAAACTGGCTTCATAAATAGAATATGCTTCTGAGGTTTATTACTGATTTTCAAACAAAACTAGTGGAGTTTCCAAGGCCATATAATTTTTTTAAAGAGGCCATTTTGTAAATTTGGCCAAAGAGAATAATAAAGTATGAATGATAAAAATCTATCAGTATAATCATAAGTTTTATTTCATGAAATTATTTTAACTTCTTGCCATGCTGAATCTCCCACAGAACTACCAACAATAAGTAAGCTGTAAATCTCAATTTACTTCTTTGACATCTCCCTGTAAAATCTCAAGGGCTTGTGGGATAACACAGAAATCCACTACAGTAGCAAGAATAAAGTCAGAGGAGATAATAATGTCAGGTAACTTCTAGTATATTTACCCTTTGAATATCCTGTGACTGATTATAGATTTAAAAATTTAATAAAAATAAGACATGTAATAAAATATTATTTAAAAGAAAATTTAAGATAGTCTATAAATTCCATTTATTTTAAATTTAAAAATCTGTCATATTTATTTCTTTTAGACAAATGTTTTCTTTCTCTTTGGTTGAAAAAAGTTTGACCTAATACAAATATGTTTTCAATAGTATTCTTAGAAACTTCCTCTAAAAATTTTATCTGAAACTACATTCTTTCCCTAAGGGCTTGTTTCAAAATGTCAAAAGGAAAAAAAAAACAGAATGCTTCATTCTCTGAAACAAGATTTTCACAAGACCACACTTGTTTGTAATATGGGTTTGGATCAAACAACCACTCCTGTACTGCCGTTGAACTTCCACTCCCAAATTACACAGCTTTGTCCCAATTTGCTTGTTGTAAGTTCTGAACTGCCACATACTTCCATGATCAATTGAGACCTTCCACTGGACAGGGACAAGTGGGGCTTCCTGTTCAACACTATTTTTGAAGTTCTGATGAGAATTGACCTCCTAAAGGAGAATAAGGAGCCTGAGCCAGAGTATGGGCAGGACGTGCAAGGAAAGGCAGATGTAGTAATAATAGCCCTTCTGATAGAGACCCAGGAAAGCAGCAGAATCCAGGGCCATTGAAAACCCTCAAGGTCCACTGGAGTAGAGGAAGAAAAGGAGGGAAAAGGGAGATACAGGGGAATAGAATTGACCACATCATGTATGTGCATATAAAAATATAGAACAATCAATCCATTACATAGAATCATAATGTACCAATACTAACATGTTTTTTAAAAAATAGGTCTTAGAACTCACATTTGGATGCTTCATTGTATATACTGTCAAACATATCACAGTATATCAATGCCTCACAGCAAATATTTTTTCCCAAGTAAAGCACGTTGGAAGTATTTTATATTTTTGCTCCATATCTCAGCAAATCCTCACACGTACTTGGGAATTCTCATGAAGTGCAAAGACCTAAAATAGAAACTGTTTGCAAATAGAACATTTTTTAATGTCTCTTGATGCTTGAGAAACTGGGTGTGTATAGCAATGCAGCTTTGTACAGTGGTGGAAAATTCAGATTCTGGAGCCAGCCACTGCCTGGTTTTATAATGACACCAACAGTATTCACCAGTTCAGTGATCTCGAGTACGTTACTTAACCTTTAATGTTCTTGTTTCCTATTTTGTAAAGGAAAAATAATAGTACTTATTCACAGGACTGTTGCTAGGATTATGTTAGTATTTTTCAGTGTTTTAGAACAGTGCTTGATATTGTAGTGCTGATCATGTCACTGGTAGTTCACACCTACTGGATAAATGGTTCTAGAAAAATCACTTTTGCCAGAAAAACTGCACACCCATGGGAAACTGTTCTAAAAGATTTGGCTAGATCTCAAATTTCAGACAGATATAGCCATATAGAAAGTCCTAGATCATTTTTTTTTTTTGTACTATGGATTGAATCCTGAGGCATTCTTTCTCTGAGCTATGCATCCAGCCCTTTATTATTTTTTATTTTGAAAGAAGGTCTCTCTAAGTTGCTGAGGGTCTCACTAAGTTGCTGAGGTGGATCCTGAACCTGTGATCCTCCAGTCCCAGCCTCCCAGGTACTGGGATTACGACGGGTATGTTCCACCACGCCCAGCTCAATATCTTTAGTTCCACCATGTTCTTGTCAACAAGTTTTCTCCAGAAAAGAACAAGGTTAACCTAAGGTTAGAAACAATCTCTTCCAGGTTAAGTGTCAGTGAGTAGTCATAGCTTAAGAGATACTAAGCACACTTTCTTCTCCCAGAATAAATTCTAGAGTCACTTTCCTCTAGTGTCAGAGGCAGGCAATTACAACTCCCCATCCAACTGATTCTTTAGGGTGGGCTACAATAGAAGTACTTTGGAGGATGGTCAATTTAAGTGAAAAGTCAACTTTAAGTCAGTGGGGAGCAAGGTACAGAATAACAAACCACTGAGGTTTGTTATATAAAAATAAAACAATATTAAACATTTCCACAGTGTCATAAATTATTAACCTTAGCATCACAAAAAGAGCGACCTTAATTAAATGTGACCTCATTGTAAGTATTTAATACTTACTTTAGTGTCCTCTAAGCATAGTCAGTATAATCCACATGATAAATAGCTTCTTGTTTCTCTCAGTTTTTTAATGGATGGGGCTCATTAGTTTACATAATCATCCCTAAAACTAGGACAGCGGTTCCCACTGTCGCTCTGCAGTAAAATATTAATTGTACCAAACCAAATATTTGACATGATCTGTTGGGCTTGGAGTTTTCTCCTTAAACCATTAAGTTCTCAGAGGCAGGAGATGGCAAAAAAGAAAGAAAAATATCAAACTTTTTCACTACAGGTTTGTTACATATGGAATATATTATAAAGGGAGCTGGATTTTGTTTAAGAGTATTGAAATTATTTTTTCGCAGTTTATGTCTGAAGCCATTTCAGCCACACAGACACCAAGTATTCTGAAAGGCTCCTCTTTTAGAACACAGGGCATATCACTCATCAGCACACACTGCTGCAGACTGAGGAAGGAAGGTTACATCAAATAAACTTTAAAGTCTGACTCGTCTTTTTCACTTGTAAAAATCACTTAAGAAGGTGAAAAATGTCACTTCCAAGACACAGAAGATCTTTGTAAAACAAGGCTCTCTTGTTTCTCTCACATAAACTTTATACACACATATTTTACTAAAAATAAATCCCCCAAACTAAAAAAACTTCTGAGCTAACATATGCCCATTAGTATATTTCATTCTTTTTTGTTTGTTTGTTTTTTGGTTTTTTTTTTTGTTTTTTTTTTTTGTGTGTGTGTGTGTGTGTGTGTGTGTGTGTGTGTGTGTGTGGTACTGGGGTTCCTGGAAACCCTTCTACCTCTGGGCTGCACTCCCAGACCCATTTTATACTTTTTTTATTTGGAAACAGGGTCTCTTAAGCCAGTGAGGCTGGCTTTGAACATGCGCAATCCTCCTGCCCCCGCCTCCCAAGCACAGGGATTACAAGCGTGCACCACCATTCCTGGCATATTTTATTCTTTTACAGTGTTAAATATACAAGCAACAAGGAATACTGGCTCTTACATATGTGGTACCATGAAGAACCTAATAAAACCTACATAATTTCATCCTCATTTAGGACACTGAAAGGTACATAAAAGCACGCACATGCATATATATATATATATATATATATATATATATATATATATATAATGTATAGGTACTGGGGTTCCTGGAAGCCCTTCTACCTCCGGGCTACACTCCCAGACCTAATTTTTATATTTTTATTTGGAAATAGGGTCTCTTAAGCCAGCGAGGCTGGCTCCGAACCAGCGCGATCCTCCTGTCTCCACCTCCCAAGTGCGAGGATTACAAGCATGCACCACCACACTTTGTGAAACAAGATGTAGACCACGTTGGAGAGGGAAGACTATGATTTTGAACATGTTCCATTTTATGTAGTAGTTCACATGAGGGGTGATATCTCAACATTTGGACTCACGGGGCTAGAAATAAACCAGGAAAAGACAGATTGACATGCACATTTACAATGTTCTTCCTATCACAAAGATCAATTATTTATCTGTTGAAAAAAATCAGTGATAGATTTATTTGCCTTACTTACTTGGTGTGCTGGGAGATTGAACCCAGGGCCTTGTCCAGGTTAAGTAAGTGCTCTACCACTGAGCTACAACCCTAGCCCCATGGATCCCTACTGCCGGCAAAAATAAAGTACAGCCCCGGTGCTAGTCTCCCTTTCCAACCTGGGCACTTAACATTTCTCCTTATTACTACCTCCTCCTTCCCATCAGGGGCTTCCAAGGCTGCAGCCATGACTGGTGCTCACAAGTGCCCCTGTCATGTGTTCCACCCAGCACTACTTCCTTGCTAGTGCCTCTTCTCCTTTTGACCCACAACTTTTCATCCCTCTACATCTGTGGAAACTGAATCAGAGAGAATGAACCCTTTCTCCTCTGGTCGGTGATCATATTAGAGCCAACTGCTTTGGTGTCTGTCTACCCTGAGGGAAGGTCACGGGCAGCCCAGCCTCTGCTGTGAGGTCATTATTGGCAATCAATACAGGTTGGTAGGATGGATGAGCGGTTCTACAACGTAAGCTCATGGACAGTTGACTTCAAATCTTGTTCAGAACAGGTGGGATGCAAGAAAGAAAGGAAGCTGAGGTTTGCATTGTTGCTCTGCTCCTTATTGGAATCTTTGCTACCTTGCTGAACACAGTGCTGATGTTCTTCTTTTCTGGCTTGATGATATAGAAAAAGGAACCCCACATGCGAAAAGCAATTTATCTTTCTCTGCCCTGGCTTCTACCTGCCTCCATCCTGTATCCCACACACCTAAATCTTACCCTTCCTCCAAGCAGGGCCTCCTCTCTTATCTATTTCAAAGGCCTTTTCAATGACATACACACATGCCAGGCAGGGTACAAGTCTAAGGAAAAGAAAAAGGTAAACTGCAAAATCATTCCAGGCCTACTACTCACATAAGGATGGCAATGAACGCAGGCCTGATATGGATACAGGAAGGTGAAAGGCATCAAAAAGGCCCTTCAAGCCAGGCATGGTGGCACACGCTTGTAATCCTGGTACTTGGGGGGCTGAGACAGGAGGATCAGTTTTGTGGCCAGCCTCAGCTACTTAATGAGCCTCTCAGCAACTTAGAATGCCCCCTGGGTTCAATTCCCAGTACCACCAAACAAAACCAAACAAAACCAAACAAAACAAAAACTCTTCAATGACCAACAGCCTCAATTTGCCCAGCCCCCTCAGCCACTGGTATCATAAGGGCTGATGCCCTTTTGATAGAAGCTTTCCCCCCAGCCTCTGCTTTCTACCTTCTACGTACCTATCTCCCATCAATTGCTCCTTCTAAAAGATTCCTTAACTCATGGTCTGTGGGTAGATTGGCATTAACCTTTCAGTGTCACTACCCTGGGGACCATTCTCCTCCTTGACACTCCTTCATTCACTTCCGTGAAGTCACTCACCTGGTCTTCACTTCTTCCTAATCCCTGGCCGCATCTCTTCCAGCTCCTTGACCTGACCAGAGGGCATTCTATATATAGACCATACATTCCCCTAGTTAAGAATCCTAAGTACTTCCCATCTTATAGGAAAATCCAGCCTTCTCACCCTGACTTACAGCCTGGCCTTGACTGTCTACCCACTGTGCACACATGCTCTCCATTTCCACACCCTCCTGCAGGTTGCTCTCGCCCTGGTGGCACTCTCTTTGAATACTTATGTTGTGGTATCCTTGTGGTTGTATCTTCTGGCCACTCATTCTAGCTTCATGATACTATCTCAGAAAGAAGTCACCTGGCTGGCTCTGTTTTAGTTCTCTGCAGATTACCTGTCACTCCATTGTTTTTCCAGCTTGTTTATAGTACATTCTTATCCCTTAACCATGGATGCCACTAGGAGTCTTTGCTACCATAAACTCCAGGGAGCAGAGTCCTTCTCTCTCGTGTGTTACTATATCCCCAAAGCCTAGAACATAGCCTGGCTGGGAATGGATGCTCAAAAACCCTTGTTGAAATGAAGGTTTTATGACTAGAGGACAAGCTCAATGCCTCAGCCCCACCGTGACTTCTCTATATCCTTTTGACCAAAAGATTCTGAGATATATGGCCCAGGATTTCTCCCTCCATCTTCCCCTGCTTACAGTTCATAATATTTTACATTACAACTTCTATTGTCTGATGCCATAGGTTACATCCCTGTACTTCCCCAGGGTTTCCTTCTCTAATAAAACTTTGGGAAAGCCATGCCACCCTCTGTCAATGAATGACATTACACAAGGAAAGAACTCAGTCACAACATCATACATGGTGATTATTCCAAGTCCTCCCACCCTCATCCCCTGCTTGAGAGCAACTAGTTGCCAATCATCTTCTCTATGTCTTCCCTATCATAGAGATGAGAAAAATGGGGCTCAGAGACACAGTGTAATAGCCCCAAGTCTTTTAGAAGAAATGACAAAACAGCAAGGGACAGAGCCCATGTAACTTGCAAGCAATAGGCTAGTTAAAGGTCTCATAGGGAGGTCTAGAGTACTGGAATGAATAACCAACCTTCTATCCACCTTCAAAGTAGCATCTCAAATCCCATTTTCTGCCAAAATTATGGGGCTGATAAGATCCAGAGTCACACACACACAGAATGCTGAAACAAAGCTAACTTGTGGTCACCTGTGATGGGAGAAGGGGAACCTCAAACTTGAGGTACATTGACTACTGCCACCTTAGCTAAATCTATGCACTGGCTTCATCAGGATCTTGCCTACACCTGCTGCATGAGTCAGGAATTGACCTCTAACAGCATCTTGTGGTCTCCTAATGAGGAAGCTGTACATAGGTGTGAAGTATTAGACAAGCCCACTGCAGCAAAGGGCTAGAACTTTAGACCAGACACCTATCTACCTCCACACGATACAGTCAGCTACCGTGGCAAAGCAATACTCACCCCCAAGCTTGCTAAATAAAAATGCTATGTAAATGCTATGTGCTAAATAAAAGCTTTAACTCCCCAATGAATGGGGCAGCATTCCTAAATACATATTTTATTGTACTTTACATTGACATTAAAACTAAATCTAACTAGACAATGAACCCTGTGTAGTTGGGCAAATTAATTGCCAGTAAAAGGGCACAGCGCTCCAATAGTGGTTTGTGGCTGGCAACCTCCTTTGAGCAAATTGCAGATAGGCACTTTAATGAGGGAGAAAATATGAGCTAACATAACTGTAGTGAAATCAGCTCCTACAGGAGGGAAAGTGCATTAACTGATGCACTGATATCTGCTGCCAAAATACGAGCCAGGAAGAACAACAGGCTGTCAAAGCAAGACACTGCTATAAGCCAAGGCGGCCCAGGGTCTGGCTTCGCCGCAACACCCCATTCTCCAGGGGAGCATGAGATTCACTTCTAATGTCAGCTTTTTAAGTGATTTTTATTGTTATCATTTTTTAAAATCTCACTACTTCTCCCTGACTACCAACAAGAGATTTCAATAGATTGTCATGGTGGCTTCAGATATATACACCTTGATAAATAGTATAAAATTTCTGTCATTCTTAAATACTATTTTATGACTACTTGATAGAAAGGTAGCAATGTCCATACACATTGGTATCACTCTAAGCTACCCTCTGGGCCACTGAGACACTGTACCAAATCCTTCATGGAATCCACACCAGTCTCCTGATATAAATAATAATAATAATAATAATAATAATAATAATAATAATAATAATAATAATAATAATAATAATAATAATAATGAAGAAGTCCAAGACAAGAGGGATAAGGCTGGTCAAATTAAAGAAAGGGAACATTTCGCACATAAAAGGCTGCGCCGCGTAAGACCATTCTACAAAAAGAGACCTGCTTTGCCATGTTCTAGTTTCTGAGACTCTTGGGCAATTTCTTAATCATTTTAAATCTTGACTTTGCTTTAAAATGGGGGGTGCTAACCAGGCATGCAGCATGCTTGTAATCCCAGTACTTGGGAGGCTGAGACAGGATGATCGGAGGTTCCCAGCCAGCCTCAGCTACTTAGTGAGGTCTTCCGCAACTTAGTGAGAACCTGTTTCAAAAGTACAGGATAAAACGTAGGGCTGGGGGTGTAGCTCGGAGGTAGAACGCCCCTGGGTTCCAGCCCCAGCACTATCACAGATAACTACTTACTCTACCTACTGCCTCAAGGGTGAGGCCTCTAGTCATGTTGGGACTGTCTCAAACACTATGAAAAAAACAAATAATGGGATAAAGTTCAAGTAAACAGCAAAAATGTCCTGGCTGAGCTTTCCTGGGGATCAAATTAAGGATGGTACATAAGACAAGCCCCTGAACTGGAGGCCACCTCACAGTTTCTGAGCCAAGCTGGTCTTGCAGAGACTTCGAGCTTTTCATGCTTCCATGGGAGCAACACTGCTCCACAGCTCCCAGAGTCAAAGTGGGTCAGGGAGTCTCTTGGAAAACAAAATCCCAAATTTTAACAAGGCAAAAATAAGCCTGGTCCTTGCCTGTGTTCTCTGTCAACTACCCAAATCGATGCATGGAGTAATGGAATGCACACACTCTAAGCATGGCCAAGTAGCAATAGTTTCTAGATGCATCTGAAGCTTCTGAACAATGTCTGTGAAAATAAATTTTAGACTTTTATTCCTGCTAAAATTCCTGAGGCTCCTCACTGGCATCACAGTGCCAGTTTGGAAACACAGTTTCCCTTGGCAAATCTAGGGCACAGGTGTTGCGCCCCTCCCACTCCTCACTATACCATCACCACAGTAAATACTGCTGACTGGTTATAGAGCTAGTTTTCAGTCACTAATCTCAGATGAAGTCTCAGATTCCTTCCCAACACAGAGGTCTCAGTGGATCTTTAAAATACAGGCAAAGAGTCAGGCGTGATGGTTCACGCTTGTAATCCCAGTACTTGGGAGGCTGAGACAGGAAGATCTGGGTTCGTGGCCAGCCTCAGTTATTTAGTGAGGCCCTCTGCAACTTAGTGAGCCCCTGTTTCCAAAAAAAGAATAAAAAATTGGCTGGGGGTTTAGCTCCAAGGTATAATGTACCTAGGTTCAATACCCAACACCACAAAAAATAAAATACAATTAAATTTAAAAAAAAACAAAATACTAGTCAAAAGATTACTACTTCCTATTATTAACAATCCATAGAATAATAAGCAAGTGGCTTACAGCCAATTATTATTATTATTATTTTATTTTATTATTATTATTTTTTGGCAGTACCAGGGATGGAACTCAGGGACATTCTACTCCCACAGCCCTAATTTTTATTATTTTTATTTTTTTTGAAACAGGGTCTCACTAAGTTGCAAAGGGCTTCACCAAGTAGCTAAGACTGTCCCCAAACCGTGATCCTCCTGTCTCAGCCTCCCAAATGCTGGGATTACAAGCATGTATACCACCATGCCTGGCTCCAATTATCTTTCTAAAACAAACATTTATATTTTGAGCTGATAATATCCAATAAAAAATTTCAGTATTAAATACTTTAAGTCATCAAGTCAATATATTTGTCTATTCCAGGTTACTTTTTGCAAGTAAGAGCAGGCTTAAGAAAAAGCAAAGCTATCCAAAGTCACACTCTTTTCTGTATCATAAGGTGCATGGAAAAGGCAACAGGTTACAACATTTTGCCTTTAAAAAATCATGGCCAAATGCTTTATCTCATACTCATCTGCAGAGAATTCCGGGGTCTCAGTCCAGAACTGTATTTCTTTAGCATACTCTATGTTCATTAATTAATGGCCGAGCCAGCAGATACTTCTTCAATCTGCTCCTTGTATGGGAGAAGACTTTTATTTCTGTAGAATTCTTTGGACTCTTTGCTAACATCAAAAGTAGATGGATTTCTTCTGGATTCACCCAGAATACCTACACTTTCTGAGACCAGCCATATCCTTCATTCTAAACCTGTAGGTTACTTGGTTCTGAGCAAAAGTACATTAAAAAAAAAAAGTGATACTTGAAAGACAAAGAGAGGCATGCTTCGGTACACATTTCTCCTAAGTTTTATCCTGGAATTAAGTCACAGCTGGTAAGCAATGTCTTTGCAACTAATGCAGAACTTATGCTCTTCAATGAACCACAATAAATAGAACTCACTTTTTAATGACACTTTCAACCTTTCAGATGAATTGTTAAGGTTGTCAGCCGTTACCTTAAATGTTTCTTATAAAGTTCTTATAAAGTTCTAAAAAGGACACAGAGCTCCAAAAACAAAATGCTTTCTTTACTTGGACAGAGGGAACAATTATGTGTCGTTCTGCCTCAACTACCCAGAAACTCACAGTTAAATTTAGACCTCAGTTATATTAGTAATCTAACTCAAGTGTCACACATAAAAGTATCATAAACTTTGAGCTTACCTTTAACTCATTTGATGTATGTGTTTTCATTGTAAACCACTTCAAATTTTTTTGTAATCCACATGAATATTAAGTATAACAAACAGCTAAATGAAGGTGTTATCATGCATATAGTATCCTGGACTAGTCCAGCCTTTATTTTTTTTTTCTTCTTGTATGTACTGGGGCTTGAAACCAGGGAAATTCTACCTCTGAGCTATACCTACAGTCCTTTTTAATTTTGTTTTGTTTTGATACAGGGTCTCTCTAGGTTACTGAGAATCTTACTAAGTTGCTGAGGCAGGCTTCAAACCTGTAATCATCCTGTCTCTGCTTTCCAGGGACTGGGATTACAGGTATGTACCACCACTATCCCTCTCCCAGGTCATCCTTGGGCACTTAACCCTACCAAACATGCACTTTTGAGGTAATATAAGAAATAGGCATTGACATTTGGCCATCCAGATGTGATTCAGATATAATGAAACAGTTTTTATATCCAAAAAGAATTTTATGTCCCGCAAAGTTCTTCAAATGGCTTCTACACTCAAAAACCTTACCATCGTAGTGATACAAGATGAAGAAGCTATCATGACAAATTGAAGAAGACAACATTCAGAATTATTCTGAACGACAGTCAGGTACATAACAAATGCCTGCACTCATAATCCACGAACTGTTCTGAGGAATAAATCCCAAATATATGCACCTTCACATACTCTTAATGGCATTGTAAGAGGCAGGGATAGAACAGCTTTAACAACTACTGTTTCTTCCAAACCTTAATTTATTCTCTAACAATGTTTTCAGAATACCTACAAGGTGATTAAATTATTATCAGACAGTCCTGTATCTCATGTGTGGAAAGGATCTTGGAAGCAAACTCATTTGGTCTCTTGACAGTCAATTTGATGTCCCAGGTTAGACCAGCCTTCAGTCCCAGGTTAGACCAGCAGGGCAATCCTGGTGTTAGAGCAACAGCTTTGTCTCTGTCCCTTCAACCAGGGATCCTTCCCTTGCTTCTGGAGCATCTCTAGGAGACTGAGAGGGTGGCAGCCCTCATTGGAACTGAAGCCATTCAAGTATTTCTTCACATATGAACATTAAGCTCGCTCCCTAGTTACCTGGATACAAGTAACATCAGCTGCAGTGTGCAGCTGAACATACTTCTGCCAGTCCTCCTAATGAACCCAGCAAGACCCTATTCCCGTTCCTGAAAACACACTTTTTTCCTGAGTCCAGAACCAAATCACAGGATCATGGAGAAGATGGATTTTACTGTGGCATATGTTTCCTGACTCCCCATTTGAAAGAGGCCTCTTGGTCTCTGTTGCCACCTCTATATTTTCACCACATTAGACATGAAGTCCCGAACATCTCCCCAACTCTCAGCGCATCTCCAGCAGCATGCTGGGTGTTTTTGCTTGGCTGTTAGGACATCACTTTCAAAGCTGATATCACCATATGTATCTAAAAGGGAAACAATTCCCTCCAAAATTGATTTTTACCCTTACTTCTATCTAGAATATCAAGTCTCCTGGGCTGTCCAGTGCCTCCCACCCCTCGGCGGGGCCTGTGCACTCTCACTTCCTAGCACACTTTGTGTTCCTCTTTTCCCTTCAGTGCTGCCTTCCTAGTCCAGTTCTTTATCACGTCTTTTGCACTTTCCTCCACTCTGTTCACACTGTGCTTCTTCAGTGAAGAAATATTCCTCATCACTTCACATTCCTAATCAAACACTTTCAAATCTGTCTGATGCCGAGAAAAAAAAAGACCCAAAACTATAACAATGATACATTCCACTAGTCCATACCTTAATTGCCCACCTTTCTTTCCCATGAAAACCCCCTCTATCCACTCTCTAGCTTTATGTGAATTATCTGGCAAGCTGGATGACCCTCAATCCCTGGTCACATCTACACCACTCCTTTGATTTTTTTTGTTTTTTTGTTGGTACTGGGGGTGGAACCCAGAGGCTTTCTACCTCCAGGCTATACTCCCAGGCCTATTTTATATTTTATTTGGAAACAGGGTCTCACTAAGTTGCTGAGAGCCTAAGTAGCTGAGGCTGGCTTCGAACCTACATGATCCTCCTGTCTCAGCCTCCCAAGTGCGGGATTGCAAGCGTGTGCCACCACGCCCGGCCACTCCTTTGATTTTGATTCCTCTGTTTGACCCTGATGACCTACTCTCATTCTTTCCTCTGAATTCCTTTAGCAACCTTTAATAGTCAAGTTCAAATCCTCCTCCTAAATTCCCATATCCTTTAGCTATACCACTCATATGGCATTCACAACTCTGTACATTATAAAGTATTTAGTCATAGCTAAAATGCTATTTAAAACCAAAATAAGTTCCTATAAAGTAAGTAATCCTTCCCTTCTTGGTGCCATCTCAAAGCAAGCCCAAGCAGATTCCATTGTATGTGCTTACTGACTGATATGCTACAGCCTACAAATAGTTTTATGAAGCCCTCCAAAGGAATTACTTCAAACCACAGAATATGCCAAAATGGCCCATTATAGGTGTTTACTTTTTTTAGTATACACTGTCCTCATTATAACTCATCCAAGGCTACCCACCCTTGGGCGTGCTTAAGAAGCTACATAAACTGGGCATAGTGGTGCACACCTTTAATTCCAGTATGTGGGAGGCTGAGGCATGAAGATCACAGATTCGAGGCCAGCCTCAGGAACACCACCAAACCCTGGCAACTCAGCAAGAACCTGTCTCAAAATAAAAACTAAAATAAGGATGGGGGTATAGCTTGAAAGTAGAATATCCCTGGGTTCAATCCCCAGTATGATGATAACAAAGAAGAAGGAAGACGAGGAGGAGGAGGAGGAGGAGCTGCATAACTTGTAGAGGAAAAAAATTAGAGTTCATTTCACTTAAGTTGGAACATTATTTCTGATATTAGTACTAAGTTGGAATTTAATAAATAGCATTGATTTCAAGCTATATCTTCTCTTATATTTGTTCATAAACTCACAAACTTGAGCATATAACAAAACAATCTGAAAATAAGCAATATAAAAATTATAAGTTTTACTTATTTTATTTGATACTAGGGATTGAACCCAAGTGTGTTCTGTTGCCATGGTATACTCTCAGCCCTATTTTATTTTTTAATTTAAAACAAGGTCTTGTTAAGTTGCTGCGGCTGGCCTTGAACCAACAAACCCCCATCTCAGCCTCCCAAGTACTAGAATTACAGGTGTGCACCATCATGGCTGGCTGGTTTATGCGATTTTACAGCAATAATATATTAGGCAACTGATTCTACACCGAAGTGTGGGGGGGGGCAACTTTGAAGTACAAAAGAAGCAAAAAGTGGAAATGAAATGCTTTAGGAGACAGGATGATAAGAGGGTTCCAAGTTGTGAATTCAAATCCTTTGCAGTCAAGACAATTTTCTCAAGATGTGACTGGAATGCAAAAATTAGACCCAGCTCTGACCAAACAATAAAACACATTCTTGACAGGTTGGGTCAATAAAGAGACTCTGCTGGGCGATACTGTGAGACAGGCGATATCACGAGTGGGGCGGAGTTTCCACACTACGTAAACTTTAAAAGGAAGGGCATTTGCTTTCTAGCGTGGGAGGAGCTCGGAGGTCTTCACGAGAGGTCCAGCTCCTATCCCCGGGGGAGACCGCATTAAAACCATTTTC
Source organism: Muscardinus avellanarius (assembly GCF_963383645.1). Taxonomy (NCBI): domain Eukaryota; kingdom Metazoa; phylum Chordata; class Mammalia; order Rodentia; family Gliridae; genus Muscardinus; species Muscardinus avellanarius. Next base: position 56,039,850 of record NC_137786.1, on the reverse strand, counting down.
TTCTTGGCGCACCGGTCTCTCTCGCCTTTTTTATTGCACCTAAGTCTTCTAGTCTGATTTAGTTCACAAAATAACGCACCGTCGAATAGAATTTCTTTTGCTTCTATAACTACAGTCATGTATCATCATCTTTCCTTTTGAAAGAAACAATGGCCAATATAATCAAGAGTACAACCTAATGGAGACATTAAGGTGCAAAACAGTGACTCATGCCCAGGAAGCTATTATGAGAGTCTGAGTTATAACACTGCCAACAGGCCAAGTGAACAAGGTCAGGCATAGTCAGTAATCCAGGCCCCAGCCCCAACATCTATAGCTACCACTGGGGTCAATAAAACACGTTTAAATGTTTTGGAATTCAGAGTAATTTTCAGATTTCTGAATTTTTTCAACCAAGAGATACACATGGAGCATCCTTACAAATTTTCGGACACTACCAAGGTCAATTCACAAAGGTGAGAACATCTATGTCAGAGCTGCTACAGAGGTTGCTGCCAGGGTGTTCTGTGGCTTTGTTTAATCTCTCTCTTAGGACTCTGCTCTCTGTGCAGTGTCTATAAAATTTATATCCTTTTATCTCTTCAACAGAAGATAGATGCAAAGGAATTAAGAATGGTGGCCAGTGGCTACTAAAAGTGATAAAAGGAGGTATCTGTGCTCTATTTCATCTCACACTGAGCTAAACAGGAAGCCCACATGATCAAGGTTCCTAGCAAGCACAGAAGGTCCCATGAAGGGGGCAGGTAAAGGATGGATAATTCAAGTCACCTTCATATCCCAGCCCAAATATCCAGACCTACAGTGTAGGCAGATGCCACACTCAGCGGTTCCCTTCCATGACAGCTTCCTGGATGAGCCTGCGAGTCCTGTAGAGTACACCCCTTGCTCTTTTCTCCTATTTTGTGGGCAGAGGGGACCGTGAGACTGTCCTTTCCATACTTGCGTTACCACACTGCAGTCATGTTGATCCTCTGGCTGCTTTCTATATAAGTCCAAGAGGACCCTGAGAGGAGGAACAGAATCCTAATCTTCATCTCCCCAGCACCAAGCCTAGTTCTCAGAAGAAAAATGACTGTTGAGTAAATCACAGAACACAAAGGCGCCATCACTGGGGTAAGAAATGGGTAGCAACAGGGCAGACCATGAGGACCACGATGTCTACAGCATGGGTCTGTATCAGGATCCACAACAGGAAAAATTTAAAGCCCACAAGGAAGAAAAAGTAAGACAAACTGAGTGATTTCCAGAGAGGGCTGGGAATGCAGTTCATCCATGACTTTTACCTAGAAACTGTGCTAGGCTCATCTAAGCCCTTTTGCTTGTAAAGTGCAGAAAGCCACCCTGCACATGGAAACTGTAAGTCCAGGAGAGGGGCTACAATGTACTGTCAATGAGAGAGTGAGGAAGTCTCTTCCACGCAGACATAAGGACACACAGGCTCAAAAGCATCCCAAATCTAGAAGGCCAAAGCAGCAGGTTATAAATGCTAAAAGTTAAAACAGAGATAATAAGTCCTCTGGATTTTGGGAAACAGGCTGATCATCTTTTGAGTCTCAAAATATTCTTATCCCTCATGTTCCTGCCCCATAGACATCGTCCTTTATCTCTGGCCACAGTGGTCTTCCCAACTTTTATGAACTATCATTAGGAGCACTCCTTGAGTTAGGAAAAGGTGCTACTGGGGGAGGAACTCTAGACCTAGAATCTGAAAAGCCGGTGCAAGCCTCACCATTCCCTCAGCTCTTGATTCTTTTTCTGTCCAAGAGATGTAAATGTGTCCCTATGTTTCCTTCACAAGGGTCATTGATGATCACAATAAAAGTGAGAGCATGCACACCTTTATGGCTGCCTATGCTTCCTCTGGCTGCTGTTACAGATTACCACCAGCCAATCCAGTGGCTTAAAAAAACAGACTCATTCTCTCACGGTCTGGAAGCCACAGGTCTGACATTCATATCAAGAGGCCACAATCAAGGTGGAAAGAGGCCATGCTTTCTCTGGAGGCTCCAGGGAGAATCTGTATCCTGTCTCTTATAGCTTCTCTATGTCAAATCTCCCTCTGTCTCTTTTTTTATAAAGACATTGTTATTGGATTTAGGTCCCATGAGGATAATCTCTTTATTTCAAAATCCTTAAATTAATCACATCTGCAAAGAACCTTTTCCCAAACTCAGTAACATTTACAGGGTCCAATAGGATCTGACATCTTTGGGACCACCATTCATCCCATTACAAGAAGCAGTTACATCATGTGTTAATAAATGTCAGATGAAGTCTAAGTCAGGAGGATTGCAGGTTCAAGATCAGTCTTAGCAACTTAGGGAGATTCTCAGCAGCCCAGTAAAACCATGTTTCAAATAAAAAAAAAAAAAAGGCTGGGGTTGTAGCTCAAAGTGGAATGCCCCTGTATTCAATCCCCAGTTAAAAAATGTGTTAATGTACAATTCTTGCCTCATATTCTTCTCATACTTCTCATTATCTCAGATAGAATAAAAATTCTTTGAAGGGAGGATGCAACTCCTGTACTTTTTAAATCCCAGGAAGGCTTTTAAGGCATTATGTATAGAACAAATATTATTTTTCATTCAGAAAATAAACCCCTATTGTACTAAATTTTTAGTTTCAAGCACTAGATTCCATGCAACAAATTCTAACACAGTGAAATATTTCTGCTTTTCTTAATTTCTAGCATAGCCAGATCTTCTATTCAAAGAAGCTGGAGGAAGAGGAACCTCATCATAAGATCATCCAGTGTCAACTGCCAATCGCTTGCAGCCAATGTTGGGTTTGCAATGCATTGTTAGCAGCAGTTCCAAGGCCTCCAGGATTCAAGGGCAGGGGAAGTCTAGACAGATGACCATGAACCTCTTGCAGTCAGTCTGATTCATTTTGGTGTCAAGAAACAGAAAGGTAGCTGGGCATAGTGGCGCAGGCTTGTAAACCCAGTCATTGGCAGGCTGAGACAGGAAGATCTGGGTTCACAGCCAGCCTTAGCTACTTAGTGAGGCCATCCTCAGTTTACTGAGACTTTGTTTCAAAATAAAGAATAAAAAATCAGGCTAGGGATGTAGCTCAGAGATAGGATGCCCCAGGGCTCAATTCCCTGCACCATGAAAAGAAAAGAAAAAAGAATGGAAAGAAAAGAAAACAGAATCAGAAAGGCAGCAGCAGCTAATCTAAATGAGCTTGATGTAGGGCCAAAACAGAATAAATTAATTCATTCACTTCTTCAACAAGCATTGGTTAAGGATGTACTATGAACCAGATACTAGGGTAACAGGTGAATCCAGTCAACTTGTAGATTTCATCCTAGTTGGACATGATAGCCAACAAAAAAATGAACAAATGTTCTGTATCCAGTGGAGATACACTCTGCAGGAAGTAGGAAGTAGGGAAAGGGGGTGTGGTAGTGGTGCTCAGAGTGGCTGGGGAAGGCTCCTCTGCTGCAGTAACATTTAGTACAGACAGTAAGGAAGCGAAGGAGAGAACATTTGGGTACCATGTGGGTGTTCTCCTAGCTGTTCTGGAAAGCTAGAACATCTTGTTGTGCTAGGAAATGAGGATGTGCTCAAAGACTAATAGGGTCATGTCAAAAGGACCCAAGAGTCAGCATAAATGACTTACCACTGGTGAATTTTAGGGCAACATGATTACCAAAAGAGAGGTACAGAGTGGTCATGATTATGTACTCAATTAAAATTTTTCTATTTCCATTTTTTAAAAATGTATGAGTCAATAGTGATATTCATAAAAATGAGGGAAGAGGAAGGAAAGAAAAATCTTTAAGAATACCAGCTAATAATAAAGTTAGAAAATTGTGACAATAATGTAATAATTAATTCAAACAAGGTCATCAATGAATGCAAAGTGTGCTGAGTGAAGTCTTACTGGGAAAATGATATTCACATAGATTCAAAGAACCACCCTACATATTATTTAATAAAGCAAAAGGGAGAGTAAATGGAAAAAAAATCTTTCAGATACCAAGTTTTGGTTTCCTAATGTGATGCTGTAGGAGGGACATTCCTACCTGTTCTCATTTAACCTGAGTCTAAACACAAAGAAACCATCAGACAAACTGAGATTGTGAAATAGTCTAAAAAACAGGGGCGAGAATTGGATGAGGGCTAACTGGGTGATGTGTGCATGTATGCCTCCACCATCTCGCATTCCATTAAGATGTATGACTACGCCGCATTTGGGAGGCGGAGACAGGAGGATCGCACAGGTTCGAAGCCAGCCGCGGTGGCTTAAGAGACCCTGTTTCCAAATAAAAAAAAGTATAAAAATGGGTCTGGGAGTGTAGCCTGGAGGTAGAAGGGTTTCCAGGAACCCCAGTACCACCAAAAAAAAAAAGATGTATGACTATAATGAGCCAATAAAAAAATGTTTTAAAAAGATGTATGATTGCTATGAACCAATAAAAAATAAAATAAAAAAACAGTACCAAGTTTCAGTAGAGGGCTCTTAAAAGAAGAAAACTAGATGAATTTCCAAATTTAAGGAGACTAAAGAGATATTGACAACTTACTAGAATATATGCTTTTTTTGGTAATTGTTTGTTTTTTTGTTTTGGCAGTGCTGGGAACTGAACCCTGGGGCATCCTACCACTGAACTACATCCCTAGACCTTTTTCTTTTCATTTTGAGACAGTGTGTTCATCAGCTTTTCATTGCTGTGACAAAAATACTAACAAGAACTACTTGGAGGAGGAAAAGTTACTTTGGTTAAGTTTCAGAGGTTCAGTCTATGGTTGGCCGGCTCTAAGGAAAAAACATCAAGGCAGCAAGATGTGGCCGAGAACAGCTGCTCAGCTCATGGCAGCTAAAATCACAGAGAGAGGGGAGGAGACCAGGGACAGATAAAGCTCCAGCCACTCTCCCCACCCTCAGTCATCTACCTCCTCCAGCCATACTCCACCTGTCTACATTTACCATCTAGCAAATCTAGTCAAATGATCAATCCATCGATGGATTTGTCCACTGATAAGAGCCTGATTCAATCATTTTTACCTGTAAATATTTCTGCATTGCCAAAACATCAAAACATGAGCTCTTCTAGGGGATAGTCCATAGCCAGGCCATAACAAATAGAATCTCTCTAACTTGCCCAGTCTGGTGTCCAATTTACAATCCTGTTTCAGCCTCTGGAGTATATAGGATTATAGGCATAAGCTACCAGGCCTGGTCTACATCTTGTTTTTAGTTAGATCTTAAATTTAAACTTTCTGGGCTATGGCATAGCTCTGATAGAACACTTGCCTGACTCCAAGCACTGCAACTAAACAAAGCTGGGTGTCATGGCGCACACTTGTAATCCCAGTACTTGGGAGGCTGAGACAGGAGGATCTCAGGTTCACGAACAGCCTAAGCTACTTAGTGAGGCTCTCTGCAACTTAGTGAGACCTGTTTCAAAAATAAAGAATAAAATATAAGGCTTGGGGTGTAGCTTGGAGGTTGAATGCTCCTGGCTTCCATCCCTAGTACCACACACAAAAATCTCTCACAGACTTATCTTTGGGGGGAACAAGAAGCAACTGAAGATGTTTAATATGAACCATATAATAATTCTCATTCTTATGGGAATAATCATAACCGTTTTATTATAACAAGTTGTGAAGAAGAATGTATCTGTTTCAGAAGATTTACACTTAAGTATTTAGGGATTAAGTGTCTGAATGTCTAAAAATTACTCTCAAATAGCCCAGCAAAGAAAAAATACATATATGATTACATTAATAAAATATATATATTTAATACATACAGGGAATGAAAGGGAAGGAAGAGAAAAGAAAAATAAATGTGCCAAGTGTTAACAGGTGAATCAGGAGAATATGCTGTTAATTATATTATGTTCTTCCAACTTTTTTTTTTGAAGGTTGAAATTTTTTTAAAAATTGAAGAAGCAGAAAGAGAATGGTCTAGGGAAGCAGGATGATGAGGATGCTGGGCACTGACATGGGAATAAGCCTGGAGTGGCCAAGAGAAGGCAGAGTCCAGTGGGACCACAGGGACAAAGAACCAGGCAGTAGGAGGCCGGTTCATGGGAGGTGCTGGGGCAGCCCCTGGAGTGTCCCAAGCATAGGAGAGCGCCTTACACTCCTCAGAGATGACAGATCGCAGGAAAGCAGAGGTTTACCACGAGGAGGAATGGAGGCCAGGAGGCTGACAGAACATCTAAGGATGAGAGACAACAGCTCCAAGGTGTGGAGCAGAGGTGGTGAGCCGCACCCACTGCAAAGGTAGGCCCGACGGTACGTCCCAGTGGGTGACATGCCCCCTCCCTCACATGCATGCATATACTAAAAAATTTGAAAAGGGGAAGAATTACAGATGACTTTTGGACTGAGAACATGATTCGGTTGGATGGTGCCAAGTCTGTATTTTATATAAAGAGAAGAGAAAAAAACAATTCCAGTACCACAGCAAGGAAATAAATGTGTCTCTCATTTGGAGATACATCTAATGATTCAGCTAAGTAAACAGTCATGGGGGAAAAAAGTTGAAAAGCATAAGAATCCATGAAATTCTGCTTATCTCCTTTCCAGCCAGGCCCATCAGCACAGCTCTCCTGTTCCGTAATATCTCATTATTCACTGTCGCTTTCAATTAACATACGCAACACGCTCAAGACCAAGGTCAGGTTTTGTAGTTCACTTTGAGTGCTAGGTTTCCAAAACAATGTGAAGCTCATAATGACAATAAAACAGAACCCTCATCTTGGAACACTTCAAAATGTTACCTAATTAATTCTCATAACACCTCCAAGAGGTATTATTATCCATGTTACTGCTGGAGAAACTCGGGCATTTTTTTTTTAAAGCTCTGCGTTTGTATTCTCCCGAAACACCTCTGCAATTCACATTATCATTGCTATCTCATGCTTTCAAGGAAAATCACAACTTAATTCTCTCATCAACAGGGTGGGTGTTAATGGCTGTATCCACATTTTAAAGATGTAGGAAACGGGTTTTTCAAAGTGATGCAAAATGTCCCTTTTTCTAGTTTTATGAAGAAACGTAGGACAAAGCCTTCTCTGTAGAACACACACACACACACACACACACACACACACACACACACAGACCCTCACATGCAGAAAAATATTTTTTTTCCATTTGCTCCAAGATCTAGCAGGTAAGAGATAACGGGGAAGGCTCCATAAAGTAATTTCAATATAGTCTAAAAACCAAAATTTCAAAAGTTGGTGAAGTAGTTATAATATTTGACACAGAAAAGACTACATGGAGGGTTGAATACTCTGAGTTCCTAGGGCCAGAGGAGTGTTTAATAGAAGGTAGTACAAAGAAAATGTTCTGGCTCCTTCAAATAGGATTGTGGCTTCTTCTTCAGAACTAGAGGGGCTGATCTCCTGATGGGGCTCCAAGGACCCTCTGAGCGTCACAGCCCTGGTGAAGCCCCCATCCTGCCAGGGCCGTGGCAGGCGAGCCCTCACTGAATAGCCAGTCTGCTCAGCTTAGAGCAGTGTGGATCTCAGAGCCACTGGGGCCTCTGGTCTGGTTTCCAAATGAACCCAATCTGACTCTCACTGTATCATGTAGGCTCTACCTAAAATAAAATTTTTAAAAAATTAAGAAAGAAATGTAGGGTATCCCAAGGCAAATCATTCTCCTCTCCCCATTTGCGCAGCCAACAGAGAACTGAAATGTGTACAGAGAATCAAGGAGAGATGCTCCAGACTGAGGGGATCCCCTGTAAATGAGTTATTTTATTCTGAGAGTAAACCTAAAATGACTGCAAGCTAAACATGTAGGAAATGTGGATGGTGTTGTCCTCTGCCTGTACAGAATAGGAACATGCTCCCCAGAGGCCTGAGCGAGAACCAAACTGAGCTATATTCCAAACACTGGGAAAGACACATCATTTGCTGTTCAAGCTTGGAGGGTTTGAAAGAGAAAGAGGGGTGCTTAATAATCACACTGGGACAGAGGCATAAACCAACCCAAAGCTGGGCAAAAGAGATGTGTGGTCACTCAGGACCACGTCTTAGATTTTGCATCTGTAAAATCAATCAGTACCTGCCTCCCAGGCACAGAGTAGAACTATGTGAAGCACCAAGGACAGTGCCAGGGTCACGGCAGCCCTCTCCAAACACGAGAAAGCAAGCCACTGTATAAGCAAATGTGTGTGTGTGTGTGTGTGGGGGGCAGTCGTGTTGCCTTCTTAACCAAGTCAAGAGTCCAAACAGAAAACTGGACGTGAACAGATGAACACTGGAGTAAAAAGCATGAATCACGGTGACAGACGACAAGTGCCAGGGCAGCTCTCAGGGCCTGGAGCACGTCCACTGCTATGCAAGTAGTCCTCAGGCTCGCAAGGACTGGTGCGCTCCAGTGGCCCCAGAGGCCTGGACAGCTCTGCCTGCTACGTGACCTCACAAGACTCCATCTTCTAGGTAGGCTCTGCAGCTGTATAGACGAGCTTATGATATGCATTCAAAAAAGATGGAAGGAAACTATCCAAACATCTTTCAACAGCAAGTTTACTATATGCATCCTTCCCCATTACTGTGTACTGGATGAAGTCTGCTCCCACCCTACCCTCTGTCCCTCTGGAGTACTACAGACACATCATCTCCTCCTTCCGTTGCATTCTTACAAGAAATGGAAGTCTCCCAGTGGTGGCATCTGCTGGAACCAGGCGAGGGTGGGGCGGAGAGAAGTGCCAACCAGCCTGTCCACGCCTCCCCTGCCATCATTCCAGTGATGTCTGAGAATGCCAATCTGCCACCACGCCCACACGGCCAGCACCACACAGTGTGCATCATCCAGCTCATCTGCTGAGCGTTGTCACTCCTTGCTGGCTCCACACTACAGATTTGGTGCTAAATAGCAATTCAGAAATAAGACTCAGGGATGCAGAAGGCAGTTCATTAAACCATCACATTCACAAAAGCACAGGAGCTGGTTTCTGCAGAGTGCAGAGAAGTTACCATCTGGTACTAGCTTCTTCAGAGTTTGTTAATTGTTCTCCAAGAAATGGTGGGGAGTAGAGAGACTAAAAAAAAGGCAAATGGTCCCCAAAAGTCAAGGAAACTAAAAGGGTTTAGTAGTCAGTTGACTTTCCCACCGTTCCAGGTTCCCAGTGAGAAGGAGACCCCAAATCATCACATGCTGCCATGTGTTTGGTAAATACTATGTCTGCTCTTCACCATGGCAACAAGTGAAATGAGGGGAATCAGGCAGCTGTGCATACCGGGCAGCCTTCCCAGCAGCAGCAGGACAAATGCACTCGCTCTGGCAGAAGAGCTAAGTACTACTGTCCTAGCCTGGCTTAAGAGACCCTGTTTCCAAATAAAAATATAAAAATAGGCCTGGGAGTGTAACCCAGAGGTAGAAGGGTTTCCCGGAACCCCAGTACCACCACCAAAAAAAAAGTACTACTGTCCTTGGTGCCCTCCCCATTATGGTACTGTCCACCTTCCCTACTTACTACTCCCAAGACCACCATATGCCCCCTCCTCAATACTACAAAGCTATCATAGGTACCATCAGAACCTACTCTCCTTATGTTTTAACTATGATAGAGGGTTTGCAGGTGAAGACGACAGGGTCCAAGAAGCTCATAGCCTTCCCCGATCACAAGGCTCGTATGTGTTGAAGATGCTGACATTGACCAAACCATTAGGACTCAGTCTTCTGGGGTCACAAACTCAAATGCCTCCAGGGCAGTCAGGGGACATGAAGGAAGGAAGGTAAGTAGAGTCTGTGCTGGACTGGAGAACTGGATTATTCAAGATGGAAAGCACAGTGGTGACCCAGCCAGAGACAGCATTTCACCAGAGTTAACACAGACTCACTGAGGGGTTGCATTCTTCCAAAAGTAATCCCTACTTAGAATTCTCTTCTGGCTGCAAAGTATATTCAGCCAACAACAACTAATGAATATATCTAGTGTGTAGTACTTATGCCCTTAAATTATGATGGGGTTACAGCCTAGTAAAAACAGATTTGAAGCCAGGTACAGTGGCATTTGCCTATAATCCCAGTACTTGGGAGGCTGAAACAGGAGGATCATAGGTTTGAAGCCAACTTTAGTAATTTAACCAGACCCTTAGAAACTTAGTGAGAACTTTTCAACATTAAAAAAAAATGGCTGGGGGTATAACTCAGAGGTAGAATGTCTCTGGGTTCTATCCTCAATATTAAAAACAAACAAAACAAACAACCCCCCCCACACACACACATTTAACCTCCCCAACCTACTGAACTTCACAGCTTTACAACACAGCACACAGAAGGGTCTCGGTTGTTCTGATCTCTGTGCTGACTGGGAGCTGCGGCTCGCTGCCACTGCCCAGCATTCCAAGGAGTATCTCCTGCATATCACTAGCTTAGGAAAGGATCAAAACTCGAAATCCAAAGTATGGTTTCCCCTGCATGCTTATCACTTCAGTACTGTAGGAGAGTTGGTAAGCTGTCAAGTTGAACCATTGTGAGTCCAGGACTGTCTGTCTATGCACATCGTTGCTGTGGGTGTCAGGAAGATGACAATAAGCAAGCCGGGATGGCTTGTGCCACATGGAGCTTATGGTCTACCTACCTTTTCTCTTCTGTGTGTGATCTGCCATGATGTCTACTGTAGTTTATCCTAGCAAAGCACAGTCTTTATTTCCTCTGGGGCTTAGCTTTCATTGATCATGCCTTTTTACTCTGGCCTTGGATCTTGCTTTATTTATAATGGCTACTTGTCCAGTGTTTGTATTTTGATGGCTATAATTTATTATTTATGGACTCAAACACAAGCCCTACCCTCAGGGTGTCAGAATCCCACTCTCAAAACACAAATAGCACATAACTGTATGTGACGTTTGGAACACTGGTAAAAACATCAGGAAAGCCTTGAATCCTGGGCAACAACACAGCCATTCATTCACTCAATACATATTTAGCAAACCTCTCCGGTGTGCGTCAGGCACTATTTTAATATTGTGCATGCATGTATGAAAACAAAGACACTTTCCTCATGAAGTTTATAGCATGGTGGCAACACTCTTCTCTGAAACTAGCAAATTTCTTACCAACAACGTGGCATGTGTGTTTTCAGTGGCAGCTGAAACAGAGATAGGGATCTGAGGACGTAGGAAGAAATAGAACACCTTGCCTCTGCCAGCCCTGGCATAGCTGACTGTGTGTTTACCACCTTGAGACTCCAGGAACCAAATGGTGAGACAGAGACAACCCAAGGGAGAAGTAAAATAGGAAGAGCTCAGGAAGTGTAGCAGGTGCCCCATGGTTGCCAGCAGCCTGGGTGTGTGTGTAGGTGGGGGGGAAGTGGAGGCACAAAAGACCATCACTGTTCCAAAACAGAAGTACCACCGCTGAGTAACAGGGCCAAGCTCCAGCTACTGACTGGGTCCCTAGTGAGGACAAGGCATGCCAGGTGCCAAGACGGACACTGAGAACAAAACACAAGGTGAGCCGGGTGTGGTGGTGCACGCTTGTAATCCCTGCGCTTGGGAGGTAGAGACAGGAGGATCACGCAAGTTCGAAGCCAGCCATGCTGGCGTAAGAGACCCTGTTTCAAAAATATAAAAATAGGTCTGGGAGTGTAGCCCGGAGGTAGAAGGGCTTCCAGGAGCCCCAGTACCACCAAAAAAAAAAAAAAAAAAAAAAGATGGCTTCCTCGGGGAATCTTATTATCTACACACGGTCCAGAGTACGAGCTGGCACAGGGAAGTCCCATATCATTCATAAGGCGCTGATGACACCAGTGCATGTATAGCTCCCAGTGATAGTCTACGTCAGGGAACTGGGGGTCGTGGGGCATTCTGAGAAGCTGTGGCTGCTTGGGAAGGGGTAGAGGGAGAGCGAGCATCGACTCCACTGGAAGTCCTGAAGGGGTTCTCTGTTACATTGGTGGCTGATCAAATGAGATTTGGAATATGTTTATTGGTCATGAGGCAAGTATGTATTTTGCCTCTTTCTCTAGTCAGGCTTGAAGATTTAAGAACAAAACAAAACACTGTCAGGATTGCAAGACAGAAGGACCTCTGGGAATCAGGTGGTCTGATCCTTCGTCAGTGCAGAAGTGGCCTCTGCATCTTTCTAAGTGAGAACCGGGTCTCCCTGAAACTGACGTTCTGGTGAGGAAGTCCACTGCATGTTCAGAAAGCTTCCTTAAAAATTCCTCTTCTCCTACTGAGCCCAAATGCACCTCGCGGGAACTTCCATGTGGCAGTGCCGGTCTCATTCCACGGCCACACATCACATGCAGCCGCTCTGGGAGCTGCAGACCTCGGCTTCTGGCTGGCCTTCAGGAAGCCTGACCTGGAGGAGGCCATGGAGCCCCAGTGGAGATGGCGCTGACTCAGATCTCAGCACAGCTGCCTCCAGGGCTTCACAGTGAATGGAATAGAATCTCCCATCGCCATATTTAGAAATCCCATGTGTCAGCACCCGAAAAGGGCAGTCCTGTCACTCTTCCCCAGGCCTGCAAGCCACACCCACAAGAAAAGAAGGAACAAAGAATTGGATCCACTGCAGTCAATAAAAAAGAAAAAAAAAACTAGACATGAATTATTAACCTGCTTTTTTTTTAATGTGAAACAAACATCTTTAGATTTTGCAATTTATAGTATTGGGATATGCTATCAGAGAAACTCAATTCCAAGCACTAGACCAGATAACCTTACCTAGAACTGTCCCCGGGGTATTCAAGGCCAGACATGGCACATTAGGATTACATTTCCCCTCCTCCCTACAACTCTTCTCTTTGGGGTTCTAGTCAAGTCCATGATGTTGAAAATCTCAGTTAGACAGTTCACTGAAAATGATCACCCACACACCTGGCTCTGGATGGCATTCATTTCCATGAGAAAGACTGCTAGCTCTTTACCAAACTCACTTCTTCTCTTCCTAGGTCTAGGTAGGCCATATTTCTTTTGGTGTGCCCACAATACTACATTCTAGGCAATGGAAGGTAGGCAATGTCAGTGGGTGCGATGTGTCCCGTTCAGCTCCAGTAATGTCACAGGCCAGGTCCCGTCAGCCACATGTGGATGCTCAGGCAACCCAACCTTGAAACCTAAAGGTTAAAGATCCCCCTAAACTCTTCAGTGACCACATGGAGCACACTCATCCTCAAAACCTTTATCCAGCCGGGCATGGTGGCGCATGCTTGTAATCCCTGCTCTTGGGAGGCTGAGACAGGAGAATCGCACAGGTTCGAAGCCAGCCTCAGCTACTTAGTGAGACCCTGTTTCCAAAAAAAATATAAAATAGGTCCGGGAGTATAGACCGGAGGTAGAAAGCCTCTGGGTTCCACCCCTAGTACCACCAAAAAAACAAAAAACAAAAACCCTTTATCCATGTGGCACATATGACTCTGCTGCGTTTGAACCATTGCACATTTATTTGGTGGCTGATTTGTTAGCAGCAACTGTAACTACTCATCTTCTACTTCTCACTCATCCATTTATTCATTAATAAACCTTTCTCAAATACTTCATTCCATGCACTGAGGGAAGCACAAGGGAAATAAAAATGACTTGAGGAGGTCGCAAGGTCTACCTAAACCAGCTAATTAAAATTCAGAGTGGATGGCTTAAGTTAGTCACAGTGGAAGGATGTAAGGCTTCATTTTTGAGTCCCAGAGTGGAGTTAAGCTACTAAAACGCTATATGCATTAATATCTTCATCTGTAAACAGAGGCAACATTCCATCCTGTCCCATAGTAGTGTCAGGTAGATTAAATTGAATGAAATCATGTATATAAACCACTGGGCCAACTATGAAGTACTCAACTTAATACATTTTAATTGTTCTAATTCAGGACCAGGATCCTAATTAGAGTTTCTACCAAACATCCAATATATTCTAATACTGTTAAGGGTGCATTTCCTCACCCTGACCTCAAAATGGTCATTTCCTTTTTTTTTTTTTTTACAACTCCTGAAAACTTAAAAAAATAAAAGTTAAAAATTTTTCTTAGCTTAGAATTGAAGGTTCTACATTGTATGGTCTCAAATCAGTTTTAAAATATACTATCTTTCTATAATTTTATAGTTTTCTTCTCATCCACTCACCTATATCTTAGCAGCTCATGTTATTTCTACAATGTATACATTGATACCTCTTTAATTTTTGTTCCTTTGTCTAGTTTTGTTTTTCACCTCCATTTCTCTAAGACTTAGTCCTTAAAATTTTCAAGGTTCAGCTCAAACCCAAATTCCTAAGACTTTTGGCTAAAACACTTTTCCCTGTACTACCACAGCATTTGTTGAACTCTCTCTTCCCCTCCACAAGGAACAGCATCTTCTGCCTGAATAGCATACTATGTTCAGCAAGGGAACAGAAAAGGAAATTTGAGTATTTAATGAAGACAAGTTGCAATAGAGGAAAAAGTTCAAAAGACATTTCAATTTCTTGCAAGTGAATCACCAAAAACTCACAAATTATAAGAGCAATGGAATTCCCCAGATAGAGATCAACTATTGCTATTGCTTTAGGGATGATTATATTGTATTCAGAGGATTCTTTATAAAAGCTCTTACATAGAACATTCATGTTGGAAGCAACTTTTATAATAATAAATATAATCCCATCAGCAGAAGAGTAGCACCAAAGTTCAAAGTCATTAATTCATTTCCCTAGTCTTTCTTCACAGATTTTATGTCAGCTTTATTTTAGAAATAAGGGAAAAATAAAATGTGTGAAACTATCCAACTGATGTCATCCAAAGTTTTTTTTTTTTAATGTTTTTGTCATACTGGGAATTGAACCCAGGGACATTCTGCCTCTGAGCTACAACCCTGGCCTTATTTTATTTTTATTTTGAAACAGGGTCTCACTAGGTTGCTGAAAGTCTCACTAGTGAGAAACCTGCAATTCTCCTCTCTTAGCCTCCTAAGTACTGGAATTACAGGTGTGTGCACATTCAAAGCTTTTTTTTAAACTGGGGATTAAATCCAGGGGCATTCTACCTCTGAGCTACATCCCCAGCTCTATTTTATTATTTTATTAACTAATCAATTTTATTTATTTATTTATTTATTTATTTATTTATTTATTTATTTATTTATGGTACTGGGGATGGAACCCAGGGGAATTTTAACTCCAAGCTACACCCCCAGTCCTATTTTTTATTCTTTATTTTGAAATAAGGTCTCACTAACTTATAGAGGGCCTCACTAAGTAGCTGCAGCTGGCCACAAACTTTCGATCCTCCTGTTTCAGCCTCCCAAGTACTATGATTATAAGCATGCACCAGCATGCTCAGCTCTCCAAAGCTTTTAAGACAGTATTTTTTTAAGGAACTAACCATGAGTGGCATGGTATTATTATTATTATTATTATTATTAATGTATATATGAAATATAGTATTTCTTAATAAAGAATAATTTAAGTTGCCCTTCCCATCAAGTAAAAGTTTCATTCTACCTTTTTTCTCCTTACAATAAAAAAAGAAAAACATGGATGGATGCTATATATCAATTAGATATAGAGAGAATTGCTATATTAATAAATAACAAATTTGTGAAAAGTCTTAGAATATATGTACTATTAGGGTTTTCTATCATAGATTCTTATAACAAGCTATGCTAATATGCAAGAAAAGTTCCTTGGTAAAATTTTTCTAATGAACAGAGATAATTTTCAGTCAGACTCTAAATGTATGTGTGTGAGGGGGTATATTAATAGAAATTTTTAAAAAGACTTTAAAAGTATAAACCTTTTTCTACATGATTAATACTTAATTCTGTAAATAATAGTAATATCAAATACTTGTGGCATCAGATACTATGATATTTTTACATGAATTACAATATGTTTTCAAGAAACTCTAATAAATTGCATTGTTATAAGGGATGGATACAAATGTATGAAATTTAATGCAAATGATTTCCTAAGAAAGTAATGTGAAAAACTCTAATAGACATACAGACATCAAACACTGAAGCACCCACGACCAAGTAAAATATTCCTAAGATGTGCTACATGAATTAAGTACATTTTTTTCTCAGTGAGTCTCTAAGTCACGGAGTAAACACTTCAACCAGCTTCCTTACTCTCTACCTTAACTTGAGTTGAACAACAAAAAGCCAACAGTTGGGTGTGCATCCCAGAGTTCAATATGGGAGGTGGGCCCTGGGGGCCACAGAGAGACAAAGAGGCGCCTGGCAGGACCCATAGGGTGCTTACCTCCAAAAGTGAAAAGCGAAGAGAGGGCTACAAGGACTGCCTGGACTGGATGGGGTTGGACTCAGGCTCCTTGGAGTGAGACTGAAAGTTAAAATAATGTCATTCCAAGTGGGAGAAAGGATTGTGCAAAAATAGCACAGCCTGTTGAAAGGATTGTATTCCCCTTCAGGCCAGAATGGCCAAGACATGATTATCAGTACCACCAGGTAATCATCTAACTGCCTGTTCCTTTTCAACTCTAAAATACAGAAGACTTCCTGCTGCAATTTACATTTTAAAAACTACAGTTGTCCTGTCGATTTGAGCTTTCTCTTCATTACAAAACAACTTGGAAGATACCTTCCACATGTGATTTTTGTATCAAAGAAAATCTGGTAGCATTTTATATGGAGCCAGCTCTCTTCCAGATTAAGAACCATTGGTAAATCTGTAGCAGAACTACAGACAATGCAAGTGAAAACTCAGGTTAAATGCTGTAGTTTTTAAAAAGCAAAGCAACTAACATTTTCATATGAGATACATATTTTTTTTAGGACTTTGTAGGGAAAAACCAAGTCTTCCTTATAAACAAAGACCTAATATCACATTTTCTAATCCCCAGGAACAATGATTTTACATGTAGCTATAAATTATTTAACCTTTCTGAGCACTGGTTTTCAAATTCAAGCCTCAGTGGATCATTGTGATACATGCCCCACACCAACTGATCCAAGCCACCAAGCATACTTAGTAGCCAATTCTCAAGTATTTATCTTGGGTGATGGAATAGAGCCCACTTATCTTTTATTCCTTTGATCCCATGTCTCTTCTCTGTTAGGGAGACAACAAAACTTAAATGAGATACTTTCCCTATAGGGATTTTGCCAATAGGTCTATGCAAAAATGAAGCTGATAATAGTCAATTCCCAGTGATTTTTACAGGGCAGAATACAACTTAGAGTTAGTTATTCTTTTCAACTCTTAGGCTGAAGAAGGAAGAGACACTTCTTTACAAAGTGGTATGTTTCTTAAAGAACATTCTGCCTTTCCACTGGACAATGGCTCCTGGGGACATCATGTTTTCCTTCCATGGAGAGCAGGATCCTGTAACAGCTGTAGAGGCTATCTCAAGATGGCTGTCCTTCATTAGCTGGCAATGGCAGCCAAAATAAAATTCAAGCTCACCATCATTTGCAAATTTTTAATGCCATCCTTATCTCCCATTATATGGATACTTGAGAGTTGGCTGTGTTTGTCTTAAATGAAATATAATTTTTGCTTAAATATTTCAATTTATTTAATAAGGTATTTTAAAGGTGTTTCTGATCTCTTCTTAAACCATTCTCTAGTTTGGTGCCAGGACCTGGTAAACTAGGGAACTGGTCTCTTTATGCATTGCAAGAACACTAAGAAGCTGCTGCTCTTAAACATGCTATACTCGAATTTAACAGCTCATTGGAAAGCTCTCAGGAATGTCTGCTGATATAGCCATCATGTTATCTCAGTACTGTACAGTCTTATCTCTCCCTTCCTGTTCTGAAGCAGGCATGCCTAGGCACTGACGCCACTCCTGTCTCCAAGCATAAGTACTTATGATGTGTGCTATGAAGTTTCCATGAAGCAAATTCTATCCTTACATTAAAAAAATAAAATACAATAAAATTTAAAAACATACTTTTAAGCCGGGCATGGTGGTGCATGCTTGTAATCCCAGCATTCAGGAGGCTGAGACAGGAGGATCGCGGTTCTCAGACAGCCTCAGCTACTTAGTGAGGTCTTTTGCAACTCAGTGAGACCCTAGTTTAAAATAAAGAATAAAAAAATAGGGCTGGGAGTATAGCTCAAAGGTAGAATGCTTCTGGGTTCCATCCTCAGCACCACACACACACACAAAAAAATAAAAATAAAAAACCTTCATTTCCTGTAATTGGAAAACTGGGCATAGGCAATCAGTATGTCATAAATTTCTGTATTAATTAAGGATTTGTTAATTTCTGAAATATTTACTGGGCATCTCACAGATAGGATTTTCATTTACAAAACAGGGATCAAGCCGGGCGTGGTGGCGCACGCTTGTAATCCCCACGCTTGGGAGGCAGAGACAGGAGGATCGCGCAGGTTCAAAGCTAGCCGCGTGCGCTGGCTTAGGAGACCCTGTTTCCAAATAAAAATGTAAAAATAGGTCTGGGAGTGTAGCCCGGAGGTAGAAGGGCTTCCAGGAACCCCAGTACCACCAAAAAAAAAAAAAAAAAAAAAAAAAACAGGGATCAAAATTTTCCCCATGTTATTAAAAACTCCGAAAATTCTGGATTACATCTACAAAGTATGAAATATGCTCATGTAATAATAACTCGCAACAACTGTGCCTATGGAATAAACTGTCCTGAAGAAAAACAGTAGTACTTTATGAGGAAATATCCAAAGGCTATTCCAGACATTTGGTCTGTGAGTCTTGAATAAGATTTCCAAGTAATTAAAATGTTATGCATTAAATCTGCCATTAATAAAATCAATGATAAGACTTTTCATTATAATATTTTTCTGGTGTGGTTAGGAGATGAATTTATTCAGAGTAGATTTCTTTGTGAATGAATATAATGTTAGCTATGAATAATTTTACATTTCAAGGTAAACAAAATGTTCAAAGCAAATTATATGCTAATAATACAGTTTAAGAGTGATACTTTATTCTGCTATGTAAGCTTCTCAGGTGAAAAAAATAATCCACTTTAAATGCACAATTACATCTACAAGGGTAGAGGCTAGACCAAGGAAGAGTGGTCTAATGCCAAATCAAAACCCAGGGTACCCCCTCCCCTGTGTCCAGCTGAATCCTCCGCCTGGTGTTATCACTGGCAAAGTCACGAAGCTTATGGCACATCTCAGTCTTTCAAATTACAAAATGGAACATTTGTTAACAGCTGAGTTTGTATTTTACAAAGTTACTTTGAGGTATCTCCTCTTAATGTGGGTGGACAAGATGCTGCAGAGGAAAGAAGGAAAGAAAAGCCTTAGTGTGGAATGATACCTCCTAAGTTAGTCCAAAGAAAACAAGGGTGCTGTAGAGCTTCCTGGTTCATCAAGGAAGAAGCCAAGCTGGAGGTCAAGGCTCCTGGGTCTCAGAGCAGTGCATCTCTCAGAGGCACACCTCCAGAGCACTAGGGAGAGGAGGGGCAGGGGTAAGAAGGAGCACCTGCCACTGAACCCACAGAGAAGGCAAGGGCTGGATGCTCGGGTGGGGGCGAAGATACGAAAGATAATTAGGGCAATGGGTAAATACTGTGTATATGCCACATCTAGCACGAAGATTCCAAGAGTGCTCTAACTTTTTATAAGTGAGCTCCTCATTAGTATAACGCCAGTATGTAGTTCCAGAGCTAAGCTTGATTTAAAGAGTACTGACTTCAGGATGTTGTGCTTTTATTAATTTATTAATTAAGGAAGTAATTCCTCTTATATGACACATCTATAGAATTCAAGAGGAATAATTAATATCAGAACTGGGCATGGTTCTCTGACTGCAGTCTTTTCCCGGAGGTGGTCCACCATACGGTTATTGGGACTGTACAGATTTCACAAAAACATAATTTCATATTTATGCCATAAATGAGGGGATATGTATATTTTTCTACCAGATTTATATCTCACTGTTTATTTTTTTAAGTGTACCAGCACATCCTAACCCACAGCTTCTGCATCTTTGACTAACAGATTTAAAATAAAAATTTGCTGACTCTTCCTGCATCACAGATGTCTAACTTCTGCGCCACAAATTAGATGTGGACATTTTCACACAGCTACATCAATTCAGAAAGCAGGGAGATGAGTTAATGGGTTAAAAAAAAAAAAACAGCTAAGCAAATACAGAGCTCAGCTAGGTAAATACCACGCATGCAGTGGCTGAAGGTTCTGCAGAGAGGATTCTAAATGTACTCCAGCTCATTAATATTCTGTTGCACTGATAAAACATGGATCACATCTAATGACTGTCACAAATAACCCTTCTCTTGTGCTCTAATCCATTGTAACGTTTCCTATTATTCATGGCAGACAGAGGCCTTTCTTTAGAAAGAGGCAGCATGAGGATAAACAAACAGTAAGAAAGGAGAAAAAGACAGATCCTTCCCGGCCTACTGATACATTCTTTCCACAATGAGCTGTTAAGATGTTTCCAGAACTGAGCTGTAGTAACTTTAAATATGCAGCAGCTCTTTGCTCTGACTGCAATGCAAAATGCTGGGTCTGGGTTTACACATTAGCTGAAACCAAATGCCATGCATTCAAGACCTGTTCTCCCACCACCTCACTGCAGTGCTCTCTCTGGCTGTCAGTACAAACAAATGCTAAATAGCTATTGGCCGCCACCGGAAAGCCATGCAGAAAGCATTAAAATATTAAAGACAGACAATACTTACTCCAAGGTCAGCCCCGGAATCTGTAGCCTTTCCCGCTGGGCTTTCATGGTTGTTATATGTTAACACACTCTATTGTAACCATGACACACAATCCCTGCCAGCGTCCCCGGTGATGACAGAGAGCCAAAAGGAACCTCTCTAAAGGACTGGACTAACAACCTCTCGAGGGGGAGGGGGATCCTGCAAGTTTGGGTCCTTCCACCTCTAGCGTAATCAAGAGCTGTCGGCGGCTTTTCGTCAGGTTAACGCGGTGCACGCTGCTCTGATTTCGTTAACGGAATGAGGCTTGCAGCTCTGCATATCAAGTAATTGGTTTCTAATTTTTTTTTTTTTTTAAAGAAAGTCGCTCCACTCAGAGACCCACTTTTCACCTCGGTGAAATGAAGAGTTCTTTTCACCATCAGACTGGAAGAAAAAAATAAATAAATAAAGCCACAGCGTCATACTTAAAAGAGTTTATCTTGGCAAACATCAGCCATCCCCCGCCTCCCTGTCATGCTCAGGAGCAGAATTTGGCCACCCTCAGGAAGCTGCGTTCACTCCTTCCTTGGAGTTAACAAAATCACTCATATGCCACAAGAGATGAGAAACGGTGCCAGACAAAAATAATTAGATTTTTTTCCTATATATGGCAATCATCAGAAAGAGGAATAAACTAAGTGTGTTAATTTGGGGGAAGGCTTTGAGGTCAGAACTTGCGTGAATCGGTGAGACCCTAGGATGGAGAAATACCAACTGAAAATGAAAGAGGCAAGAACTTGTGTTTTCATTTTTGAAAAGCTCATTTTGAAGAACATCTCAGTGCTCCCAAGCAATCTACTAGGAAGTAGGAAGGAAGGAGACAACATATACTTTGAAAGCCTGGAAGTTGCATCCTGTATTTATTCAAAGAACACAATCTTTTCACGGGTATTCACAATTTGGAACTAAGCGAACTTCTACTGCCGGGTATGGAGAACATATCTGACTCACTTCCTTTAATGCATTTTAAAATATTTTAAAATTTGGCAACGGCTGGTTTGTTGGGAAGAAATACTAGAACAGGTCAGAACTTTATCAAGGATTTTAATTTTCAAGTACTACAAGGATACACACACACACATCACCAAATTGGGTGAAGTGACATTTTAAGTAGTCATTTTTCAGAGGCCATGAAGTCAACTCCATCTTTCCACAGATGAAGATTCTGAGGCACACACAGTGAGAGGTGAGCTAGGGTGAGAGTCTGGTGTGGCTATTCCGGTGCCACATGTAGCTATTCATGTTGTGTCCTGCACAAGGTGGGTAGGCAGCGGGGAAAAGTGCTGCCTTCCTGCTTTGCCACGCCTGTGCCTGGGCTCTGGATTACCTCCCTGATTTGTAGGGTCCCATCCTCCTCCCCTTAAGGTCCCTGCATGTGGGACAGGAGGAGGAGCCCCGGAAGCCAGAAGTGGAGGTGGGGCAGACTCCAGATGTCTCCAGAGGACCAGCATTCTCCCACCTTGCTAGCCCCACCTCAAGACCTCTGCTACATAAATACCCTCACTTGCTTTCTTGGGTGTGACTCTGCTGACCTATAGCCCCATGCCCAATATCCATCTGCAGGCCTCATCCAGAAGCGACTATTGATTAAAGGGGGCTGGTCTCACACTCCTTTGCTGAATTTTGCCTCCTTTGCAACCCTCAACTCAATTTCAACATTACACCTAGTGCAAAACCTGGGACTCAATTTCAATGTTACATTCCCCACCCTATTTTTCTCTTTTTCATAGCATATCAGATCTGTGACATTCTACAGGACTACCTGCTTCTAACAGGTAGAAATGTATGTCTACAAAGACAAATTGGGCTGGTGGAGGTTTATGTGGCTGTGACATCAACTTCTTCAGTACTGGTTCACCAGAACTAATCAACTCTTCTACCTTTTAGAGGTAACAAATCCATACTGGGAATACAGTCATCAGATAGATGACTCCAGAGGAAGACAGACAGAAATATTAAAGATAACTGAAATTTAGAATGAAAAATCATGACAAGAAATAATAAAGAAATTATAAAGCTCAAAGGGTCAAGGATCAAGGTCAGGGTGAGGAAATGCAGGGTTGAAGGTCAAGTGTTACAGCTGGGTTATGAGAAAAAAAATGTCAGTTACTTATGTCAAAATATATAGATAAATTTTCAAAACTGCAAACATTTTAAGAAAGATTTTTTACCTCAGAAAACACATTAGGACATAATTCAAGAAACTTCTATACACAGACCTTAAGTGGACATCAGATCTATCTATCTATCTATATGTAGACAATATATATATATATATATATATATATATATATATCAAAATATTATATATATAATGTCTCTCTCTCTCTCTCTCTCTCTATATATATATATATATATATATATATATATATATATATCACAAAATATTTTTCCTTGGATTTCTTTCTTATATCCCTAATTTAACATATCCTGAATCAAACTTACTATCTTGCTCCCAACCCCGCCCCCAATTAACCCCCTGTCCAATTAAAGATATGTAGAATCTCACCACCCAGGTCACCTTGATCTGGGTGTGTGGAAAGATGATGTTGTGTAGACAGATGAATTTTACAAAACATCCATCTCTCCTCTTACTCCTTGGTGCCCTTTATATTTTCTGGGCCACAAAACTCCAGAGAGATATTACTGAGAATATATCACACTTTTGGCCAAAACCCTCTCACTTACAGCAGGAGCCAAAAAATCTGGTCCCAGATGGAATAACTGAAGGAAGGAAAACAGTGAGGGGCACCTCTGCAGGGTGCCAGAGAAATTGATTGAATTGAGCATTTAACCTGCGCCCCTGTGAACTGAACCTCTGAGATTGAGATGTGATTCTCATTATACAAGTATTCTCATTGGTAAGGAAAGCAGGAGGACAGATGTAGACAGTCACCACTTTCAAACCCAGATGACTCAGTGGATCTGGGTCATGGTCAGCAATGACTGCTGACGCCACAGAGAGGGACATGCTGGGCACTGTGTCTCTTAAGGGAATTAGTCTTATTATAAAGTCAGATTGCCCCTGGATTCCACTAAGCTTCTACATCAAAATATGAACCTACAGGGAATAATATAAGGCCAAAGAAATGTTAAACAATATAATAGAGTTTTGATCCGCAAAAGTGAGATATGAAAGTTAGAACTAATGGCTGCTTTCCTGAAAAATCTTTGAGAAAGAGAGTGAGAGCGAGCGAGCGAGCGAGAGAGAGAGAGAGAGAGAGAGAGAGAGAGAGAGAGACAGAGAGACAGAGAGAACCTAAAGACTAAAATCAACTTAAGCAACATAATTAATTGCAGCATATGAATATTTGTGAGTTCCAATGTCAAAAAAACGAAATGAACACATAATCAGACATTTAGAAGGTAAACAATAGAATGTAGATTTTATATACATATACCTTAAATATATCTACACACATATGTCATATGTGTGAATATATAAACACACATTACAGTATATCAGATACAACTCTTGAATTATTTTTAAGTCCAATATTAGATTGTGATCACTTTTAGTTCCTTATCCATTAGAGATACACACAAAAGTACTCATAGACAAAACAGTACGTATAGGGTTCTCTTCAAAACAATCTGGGGAAGACGAGTAAATGATAATAAATATAAATAAAACTGGCTGTGGGTTAGTATTTATGAAACCTGGGTGATAGGAAGATGAGGGTTATACAATCCTCTCTATTTTAGTGTATGTTTGAAATTTTGTCTAACAAAACAATTGAAGAGGAGCCTTGCCAACCATCCAAAGCCCCGCACGAGAGCCATACGCCACGCCCACAGAATCCCCCATCCCAGGACACTTGCTGCTCTTCACAGGCTCCAAACACGCGCAGACCCTCAGGCCCTCTGCATCTAAGGTTTTCCCCCAAGGCCTGTACATGTTGAGGGCTCCGTCACCAACATGTGCCACTCCTGGGAGATGGCTGAACCTTTGGGAGGTGGGGCCTAGCGGAAGAAAGCTAGGGCACTGGGCCTGTACCCTTCAGGGGCGAGAGCGACCTGACCCCTCCTCTTTCCTCTGATTTCAGGCCACCATGCTGTGAGCAGTGTCACTCTACAACAAGCTCCCTGCCATACTGCCATGATGCTCTGCCTTGCAGCAGGTCCCAAAACGAAGGAGCTAGCTGGCCACAGACTGAAACCTCTAAAACTGTGAGCCCCAAAATTCTCCTCCCCCACTTTTTTTTTTTGAGGTATTGGGGGTGGAATCCAGGGGCATTCTACTCCTGAGCTATGCCCCCAGACCTATTTTTTTATTCCTTATTTTGAAACAGGGTCTCATTGAGTGGCAAAGGGCCTCACTAAACAGCTGAGGCTGTCCTCAAACTGAGATCCTCCTGTCTCTGCCTCCCAAATTCTGGGATTACAAGTCTGTGCCACCACGCTCAGCTCCTTCCCTACTTTTAAGTTGATTTTCTCAGGTATTTTGTCCCAATGATGGAAAACTGACTAACATACACATCTCTCCTGAGATCCCCCTGCCCTGCTCCTGGAGTTCCTTTGCACCTGCCTGACCACCCATCCTACCAAAATGGCACAACTCCCAGGCCAAGGACTTCTTTCCCTTCAACTGGATGCATTTCCCTCCTTAGCATTTAAACCATCACCTGACTTTTTTTTCCTTTTTGTATCGGGAATTGAAACCAGGGGTGTTCTACCTATAAGCTTCACTCCCGGCCTTTTTCATTTTTTATTTTAAAACAGGGTCTTGCTAAGTTGCTTCAAATCCAATCCTCCCGTCTCAGCCTCCCAAGTACTGGGATTATAGACACATGTCACCCCATCCTGTTTGACATACTATTTATTTTTTTCTCTTAGGAGAATGTCAGTTGCATGAAGGCAGACATGTTGTGTGTTGTTTATATCTGTACATCTACAATGTTCAGAGAAACCACACAAATATCCCATAAATATGGAATGAAAAACAACCAGCCTATATTGCAGAAATCACCAATTTTAAAAGGTTCATCCTCCTTTTCCTGTAATTGTAACTCTCAATGGTGTTAGACAACTATACATTGTAGGAACAATGAACTCAGAAGGTGGCCTCTAAAAAACTGGAGAGTTGGGAGATTTTCAGGTATAGCATGAAGATCCAGAAAGGTCCCAGCTGGCTGGAGGCACATGCCAAGGTGCAGCCGTGCACATGTGTGTGTGTGTGTGTGTGTGTGTGTGTGTGTGTGTGTGTGTGTAGAGGGAGCCTAAGGTTATTTTACAGTAGTGTGATAGGCTTGGGGTATGGGTAGATGGAGGGATATTGGTTTACACTATTTAAGTATGACTGGGAAGACATATATAAAACAAGGCCGAAGTTAAGGCATCTAATAGGAAAGGGACATCCATTGCTGTATTCATGGTACCAATATGAGCTGTGAGCAAGTCCAATGGTGTGGTCTAAGGTGGGTTTTCTACTGTGTTGTCTAAAGCAGTGGTTCTCAACAAGGTTTTGTGCTATCTGGAGACACAAAGGGTAAGGAGGCTGTTACGCATCCTATAACATACAACATATCCCCCATCACAAAGAACTATTCAACCCCAAAACAATAGTGTTGTTCTACAAACTCCGATGCAGAGCTGATGACCAATTGCTGTGGGACGCTCAGCATCAACGGCCAGTTGTAAACACTCTGATTCTATCATAGCCATCCTTGGGGTGGGGAGCAGTATCATTGTTTTCCTTCTCATTTTACATTTCCTTTCCCAGAAATATGCCTAACCTGTATATACATGTCGATTTCTGTCCAGTTTTCAGAGGGGAATAGCTTTTTATAGCCAGAGTCTGAGAAGTGTCTCTAAATCGCAGAAACCTAATTAGCAAAATCCTCATGCCATACATGAATAGCAACCTAGACAGGGAATCCCACGAAGCAAAATGAGTCAAAGTACATGCTCCATAGCTGCTCAGGGGCCACAGTTAAAGAGGCTGATTCAGGACTGACACCATGCACATGCATCTGAGGTATGTGTGAAATAGGATTTCGACATAAGGGGTTCACTTCGCTGACAAAATTCAAGGGATAGGTCTTCTCAATCCAGTATTTTTTTTGTTTTTCTCCCCAGGTTCAGGCTTCTATAAAGAATATACAAAAGACAAAGCCAAGAATGAAAGTGATGGTCATTCTTCCTGAATATTCAGTCATCTCTACATTATTCAAAGAGGAGTACAGCTGAAGAAAACTTTCAAAAGAAGGTGGATATGTACATGTTCTTTTCTTTTTACCACTCACTCACATAATCCAGTATGAGTTTAAAATTTAGGTATGGGCATTATCAGTCTCTCAATAGCTGATGTGATTAAGGGTACTGGGACAAGATAATCCTGTATTATCTGCGTGGACTCAATGTAATCCTAAGAGTCCTTATAAAATGGAAGAGGAAGCCAAGAGAGTCCCAGTCAGAGAGTGAGATGTGGTGGGAGCAGAGGGAGGGTGGTGTGGTAAGGACCAAGGACTAAGCCGACTCTGGAAGCTGTAAAAGGGAAGGAGCGGATTTTCCCTAAGAATCTCCAGCAAGAAGATGGGATTTGGTTCTAGCCCCCGAGGACCCAATCCAAACTTTTGACCCAATAATACCCCTATGTATTAAGACACCAAGTTTACAGTCATTTGTTATAAGCACCAATAATAAAGTAAAATTATTGCTACAAAACTAAGATGTACATAACTGGAATAATATGAACAATGAATACTGATCTGAACAAAAATCATACCGTAACAGTGCTATCACAGTTGAAGGAAACTGAGCAATGACAGATAAGGTGGTTTAGGATGTGGCAGTCTGAGAGATAAGTCTTCACATTTCATAAATGAAGTCAATATATAAAATATAAGAATGATAATGTGCGAGAACAACCTAAGTGCATTATTGTGAAAGGTGGAGAACATTAAGAAAGAGCCGAGGGAGACAGCATTGGAGGGTAGAGAGGGTGAGGCAGGACTGCAGTTTTTCATAAGCCTGGTAATATTATTCAATTTTTAAAACTCTCTATACACATTATATTTTGATAAGACTAAAATTAATGTTAAGGAAGAAAGAAGATTAGCTGCCAGAGATACTAGTAATTCCTTGCCCTATCTCTGAATTCCACTGTATTCGCTTTTATTGAAACATCATCTAATTTCCTTGTGTTTGTTATCTACCATACTCAGCTAGACACTGCAGTATTTTAAAAATGGGAGAGAGGTGAACTGTTTCTATCTCTCTTTAAGATTCGTTGATTTTCTTCCTCACAAC
This sequence comes from Muscardinus avellanarius, assembly GCF_963383645.1. Lineage (NCBI taxonomy): Eukaryota > Metazoa > Chordata > Mammalia > Rodentia > Gliridae > Muscardinus > Muscardinus avellanarius. Next base: position 56,012,021 of record NC_137786.1, on the reverse strand, counting down.
AATATCTCCCTCATGATCCTTGTGAATGGGAAGCTTTATAAACAGAAAGAAAATGGAAAATAAGCAAATAAGATATAAAGGAATGTTCAGAGTAGTACTCAAGAATGAAGGGGGATTAAAAATGGCTACAGGCATCTTCATGTGATAGAGTCTCCAGGACACAATGCCATGACTGTGACACTGTTTCCTTTCCCCAGTGTGAGGAATTATGCTGCCTTTTAATCCCAAATTCCCAAATGACACTGAGATTCTTTACAATATCACCCACCAGACCTGCAATTTCATTTTTTCCCTACCAGCTGCAAAACAAAAAGCATCTTCATTATTTCTCTGCTATATTGGAAGCTGGGAGATTATACTTTCCAGTTGTCTTGTGACCACTAGGACGGTACCTGTAACAGCTGAAAGGGTGGGACCATCCCAGACAACCGCAGCAGGTGGGTGTCAGTTAAATTGTCTGAGTCATGTATCACATCATGTCTGATACTGGACACCTAAACTTCCAAATTAGGTGATCCAACAAGTCCCTCCTTGTAAGCCAGTGTGGGTTAGCAACACTGTCATTTGCGACATTGAGATTACCAAGTAATACAATCAGAACGCTTTGTGAGATGAATAAATGTTTTCAATTTGACACTTCCTTTCCATAATAAAATAATTCAGCAAACCTTAAGACCTAGTTTTAAAATGTACTGCAATAAATAGCCTCACTATTTGTAATCACCCTGGAACTGGGAGCCACCCAAATGCCTGTCAACTGTAAAACAGCTAAGTACATTGTGGCACATTCACAGAATGGAATGCTACACAGCAATGAGACTGGATGACCCATCACTACATAGGGATGTGGGTAAATCTTACAGAAATCATGCTGAGCAAAAGAAAGTGTAACTACCCTGTGGAAATATAAAATAGTACAGCCACTGTGGAAGTGGATATGGCAATTCCTCCAAAACTTCAACACAGAAGGACCTTTTGATCCAGCCATTCTTCTCCTGGGGCTATACCCTCCCCCCTCCAAATGAAAGCAGGGACTCAAACAGACCTCCGTACACCCACATTCAGACCCACACTATTCCCAAAAACCAAGAGACAAAGCCAGGCAGGTCCCACTGATGGATGAACAAAACATAGTATCACCTAGACATAAAAATACCACTCAGTCTTAAAAAGGAAGGAAATTTTGAGATGTGTTACAATATGAATGAACCATAAAGACAGTATTCTAAGAGAAATAAACCAGTTGTGAATGGAACAATATTTTATGACTCCATTTATATGAGGTTGCTAGAGTTGTCAGATTCATAGAGATAAAAAATGAAACAAATGGTCATTGACAGAGGCTAGGAGAAAAGAAAGGTAAGTAAGTTTTTGATGGGTAAAGAGTTTCAGTTGAGAAAGATGAAAAAGTTCTAGAGATGGTGGTGATGTGGTACAGGAAGGTGAATGCACTTAAAGTCACAGAATTATACACTTAAAAATGGTTAAAATGGAAAAATTTATCCTTTGTAAGTTTCACCACAAATGATACAAAAAAGAAAGTATATGTAACATCCCCTATGACTCTATGAAGTTAGAATCCAGGGGTAGCCACCCAATGCTGTAATAAGTCAGGCCTGTGGTTCAGCTGTGAGGGTGGGTGGGAAGGAATGGGAGGAGGTAGTGACAGGAAGGACTGTGGGGTTCTGACAATAATGCACTATTTTCTTGACCTAAGTGCTTTACATGGATGTGACCAAGCTTGTGAATTTGAGCATTCCTTAAAATATCAAGTTGCATCTCTTAAAAAAGCAAAGAATCTCTATTAGAGGTTTTGAGGGTTTCAGACACCCCTCAAATACACTCTTTAAAATGATATTTAGAGTCAGCATCATTCTATCCAGGATTTGAGGCAATATGTGTTAGAATAAACACATACATTACACAGTGACTACGGATTCAATCAACTAGTACAGCAAAGTAGAAAAGTAAATCAGTACCAGGGAAACTAGAAAAGACAAATCTATGCAAAATATAGACCCTACACATGTAGAGAAAACAGACTCCTAAAGCAAAGGAGTAAATTCTTTTTTAAAAAAATTTTTATTTTTTTAATTGGTGCATTGTAATCATATATCACATTGGAATACAAGACTTGAGAGGATATACAAGCACACATCATCCAATTAGCCCTCATCCAGTCCCCATCCCATTCCCTCCCCCTCCCTCGATCCCATGCTTGTTTGGTGATTAACTTTATGCATTTGTTTATGTACCTCCTGTGTTTTAAAGAGTCTCCATCCTGCCCTATTCCATACCCTCTGATTGGTCACCTTAGTTGCTTCACTATAGGGCCCTTTCTATAGCTCGACCTCTTCCTGTTGCCCCTTTCCTCCTAGTTTTTGCTGATTAGGGGAAGCATCTGATTTTTATTTTCTGAGATATTTCTCTGTGCATGCCGTGTTGCAAATACCAATCCCACTCTTGACAGCCCCAGTAGTGGCCTGGCTACCCAGTGGACTGATCCAGACCTCGCTGGCTCAAGCAGTAGCCTTGCCTCATGGGAGGCCCTGATTCTGGTCTCGCTGGCCCCAACACCACCCAACCCCTCAGCTGGCTCCGATCCCGGCCTTGGAGGCCCCAGTGGCAGCCTTGCCTCATGGCAGGCTCTGATGCCGGCCATTGGCCCCGGCACCGGCCTAACGCAAAGGGGTAAATTCTATGAGGCACCTGTGACTAAAATTAATCACTTGCCCAATATCATATAGCTAGTAAGAGATTGAATTTAAATCAGATTTTCTGACTCCTCCAACTCCTGTTTTCTTCTATTAGAGCAAGGTACACTTTTCTAAATCATAATGGTGAACAGGTTTTTTAACAAAAATGATTCTTATAGCATTTTTTTCTAGATAATGCATTCAACATGTTTAATTTATACCACAGTTATTTTAATAGCATTAAAAAAAGAGTGCATAAAGTCACTCTTTATATATCAGATCTATCAGCCAGAAGGTAACTAGAGGCACTTGTTTAGTAACTCTGAATGCCGGCCAGGCGTGGTGGCGCACACTTGTAATCCCTGCCCTTGGGAGGCCAAGATAGGAGGATCACACAGGTTCGAAGCCAGCCTCAGCTACTTAGTGAGGCTCTCAGCAACTTAGTAAGACCCTGTTTCCAAATAAAGTATAAGATAGATCTGGGAGTATAGCCTGGAGGTAGAAAGCCTCTGGGTTCCACCCCAGTACCACCAAAAATAAAAATAAAAAATAAAAACTGAATGCCAACCATGGACATAGACAAAAGAGAGTATTACAAAGAAAGATCTAGTACTTCTGAAATGGCTTCATGAACCACAAAGCATTATCTGAAGTTTCTCACTGATAAAAAGGGCTCTTCTGTCTCCACACATGGAAACACCATGGTTAGGTCTTATTCTGACAGAGTATCAGTCAATGGGATCAGGGAGGATTTTCCAGGTTTGTGGAATGTTTTACTACTATGGCCATTCAAGGCCACACTTTCTTCTTTCAAGAGCCCTGGGCACATTAGCAGAGCATCTCTCCTTAGAGAAAGGGACTTTGTAATAGTGATGTCCTATTTTTAACATTATTAAATTTTCAAGTAGTGGATTACATAGCTAAGATATTTTTCTCAGCTGATGTGCTGTGAAAATTTTAGTAGTAAGGAATGCAAAATTTCTCCACATCCATAGCTCTGGTTCACTGAGATATGGTAGCATCTGTCCCCTCTTCTCATGCGTGCATGACTAGGTCCTTTCCCCTCAACTCACATTCTGAGCACCTCCTGTAAGAGGTATCTATGGGAGCAGACAAACTCCTAAGGCAATTTCATCAATAACATGTATGAACACTGGATTTTGAAATCTGAAAAAGACAATGTAGAAAGAAGAGACACAAATGTTCTCATCATCACTGAAAAACTAAGACTTTTTAAAAAGGTTTGTCTTTCTGAAATTTCTTCCTCATGATCTCTCATATAACTCTAAATCAAGTATATCTCTTTAGTCATTATGAAATGCTATGGTGACCTGACAACCTATAATAAATGACCTGTCTGTATGTTTCTTTGTTATTTGAAGCGTTGATAAAAATGCCAGACTTAAGCCGGGCGTGGTGGCGCACGCTTGTAATCCCCGCGCTTGGGAGGCAGAGACAGGAGGATCGCACAGGTTCGAAGCCAGCCGCGCGCGCTGGCTTAGGAGACCCTGTTTCCAAATAAAAATGTAAAAATAGGTCTGGGAGTGTGGTGGCCCGGAGGTAGAAGGGCTTCCAGGAACCCCAGTACCACATAAAATATATATATATATATATATATATATATATATATATATATATGCTGAAAAACACATTTCAAATCATTGATTTCACCTCAGTGAAACTTGAAGTAAATTTTAAGCTTATGATATTAGAAAGGACCATTATTATCCTCTCCTAAAGAATTCTAATTGTAGTTTTTTTGTTTGTTTGTTTTTGTATTTTTAGTGATACTGGGGTTCCTGGATGCCCTTCTACCTCCGGGCTACACTACCAGACCTATTTTATACTTTTTTATTTGGAAACAGGGTCTCTCATGCAAGCGCAGCTGGCTTTGAACCTGTGTGATCCTCCTGTCTCCACCTCCCAAGCGCGGGGATTACAAGCATGTGCCACCACGCCCGGCCTAATTGTAGTTTTAATATTTTTCTTTCAGCAGAAATTTATTTAAGAGACTCTTGTTTCTAAAATTTTGAAAATATTTTAACATTATTAACTTCTAGAATTGTGCTTGAAGTCATACTTAACATTTAACACTAGGGTCTTAATTTCTGATTCTTCAATTCATTGGCATTATTATCCCCATTTTACAAATGAGGATGCAGAAGCACTAATAAAGTTGCCCAAGGCCACCATGCTAGGAAGAGAGGAGAACTTTAGAAGAAACACTTTGGTGTGAATGGGGATTCCAGGAGAGTGGCATTTGTGGAGAGGGCATATGGTTGCCCTTCCCCTTCCCACATACCTCACTTTGTCTCTCTCTTCAGGTGTACCCTTTGCAAAAGTCTTTTTATTTTCAGGGGGTACTAGAAATTGAGCCCAGGGGCATTCTACCTCTGAGCCACACCCCCAGCCCTAGTATAATAGCCCTATTATAATTTTTATTATTATTTTGGAAACAGGGACTTACTAGGTTGCCAAAAGCTTCATTAAGTTACTGAAGCTGGTTTTGAACCTATAATCCTCCTGGCCCAGTCTTCCAAGTACTGGGATTATAGGTGCCTGCCTCCTTTGTAATATTTTTATAATAAATTGAAAATTTAAAAAATATGCTTTGGATAATTTACTGAGATTTCTATCACCTAAGAGAGGATCAATCTGATGAAACTTCCTTAAGTATTAAAGGAAGGATGGAAAAATACAGTCTATATATAGCAACACTGATATATATCCATTAACTATTTTATTTACTTAATACTGATAACATTGCTAAATACCTGCTCTTTCCCAATAAAAACAAATACATAAAAACCCTATAAAACAACAACTACTCAAAAAAGTACATCTTAGAAACGGATGTGGAGCATTTATGGTTTTTAGGATTGTTGAAGGACATGACTTCTAAACTGAGCTCTGGCTCCCGGGGTGTGTCACCATATCTTCTTCATTTTCTAGCACATTCTTTGTCACAAAAGACTTACCCTGTTGGCTGAACTGAACGCAGATTTTTCTCTTGTATTTCCAAAGTAATTGCCTTCATTCTCTAGTGGTGCATTTGTTCCCAGCTCCTACCATTTCTCTCTGCAACTATTTTACCATGAGATCACTGCTTATCCCTGCTATTCTTTCCCTTAATATGGATTATTATTTGCAAACCCTTTATACATCTTGACTCAATCCATTTTTTATTTTTTCTAACATCTGAAAAGTACTATTTGGCCAGGACTATAGTGCTTAAAAATACATAAAGGACCTATGGTTTTTATCTAAGTGAGTCTATAATGAGATAAAACTCTCTAGATTTTATCTTAGGAAGCAATGCCTTTCTTCTACTTCACCCAATTAAAAATTATTCACATCAACTTAAATACTACCTGCTCAAAGGGGTCTTTCCTGACCTTATCTACCTCAGATATCCATATGACTATTTTCTACAATATCCTCAATTTTCCCTTCAGAGCATCTATCACAATCAAAATAAATTTAAATAATATATGATAACAAAACTCCCATGATGAGGGTAGAGGCTTCATGTTTTTAATAGTCACATTTCCTACTAAGTGCTTAACATCAGGTTCACACAGTAGACACTGAGAGTTGACAAAGTGGAGAGTTAATTGTCAACAAATATTGCTACAAGTAGAGTTATGTTGGGGCCCACTCGGCAGGACCGAGGTGGCACCCAGGCTTGTTGCCAGCGTGGACTCAAGATGGCGCCTGGGCTTGCAGCCAAGTCACGAGGCTCACGAGGCTGGCGGTGCCCTGAGCCTGCGCAGTGAGCCCTATCAGGCGCCTTACGGATAATTAGTGACGCAACGCCTCGTGCTACCACCTGCCCGCCCAGGAGAAGGTTAAAAAGCGCGCATGCCCTAGCGGGGAAGGAGGAGAAGGAGCTAAGAGGGTTGGTGGACAGGAAGAGCGGTTCCTTGGCGGACTGCTCTGGGCTCCGAGCTGGGACGGACATGTTCACAAAGCCACCATTGTGACCGGTGTGTGCTGCAGCAGAGACGTAGAGTGCCAGAAGGAGGGTTGGTGGAGTGATGAGGGAGAGGATAGAAGACTGATGTTGTTTTTACCTGAGAGGGCGTTGAGAGAGCATTAAAGAGGAATGGTAACTGTACAAGAACCTGGGGTAATAAAACTGCTTGAGGAAGATCGTGTAAGAGTCGTCACTGCGCACGACAGAGTTACAAGGTTCAAACTGAGCTGGGGGGTTATTTCAAGAAGGCTTAGTCACCCTTCCTGAGACTAAATGAGAAATCAGGACCACCCTGAGCTATCTTGAGAAGTCTGGCTCACTGTGCTTCACTGGGCTCCACCCAGGTCAGTGACATAAGATGACGTTCTAAAGCCCCTTGGCAGCCTTTGTGAACAGTGAACACACCCACGCAGCTTGGGAAGGGGTGCTCTGGAGGAAAGCTCTGAGCTGTCTAGAGAGGGAAAGGCTGAAATGCTGGGCCTTGTCCTGCTGGGGTTGGAGAAGATGGGGAGGCAATCAAAGGCTTTGGCTATCAAGAGGTAGAAACTAGAAAGCCAAAACCACTCATTTGACACGTCTATAACCAAAGAGCAGAGAACGACTCATGAGAAAATTCTGTTAGAGTACATAGAGCTCATAAATGAATATCAGTACAGCCATGACCCTTCCCAACCTAAAACCTGAAATCAGATTGTACACACCTTTTAAGATGCTCCAATAGAACTCAGCCTTTGGAATTGGGGAAGAGCTAAATGAGTGATGTGTGCATGTATGCCTCTATCGTCTTGTACTCCATTAAGATGTATGACCTCAGTGCACCATTAAAAAAAGTAAAAAAAAAAAAAAAAGAATTCAGACTTTGGTTCTATGAGAGGTAAGCTGATTCAGAAACTGTCATGGGTTTTAAGCTGATTCAGAAACTACCATGGGTTTTAAGCCAGTTCAGAATCTGGCATGGGTTCTAATTCTGGTCTTTCCCCTTCCATCTGTTAAGCCACCCTGGGGACTCACTCAGACCTGAGCATGTTTAAACTTAAATCCCATGAACCCCAGGTTCCTTCATTACTCACCGTGGCCTCCTTCACTGACATGACACTCAGGACTGCATGGCACCTGGATCATGCATAAGAGGGACAGTCTACTTCATGTGACAGCTTTATCATGTAAATTTTCTATTTGCCTTTGCATTTTTGCCAGAGAGAGAAATTTGATTTTTTTTTTAAAAAGTCTCCAGACCACATGAAATAACTGAATAAATATTACTGTATACTCACCATTTTTTTTTCACTCATACTGCCTCCTCCCATCACAAGCTACTGGGTCTAATATGTGGAATTCTTGACCCAACATGAAGAATCAAAATGCATTTATGGTCTCACATATAAATTAAAATTCAATTTCCTTTTCCTGTAGGGTCTAGGGCATGCTGCCCAACCAGACTTAGTTAACACGTACAACCTTCAGGGATTATTCTGTTTCTTGCCACAGGAAGTGCTGTGCAGGTTGGGCAAGGATTATGGCAGGAAAGAGACATCCCTGTAGATATTCCACTCTAATAAAAATTCTAAAAAAAAAAAAAGAAGCAGTGGAGAAAGTAGTGCTGAGTAGTAAACTGAGTGGGAGTCTAACTTTCTATTTCTAGGTGAAAAAGTAGAAAACTTAAAATGCTTGAGATCTCTGAGCATACTATTAATCCATTACATTATGATTTGTATTCAAGCATGAACCTAAAATATGAAGTGCTTTATGAGAAAGGGCAGGAGAGAGAAGTGTTGACACTTTTTTTTTAAAATCAAGAGATAGACAGGGTAGAGTTCTGTCGACCCGGGCGTCCAGTGTCTGCTCTTCTCTGCGCTCTGCTACTCCGGCCTTTGACAATGCAGATCTTCATGAAAACTCTGACCAGCAAGACCATCACCCTTGAGGTCGAGCCCAGTGACACCATCGAGAACATCAAGGCCAAGATCCAGGACAAGGAAGGCATCCCCCCAGACCAGAAGAGGCTGATCTTTGCTGGCAAACAGTTGGAAGATGGACCCTGTCCAACTACAACATCCAGAAGGAGTCCACCTTGCACCTGGTGCTGTGTCTCAGGGGTGGGATGCAGATATTCATGACTGGCAGGACCATCACCCTTGAGGTCGAGGCCAGTGACACCATCGAGAACATCAAAGCCAAGGTCCGAGACGAGGCATCCTCTCAGACCAGCAGAGGCTGATCTTTGCCGGCAAGCAGCTAGAAGATGGACGCACCCTGTCTGTCAACATCATTCAGGAGAAGTCCACCCTGCACTTGATCCTGCACTTTGAGGGGAGGCGTTTCCTCTCTCCTAAGCTTTTGACAATTTCATTGCACTTTCAATAAAGTTCTTGCATTCCAAAAAAAAAGAAAGGCGGGGGGGCAGGGTAGATGAAGAAAAAAGAAAAGCTGTGTTGCTTTTATTTCAATGTTCCTCTGACAGGTCAAGATCAGGCAGCAACTCAGGTCTGGCCCAAACCCTACAGGGACCATAAAAGTCATCCAGAAAAAAAATATATATGCATTTTTCAGGGTCTTACTTCTTCCAGGGCAGAAACAACAATAAAGAATCCAGAGGTGAAAAGAATTAGTACATCATAAAAAATGGGAAAGAAAAATAAAATACTCTCACATTGACTGTCCCTAAGAGAATTTACTCCCATAGTTAAATTTATGCAGCAAGTTACAGGAGCCTCATAAATACTGGACCCATAATCAAGCTGTAATCATTCGTTTTATTTACATTTCATTAGGGGCCACTAAGGTAATGATCTTTGGAAGATTTCACTGCAGCCAATGAAAAAGGAAAGTGGACCTCCTAAAGGGGGTGGGCATAAAAAGGGAAGGCCATTTGTCCCAGAGGTACAGAATTATTAAAACAATCTGTTTCAAAAGTTACTAGGGGCTTTTTTTGTGCATTTTCTACTTGTAATTGCAATCTAAATTATTTTTACTCTCCACATTATATGGGAGGTAAGACCTGGATCTGTCTGACTCAAGAATTTAGACTGAACTTTTAGCATAATATAGAAAACAAACTTCCATGAAATGGAGGCTGCAACAGAAATTTCCAGCACACCCAGAACATTCACTGTATATATTACCACTTGTCATTTCCTTTTGGCAAAATCTGTAACAGTCTTTCAGGCCCTTCCATGGCAATTTGAATAGCTACACAAAAGGGCAAAGCAGGGATATCCTGAATAAAACATCCAGGGCCTGCATCGCTCCTTTGAAGGCTGTCAGCCATACATTTTGAATAAACTGAAATGAAGATCAAAAGGGAATAGGATTTATTTATTTATTTATTTTACCTGAGGCAGTGAACGAGAAGAAAGTAAAATTTAGGATTAAAAAAAGAAAGTCTAAATTTAGGCAAACATCAATCCTTTATTCTTAAGATGCATAATACAGAAGTTTGATAATTTTATCTCCATCACAAAGAAGGACATGGAGGTGTAAAATAGAGGCCAATGCATCAAAAATAGTTAAAGATAAATAGATACTGATACTCCCTCCTCTGTTGTCCTTCTCTATCACCTTCCACCTGAACTTCAACACCCACGGATACTCAGTATTCTTGTCATGACAGCCACTACCATTCTCTTCAATCATTTGAGTTCCAGAGTGTTCCTCCTCCTGTGGGGGGCTCCCACAGAGTGGCTCCTGTTTTCTCCCTCTTTCTTCAAGCACGTTTTAAGGAAAGAACATGACAGAATTCAAGATAGGAGGCTGTGTTATTCTGAGACTATTCTACTTCACATACACAGGCCAGGATGATACACATCACATAATTTATCTCTTTATACATATGTGAAAGAACATAGTTAAAGAGAACAAACCAAAGGATAAAAGTGCTGGTCCAATAGTTTAACACACAGCCTACTGCGCAAGGTTAACAGGCATCACGTAAAAAACTTTCTATCACTAGGCAATTAATTCATTCTCTATAAAAATAATTCAGCTAGTAAGATTCAGTATATGGGGTGGAATATAATTACTTAATTAATAAATGAAATATGTTCCCAATGCTGAAAGTTTTTCCTACCAAACAGGAGGGCGCTGCCAGGGGGACAGCTAACTGCCCCTCCCTGGCTGGCCTGAATCCCATCGACTGCTGTCTCCAAGGAGCTGGCCCACGAGAGGCAAGCTCACAGCTTTCACGACCTCCGTGGGGCTTAGGAAATAGGGCCCAAGGGATTTCAGTTTCTCCTGAGATAATTCTCCTAAGAGTATGTGTTGGTGGGATTTTGTGGAACAGACTGGGGAACCTATCTGCCATTCATAGGATGGCTTCTTCAGTGATATGTATTCACAGAAGAAATCATTTGAAACCTGTGATTATTTGTGAAAATACAACTCAAAATTAGGTTCTTGCTCAAATGGAGATTTTGCCTCCACAGTCGGTTGCTATTATTGATGTTGAGACCTTGAATCACTTACTTAGTGTCCAGGAGTCTAAGTTTCATTCATTTGTCATCAACATTTATTTCATTTTGAAAGCTCAGGATGTGGTAGGCAGAATTCTAGGCAAACCTCTAGTGCTCCAAATCCTGGTATACTCCCTCTGAAATATGAGCCTGGGAAGAAGATGTGCAAATAACAGGTCATAACTCCCATGATGAAGTCACCCATTGGCCGGCTTTCACTTCATTGAGGACAAGTTTATCCTGGAAGGGTCAGACCTAATCAAGTAAGTCCTTTAAAAAAAAAAAAAATTAAAGCATCAAAACTGCTTCTCCTGAGGGCTTCAAAGGCCATGGAAGTGTACATGAGTTCACACTTGCATGGAAGTCAATTCTGCTGACCCCAGAGATGGGGGGGTATCCCACTGAGCACTGACCACACAGCCATCTACAGAACTGTGAAATAATATATGGGTGCTATTTTAAACCAATAAGTTCATTATATGTTATACAGAAGTAGAAAACTAGTACAGAATATAGCTATAAAATGTATGTGCTTCCTTAACCTCAGGGAAGAAAAATACCAGATGTAAGACAGAATACATATATTAGGAAGAAGGAAGGGAGAGATTTGAGGTTAATTATGCCATGCTCTGGTAGATGTCTTACAAATATCTCTTGCAAAGAAAGTTTTATTTAGAAAGACATTCTAATGGCGCCTATTATTCTAATACGGAGATTCATTTTAAAGCTACCAATCTATAAATTTGCTACCAATTTAATCAATTTTAACTTTGTTAACATAATAGAAACCTTTTAATTAGCAAAAGAATATCATAAAAAGATGTCCTTGAAATACTGTTTTGTTTTGTGATACCCAAGATTGAACTCAGAGGCATTTATCTCTGAGGTATACCTAGCCCTTTTTTATATTTTATTTTGAAACAGGGTCTTGCTAGGTTGCTGAAAGTCTTGTTACATTGCTGAGGCTATCCTCAAACCTAGGATCTTTCTGTCTCAGTCTCCCAAGTACTGGGATAACATGTGTCACCACACCTGGCAAGAATTATATTTTAAAAGCACTCAGAAAAGTATAGGGGATTGAGACTTTCAAGGAAATATACAGGGTCACTTGTTTAGCACACAGGCCATTCAGGACCAATTTTATCTACTGGTAAGAAAATATACACAATCCTGCAGAAACATACAGAACATGGATGATGTGGCACTGCAGAAAACAACTAGCTCTATAAAAAATATGCAGAAGAAAATATAAATTATAATTTTAAATAGAAAAATAAGAAAATATTCTCCAAATTTCAACTCTAACAAATCAATAGAGCACAAAGGAAGGAGAGGGCTACTTTTTAAAAATTCTTGACCTCTCTCTAAGATATAACATTAACATTACAAGAGGTTCTTTAAGAAGTGACATTGCGCCGGGCGTGGTGGCGCACGCTTGTAATCCCCGCCCTTGGGAGGCAGAGACAGGAGGATCGCGCAGGTTCGAAGCCAGGCGCATGCGCTGGCTTAGGAGACCCTGTTTCCAAATAGAAAAATGTAAAAATAGGTCTGGGAGTGTAGCCCGGAGGTAGAAGGGCTTCCAGGAACCCCAGTACCACCAAAAAAAAAAAAAAAAAAAAAGAAGTGACATTGCCTTATAAGTAAAAACCAACGAATTCAAAACACACATTTGCGACTCCTGAATTATTTTGTAATTTCTACTGTTTATCATTGTTTTAGTCAGCTCTTCTGTCACTGGGACCAAAATACCTGACATAAGCAACATAGAGGAAAAAAGAAAGTTTATTTGGTTCATGGTTTCAGAGGTACAGAGGTAGAGTATACTGACTTCAAGGCAGACATCCTAGCAGCATAGGGTGATGGAGGAAAGCTGAGCTCAACTCAACGGTGGCAGAAAGAAGAGGAAAAGAAGAAGAAGAGGAGGAGGGAAAGGAGGAGGAGAAGGAAGGGGAGGAAGAAGAGGGGGAGGAGAGGAGAAAGAAGAAGGTAAAACAATCAGAGAAAGAAATAGTCGCCAAGGTCACATTTCCAATGTTCTACCTCCTCCAGCTATACCCCACCTCCTTAAATTACCACCCAGTAAATCTATTCATATTAGTAATCCTTCAGTAGATTTATATTGATGAGATTACAGCCTGATTCAATTATTTCATCTCTGAATATTTCTAATATATTGAACATTGCCAAAAACATGAGTTTATCCAGGGGATACTCTATATTCTAACTATAAGAACATGCTCTAATTATGATTCTTTTAAAATTAGTACATCAGATACAGCCTCAAAATATTTCAGAATGCCATTACAGGAAAACTTAGCCTTTTTTCCCCATAAGCACATATTTATCAGCATTATAATTGTACCTCAGTGTTCCCGGAGATAGAATGCAAATACCCGAGTAAATTTTTAAAAGTTTCAAGTACTATTAGTAATAATTTTTGCTTCAAGACAAAAATTAACTCACCGCTAAGAAAACAAATAACTCAGTAAAAAAATGGGCAAGTGAACTAAATAGACACTTCACAAAATAAGAAATTCAAATGGCCAATAAACATATAAAAAACGTTCAACATCATTAGCAGAGAGATGCAAATCAAAACTACCCTGAGATTTCACCAATTTCAATTAGAATGGCAATCATCAAAACACAAACAACAACAAATGCTGGCAAGGATGTGGAGAAGTGGGAACTCTAATACATTGTTGGTGGGATTGCAAATTAGTGCATCCACTTTAGAAAACAGTTTGGAGGATCCTCAGAAGAATGGGAATGAACCTACCATATGATCCAGAAATATCCCCCAAAATGGAAACCAAACTACCAGACTAACGCATGTGTATCTATGTTCATAGCCACAAAATTCACAATTGCCAAACTATGGAACCAGCCAAGATGTCCATCAATAGATAAATAAAATACAAAACTATGGGATATACACAATGGAATTTTACTCAGCCATAAAGAGGAACAAAATTATATAATTTGCAGGGAAATAGATGGAGCTGGAGAACATTATGCTAAATGAGATTAATCAGTCACAAAAAAGTAGAAAAATTGATGTTCTCCTTAATATGAGGAAGCTAGGAGAAAAAGTGTCATGAGAAGAACTCTAGATGAGGAAAGAGAAACCTTAGATGAACAAATAAGGTGACCTAACTAAGGGGGATGGAGGGGAGAAAAGGTAAGTTCCCTAATGTACATGATATACATTCACAAACATATCAAAGATAATCACTAAGCCAAACATGAGAAGGAGGGTGGGGGGGAATGGGGTGGGAACTGGGGAAGGGCTGAATGAATGATGTGTGCATGTATGCCTCTACCATCTTGTACCCCATTAAGATGTATGGCTACAATGCACTAATAAAGATAAATAAATAAATATAAAATTTGAGGAAATGTATTCACTATGTAATTCTATTAAACAACTGAACCTCTTATAATTATGTTAATATCATCATTTTATATAAATATAGTTCAACTTTCATGCCATGGATTACATATAATAATAACAATAGCCATTTAGATAGTTGAAACATCCCTACAGTAACTGCTTATCTTAAAAAAAAAAAGAAAAAGCAACTTTATAAAATGGGAAAGAATCTTAATTTCTGAATTTCAGCATCTGACCTGTGAGCCTCTGTATTTGGTAGCTATTTATTCAATACCCTGTACTTTAACTTCAGTGCAAACAAACACGCTTTGAAGAAGTGTTAACTATGGCTTCCACTTGCTCTCGCTAGCACTCCACTCCAAATGTGTGTTAGCACATTTACTTCTGAAAGGTTGATACGATCTTTAACCTCATTTCACTGGTGATAAAATTAAGACCTACAAAGGTTATTTAACTTGACCAAGGTTAAGTGAGATGGTAAGTAGTGGAATTAGGATGGTCAGTACTATGGTCTGCATTTGTGTGTCATATCACAATTCATATGTGAAAATGCTCACCCCTGATGTATTTCTGGAACTGGGAGGAGATTATAGGTCCTGAGGTAGAGGCTGCAAGAATGAAATTAGTACCCTTTTAAAAGAGGCCCCAGAGAGCTGTACTTCTCCTTTCTACAACCATGTGAGTCTACAGTGAAAAGATGCTCATCTAGGAACCAGGAAATGAGCCCTCCCTGAATCTGCCAGCACCATGACCTTAAACTTCCCAGTCTCCAGAAAAGTGAGAAATAAGCTTCCGTTATTTATAAGCTACCTAGCTTATGGGTTTTGTTATAGCATGCAGAACAGAAGAATGAAGATAATCAGCCCAAAAGCCAAAAGAAGTAAGTAATCCTTATGCTATACTATCTCTCGTGACATAACCCTTAATAAAATGAAGGAGATACTATAGATGAGCAAATAAGGAGACCGGAGGGGGATGGGAGGGTGGAAGGGGAAATTCCCTAATGTTCATGATGTACATTCACAAACATATCAGTGTCAATCACTAAGCCAAACATGAGAAGAAGGGAGGGGGAGGGAGTGGAGTGGGAATTGGAGAAGGGCTAATTGGGTGATGTGTGCATGTATGCCTCTACCATCTTGTATTCCATTAAAATGTACGACTGCAATGTACCAATAAAAAATTAATAAAAAAGAAAATTACACTTGTTAAAAAATAAAATATTAGAGAGATGATATCTAGCAAGGTTATCTTGCCATAATAGGAAGAAATCAACAGGACATCTTTACACACATGCATGTCAATAACAAAGCAATTTTAGAACAAGGACACCATACACTCACTCCACTCTCGCTCATGGATAGGTTCTCATACTTTTACTAAGGAAGTGATACCTCAAACTGCAGAAAAGCCATTAGCTCCGTAACTGTACCTAAATAAATGTTTAATTTGCAAAAAAAAAAAAAAAGAGATGATGGTAAAATTAACTACTAAGCATAAAGTAACTTCACCTAATTACTTAAAGACCAAGAAGACAATCATGTAAAAACCAACTACGATTCCCCACAGATAAAATAGCAAATATATGAATAATCCTCAGAAACGACCATCTAAATAGCAAAGTAAAATGAAAAGATAGTAAATGTTTTGTTACTGACATACAAATTATATTATCAATGAGATATTACTTCACATAGAAAATTAGCAAACCATAAACAATGCTAAAATGTGTATTATTGGCAGGGATATGAAAAAAGGTGGTACTTCTCAAATGCTAGAGGAATATATTTTTTTCTTAGTTCTTCTCTCTGGTTCAGTTTGGTTATTTTCTATTAACTTGTCTTCCATTTGACTGACCCTGTCTTCTGTTGTTTCTAATCAATTGTTAAATCTGAGTTTTTAATTTCAAATATTATAATATTCAGGTATAATATTTTTCATTTGTTTCTTTTTCCACAATTTATCTCTGGTGTGATTTTTCCAGTTCTTTCTTTGTTTTGTTTTTCTTTAATATATTAATCTTGTTGTTGTTTTTGTTTTTGTGGTACTGGGGTTCCTGGAAGCCCTTCTACTTCCGGATTTTATACTTTTTTTTTTTTTTTTGAAACAGAGTCTCTTAAGCTAGCGCTGCTGACTTCAAACCCGCGCGATCCTCCTGTTTCCTCCTCCCAAGTGCGGGGATTACAAGTGTGCGCCACCACGCCCAGCTAATCTTGTTATTTTTAAATATCTATGTTCTAGCTCCAATCTCTGGAGGAAAAGTTGCAGCTACAAATTATCTTTTTGTCTCACCTTTGGATCATATGGCCATATCTCTGTATGCCTATAACTTCTTTGTAAGATTATGTATAAAAAACTGAAGAACCTTTAAATCAGTATTTCCCAACCTTCCTCTCTGTTTCTTTTAAGTTATTATCTCCATCAGGAGCTTTATTAGATTCCCCCTCTCCTAGTTTTTCTAGCCTATCAGAAATACTCTCTGTTTATATATTGCAATAGTTACTATGTGAAAACAAGAACCAATCTTTCCCTCCTTGGGAGTGATGTTTCCCCTGTAGAGAATACATGCTCTAAAAGATGCTGCCTTCTACCAGAGAAAGTTACTCTCCCACTTACAGGCAGATATACAATAACCATCTCAGTGCAATCATGGCCGGAGCAGCATCAAGGATAGCTAGTTTCAGTATGACTTAGCATTCCTCTGACTTGACCTGCTCCCAATTGCAGGCCCTCCCAGGCTGTCAATCAACAGCTGGTGGGTCTTGGCTAGATTCTTTTCTAAACGCGTAACGAGAACATCACCATTAGTATCTCACTGTAGAACCAGCTAGGATAGTACTCTTTGGCTTAGAAGGGATAGGCTCATTAAATTCGGGCAATTTATAATTAGAACTCATGTTCTTTTTGGGATAGAAAGCAATTTTTAATTAAAAAGTTCAATTAAATATGAACAAGTCACTCTGGTAGACAAACTACGATGTCATATGTCACTTCAGAAAATTATTCAGGTACATGGCCTTTTGTATTAAAGTGTTTCCTACACTAGAGAGTATATTTTATACAAATAATCTATATTTATCTTAATAAGATACCATAAGCCTTTTAGGAACAATTTATCTACTACCAACATTTTGAATGCTGATTTAAGAAAGGTGTTCAATACAAAATGATAGGTCAATAAAAGGCAAAATATTGAAAAAAATAAAAATTATCATTAATTGTACATGTTATAAGTGTATGTGTGTGTGTGGAGTGGGGTGTTTTACTGAAAACTGAACCCAGGAGCATTCTATTCCTAAGCTACAATTATAGCCATTTTTATTCTTTTCTTTTTTTTTTTAATTTTGAAACAGGGTCTCACTAAGTTTCTGAGTGTCTTACTAAATTGTTGAGGCTGGCCTTGAACCTATGATCCTTCTCCCTCAGCCTCCCAAGTACTGGAATTGTAGAGGTGCACCACTGCTCCAGGCTTTGTACATAATATATTTTTATATCTAAAAGATAGAAATTTAAAAAATATATTGAAATTAATAAGAGTCAATTAGCCTGAGCAGATCAAATATAAATTTAAATCACACTTTATTTAAATATAAATAAAAATCACACCTCAACAGTTTTGGTACCAATGATAAAAAGAAAATGTGATATAAAACTCCTATTTACATAAAAATTAAAAAATAAAAGTACACCATAATGTAATCGTAAATGTCTGTAATCTATAAGAAACAAAAATACTTTAGAAAGAAAAATGAGCCGGGCGTAGCAGCCCACACTTGTAATCCCCGTGCTTGGGAGGCGGAGACAGGAGGATCACGCAGGTTTGAAGTCAGCCTCGCTGGCTTAAGAGCCCCTGTTTCCATATTTTAAAAAATATAAAAATATATCTGGGAGTATAGCCCGGAGGTAGAAGGGTTTCCAGGAACCCCAGTACCACAGAAAGAAAGAAAGAAAGAAAGAAAGAAAGAAAGAAAGAAAGAAAGAAAGAAAGAAAGAAAGAAAGAAAGAAAGAAAGAAAACAAGTATCATTAAATCAGAAAAATATAAATATTTCTAGAAAGTGAAAAACAGATACCATAAGATGACACTTTGTTCTTTTCTTCTTCATGAAATATCTATTCTCTCTCTCTCTCTCTCTCTCTCTCTCTCTCTCATTTATTTATTTATTTGCAGTGCTGAGGCTTGTGTTTTAGGCCCTTGCTCAGGCTAGATAAGTGTACTATCTCAGAGCTACACCCCCATCCCTATACTCTTAACATGCCACTTAGGGAAATGCGGCATGGTGAGATAACATCAAATATGACTTAATATTTATCTAAGAAAAAATAAATAGCTGAAAATAAATAAAGCTGAAAAAGAAGCGCTAATATGTAAACATGCATGAATGGTTGTGAAAGTGTGGTACCGGTTAAAGAAAATATAGCTCACAAATATAGGACATACATTAAATATAACAAGACATTAGAAATCAGGATGGAGAGGAAGATTGTTCACAGCAGGAGAAGGGAGCAACTGGAGCCAAATGGGAAGAAAATGTTATTCTACCGTGCACTAACATAAATTACAAATCCATTAGACCACAAACATTTATTTTGTGCCTACTGGGTGCCAGACCCTGTGAAGTATTGAAGATTCAAACACAAGGAAAAAGCCTAATGGTAAAGTAAATCAAATAGCACATGGGAAAGTATGCTGAGACACTCCAGTCCTTTCTAGTGGGAGAGATTTTGCTTTCTTAGTGTGCATGAGGTGCACTTATGGCACTGAGCAGGGGCACATCTATCCTGCTCACTGAGCCTTCACGCCAAAATGTACAGTAGGAGCTCATTACATAACATATTACAAGTGTTTTAAAATAACACAACTGCTGTGCACATGTCTCCCATAGGAAAGGCTGGGTTCTTGTCCTTCCACTCCAGAGAGTGTCAGTGAACCGTAAGTTGTTATTTGCAGAGTGATTAGAAGGAAAGAAAGCACCGGGAGGGTTCACCAAAGAGGCACGGCATGAGGAGAGGAGTGAGCATCAGGCAAAGGACCAAGTTATAACATTGAAGACTCAGCAGGAAACCAAGGACTCAGATGTCTCACTTTCTGAAAGCAAGAACTGGTAGCATAGGAGCCCAGAGCCAAAGATTAGCTGAGTAAGACACTGCTGGGAAGTGAGTTTTCCATCACCTTACAATTTAAAGCCGTTTTATTGTACTTAACACACCTACATTATGCTTCACATAGACCAGGAACTGTTCAAGGTGCATTTACCATTTAATGTTAATAAGAACCCATGATTCAAGCAAGTATCAGTATGACTATCTCCACGGTGTAGATGAGGAAACTGAAAACCAGGGATGTGAAGTAATTTGTCCTTGATCCTGTCACTACCAAGTGGCAAAGCCAAGATTTATTTGCTTATTCATCTATTTATTGGGGATTGAACCCAGGGTCATTCCACCTCTGAGTGATACCTCCACCCAACTTTATTTTTTATTTTGAAACATGATTTAACTAAGTAGTTGAGGCTGGTCTCAACCTGCAATCCTCCTGTTTCCGCCTCCCAAGTACTGGGATCATATATGTGTGCCACCGCACCCAGCAGGATTTAAACTCAGGTTGCTGTATGTGTGCTCCTTTTTGTTCAAATTGTAACCCCCCACATACACACAAACACTGACCCTTTCTACTTTTGGAACCAAAATAACAGAAGAACAAGGAAATAAGTAGTCAAAGAATGAAAAAGACTGAAGTTTGAATCCTTTCTATCATTTACTAGCTGTGAGACTCTGGGTCTGGGCTGGACATGGTGGCGCACACTTGTAATCCCAGCATTTGGGAGGTGGAGAGGCGGAGACTGGAGGATCTGGAGGATCGCGGGCAGACAGCCTCCGCTACTTAGTGAGACCCCTTGCAACTCAGTGAGACCTTGTTTCAAAAGATATAAAGACTAGCCAGGTGTGGTGGCACATGCTTGTAATCCCCATGCTTGGGAGGCAGAGACAGGAGGATTGCGCAGGTTCAAAGCCAGCCGCGTGCACTGGCTTATGAGACCCTGTTTCAAAAAAAAAAAAAAAAAAGTATAAAACTAGGTCTGGGAGTGTAGCCCGGAAGTAGAAGGGCTTCCAGGAACCCCAGTACCACCAAAAATATAAATAAATAAATAAATAAATAAATAAAGATTAAAAAACATAGGACAGGGGTGTAGCTCGGAGGTAGAATGTCCCTGGCAATGTTCTATCCCCAGTACTGTAAAAAAAAGAAACCAACAAGCAAAAAAACCTTTTTGGGCCTTGGCTTTAACATCAGTTAAATGAAGATAGGGTAACTCAACCTCAGAATTAAAGAGAAGCACCTGGCAACTGAAGAGTGTACAGCTGGAGAGGTGGCAGCAGAAGGGGGCTGCACTGGCAAACCGTGCCTGGGATCTCCCAGGAAAGATGGGGAAGAAAGAATAGGACTAGAAAGATGGATCAGAGAACTTGAAGAGTTAAAGGATGATTAGGTTAGAAAAGGGCAGATTGAGCTGAGCGTGGTGGCACATGCTTGGAATCCCAGTACTTGGGAGGCTAAGACAGGATCCAGGTTCGAGGTCAGCCTCAGTTATTTAGTGAGGCTCTCAGCAACATAGTGAGACTCTGTTTCAAAATAAAGAATAAAAAATAGGTCTGGGGGTGTAGCTCAGAGGTAGACTGCCCCTGGGTTCCTTCCCTAGTACCACCAAAAAAAAAAAAAAAAAAAGAAAAAAAAAGAAAAGGGAAGATTGAATATGTGGCAATGAGGTTGCAAGATTTTTTTTTTTTTATTAATTGGCTTCCATCTTTTCTGGGAAGATGGTAATTCCTCTCATAAAAAGAGCTAATGACAACAATACGCCAACTTCTATGCTAAAAACATCACATCATATAGTTTCAAAATCTAATGACTAAGAACAAGTTGAGAAATGGGCTGCCTACATCTCATGCCTTCACTTGCCCACTCTCTGTATACAATGAATGCAAAGATTAGTTACTTTGATGTTTCTCTTGTAACCCTGGCAGTACTGTCAGGAGGCAGAAAACATTTATGGAAGCCTAGCAAATGCTACCGACTATGCGCAACACTTTGAAAACTGGGATGTCTCACTCATGCTCAGGATGTCCAGTATTCCCATTTTACCATAGTCTAAATCATGCAGATTCTAAGTAGCAGAACTAGACTGGAGGATGACCTTGATCTTAAAAAAAAAAAAAAAAGGACCTGAGCCGGGCATGGTGGCACACACTTGTAATCCCAGCATTTGGGAGGCTGAGACAGGAGGATATCGGTTCGCAGACAGCCAATGCGGACAGCCAATGTGGACAGCCTCAGTTACTTACTGAGGCCCTTTGCAACTCAGTGAAACTCTTTCAAAGAGAGAGGAGAGAGAGAGAGAGAGAGAGAGAGAGAGAGAGAGAGAGAGAGAGAGAGAGAGAGAGAGAGAGAGAGAGAGAAGAACCTAATCTCCACTCCAGAAGTTACAGCTTATAAATGTGGATGCCTTTTGGAAATAATTCCTTCGTGAAGGAATGCAATTACCAAGTAAAGAACGCCATGTTTCCACTGACTGCGGTTTTGCTCATCAACAAAGGTTCTCATTCCCTCCCACTCAGGCCCCTGGACTCCTGCTCTGCTACCAGGTAGTTCAAGACGGAAAAAGCCAGGCTGGTTTAGAATAAGAACTACCCAAAGCCAAATAAATGCAGACACACATACACCCCAAGCAAAGCAAAAATTCTTTGGTTCAAATAATAATTTAAGAGCAAGAAAACAAGTATTAAGCCCAGGCTCAGCTGTTCTAAGTACAAATATTAAATATGCCTATGTATAAGCCAAGGCACATCCAATTAACGCACTAAAATAATTTGTACCAATTCTGGCCCTTAGTACATTTTATGGCAGTTTTCCTCAAACAGGTTTGGGGAGGAATTTTTTTTTAGAATGTGAATACTTAATACAATTTTTTATTCTAATGGGTTACTATCTCTCTTTGACTTCCAATGCCCAATGGACCCATGGGAACAGCAGTTTATCATTATAGGTAAGGTGACCTCCCGGGAATATTCTCCAGATGTTGTTGTTGTTGTTGTTATTATTATTATTATTATTATTATTATTATTAATTATTTCTTCTCACAATTTATAGAAGAATGTAACAGAGTTAAAAATAAAATTCAGACTTAGTAGTACAGTTTAATTAAACATATGGTAACATCATTATAAGGCAGTAACATTTTTTAGCTATGTTAGTTATATTTTTATTGTCACAAAGGTCCAGGATTACTTACCATTTAGTCTGTAGAATAGGATGAAAATACTCTGCATCCATGGGACAGATTAACCTAAAGTTCCTACCTCTAAACCCTCTACATCCAGAATCATTTTTAAATTATTTTGTTAGTACTGGGGATCAAACCCAGAACCTTGTACATGCTAAGCTTTTACCTTGTACCACTGAACTACAACCCATGCTCCTTATCCAGAGTCCTGAAAGGTTTCTGTGTATTGAAACTGTCTTTAAAATATGGATCATAATATTTCCTAACTTTCTGTATTTATAGATTTATAATTATATATTATATATGCATGAATAGGTATAACTATTATACATAATATATTGATATAACATATTATAAAACATGACTTAGGAATCTGTTCTGCTTTGCAAACACATATATAATTAGATTTTGCAAGGGGAATACTAGGTATACTCTGAGAACAGAGTATACCTAGTATACTAGGTATACTCTGAATACTAGGTAAACTCTTTGTTCTACTTGGTAGCATCATATGATTAAATAGCTGATCTCCATTCAGATTGCAACATGATTCACTCTTTGGTTCTCTCCCTTTGATTTTTTAATATATGTGACAAATGCCCTTGACAGCACCTGAGGGGACAACTTCCGTGGCTGTGGAAAAAGAAACATCAACTTACAAACCATGAGAACCTCTCTTTTCCCAGGGACTCCTAACAATTTGACCTCTCCTATCTGGGTAATGAAATTTTGTGTCTTAAATTAAATTAGCTCATCTTCCAATATACTGTCTATCTGAATATTTAGCTTTATTCATTTCAACCCTTTGAAAAGTGTTTACTGGTGCATGGTATTGTACCGTATAGAGCAATTCATATATGAGTATAATATGATTTGGTCTGTGTTGTTCCCAGGGCCTTCCCTGTTCCCCACTTCCTCCTCGCCCAAGCCCCTTGTGCTTTTCTATTGGTCTCACTCCTTTTGTTCATTAGATCCTTGTTCTTTCCTTTGTTCTATCTAGTTTCCACATAGGAGAGAAAACATGTGGTCTTTGATTTTCTGAGTCTGGCTTATCTTAGTATGAATTAAAGTCAGAGTACTATAAAGATACACACATATAGTTTTATAGCAATACAATTCACGGTAGCCAAGTCATGGAACCAACTTAGGTGACTGTCAACCGATGGATGGCTAAACAAAACGTCATGAATATACAAAGTGGAGTTTTACTCAGCCATAACGAAGAACAAAACTGGGTCCTTTGTAGGAAAATGGATGGAACCGAAGAACTTAATACATTTTTTAAAAAATTGTTGCCATTTCACTAGTAGTGTTAAAAAACAGAAACTGTGTGTGTTCTTCCCTCCTGTTTCAGGCTGTCCCCCAATCTCAGTGCAGAATTCCCATATGGAACAGTTGGCCAAGTTAGCCATGGATCACTACTTCAATCACTCTAAGCTAATGAGAACAGACCAGGGGCCTAACACACAAAGGAAGACCAAAAACATCCTGGAGCACTGCAACGTCACCGACGTCTTTTACTAGAAATATTACCGGAGAATGGAGCTTTTCCTTGAGCGTGATCAATATAACAACACAAAGAAAGGAACAAGGAAGCCTGGATCCTGGAGTCAACAGCATACTCCTAACATAAAGGGTGACTTCATTCCAACAAAATACCATCATTGAGATGTAATACTGAATGGATACTATTATTTTAAACATTACATTACTCTTTTTGTGATTGGGTTGTACTTGCTTTCCTTGGTTTTAGTTTTCGTAACATGCAGTTAAGCACAGAAGTTTATACCTGACTTTTTCTTTATAAATATAACAGCATTAAGATAAATTAAAATTAATTTAAGTCAACCTTTTGGGTATAAAACGTTCTTTTATTTTTGTTTTTTTTTGTTGTTGTTGTTTGTTTTGTTTTGCAGGTCTGGGGATGGAACCCAGGGGCATTTGACCTCCGAGCCATATACCCTGCCCTATTTTTATTCTTTATTTTGAAAAAGGGTCTCACTGAGTTACAGAGGACCTCACTAAGTAGTTGAGGCTGTCCGCGAACCGTGATCCTCTGGTTTCAGCCTCCCGAATGCTGGGATTACAAGCGTGTGCTACCACACCCGGCAAAAATGTTCTTTTAAAGAAGTTCATATGTTATTCAAATTGAGGAGCACCTCTAAATGTAGGAACACAAATTGTCAGCCTCTATTACTAGGCATGGGATGCACTGAGACCAGTCTGCAATCTCTAAACATCGCCAATTTGTGGTTATGTCCTCCAAGGACATGTGTGGCAAAGCTTATTCAAGAGGATAAAATTTCAGTAGAAGCCAGGCCTGGTGGTGCACGCTTGTAATCCCAGACAGGAGGATCACAGGTCAGCAGCCAGCCTCAGCTACTTAGTGAGTCACTCTGCAACTTAGTGAGACCCTGTTTCAAAATAAGACAAAAAATATAGGACTGAGAATGGATATCAGAGGTAGTATGAGAATGCCTCTAGATTTCATTCCCAGTGCTGAAAAACAAAATGGTAAAAAGAAAAGGTTCATGTGAAAAAACAGAATAAGCTTGTTAAATTTCCCATACCCAAGAAGACTTTTAAGACCAGATAAAAGCTATAGGGAAAAAAAATCTATAGGTTCCAGAAAGCTATCCACAGAACACCTACATAACAAGAGAGTATGTAGTCTTTAAGAGGTGAATTATCTTATATAATCGATAAATGGAAATAAGGTGATAACATGCAATCCAGAAATTTAAAATACTGGGGCAAAAAAAATCCCAATAATTTTTTGGGTCAGCAAAATAATAGGAAACAGACTTCCGGGAAGAAGGCGACAGAGAAAAGCGGGGCTTACGAGCCCCGCCAACAACCAATCTCTATTACCACAAAAATCAACGCCTTTCATAGCCAGAAAACACCATCAGCAGAGAAACAGAAAAAATGTAATTACAAGGGACAGAGAAAAAGAGGGCTGGAAAAATGAGACACCAGAAATAAACCAGACCACTGTGCTGCAGCCAGAGGCGTGGCGCGAAGCGGCGGGTGCCATTTTCCCTTCCAGCACCAGGCTCCACAGAGGAGGGGAACTCAGAATGGAGCCCAGAGCCACAGAGGAGATACGCCGGCCTCACGCCCGAGGACTCGGCAGCAGTGCCTCACTGCCGGCGGCAGCGGCGATTTCACTGGACGGCACCAGACCAATGCACTCAACAGCCCACCAGGCTCCAGAGAGGAGCGGCGGACAGTGAGGGGAGGTGAGCTGCTGCGGATCAGCCAGGAGGAATTTGGCAGATTTCTCGGCACAGAGAACATCTAAATCTCCCAGAGGCTGGGCTCAGCACACCCTGCAGGGACTCAGAGCAGAGTTCAAAAACAGAAAAGAAATATGCCAGCCTCACGGCCGAGGGTGTGGCAACAGCACCATATTGCCACAGGCGGCAGCAGCAGCAGCGAATTCACCAAGTCCACTACAGATCCATCTGCACACTCAACAACAGTGAGTCAAATTGTGGCCCCCAGAGGAAAAATCCCAGTACTCTACTCCCAGGGACTTGACCCAGTGGGGGAGTGGTAGTGGCAGAGATATCACACCATAGGAGAACACCCAATCTGGCACCACCCATGGTCTAAAGCAGCCTCGATTGACTCCCTGGGTCTGAGACTCTGAGATACAACCCGGTAAAGGAGTAGTGGGGAAAAAGATACCACAGACTTGAGATCCAGAGCACCTTAAGTGAAGTCGTAGTGACTCAAGGGAAGAACCCAGAGAAGGCACAAACTTCCGAAATCATGGGAAAGAGGAATAACAATGGAGCAATGAATGCCCACAACCCCACAACATCAGAACCTGATAAAACAGAAATTCAGAGATTTATAGAAGATCAAATCAGGAAAATAACTGTAGAAATAATAGAGGTGTTTCGAAAAGAATTCAGAGAGAGCCAAAAAGAGATAAAGGGTGCAATTAATGAAGTAAAGGCCTCAATTCAAAGTACAAACAACCAATTAGACCACATGGAGAATAGAATCTCGCTCTTAGAAGATGATCATTCAAAAAATGAACGCATAGTTTCTAATTTAGAAAAAATCCGACAGCAGGAATCTGACATTGAAGAAATATGGGCCCATTTTAAGAGAGCTAACCTAAGAATAATTGGAATAGAGGAGGGAAAAGAAGGTGAAAACAAAGGGATCAACAATCTCTTCAAAGAAGTCATAGCAGAAAATTTTCCAAACATAGAGCAAGAGGTCAATACACAGGTCCAGGAAACTTATAGAACTCCCTTTAGACAGAATCAAAGAAGAGGATCCCCACGCCACATAATTGTCAAAATGACCAATGTGAAGGCAAGCAGAGAATCTTAAAGGCAACAAAAACAAGGGGCCAAGTGACATTCAGAGGCAAACCAATTAGAATCACTCCAGACTTCCCAAACCAAGTCATGAGAGCCAGAAAGGCTTGGAGTAACATATTCCAAACTCTGAAAGAAAACAACTTCCAGCTAAAAATTTCCTACCCAGCAAAACTTTCTATCAAATTAGATGGGGAAATAAGAAACTTCCACAACAAACAGAAACTGAAGGTATTTATGTCTTCAAAACCAGCGCTAGAGAAAATACTCAAAGAGATTAACTACAAAGAAGAAATAGGTAACTCACACCAGAACCAGAGAAACAAGATTTTCCATCCAGCAGACAACTAAGATTGGCTATCTGTGGAGATTCATTATTTATGTTAGTCTTTTACCTATCTCTAAATGTATTGTTGCTTTTATTGCTGTTAATTTTTATGATTTCTAGTTGGAATACTAATATACCTTCAGATATAGCATTTGGAAATATTTTATCCCATTCTATCAGTAACTTTTAACTTTGTTTACATTGTCTTTGGATATACAATATGCTTTTATTTTTTAGGTAGTTTGTTTGCCCTTTTGTTCCCTGTGCCATTGAAATCATATCCAAGAAATCACTGCCAATTTCAATGTTGTGAGGCTTTATGACCCAGATTTTCTTCTAAAAGTTTATAGTCTTAAGATTTATATTTAGGTCTTTTATATATTTTGAGTTAATATTTGTATATGGTGTTAGGTAAGGGTCCGATTTTATTCTTTTTCATGTAATTATTATTTTTCAACAATATTTAGTTAAAAGATTAGTATTTCCTCCACCAAATATTTGTGGAAACCTTGTCAAAAATAACTTGACAATATATGGAAGAATTTTTCTCTAGGCTTTTATTTAACTCCAATGGTTTATATATCTGCTTTTAGAACAGTACTACACTGTTTCAATTATTGTAGCTTTATATGGTTTGAAATCAGAAAATATACATCTTCTAGCTTTGTTCTTCTTCGAGATTGTTTTGGGTATCTAGAGTCCATATTCCATATCAGGATAGATTTTTTTCTGAAAAATAAATAAATAAATGTATGATAGTTTCACCTAAAAAAAAGAAAAAAATATTCTCTGGTAAGAAAAAAGCAAAAAGAAATATTGAAATATTATAGTTAAGTCATCAAAAGCTTGGTATCAGACAAATGAAACTGTTATGTGAGATTATCATTGTTAATATTGGATAAATTGCTATAATACTAGATATCAACCACTAAGCCAAGCATGGGAAGGAGGGATGGGAAGGGAACAGGGTGGGGATTGGGTAGAGGCTTACTGGGCGATGTGTGCATGTATGTCTACAAAAATATTATCTTTATCCCATTATGATGTATGAATACAGTGCACCAATAAAAAAAAAGAGGAACAATTACTACTAGACATGGCAGAGAGAAGACTAAATACATTTATACACAATTCCAAATCTCATGACCTCACTTGCAATGAGTCAAATTATACAACCTTATTGTCATCCCTGAATAATCTATTTGTCAGGAATGTTCTACATAAGGGAGGCAAATATGTTCAGTGTGGGCGCAGTAGTTATCAGAAACACAAGTGCTCAGTTTACTCCAATTAAAGAGATGCAGACAGAATCTGTGCATGAATAATTGTAGTAATAGGTGATAAACAAGATATGCAATAAATCAGTCACATTATGTGTGGAAGGGCCAGAAGTCTCCAGCTTCCTGGTGTCTACAAGTTTCAAAATATGCTTCTTGTTCAGATGAAAATTAAAGAATATAACTGTCAGATTAGAAATAATTATGATGAGCTATGTTTACTGGTTGCCAAAGCAGCACTAAGTAATATCATGAAAACCCCAACACAACATTTTGTTGAGATTAATTTAAACCAAGTACAGACTCCAAATAAGTTGAAAGGATTTAATTGCTAAATTTCATGGTTTGTCATAGAGAAAACACCAAATTTCACTCTATCAAAGATTAATAGAAAAATCATAATAAAACTGTACAAATTATTTACATAGCTTAAGTAGATATCAAAGATTGCAGACATGCTCTGAGGAACAGAACTAATGGTGAACCATGACCCATGCATAACTAATTACCAACCCTAAAACCTTTCTTCATCATTCAGGCTATAATGCAGTTTTCATCATTTCTGATTTTAAACAAGAACCAGCCAGGCAGGGAATTTAACTCCAAGTACAATCACAATTTCAACACAAATTTATTTCCTCCCCCTCTCCCTACAGGTTTTCCTTTTTATTTTTATGAGGGGAAAAACAACTGTTACTCCCTGAAATCCACCACTGAACGGGTGGCCGCAAGTTCTCAGTCATACTTCTGAAGTCATGCTGTCCGGCTAAAATAAAAGAAAGAAATTAATGTCTTCTAGGGAAAAAGTATTTTATGAAATCACTATTTGAGTAAGAAAAGGGATAAAACAAGACATCCATTATGAGGGTTGAATCCTTCTCTGTGGCCAAAAATCCCCCGTGAAAATGTCAAGTCATGGAAAATGATGGCGTTTCCATGTCTTTCTGATAAAGATGACTAAGCTTTTCCTGATGAAGACTTATCACTGCTTGTCTCCAGAAACTTCTCAAGAAGTTTCTCCAGAAGAAACTTCTCAATTCAAATTGCAGTTTGGCAAACAGAGTTACTTATAAAAAGTCCCATTTCATGGATAGCAATAGAGAGAAGCAGTTAATTGAAGGATACCCATGTTTTATTCCTTATAAACTAGTCTATTGTTTGAAGATAGCCTCTCAAATCCCTTCCCATCCCACATACACAGTGCTGGACACTAGCCCTGCTTTATTGCATTTCCATAATCCTTGAAGACAGAGTGGCTTCTGAGCTCCTTCCATGTACTTAAATACTTTGGCAACACCGTCCAGCAGGATCACCAGGGGTCACTGTTCCCATGCTGGTCGTAATGTCAGTGGGAGACTCTGGGCCCTGCATCTGAGTACCGCTGTCCTTTCTCACAGTTACAGGCAAGCCTATCTGGTGACAACACTGTTCTCAATGGGGTCTGAATATCTGGGTAAAGAAGGCCACCAACAGCAATGGATAAATAAAATAATCCAAGTAACCTTCAGTTTCTAGACTGCTGCAGAATGATTAGAAATGAAAAAATCAAATGCAATGCAATGCCAAGTCCAATCTTGTTTTAATGGCAAGTGACATTTATAATAACTTTATCAGCAATGTGTTAGGAAAATTGTTGGAATCAGAGTTGGCTGGTTCCTCCTACAAACCTTACTGTCCCTCTTTCCCCCAAAAGATACAGAAAATAAGACACAGAAAGCCAGTATGAAAATTCCTCTCCCACCTTAAAAACTTAGGTTCTTGATAAGCACCAAGAAAGATAAACCCACAAGTGGTGGAATCACTAGCTAGACGGCAGGATTATGATAACAGGACCTGGGGTGAGAATTACTCTTGAAAATCCCCTCTAAATATGTGAAATTGCATACATTTCAACAAATGAGTGAAATCGCACAGATAAGGGCAAACACATTCAGCAAAGCAATATATTTCACACACTTTGTATAAGTGGATGGCATTAACTGCCACAGTACCCTAAGCAGTAGATACATTTTTTAGGGTCTCACCTCACTGTAACTCCGACACACTTAGAAACTAACTTTGCCTTGTTAAAGATGAAGTAAGTTCTGAGAAGCTAGGTTTCCCCTAAACCTTGTCCTCCATAAAAATGTAAACCTCTAGAGACTAGCTATGAATCCAACGATGCAGAGAAGCATGAATTATTCAAGATGGATGAGGAAGCTTTCCAGTAACCTTTATTTACCCTACACAGCTGTGTGAAGGGGGTCCCCTCCACGGGACCCAGCATATGTTATCAGTTCTGCTACAACAGCTTTACACTCTTGGCTTCTCCTTCCCGGCAGGTCTGCCTCTGCACCACCCCACAGCAGCCCTGCCTCCCTCCCCTTCTGTGCTTTCTTAAGTCCACCACATTGTACCAGAGAATCATTCGGTTAATAAAAAGACACTGTCTGGTATGTGGTAGAGCATACCTGTAATCCCCAGTACTTGGGAAGCTGAGACAGGAGGATCACAAGTTTGAGACCAGCCCAAGCAACTTAGTGAAACTTACAGCACCCTAAAGGAGACCCTATTTTATTTTATTTTATTTTATTTTATTTTATTTTATTATTTTAGTTTATTTTTTGGTGGTACTGGGGATGGAGCCCTTCTACCTTCGGGCTACACTCCCTGACCTATTTTATATTTTATTTGGAAACAGGGTCTCTTAAGCCAGCATGGCTGGCTTTGAACCTGCGCGATCCTCCCGTCTCCGCCTCCCGAGTGCGGGGATTACAAGCGTGCACCACCATGCCCCCTGGGAGACCCTATTTTAAAACAACAAATATAAAAGGGCTGGGGTGGTAGTTCAAAGGTAGAATGCCACTGGATTCCATCTTCAGTCCCCCAAATAAGTAAATAAACAAATAAAAAGATACTAAACCAATCAGACTGAGCTGTATAAGGCAGTTTTGTCTACTTTCTTGCTTCATAATCCTGGAAAACATGTCAAAGAGGCAAATGTATATCATCAGGGAAAATTCTATTCTTTGAGAGATAAAAAGAAAATGTCAAACTTTCTGATTATTCTGCATGGAATCCATACTATGACACTTCTGGTCTGTTCATATGCCTTCATTTTTTCCCCACTTACAATCATAAACACACACCCCTGGTTTAAATAAAACGAATGTCTGACTTAAACTGAAGATGAGCCTTTTTGAGAAAGGAGCAAAATTTCCCTCCAGTGGCAGCTACCTTGTGTTTGTGAGAACGACACTCCTTAACTGATTTCATCAGGTCCTTTTTTTTCCCCCCCTATTTACCTTCTGAAACAACAGTCAAAAGCAAACAAGTACTCAAAACAACGTACTGCCGCCATAGCATCTAAGTGGTACCTGGCAGAAAATGCTCCTGGCTAACATTGTTGATGGTATGGGAGGCAGAGAGTTGGTAAAATAAGAGAACAGCTAAAAATTACACTGTTTTCAGTCTTCTGCTCCCAGATGCCTTGGGGGAGGGATGCCACAGGGCACAGCAGCCCAGCTCTTCTTTGGGTCTTGGGGAGAAATTCTCTTTTCTTCACTCTCCTGTCCCTTCCTCTCCCATCCCTTGCATACTCTGCAGGGGATTGACCAAAATATCTGTAGACAGGGGTTTGCTTTGGATTAGGGGGAGCTAATGATTGACTTTAATAAAATAGCTTACTGCTTTCTTATGTAAAAGAGGCTCAGAAGCAGCAAGCCCAGGTCTACTTTGGTGGGTACCAAATCGTCAGAATCGAGAGACTCTATCTTTCAGTTCCACTTCCCTTAGGAGGTCTAGTATACTCCTCATACTCATTTCATTGGCCAACAGAGCTGCTGGAGCACAAAACAGGAAGGAGAAAGTGGAAGAGGAGAAGGACCTCCACTAGCTGGGTCAGGGTGTAGTACCATAACTATCTCTAGCCGTGAAGGAGGAAGCCTTGTAGGTTTGGTCTATTAGCGGGGTACATTACCACCCTGCAAAACTCAGAGGTTTATTACTAAGACAGAAGGGGGACATGAGTGCTAGATATACAACTGGATATTTCTGCCTGTTGCTCAGCTGGTTTTAGTTTTGGGACTGAACAGTTCCCTCCACTTTAGAGGAATTCCCCAGGCACCTCAGTGTCTAGCCTTGATCACCAAGGCTGTGGGAGGTGGGTTGACAGCCTTCCTGCAGGAAAGCTCCCCTAAAGCCCTCAACACGGAGGAGGTGGCATTTGTGTGGCTGTGACCTCTAGTCCGAACCAATTTCATCTCCCCAATTTATCTCAACAATATGTACCACTGTGCCCCATAGGTGCGGCTAGAAGTTTAAGATGCTAGACCACATTCTCAGAGAAGCAATGTTATAAATAGCAGGGAGCTTTCCAGGTTTACCCACACAGGCCTATTGAACAGGTAATGTAGTAGAAATAATATTCATTTGCCATCATCTAAGGTAGAATTGATTGGATTTCAATAGATTAGTCTTTGCTCTAATGAGGTGTGGAGAAGAGCTCAGAGAGAGGGAAAAAGAAATAGTAGCAAAAAGCAACTCATATTTTTTCCTTGCTTTGCTGTCTGACAAATAGACTTTCAATGTTTCTCTCCCCAACAAGTAGCCTAGTTTATTCCTGTGTTATTAAGTGGACCTTTCAGTGGTGATCAGTGGCACTCTGCAGCCTTTTCCAAAGAATTTATCAACAGAAACTTAGTAAGGAACACTCCACAGACTACAGAAGTTCAAGTTGGATGACATCCTTGGGCCGGAGAGACCTGTCCTCTAAGCTTGGCCAGTGGGCATGAGAATGGAGGGGTATCATGGATAGAACTGTGTCACCTGAAAGATGGTAAAGTTCTAACTCTCAGCACCTTCGAGTGTGTTCTTACTTAGAAATGGGTTCTTTGCAGATGGGAGTCATTACAGTAAACCCTAACTCAATGTGACCCCTTAACTCAATGTGACCCTGTCCTTACATGAAGGGAAAATTTGGACACAGAAACAGATATGCACAAAGAGGAAATGCCACTGAAAAGATGAAGGCAGAGAGGTGATGCTTCTACAAGGCAATAATGGCCAGAGGCTGCCAGCAAACCAACAGAAGCAAACTTGTAGTCTGTGAGGCAGCCCTTCCAGTTCTTATGAAATTCTTTGGAATTTCCTCTCTTGTATATAAAGAGAGGCATGCAATAGATTTTCCTTTGCAGCCCTCAGAGGGAACAAACCTTGGTGATACCATTATCTCAGACTTCTACTTCTAGAGAATATGATCAGGAATTTCCCTCATTTAAGCCACCGGGTGCATGGTACTTTGTTTTACCAGCTCTAGAACTTATACCAGGGGTGGTTGGAGCATCTTCATCCTTCCTGGGCCTCGCACACCACTTCCTTTCTCTCAGGCATCCACATTCTGTGTGTGTTTCTGCCTTCTTTGTCTCTATCTCAGCTACTTCTCAAGCCCCATGGTTTTCAGCCACCATCACTTACACCCTTAAGGCTCCTGCCCTGAAGTTTCTAGGAGTAGACCCAGGAATATTCTCTGATGGGCAACAGTAAGGGGCAGGCATGCGGTCTTCTACCCTGACAAGGGTCCTCCAACTATGACCAATACCATGGGAAGTCACACACTATTAAACTGGGTACCTATGCCTCAAAGAGTCTATATGAGATATAATCACACAGACACATAGGTGTCAATGGCTTACACAGAAACAGAAACTGAGTGAAAGATGAGTTAAATAGTTATGCATTAGGAGGTATTACTATTTACTCACCTTTTATAATTCAACTAGTTCAAAGAGCTAAGTGCATGCTCTGGGAATTGAACCCAGTAGGCATCCTACCTCCAAGCTACACCCCAAGTCCCTTCTTTAATTTATTTTGAAACAGGGTCTTGCCAAGTTACTCTGGCTGGTCTCCAACCTGCAATCCTCCTGTCTCAGCTTCTCAAGTATTGGTCTTATTACAGGGGTACATCACGACTCCCAGCTTCAGTGTCTCTGGAATGGAATTCTCTGCTCCCATAACACCTCTCCAACCCTTTCACTCCTTCTCCTGCTCATCCTGCCAACAAGATTTGTCTGTGAGAGGCTGAAAAAACTGAAGAAAAAAAGAAAATCCTTTAACCATATCAATGGAATGGAAAAATCTATGCCATGAATATCTATTCTTTGTCTTTTACTTTTTCTGAATAAACCAGAAAGGAAATAATAGAATGAATACCTACCTGTATGTCAATTACCCAACTTAACCAGTCAAACATAAATATGGTTAAAGCACCCCACCACCCTTTCCTCACCTCAGTTACCCTCTCTCTGAATTTGGTGTTTATTATTTTCAAACATGTTTTCACATTTTTATTACAAAGATAATCCACCCCAAATGATGATATTTCTTAGCCAGAATCCAATCATTTACTTCTTTTTTTTTTTGTTTTCCAACTCCTTCCCCCCACCTTCTCATCTAGCAAAAATCAATGAGCCCCAATTCAATATACCCAGTCCTTATATGAAGGGGAAATTTGGACACAGAAACAAACATACACAAAGGAGAAATGACATTGGAAAAATGAAGGCAAAGAGAGAGATGGTGCTTCCACAAGCCAGCAATGGCCAAAAGCTGCCAGCAACCCCAGAGGCTAAGTTGTGGTCTGTGAACCTGCTAAGTTTTGGTCGGATCTATGCATTTTAAGCCATAAGCATAATAACTCGAATAGCTTAGTTTTATTATTATCACCTATGCTATCCCTACCCCAGTAAACTGTGCTACAGACACTTGTAGTCAGATGAATAGGAAATATAGTTATCTACTTAAAGTTATCCTCTGCTTGTAAGAGGAGATGAATGGGTCACCTATGCTGAAACCTCAAAAAAAAAAAAAAAGCATAAATTAGACTTTAAGATAATGGCAAAATTACATTATACTCTTTCATATAGAGGACTAATGGACTCATCACTTTTATCTATTCTCATAAAAGTCTGGAGTGCAAAATAAAATTCTATCAGAGTAGATATTCATTAACTGGTGGATCTAGCATCTACCATTATATTTGACGCAAAGACGTTTTCCTTAAAAATCAGCACAACTTAGTGTAGAAATTCTCAATTAACTGCTCAATTAATTAATTAATGAGTTAGTCCACAAGACTGATGAGCAGCAAAAGTGATGTATAATTTCAGATAACAGGAGGCAATATTCTACAATATGTGTGAAACACCTGTTAAATGCCAGGGTGGTTCTGGGCACAGAGAATATAGTAGAGCTCCTTGCTCTTGGCGAGCTTCCATTTCAGCAGGGCGGGACGCACAGTGTCACACTACTGATATGTCCTGAGGAACTCTGGGCAGCCCTCCATGATCAATAAAGCACTCCACAGACCACAACTTGGCTAAGAATGGCTGCACTGCTGGTTTCTAGGGGAATCTCACAAAGCCCCAAGTGTTGCAGCAAAACAAAGGAAATCTGTTGTATTCTCTGAATGAATGGAACATCTCTGTTGATTCCTGGAACCCATTAAAATGTGTTGTTCAGAGCGATTCCCTGCGCATAAATCATAAAAGCATTTCTGAACCTAAACAAGTACCAGCAACAGCTGAAGGGAAAATTATCCCACTTTGAGACCTGGAATTTCGTAAAATGAATCACTGCAAGTCAGGGACCGCCTCAGTGCCATCAGAGACTGTACGTGACTATTAGCAACAGTCCACACTTTCCTCTCCTGCCTGTCTCCGTTAAAAGATTTCAAATTTGTGGGCAAGCGGGATGCTCAAGTTCATCTGCAACTGCTCAGTTCCAGAAAGTGCTTCCCAGCTGGGAAAAAAGATGCATACCCCGAATCAATAATCATCAAATCACGAGGATTAGGAGAATAAAACCTGAAAACATGTAATGTTTGTGAGATTATCTCTGCATGGTTAGATTATGAGTAAAAACTTTTGTTATATTACTATATTTTTCTAAAATAGAAATGATCAGAAAAAAATTAATGCCTTCTGATCTAAGGATTTTCACAGTAAAATAAATTATCACCCCATTTTTAAAATGATAACCGTGATACTGGGAGTACCTAAAGGAAAAATAATTTAATGTACCAAAAACAGCAATGAAAGTTACATTCTCTGCTTTTAAAAATCTTTTCTCCAAATGATAAAATCTATAGAGATTTTGAATGCATTTCTTCCTCAATCTGTTTTGTAGTTTATGATGATCATCTACATGAGTGATAGAAATATAATTTAAATGGCTATTTTCAACAAAGACCAATTAACCTTCACATATTAAAATATTATATATTGTACATTATGACTCAAAAGATAGAGCACAATGATAGGGATACATATATCCATTTATGCTCCAACACAATCCCTGGAAAAGCCTGCAGGTCTGAATTACTTCCCTCTTTGAAAGGATCCATAGAAGTTCAAAGAGGTCAAACTGTACAAACTCTTCTTGAAATTAGCTATTTCAACAGAAATAGCCAGGTGCCAGGTCCCCAGCCACCCCTGCTCTGCAAGCCAATGATCAGCGCGCCTGATAAGACTGGGGAAGAGACAGCAATGGGGAGAACATGCAACCAATGGGTAGGTTCGGTGTCTAAACCCCCTTCAAATGCTGGTCATTGCAGGATTAAAGGGCTTCCTGATGTTGGAAAAACAACTAAACGCAGAGCCAGTTAACTCTTTTATGATAGGTTTTAAAACTCATCTTGAGAGGAGCTTTTTCTTCCTTCGGCTGCACACCCCATTTCCCAATAATCCGATGGCAGGTGATGGAACCAGAGAACAATTTGTCACATCAATGAATTCCTCCACCTACAAGGCCAAGTTTCATTGCCCACCCCCTCACTATCCAAGCTGAAATATATGACGGTGTTCTTAGGTTAAGGTAAGCGTGCAGGGTTACACACACAGGCAGAATGATTTGGACAGCAGCAACAAAAGAGCAAGAGCCCTAGCATCCATGAAATAAAGTCATTTACACTGTACAGAGAAGGGTGCGCTGCCATCATCCAAAGGCACAAGATGATGGAATCTTTGGAGCTTCAAGACAATGCAGATCTAGGACCATAACAAAAAGCCAAGAAAGGGAAGGCAAACTGATGTGAGCCCCAAGCTCAGAGAGCATCTATGACCCAGAAAGTATTTCCCAAGGCGGCCAGGTCCATTCAAGATGTTTCCCCCAAAGACTGGCTCCAGTACTGTTTCGACCTTCATGTTGAAGGTTCTATGGCCAATCTCTCTATTGTCTTCGGCTGCCCTCTGAAGATGGCAGACTGAGATTCCCCAGTGCCAATGTACTCCAAGAGAACAATTCTTTCTGCCAGACTCACGTTGGGTATGGAAACCTTCAACTACCTGGCATTTCTTTTAATCAGTTACACTGCTTTTGGGCTCATTTTACAAAGCCATCCAGCTTTGCAGACATCAATGCGAAGACTATGAAAACCCCACTTTTTTATTGTGGCCTCCACAATAGGAAGCAATCCACTTCAAAGTGCGTTAAGCTCCCAGAGACTCTTCATTGTTCGGGCCTCCAAGGAGCCCGGCCATCTAGAAGATGAAAGGCTTCGTCTGAAAGCCCCATGTAAAAGAAAATATTTGTTCAGTCAGAGTGTCCCTACAAATGTGATCTTATGCTCCACGGCTGGAAGCTGGAGCAGATGAAAATGAAGAGGCCTTAACAGACATGCCAGAGACCTGGTCAGATAAATTGGAGGTTGGGGAACAGGTACCGCCCTAAATTGGAGAATGCTGAGGGCCCTCCTTCCTGTGAATATTCTACTCATTCTGACAAAATTTTTCACACCTCGGGAATGGCATTAAGTAGAACGCTTTGACCTTTTTTTTTTTTTCACGACTGAATACAACTGCAATTATATTTAAAATATCTTTACTTTCTATCGCTTTGACTGACACACTTTTGAAGTTTTCTATTCATACATTTCAATAGTCCTACTCCTTTCCAAGAGACAGTATGCTGGCCTTTAATAAATGCAATACTAAGGGACAGACCGGTGGTATTTTCTTTTCTTTTCCTTTTTCTTGCAAGTAGTTATTTCATTCATTAGAATCTAAATGCTAGCAGAAATGATAGCAGAAAACAGAGGAGATTACATTTAAACATTCAGATGAATAAAAATATTATAGGGATTAATAGCAAGGGATCAAATTTAATGTGTCATTTTAAAAGGTAGCCCTTTGACACGACAACCTTGAAGTTCAATGGAGCTGGGGGCCCAGCTCACAATAGGTTCCCCCAAAGACAGAGGCAATTTCTTTTTAAGACACAGAGAATAAGGGTCACTGACTGCTGACCCAATGGCTTCATTCGAATAAATGGAGCAGTCGCCACTCATTTCTTAATGGCCAGAGGACCTGCCATCAGAAAAGAAGAGCACTCAGGTCCTGAATGAGGCTGATTTACAATTTCTACTATGAGCCCAGGGACAGGTGGTCCTTACTCCAAAGAACTACATCTGCTCTGGGGATACTATGCTTTAGTCTCAATGGAGCTGTTTAAAATTTAAGCAATATGGAAGTCAATGCAGGCAATGGATCTGTTGCATCAATCTTTTGCTACCTCCTGTGGGTAAAGGCTTTACATATTCTACTATTGGACTAAGCAAAATAAAGTTGGGAGGCTGCTAGCATTTCATTTTGAAACAACTTAAGATAATGTCAAACACATGAAGGTGATATTTAATAAGGGCAACATTTTAATAATTAGATGATAGCATTTGATAAGAACCACATATAGTGAAATTACATTTTACTTTGGCCATCAGTCAGGAACCTTTACAAACCTCAAATTGATCATGAATGCATCCAAAATATTTATCTTGATTCAGATTTAACTCTTAGTTTTATCTCCTGGGAATGTACCCTGTCACATCGGGTTGTTTTATTTTAATTTTTGAGAATATAATTATATATTTTCTATCACAGGAATAGCTTGACTTAGGCTCCATGTAAAACCGCCACTGTATAAGTTTGTGTGCACTTGTATTTTTTGTAAAGATAACATTTCCTAAAAATGGTGAGTGCCAGCCCCTCCCCCACACCCCCTTCAGCCAGTGGTGTAAAGATTGTGAGGCTCTGTCCCCACCAACAGGAGCACAGCATAGCAGTTTTCTGCTTCTTTGTTCTTGCCTAACTAACTTGACTTGTGGCTGTATCCTTTTTTGCAAAAAGGAAAATTCACCTTGCTTGTTTTCTTACAATGCCATAGAAATTTATTTCTAACAAGTTTCATCTATTTTAAGAGACCCTATGGACTAAGATGGGCT
Organism: Muscardinus avellanarius; assembly: GCF_963383645.1. Lineage (NCBI taxonomy): Eukaryota > Metazoa > Chordata > Mammalia > Rodentia > Gliridae > Muscardinus > Muscardinus avellanarius. The sequence goes on along the minus strand of NC_137786.1, from coordinate 55,972,029 downwards.
TTTATTTATCTTATGTCTTTAGGTACAGCAAGAATATCCATGGCCTTAAGGAGTCCTTCTTTGAACACTGGGCTTAAAATATTTTCGGAGAAACAACACAGTTTTCTGATTTGCACAACAGTACCCTCATTCTTAGTAGCTTTATGTTCATCTCTAACATACCTTGGTTGAGTCTTAGAAATCAACATACATAATTTATACAGCTTCTCTCCAACAATACAGTTTTAGGATATCTATCCTCCTTACCACCATTTCATGAAATCCTGTGAGCAGCATTTTTTTTTATAATTCTAGTACTTATACCTTCCCAATCTATCGTTCTGTATTCTATAGTCATAACTAGAGTTTTGAACATCTTGGTCCACTGCAATGAATATTGTTTACTGGCTTTAGGAATAGTAAACCCCAAGGTCATGTCGTTGCCTAGAGACTCTTCAAGTCATTCTAGCCCTCTGTCAAAGGGATCATATTTATTCATTTTACAAAAACAGATTCTCTATCTTAATTTCAATCATTATTTTTTTTCAAGGTCTCCAAGGATTAGGCAGCCCTGGAACAAATTAAAAACTTAAATATTTGATGGTAATATTAAAAAAGTCCTTTTTATGGTTACTCTTATGACATCATATACTTGATTTTTTAACTGTGGTTTTAAATTTCTGGAATTACACTAACATTTTAATTTATTTATTTATTTATTTATTTATTTATTTATTTATTTATTTTTGGTGGTACTGGGGTTCCTGGAAGCCCTTCTACCTCCGGGCTACACTCCCAGACCTCTTTTTACATTTTATATTTGGAAACAGGGTCTCCTAAGCCAGCGCGCGCGGCTGGCTTCGAACCTGCGCGATCCTCCTGTCTCTGCCTCCCAAGCGCGGGGATTACAAGCGTGCGCCACCACGCCCGGCCTACACTAACATTTTAAAACAATTTTAAGATGAACAATGTAGAATTTGCAAATATACAAACATAATTATATTTGAGATACACTCTAATTACATCTTTTTATATTTATGTTTATCAATTCTGTCAGTTTTGATGATGATTAAAACTTGGGTGCTGGGGATGCATTTTGAGTTGATGAAAATACAGCTTATGTGGAAACATGGGAAACAGAAGAAGCTTTTTATTTAGCTCAGTTTGTATCATTTGTCATCTTCGCATATTGTGTGATTGACTCTTGGCTTCTGATAGGCACAACTTGTTTCAGTGGCTTATAATTACCATTTCCTCATTGCTGATTATATTTTCATGATTGTCCAGCAGAGATTCCTTCCATTTGGTTCATCTGTTCTTTAAAGCCCAAACATCACATAATGCTGAAAGCATCTTTGATTGTTAGCAAAGCAATTGTCAGAAAACAACAAAATTTTCCCGGTGTCAACCTTGGCCTTCAGTTATGTTCTAAAGAATGTCCTTTAGAGGGAAGTAAAAATAGAGATCAAAATTGGGGTACATGGTACATTCTGGATGGTTCCAATAAGTGCTACACAGAAGCTAGGAGCTAACTATCCACTTCCTTCTTTAAACAGAGAAACTTTATTTAACTTTTATTTAATGAAGATTTTAAGTTAAATAGAAGGTTTTTAACCATAACTCTGTAACTTTTCTTTTCTTTTTTGGTCTTGATGTAATTTTTTTTTTTTTTTTTTTTTTGGTGGTGCTGGGGATTGGACCCAGGGCATTGTATCTTTGAGCTGCACCCCCAGCTTGATTTTTTTATTCTTTCATTTTTGAAACAGAGTCTCACATAGTTGTGGAGGCCTCACTAAGTAGCTAAGGCTGGCCACGAATCTAAGATCCTTTTGTCTCAGCCTCCCAAGTACTGAGATTACAGGTGTGTGCCACCATGTCTGGCATTTATCTTTAATTACAGGCAATTTTGTTGTGTAGCTCAAATATTTCAAATATTGTTAGATTAAACACAAAGATATTTATTACTTTAATATTGCACCAACTAAGTCTTCAGAAATGTAATTATAGATGTCAGTGAATGCAGTTGATTTCATATTGATATTAATAATTGTCAAAAACACATCAAATATTAGACAATTTCACCAAAAATTTCAAGTGCAACAATGTGTATGTCTTACTACAGAATGAACCTAGAGACATTCTACCTCTGACCTATACTTCCAGGCTTAATTTCTATTTTTATCTTGAAATAGGGTCTCTATAGGTTGATGAGATTCTCAGGACCTGCTGAGGCTATCCTTGAACCTACAATCCTCCTGTCTCATTCTCCCAAGTACTGGGATTACAGGAGTGTGCCACTATGTCTGGCTGAGTGTGACAATTTTTGAAGTCCATATAATATTTGACATTAAGCTTAAAAGGAATCACATCCTAAAAGATTCCCCAAAAAAGGGCTATTATTTATGTTAGGGATAGTTCTTTGATCATATCATTTTATTTATACAATCTTCAACCAACTTCAATATGCATACACTTCATAGTCTGGTATATAAACAAAATACAGATAATTTATAAAGTTTCAGCTATTGAAAGCTTTTTTTGTGTGTGTGTGGTACTGGGGTTCCTGGAAACCCTTCTACCTCCGGGCTACACTCCCAGACCTATTTTTATATTTGGAAACAGGGTCTCTTAAGCCAGCGAGGCTGGCTTCGAACCTGCGCGATCCTCCTGTCCCTGCCTCCCAAGCATGGGGATTACAAGGGTGCGCCACCACTCCCGGCAGCTCTTGAAAGTTTTAACCACTTAAGCTTTAATACAACTATCTAATTCCTAGTAGATTAAAATGTCAGATCTATAACCTCATTTCTTCATCTTGGAGTAAGTGGACAATTTTCAAAGAAATCAAGTAAAATCACAGTTAAAACATTAAAACTGACAGAAAAAATACCCCTTAGTTTATCAGTAAATCTTTCTACAATTAATAGCAGCTGGTAAAGAGGTTCCCATACTAAGAAATATTTATTTTTGGTTCTATTTATTGTGTAGTGTTGTATAAATTTTTTGTATTGAAACATTCAGGATAAAACTTCCATTTTAAATTTTAAAATTCAATTTAACTAGAATAAGGAATAATAAAGGGCTCAAATCAGTCGTGAAAAGTATGAAAAGAAGGCAAGTGAAGGAAGACTTACCAGACATTACAAGTCACTAGAAAGCCACCGCATTCAAAACAGAATGATGTTGGCACAGAAATAGACAGATAGGGATCAGAGAGACAGTCCAGAAATAGATCCAAACAAATGTGACATCTTTACACGTGACAAGGGTAACATTTCAATTCCTATGAAAAATAAAGGTTCCTGTGATAAACTAGGGCTTAAGTAACTGGTTATCCATCTAGGAAAGAAAAAAAAAAGGAAAAGAAAAATAGAATCCTACCTCATGTCATGTAAAAACTTATTAAAATTGGGATAAGATTGAATGTTTTCAATAATTAAAAAATATTAAGAGAATATGTGTAAAGGGTAGATAGTACTACCTTATGCATAACACATTACTCCAAAACAATAAAGAAAAAGACACAGTTGATCAAACAATAATTAACAGGTTTCATTTAGCAAAAGACCATAAAACAGAGATTAAAATGGTAAAGATATACTTACACATATAACACATATATGTTACACATATAAAAAAGGATTAATATTTCTGAACTGCAAGACCTCCTAGAAATTGAAAATGGAAAAAAATGGGCTGTGGCAATGAATGTGAAATGAAGAGGAGAGATACTCACAGATGATGGACACTGGAAACACATTCAACGTCAGTGGTAGCAGGAGATGGAAATTAATTATTAGAGATAATAAGATTGGCAGGAATTAAAAAGGACGGTGGCATCCAGTGCTGGTGAGAATGTAGGAAATGGGCACTCTTATGTGTGAAGGTGAATTTCCATTCCTTTGGGTAAAATATGCTAGCAAAATGGATTAAAATTAAAAATACACATACCGTTTGACCAAGCAATTCCACTTCTGGGAATCTATCCTAAAGGAAAAAAAAGGACCAGTGCGTAAGGATCTTGGTACAAAGATGTTTACTGCAGCATTGTTTATTGTGGGGCAAGAATGGGCAGGGGGAAGGGAAGGGAGTTTTGAAAACAATATGAATGTCCATTAATAGAGAAAGGGTGACATGAAATGTAGAATATCTATCATGTAGAATATGACATAATTATTAAAATATGTATCTAGTGACTTGGAGAACTGATAGTCATAAATACAAATTGAAGAGTGAGTGCTCAGCATTCTTAAGACAGGTGGCAGCAATGACTGGGACGAGTCCGTGTATGTGGATGCAGCTGTGTGGGTGTGAGGTAGGGAATGGAAGAACACGGACGACAGAGCAATGGCTGGAAGGGACGGGAATCACTGATGGTCTCATTCTCTTTGAATACTTTGTGCCATTTCACTAGTTACTATGAAAACAGCTATTGATTTTGTAACTCGGAATTATATTTAAGAAAAAATGATTAGCTATTATTAATGGTAGTTGAGTAGTAGTAGTATTTCCAGACATTCAACCTTAATAAAATAATAGCAAATAAACAGATATTCTTTCTTTACCAAGACAAGTCTCACCACTGTGTTAATTTTTGCTGACTTGCCCAGTATCTATTTTCTCTACCTTATGTGTATTAGCTGATGAACTGATTCTAAAGTTAAAAAGCCTATAACAGCTAAAACAACGGTTAAAAAAAAAAAAGATGCACAGCCTTGGAGGACTGACACTGCTGTTATTGAGACTCACTATTTGGCCACAATAATCCAGGCAGCGTGACACTGGTACACAAACAGACCAGTGAAACAGAATGGCAAGTCTCACACATAGGGACAACTGGACTCTGATGAAGGTACCCGGCATTTCAGGGGACAAAGGACAGTCTGTTAGACAAATGGTGCTGGAACAGTAAGATTATTTACATGTGAAAAACATCAACTTTGATCTATATTTCACTCCTCATACAAAAATTAACTCAAAATTAGTCATAGATCTAAGTGTAGAATCTAAACTTTCTGGAAGAAAACACAGGAGGAAACTATGCGATATTGCATTATGCAAAGATGGTTTAGATACAACACCAAAGCAGGTAAAGAACAAACTGATCTATCAAATCAATATGGGAAACTTCTTCTTTCCAGTAGATGCTATAAAGAGGATAAAACACAAGCTTAGGCTGAGAAAGAACATTATACATCACGTATACAGTTGGGGCATCTCTTATCCAAAATGCAGGAGGATAAAAGTATTTCAGATCTCATAGTATATCAGATTTTTTTTTTCGGGTCTAGAGATGGAACCCAGGGGCATTTGACCTCCGAGCTACACCCCCTGCCCTGTCTTTTTTTATTCTTTATTTTGAAACTGGGTCTCACTGAGTTGCAGAGGGCCTCACTAAGTAGCTGAGGCTGTCCGTGAACCATAATTTCATATTTTTGGATGAGAGGTTCTCAACCTATAACAGAGTTACTTATAAAGGACCCAAACTATAAACAACCCAAATGTCCATCAACAAATAAAGGCAACAGTTTAAATAATCCTATATACCTATACAAAATTATCAGTACCAACATCAATGACATGTACAGGAAGGGGAAGGAGTGAGTGGGACCTGGAAAAAAAACTCACCAAGCATTGTGTGCATGTATATTCCTAACACTCGAGATACCTTGTTATGATGTATAATTACAATCATCAATAAAAGTATAAAAAATAAATGGATAGGCAAATTGTGACATAGGATAGGATATTACTTAACAAGAAGTCATACATTATTTTTAACATACGACACAGGATGAATTCCAAAACAGATATGCCGAGTGAAAAAAGCTAGACCCCAAAAAGTATGTACAGTATTGTTCTAATTACTTAAATTTTAATAAATGCAAACTAATCCTAAGGGATAGCAAGAATTGGTAATTGCCTGGGGGTGCAGGGCTGGAGGCCATGATTATAAAGGAGAAGATATTTATAGGGGAGATATATATTTTATTATCTTGCTTATGGTAGTTTCACAGGTGTATCATATGTCAAAATATAACAAAATCATGGACTTTGTACATAGTTTGTCACATGCCAATTATGCCTTATTAAAGATGATTTTTAAAGGGGAAAATGAGATGTTAACTGATATATCATGTAAGGTAATAGTGCCCTCTAGATAGCAACTGAAATTGGTTCATGCTACCCGGGCTTCTATGAGAGGAAATGATTTGGGTGGAAGGATTGTTTTGTTCTGTTAAATTCTTCTCTGCAATTCTTTGATACGTTAACATAGTACAATCCAGAAGATGTTAATGGTCGATGTGTTATGTGCTGGTGTGAAAAAGAGCCTCCTGAAGAACCCAAATGAACTATCTTTGCCTGAAATTCTTCTTGTAAACACCTGCAAAGATAACTACCACCACTATCATCCCTACCATGGTCTTAAAGATGTGTACAAGTAACCTTAAAAAAAATCCGAGAGCTAAATGGCTAGAATTCTCAAAGATAATAAGTAAGAGATATGGTTTTATGCTGGGCATGGTGGCACACACTTGTAATCCCCGCGCTTAGGAGGCGGAGACAGGAGGATCGCGCAGGTTCGGAGCCAGCCTCGCTGGCTTAAGAGACCCTGTTTCCAAATAAAAAAAAATATAAAATAGGTCTGGGAGTGTAGCCCGGAAAAGGGTTTCCAGGAACTGACTGCACTTACATACAAATTAGTACCTTTGAATGCCAACTAAAATGCTACCATCATTCTCCTAAGACATGAAACCTATATTCTTATCTATTAATTTAATTTCAGTGTGTGATATTAAGCACATCTTTAAAACATACTCTGTTGTTTTCAGGTGCTTCTTTAATCGCCAAGGACTGGCTTTAGCATTTAAACTAATTTATCCTGGACATAAAACAAACAAATCTGCTTATTCTTGCAGATAACTAATTCTTGATTTGTTAAGATGCTAAACACTATTTTTTACCTTGAATTACAAAAACTCTGGTGAACTCACTCGTCTTCCCCATACAAAGCAAATACTGTGATTACTGAGCTGGCACAGAGGCCCAAGGGAGCAGAGAAGAGGAGCAACACTCCCTCTCCCTCAGTCCTGCCACTAGCTCAGTGGGAGGTCACTATTCTCCTTAGAGAACACATTCCCACTTATCCCACAACAACTCCATGTAGACATCTTGTGGTGCCAAATTCTCAGAGCAAACACCTTCTTTAATTTCTAAAAAAAATAAATGAAATCCAAAGTTTAACCTCTGTCTCCCAGCTGACCTCTCTGTGTAAAAGCACATTCCATAACCATAACAGACAGTCATGGAATATCTGGGTTTAGGAAAAGTTGGGCACTGAGTGCTAATGTCATCACAACGTTAATATCATGCACAAAGAGAAGTTAAAAATAAATTTTTTGCACAACAAAGAGCACAGAGGTTATGCTATAGTAATATTTTCTAATAAAGCATCCACAAAAATATCCAAGTGATTCTTGAGTAGCTACATGACTATAACTTAAGCACTTAAAAATCTTTTCCTCCATATGGTACATAAGTTCAGTTTTAGAATCTTCATCCCCAAAACAGATTAAAATATATCCTTCTGTGCTAGGTCAGATTAATACCACCCATTTATGTTGACATGAAAATCAAATTTATAGACTATCCTCAGTAGAATATTTTCTTCTCATGCGATTGTGTTGACTAAACCACCTGCATAGAACCTCCTAAGGGTAGGAGCCAGAAATTATCTGAGTATCTGTGAGGTGAAGCAAGGTTCAGATGGCCAGCAAGAGAGGAAGAAGCATGGGGTTACTAGCACACTTCATGGACTCATCTTATGTTTCAACAGGTAAGCACAGGAAAGTCCCGGCCTTCATCCCACGCTAGAGGTGACTTTACCAAGAACACGTGAAAAGACAATGCAGGTGTGTTCAGATGGGAGAAAAAAAATGACCTTTCCAAATATCAGAGGGTGAGGTCCCTGCCACAGAAAAGCAGAGAAAGAAACCTTCTAACATAGCCTCTCCCCTGTGTGGGTCAGTCATTCTGCCCGTCCCAAGCATATGAGAGACAGGAGTTTACATCTCAGGAGTGGTTTTGGCAGAGGAGCCGGCTCCTCAGACATGAAGAAGCAGCACAAGCGACTCCCACCTCTCCATGGTGCCTGTCAGGACTACGGGGCCCAACTTGCTCCTGCCCAGTGGGCTAAACAGAGAACAATACAAGACTCAGCTGCCGCTCACATGTCTAACTGGATAATGGATATATTTGAAGGTTGCCAGTGGCTGCAGCTGGGGCCACTACACTCCCACCAGGGTGGCCATCACCAGCCTCTTTATCCTTCTAAGGAACACTTTGCTCCTGGAAGTACTGGGTGGATAACTCCAGATTTTACCTCTTGGCTGCTTTTAAGTGCAAGCTTTTTTTTTTTTTTTAATTGGTGCATTATAATTACACGTAACAAACAGTGGGATTTGTTGTTACATATTTGCATGTGTACATAATATAATTTGGTCAATTTAAAAACAGTCTGCCTTGCTTTTCAAAATATTCAAGTAAATGGTGGTAAGCCTGGTAAAGTCCAGCATGCTCAGTAAAGCCCACTGTTTATTTGTCCACACTGTGGATGACAATACCAAAGCCCATGTCTTCCTAGGACAAAATGTATCTTCCTTCTGCTGCAATCCATGTTCCGACTTCAACATAATGACCTTATGAAGAAAAGGTGTTTTCAAGTCCCTGATATACCAGATAAAAAATTTCAATCTCAATCTCTCCCTCTCCCTATTCCTCTTTCTCTCTCTTTGATACTGGAGACTGAATCCAGGGACATTCTACTTTCAAGCCACACCCCTGGCCCTTTTGTTTTGTTTTGAAACAGGTTGCTGAATATTGCTAAGTTGCTGAGGCTGGCCTTGAACTTTTGATCCTCCTGTCTCAGCCTCCCAAACACTGGGATTACAGGTATGCACCACCATACTCAGCAAATAAAGCTATTTTATTTTATTTTATTTCTTGTGGTCCTGGAGATTGAATCCAAGTGCTTTCTTTCTTCCTTGGAGCTATACCCCCAGTCCTTTATAAATTTTGTTTGTTTTTTGAAATAGGATCTCACTCTTTTATATCAGATTTCTCTTAAGGCTCCTTTCAACTCTGAAATCCTATGATGAAAATTTTCCATGGGGACAGCTATAATACCTCCTCTCATTCTCAACACTTACCTGTCCCAAAGCACAACTTTAAGATGTGACCCATAACTGAGAAGTGACGGACTATTCTGGAAGAGGGACTACTGAGTACATCCTGACGATACAGAGCTGCAACGTGTGTGGGTGTCTCTAAACCTCTTGCTATCAGGGTGGATTATCACTGAGTAAAATGGAGATACCACTATGTCCTTTACCTGTTCAGAGGTTTCACTGATACTTGTAGAGTGATTGTACAGTAGGTGCAGGGAAAGTTCTACCCAAGGACTTGGGGTCAACTGTCCCTTTAACACTGCTCCATGGGAACGGAAAAAAGCTTGGAAAAATGCTACTCAAATGATCTGGCTTAAGAGGACATACACAGTTTATATGTGGTCTTTGTTCCAGCTCACTGGGACAAACATAAGTAATCTGGGGGGAGAGGGAGCAGAGCTGAAGAATTCTCAACATGTTTTATTTATTCAAACAAAACACAAAGTACTCACTCCATGCTAGGGACTGTTATAATCATTTACAATATTAATTACTCCTCTAAACAAGCCAAAGATATAACTGTATCTCCACTTTACAGATGAGAAAACTAAGCTCTGTAAAGGTTAAAGTAGCTTTTTGAAGGTCACACCTGGATAAATAGCAGGGACAAGATTCAACACCAGGAAGTGTAGCTTCTGAGTGCCTGCTCTGAAATGTTATCAGTGATTTCCTACAGATTAGCCCCTGAGAAGGTGGCTTTTTGTGAGAAAGCACAGGTTCCTGCCTGCAGTAGGCGACCACTGCCCAGGCCTTGTTGAAAAGGATTGCTCACTGGGAAACTCTCTCCCAAATCCTGCTGGATTCAGACTGGCTAAAAAGATTCCAGTAAATATGAAATGATAATTTCCCATCATTCCCTGGGGACCAAAAACCCCGCTCCACTCCATGCCCTTGAAACTAACCTAAGAACATAAGAACAGTAGTGCCCAACTGCTGGCATTTTAGACTTACCTTGAGTATCACTTAAAAGTACACAAGCCCCCCGCCTCACACACACACACACACACACACACACACACACACACACACACACACACACACCAGATTTGATTCTGCATTCTCAAGGGTATTTGGGAATGCACACGTCTTTTGATAAGCCCAATCCTCTCCCAGGGTAACCGACCCCTCTCCCCTAGAGCAAAACTAAGGTTCTCTTCTAGGTTTCAAAGGAAAGAATATCCATCCTACATTGTTTCTATCTCCCAAATCTCCTCCCTTCACATTTCACAGAGGACAAATGTGCGTATGATAAGGAACGATGCAAATACATGCCAAATACCAAACAGGCTACTCGATGAATATATAAATGCAATTGACATTCTTCCCCGGCCTGAAATCCTCTCTTTACTCTCAGGATATATTACACTGCTCTCTTTTTATATAAACATGCCACTTTAAATGCTAATTCAGATGCAACACTCAATTTTTTCTTCGTTTTGTTTTTGGGTTTCTAACATTCAAAATGACACTGGATTTCTATTTGGCTTTGACAATACATATTTTGAATTCTCACTTCAATATTTGTGGGGGTGGGAAGGTAGAGAGTGCTAAGGAGAAAATAAATTTACTTTAAAACTTATCCAAATATGGCTTATGTGTCCTTTGTTTTGCTTGAATTAAACTCTTTCCCACTCTTTCAAAAAATGTTGCTTTCACTTTGCTAAAAATCTCATAAATCTATATCAAATCAGTTGTAAAACCAAGGTGATTCCCTCTCCTTGCATTCTGGAAATAATCTCATTTTACCCAAACTACTTTTCTAAAACGCCAATCAAGGGATTATGCTCTGAAATACACCAAGCCTGAACATAAGTCTCCTTTTCAAAAAGCACACAGACCTACATACACTAATTACATCAAGCCAAGCCTATTCAATTACATAGAAGGTCACTTCTTATTTTGTCTCAAAATGAGGGCTTCTAACCTTAGAAATGTTCTAATTCAATGCATGCCATTCCATATATCTACTGCAAACCAAACTCCACTCATAGGTCAAGAGGGCTCAGATCTTCCCAGAAGTTTCCAGTGACCATCAGGTTCCTCAGCCTCTATGGTCCTAAAAACTCTGACAGTACTCTTCCCTACTGCTGGTCATTCTCATCTTTCATTCTTCCTAGGATACTCTTTTTGGCTCCATTCCCATGGAAGCAAAATTAGAAAGAAGTAATAAGTATATCATCCTTTTTATATATTTATTAATGTATGCATTCAGAAAATGGTTCTGAGTACCTGCTCAACTCTCAGGTAGGCTTGTCTTTGGCCAGTACACCAGATTAATGATTCTCATTAATGAATCATATCCCATGGGGGCCAAATGTATGCCTACTTTAGTGAGGCACCAAAGAGAAAACATGTTCAAGATTCAAGTGGGTGAATTTCTGGCCCTGGGATGTCTGACACAATGGCTAATATGAAGGTGGAATTCCTCTTTGTGGCTAAGGAGTGGGCTTCCCAGCAGACCTAGCACATGACAGCAGACACCTGCCACGCTATCCCATAGCCAGCCCTACTGGACTCCAAGCACTGTCAGGATAACTAAGGAAAAGGGTGATGGAGAAGGAACATAAAAATACTGGCAGAAGACTGTTACAAGAAGGTGGTATTATTGCTAGATCAAGAAATTAAAATAAGCCACACTCTTATTTTGCTTCTGGCAATTTCAATACTCCCAGCTGTTCCTCAACATGCAGAGACATATTTTTCCAGGACTGCTGTGCACATGAGGAGCTGCTTCTCCTTTAGATTCCTGCTACTGGATACCCACTCAGAGCATCTTTACAGGGTATGTGGTCAAAGAACGTAAAGCTAAGAAACCACCCAAGTGCTGGTCATCGCTTCTATTAAAAGAAAGTGATAACTACGGATAATTGTCATAGACATATTTCCAGACCTACAGGGCTTCATGAAACCATGCACTAACACTCATAATTAAGCTAGGTACAGGGAATGCCATTTTAAGTAGCAGAGAGAATCCATTGCTAATAATAGATAGTACAATTTCCTTCTTCTCTGTCTGGAGAAATCTGAAAGACTATTAAAAAGCAGGATGGGAGATGATGAGATCCAGACCCAGACAATTTCCTGCTCCTCTCTCTGAGATATAAATGATCCCAAGGCTCTCACTAGGGAATTCCATTAAAAAAAGAATAAAAAGCAGCAGCTTCTATCCTGAAGAGGTGTTTATTTGGGCAATTAACAAAACACAAAGGGGTTTTTTAAAAATCAGGCATAGCTGCCAGGAACTCCTTGGTTTTGTTGTAAACATCCATTAACTTATATCTTGGGCTTTTTCCGTTTTTCCACTTTCTTTGCCTAAAAGTAAACTCCTCCCAGAAAGTTTCTCACTTAGAAATGTCATTTTAGGATTTAAGTTCTAAATATGGGTGAAGCTTCCATAAGAGACCAAGGACACTAATGCCCTTTTATAAATACAGACAGCTCAGATTAGTCATTAAGAAAATCACAATTAAGTCAAGGAAGTTTATTGTTCCACACTTTCAACCATGAAGGTCCTGGCCTCTGCTGCCCGGCCAGGGATCACCATCCTCCAAGCATGAGCAGGCTCAGTGGTGGGCTAGAGAGGTGAAGAGCTCCTTCACTCTGCTAGAGGCTCCCTGTCAAGTGAAAGACAGCCATGGCCCACTGCCTGGGTAAGTTACTGTTCTAGTTACCTTGCTGAACACCAGACAACAGCCAGGCACAGTCACATCTGTAACAGGGCTAAGAATGCAAAGCATCAAACCTAGTCTCTAAAGCTAAAGGCTGTAATTTAGCAATGCGCACACACACAATTATCTCATGTGCCTTCTCTCCTACCCTCAGGCAACAGATAAGAAGGCATTTCAGGAGCACCAAAATGTATTCATAAAATACTTTCTATGATGTTTTGGCATTGACCAGTAGGCTTCTGCCACAGTAGGTCTAATTATTATAAAATTGTACTCATCTGGGCCAGTCTTCTTAAAGAGATAACCCCCCACATAAACTGACACACACACAAAAACTTCAGAAAACAAAAACACAGGTATGATTTAATCTCTTGTTCACAGCATATTTTATGTATTTTATTATTTTCTGTAAATTATTGTTAAATCCACATAAATATTTGGTTTAAACAGCTTGAATTCTACTTTCATACAATTGCTGAGTATTTTAAATAATATATTTCAATACCAAAACGTAGGGAGTAAAATATAAATACGAAAATTCAATTTTTGTTACTTCCTGCACTAGTACACAACCTCTATTATAAACCTGATTTTTGTGCATGTTTTAATTTTGTTTTTGATGATTTTACATACTTTTATTGGTTCACCGTCGTCTCACATCATAATGCAGTTCACAGTGATAGTGACTCACATGCACTCAGCACTTGGTGGGCTTTGCTCCTCCCTCCCCACTCTCCCCTGTACAAGATATTGAGATGGGCTTTGGCATTCTCACATATGTATATAAGGTTCATGGAAGTGTTTCCTTCATTGATTCTTCCTCCTCTCAAATACTACCCTCCCTTACACCTCCTCCATCCCTTCGCTGGGATTTCTTCTCCATCATCTAAAGTCCATCTTGTATTCCAACTACTCTCTAGTTCCTGCATATTAGAGAAAACATACGACCCTTCATTTTCTGTGACTGGCTAATCTCACTTAACATAATGTTCTCCAGGCCCATCCATTTCCCTGCAAATGATACAATGTTGTTCTTCTTTATTGCTGAGAAGAATTCCATTGTGTGTATGTCCCATAACTTCATAATCCATTTATCAGTTGATAGACACCTAGTTTGGTTCCATAATTGTGCTATTGTGAATTGTGCTGCTATAAACATGGATATGCATATATCAATATAATATTCTGATATCGAGCTGTTTTGAAAGATACCCAGGAGTGGGATAGCTGGATCATATGGTGGTTCCATTTCCAGTTTTCTGAGGAATCTTCACACTGACCTCTATAGTGGCTGCATTAATTTGCAATTGCACCAACAGTGTAGAAGAGTTCCTATTTTCCCATATTTTACCAGCATTTATTGTTTGAATTATTGATGACTGTCATTTTAATTGGGGTTAGATAAAATCTCAGTGTAGTTTTGATTTGCATTTCCCTGACTGCTAATGATGTTGGACATTTTTCATATGTTTATTGGCTACTTGTATTCCTTCTTTTGTGAAGTATCTATTTAGTTCAATTGCTCATGTCTTGATTGGGTCATTTGTTATTTTGGTATTATATCTTTTAAGTTCTTTGTATATTCTAGATATTTTATGTTAACTGTAAATGTTTGCATTTAGAAACAATACAACATATACTTTGGCATGTTTAAGTTTTAGAATGTAAATGCTATCTCTTAAATGTGCTCATTGTTTTATATTTGATAATTATTCCTGTTGACACATCTATTCCATTTCAGTCATTTTGCTCGCTGCATAGTAGTGTGTGTGTGTGTGTGTGTGTGTGTGTGTGTGTGTGTGTGTGTAGCTACATCATGATTTTGACAGGTAGCTTGAAGGAGGAAAATCATAGAGTGTGATAAATTTAGTTCCATGAGAATGAAAGGAAAATATTGGAAGATTATGGGATTGAAGCCTTGGCAAATGGCTATTCTTTGGATAGAAAAAGAACAGAAGGTAAAATCCAGATAAAAGGGAAGTGGAGGAGAGGGAAGGTCTGAGGCCTTAAGGAAGATAAAGGGATGGAAAACCTGGGGAATAAAGATCTGAAGTCTCTTGGTTATTTAAGTAACATCATGGCTGAAAGCTGTTCCCTTGACTTCTCTTGTTTATTGCTCTTTGCATTATATAAAAAAGGTCACAATCATTGCCTTGGTAACCTTTCTACATGCATATGAGACAAGAGAGCCTTAAAATTATTTCTTTCAATATGACTATAAATTGCAAATTGGGTGAGAGTTGAATTATATTTTTCTAGACTGAATGCAATTTGCTTTTTCATACTTTCAATTAATATAAAAAGCATACAATCCTTTTTTCTTATATTTGTGAAAGCCTTTTATTTAAACACAGTATATGTCTGTATCATATGACTGTGGACATAAGAATTATCTTTAAGCTTATGCAAAACAATACTCAAAATTTTTAAACAAATACAGAAAACCCTGAAGGCCTTAGACTGATAAAAATGCATTTTAGAAATATTATCCTTCCAGATATACAAATTTCAAGCAGCAGACCTGCCAAAATAAGGTATCTTCTCCCAAAAGCAAAGTCTCTCTGCATGTATACACCTGATAGGTCAAGCACATGGCTTTGTAACCAAAGACAATGAGGACCACCTCACACTGCTCACAGTTGCTCACTGTTAACATGGGGCATTTGTGTGTATGTGTTGGGGGGCTGAATAGAACAGCAGGATCAAGTCTTTTAGGAAAAAGGCATCCAAAGATTTAAAAGCATTTGCATAGAAGGCATTTATGTGGTAGAATAAAATAGGAAGGTGTTAATGGGTTTAATAATCAGGCATCATGCCGGGCGTGGTGGCGCATGCTTGTAATCCCTGCGCTTGGGCGGCGGAGACAGGAGAATCACGCAGGTTCGAAGCCAGCCGCACTGGCTTAAGAGACGCTGTTTCCAAAAATATATATAAAATATAGGTCTGGGAGTGTAGCCTGGAGGTAGAAGGGCTCCCAGGAGCCCCAGTACCACACACACAAAATTAATAATCAAACATCATGAAATTGGCTAACACTGAGGTATAATAAAGACACACTTGTGTCTTTCTTCATTAGATTTGTATTAAAACCACTCTAGCATTTATTTTAGAAAGTATTTCTTTTTCTCAAAGTCATAAAAGAACTTTGCATGAGGCGAATGATTGCTGGCACTTTGTGGGGTATTCTCCTAAAAGGCTGAGTGACCCTAGGTTCCAGAACCACTATCTCAGGCATCATTAATTTGGGCGGGATATCTATCTTTAATAGAAAATACAAAATAGCATGTTTGTTTTTGGTTTCATCATTTGGAAATATTAATTTGCACTAAATTCACTGAAAAAGATAGATTTATGTTGACATATACATTGTGCTTTATTCCACCATCTGATCAATCTTTATTAGAGAGAGGATTTAAGTGACTCATATAATTATTTAATCTTACAATATATTCAAGTCGTGGGCTTTAAATATGGTTTATTTCACTATCTTTTTCATTAAAGATTGTATTCTTTCAAGTAGAAAAATTTAAATATTTTCTTTCTTCATATATTTTCACATCGATTCATGGCTATCAGCTAACATTAACAGAATTGAGACTTGCCTGGAAAAGAAAAAATGGCTTTTAAACAGATATGAGGAATTTAATTCACTAATTAGCATGATCTTTATAAAAAATTATTGGAAAAGGTACCAATAAACTGAACTGTAATCTATTGTGAATGCTAAGAGCAAAATTGGACTGAAGTTCTAAGTTTTCAAATAAAGCATAGAAGAAAAATCTAGGCTGTTTCAGGTCTAAATAGAAGTCTAAACACATTAATATTATTTTCCCAAGAAAGAAATTTTATGTATCTTTATTTCAATGCTTTTTTTATTGCTGATTTCTTATTAAGATGGGAAATATCAAAAGTCTGAACTCTTCCATGATAAGGCAAGAAAGTCCCAATCAAGATGCAGAAGAGGGGCTCCTAATGCAAACTATTAAGTAATTAATCTCTAACACAGAGAGGTGAGAGGTATGGGTGAATGGCAATTTAAGTACATTTTAAGTACAGTTGATGAAGTTTGGGTTCCAAGATGCCAAGGTGAAATTTTCCAAAATTTAACCAATAGGATTAATCCGATCTTTCAACAGTCACCATATATTTTTCTCACCTTCCACTATGAGATTTGCAAAGTTTTATTTCAAATACTATACTCATTTTTCATAAAAAGGAATTACCCTCCCACTAATTTGTTCAATATAAAGCAAGCAGCAAATGTAAATACTTCTAGATCAGCTTTTGCATAGTACTAGTTGATAACAAGTCTACACTAAATGTAGTAGAATATGAAGGGCAATTAATTTTCCTCTGAAGATTGCTAGTGAAACAAAAGCGTGGATAATGCAAATAAAGTACTGTCCTTAAAAATAAAATGCTGAGACACCCTGTAAAGAAATCAAGTCAGAGTTTATAAAGCTGTTATTTTAACAAAAAAGCATTATATCAACCTGTTCAATGAGATCTAGATCTACTAGAAAGTTTAGTTGACTCAAATCTTCATCAATTCAAATTCAAAAGTATATGATTGGCTCTTCATAAAGCTCATAGTATAAAGAGTAATCACAGATTTCCAGAACATATGGAAAAATACTAATTCCTTATTCAGATCAATTTATACTATCATCTGTAGATCAAAAATGCTTTTGCTTTGTTAGATATTTTTTCTTTTTTTTTTTTTTTTTTTTGGTGAGTGTGGTACTAGAGATTGAACCCGGAGGTATTCTTCTGTCAAGCTACACCCCCAACCCTTTTTTAGTTTTTTGTTTTTTTTTTTAATGGTCTTACTAGGTTGCTGGGAGTCTTGCTAATCTGGTGAGGCTGACCTTGAACCTGTGATCCCCCTGTCGCAATCTCCTGAGTACTGGGATTACATGCATGCACCATCATACCCGGCTAGAGAGTGAATTTTTGTGTATGTGTATGTGTGGTACTGCGGATGGAACCCAGGGGACTTCTATCTCCAGAATACACTCCCAGACCTATTTTATATTTTTTATTTGGAAACAGGGTGTCACTGAGAGCCTAAGCTGCTGAGGCTGGCTTCAAACCTGCAATCCTTCTGTCTCAGCCTTCCAAGTACCGAGATTACAAGCTTACACCACCATGCCCAGCTTAGATATTGAAATTTTTTAAAATTAAGATCCTTCCAGGAATAAATATGATTTTGGTTCATAATGCACAAAAGAATCAACTCTGGAAATTATAGTGAAATAATTACTGTTTGACTTCTAAATAAATTGGTTTTTCCTTGATTCCCTTGATTATTATTAATCATTCAGTTGTCATTGAAACCTAACAAGTCGAGAATAATCACATTACAAACTATACCAAAAGAAAACAAAACGTGACTACTTACAGACTTCCTCTTCGGGGAAGACTCAGTTCTTTCTGCAAAAGAAAAAGAAACCATAGGAGATGTTACATTAACTTTAGGCTACCAGGATACCAAGTGGACAAACACAAAATGCACCATCCTTCATTATACCTGATTTGGTTTCCTTTATACTGAAAATATTTTAATGCCATAACTTTATGCTAGATCTCTCTTTTTATTTTATTTATTTATTTATTTATTTATTTATTTGCAGGGCTGGGGATAGAACTCAGGGGCACTCGACCTCCGAGCTACACCCTCTGTCCTATTTTTATTTATTTATTTATTTATTTTTTAAACAGGGTCTCACTAAGTTGCAGAGGGCCTCACTAGGTAGCTGAGGCTGTCCGTGAACTGCAATCCTCCGGTCTCAGCCTCCTGAATGCTGGGATTACAAGCGTGCGCCACCACGCCCGGCTGCTAGATCCACACTGTTCTTTTTATAAACTGGGCTTAAGGTACAAACCCAGTTTAACTAAATTCCAAGCAAACACATCAACCAATCCCAAAGCAACTACAGTGAAACACCAAGGTGAACTGCACGGCTCTACAACTGAGCATAAGGAAAATCTGAGGAATATAAGTAGGAGAAGAAATTTTGCAGGGCTATAATTAAAGGTGAAACCAAAGGAGCAATTAAATCACACTGTTAAGCCAGACGGTTTCAGCCTCCAAAAGAAACAAATTCATGCAAAACATTATGAATAAAAATATTATACTTGAGTATTAAAACAAGATGATGACAAGGCTTCCCCCCTGGCATTAGTTCTCAAAATAAATGCAATTTATTACTTAGGAAATTTAAAAGTAGGTTAATGAAAAATGAACCTCTGAAAAGTAACCCGAAAGCCATAACAATTAATAGAGCATTTTGTAGTTTTAAAAAGATGCTTTCACATTTATTTCAAATTATTTACCTAATCACAGAGGAACTGTACAAAAGCAAAAACTGACAGAAAGCTACAATAAGGCAACCACAGGAACCCACAGGAGGGAACGCAGCAACACTTCTGCCCCTGACGGAGTCGTCTGAAGCCTGGCTACTCAAGAACGATGACTTGGTGACAACAACTAAAGAGCAGAGAGCAATGAGTCATCTGGCTACTTAAAATGAAATGTATAAAAATTCAGAAGATCCGATGCACTTTAGTTTTTCTTTTCCATAAGTTGCATTTTTTTTTTTTTTTTTGCTTTCCAGGAGCCTGAGCATTACTTTTGAAAGGTGTTTCCTCCTCAATTTCAAGCTCACCTTTCCTGTCCCCTATTTTATTGGATCCTGAAATGTTTATTGTATATATCAGCCTTAGGTATCATTTCTAAACAGTGTAATTTACTCCAGCACAGCTTACAGAAAATAGCCTCGAAAGTATCTGACCAGAGGTCAGAACAGCTCTGTGACATGGGCTTTAAACACAGGATGCCCTCCCAATTAACTGTCAAATATGTTTCCATAGAGAGTTATAATAATCAGATCACTGTTTCAGAGCCATCAGAAAGATTAATAATTTTAGGAATGAAGCACCTTCTTTCCCCCAATAGCTAACTTTTCCTTTTCAGGGTCTCAGGGTTCAAAGGTGAATGTTTTCATTTTTGTTTTTTGTTTTTCTTGAATCCTTGATTAGCCCCAAGAAATTATAATGTTTGCTGACTCTGGCTCCCTAATTCTGAAACATAAATACACCTTCATTTACTTAAGTTCCCAATGACAAGAGAATAATCTCCAACCAGGACAGTTCCCCTGGGAGCTAAAGTGCATATAAAAAACTCATGAGCAATTTTCTATGTATGTGTCTTGAGTTATGACAAGCAATAGAAATTAGTTTTGAGTTCAAGTTAAAAAAAAAAATCCCTAAAAGAAGTAGAGCACAAGACTGTTTTTTTTTGTTGTTGTTCATTTTTAAAATGAACATAGATCCACGGCATAGTAAAAAGTCCTTGAACCCCAAAGAGTATATTGCTCTGTCTAATAAGTTGATCTGAAGGTAGAGAATACCAGAGTGTTATCACTAATAACAAAAAGTCATAATTCAGATGTTATTTCAATCACATATGCAAGATATCACTTGGAGATACATTAGGGAAAGAGCCAAATGAATGACCCAGAGTTTAATCATATTTCCCCAAATGACTAGACCATAAACTGGCTGCTCTGCTCTGAGAAAAAGCTGCTGAAACAGCAAGATAAAGGATAAAAACCAACTCTGTTTTTAATCAGAAGTCTTTCCAAGAGTTCTAGAATTATGAGTTCTAAACAAGGAAAAGGTTACGGTGGGTAACGCAGCCCCGCTGCTCCCCAGGATGGCAGCCGAGATTCCAAGATGAGGAGCAGAGGACATTTAATAGGCCACTGTCAACTGACCTGAAGCTCCCACGCTAGCCAAGCTGAAGAAGCTAATCCACCTGACGGCTTGAATGTCAGGCTCGGGACTGGAAACTCAATTTGGTAGCAAATTGGAATCAGATGTGATGGTAATAAAGTGAGAGAAATGAATGTGCTGTGGCCAAGACCTTGTGAACAGTAGCTGCAAAAGTCTGCAAATACCAGCGGGGCTAAGCAATTGCAGACGGAGCAGGGAGCAGCTACTGCCCTAATGTATGGATACCACACGCTTATAAATCTGCCCTGGTCAGACATAAATGAACAGTATCGAGGCATTTTACTGCCAAAGTCCCCGTGGGACATTGTGTATGTGTCCTCCTTTTATTTTCTTAATGTCAGGATAAGGTCATTAACACATACTTAGATAATAAGATAAGACAGGTGGTATTGGTCTGAGTCATAAATCAAGGATTGTGCCTTGATTATGGTATATGCAGAACATGTGTTCAAATTTTTAGTGTCAAGTAAGAACTGGAGATGGAAAAAAAAGATAGGGGGATAGTAGGTGCAAGAAGCATCCATTCAAAGTAAACAATGTACAGTTCTTAGTTATGACTACAGAAATTCTAAACATTATGATAAAAACTTAAATTACTTTCACTGATACCGATTATTGACATCTAATACTTTAAGGGTTAGTGTTTACAGTTATTTGCTTCCTGTTATATCCTTTGTTCCCTTTCTAAAAGTGTTAACAAATAAGTATATTGAAAATCAGGTGAAGTAAAATGAGTCTTGCCTGAGAATTCTCTCATTTTCTAGAGATTCCTTGGTAAGACTGAAGATGGCCGGGTACGAATGGCATGTACCTGTAGTCACAGAACTTGGCAGGCAAATAAGATGGGAGGATCACTTGACCCCAGGAGTTCAAGGCCAGCCTGGGTAACAAGCAAGACCCTGTCTCAAAATAAACAAACAACAACAACAACAAAAAAAAAACCCAAAAACTGAGCATAACAATGGGAAGTCCATGATGTCATGAAAGACCAGTCAAATGATTCTGCTCTTCCCCCAGCCCTCCCTGGCCTCTCAAGAAGAAAATACTTAGCTTCACTCATGAAGATAGTAGAGGAAACTGCAGTGTTTTATAGTCCCAAGTCAGTTTCACAGTGATCACTTAAAAGTATTCATAGTGTTTAATAACTATTTAACAGTTACACATACACAAATAAAAGAATATGTGTATTGTTTTATGTGTAAACACCATGTGTTTAAAAAAATCTCATTTTTTAAAGGTTTCAGTCAACTTGTGCTTTATTTATTTGTTTGTTTATTTATTTGTTTGTTTGTTTATTTAGGTGGTATTGGGGTTCCTGGAAGCCCTTCTACCTCCAGGCTAACCTATTTTTATGCTTTTTATTTGGAAGCAGGGTCTCTTAAGCCAGCGCAGCTGGCTTCGAACCTGCGCAATCCTCCTGTCTCCGCCTCACAAGCGCAGGGATTACCAGCGTGCGCCACCACTCCCAGCAACTTGTGCTTTAAAAGAAAAAGATTTTATAGAAGTCCAAATATTTTATATAGATACTTCCATTTAAAGTGATGAATTTTAAGTTTGTTCTTGTTGAGAGTAAATAGGGACTTAGCGTACACGGGGACTCTGTGACTTCTATAGAACAGAGGATGGAGAGTGAATGACAGCAATGGTACAAGGGAGAAGCCAGTAGACACTACCTTGGCCAAGTGATTATAGTTTGCATTATCAGGGGTAGACATCAGGCACTCTCTGATATGAGAAGGATGCTTTGCCTGGAGTATTTGCCAAAAAATATCCCTAACTCTACCCTAAGTCCCTCCCCCAAGAATCAGGCAAACCCAGATGGAGGGACAGTCTACAAATTATCCAACCAGAATCTCCAAAAATGTCAAGGCTGAGAAGGATAGGTGAAATTAAGAAACTGTCACAGATCAAAGGACACTCAGGAGATGACATCTAAATGCATTATAGGATCCTGGATTAGATTCTGGATAAAAAAGAAACATTAGTAGAAAACCTGGTAATAAAGGCTTATAGTTTAGATGTCATATACCAATGTTGATTTCATAGTTTTGAAAGATCCATTGCTATTATACAAGATATCAACAATGGGGGAAACTGACGGGAGGGCACTAAGAAGTTCTATGAATTATCCCGATTTTTCTGTAAATCTAAAATTAATCCACAGAGAGAGAGAGAGAGAGAGAGAGAGAGAGAGAGAGAGAGAGAGAGAGAGAGAGAAGAAGCAGAAGCAGAAGGAGGAGGCGGCGGCGATGACTGGGCATGGTGGAAAATGACAAATAAAAAAAAGAGCTGAATATGCTAAGCTTATTTTAAGGCAATATTTAATACAATTTGAGGAGACTACAGAAAGAGTCCAGTTGAGAGAAGACTGTGGCTGAGATGAGCAGTGAAGATGCTGAGAAGTAGTCAGAGTTCAGTTATTCAGAACCAGATACAAAACGTGAAGGAAAAAGCATGAAGGAGTCAATACATTCAGGACTGAGTAAGTGGAGTTTGAGAGAAGACGAGCTTTGCTTGGTGTGTAACATTCAAGAAATCTGTCTAGCTGGGCGTGGTGGCGCACGCTTGTAATCCCCGCACTTGGGAGGCGGAGACAGCAGGATCCCGCAGGTTTGAAGCCAGCCTCTGCTGGCTTAAGAGACCCTGTTTCCAAATAAAAATATAAAATAGGTCTGGGAGTGTAGCCCAGAGGTAGAAGGGTTTCCAGGAACCCCAGTACCACCAAAAAAAAAAAAAAAGAAAGAAAGAAAGAAAGAAAGAAAGAAAGTCTGTCTATATAGAAACACCAAGTAGACATTTCCAAGCAGGCAACTGAACCTATGAATCTTAGCTCAGGCAAGGGGCTGGGGCTGGAGAGAGACTTTGGAATCCTTGCCACATGGGATGGGATAGAAAGTCCTGGGGCTGGATGAAAAGAATGGATTGCAAAGGTAGAAGGGTACCTGCGGACGTGGCACAGCCGTGGGGGATCATGCTCCACCTTGTTAAATGATGTACAGCAACTCTTGGGGTCCTTGATGGTAGAAACTAAGAGTTAAAACTTATTTTGGGGGGAGGTACAGAACTCTCTAAGGTGACTAGATGGTTTGGTACACAGTGTCAGAGATTGAGCAAGAACCAGAAAATTAAACCCAGAGCACACAGCCATCCCAAGGAAGCAGGAGTTAGGACATCTCCAGATCAGAACGTTTAAGGGGAGCTCTCCTCCAGGAGACACCTCTAACTGTCCCCACATCTTTACCTTATAGCTTGCAGCAGGCCCCTCTGATGTGTGTTAGCATGATCTCACCTAGGTTCCTGCCCCAGATGCTAATAAAGCAGGAAGAAGGAATACCTAGCTCCTCTCATTAGCACAATGGGAGGAGGAGCCAAGACGACCAACATTCACACTTTGAGAGCACCTTCTAAAAAGGGGAGGTGTTATGTTTCAGAACTGGAATGTCCCCAAAATCAGTGTGTTAGGCAATGCAGCACTGTTCAGGAGTGAAAAGATTGGGTTGAGGGCTTTGATCTCTTCGGTGGCTTAATCCATTTGATGGATTAATAATTTGAACAGACAACTGGAAGTGGTAAAAACTATAGGCAGGTGGGACATGGCTGGAGGAAGTAAGTCACTGGGGGGCATGGTGTTGGGTACTGTATCTGGCCCCTGCCCCTTTCTTCCTCTCTGCTTCCAGACTGTCATGTCCCAAGCGGTTTCCTCCCCCTGCAATATTCCACCTCACCTCAGGTCCAAAGCAGTATAGCCAGCCAACCATGGACTGAACCTGTGAAATGGCTAGCCAAATAAACCTCTCTTCTAAGTTGTTTTTGTCGGGATTTTGATCATAGTGACTAAAAGCTGACTTAACTCAGAAGGGGACATGGAAGTTGGGCAATCTGCTTCTCCACCTCTCCCCATAAGACCCCTGGAAACAAACAAGATGTATATGCCCCCCACACTAATTCCTCACCACTTTTCCGAAACTGGTAGCGTTGAAGTTCCTGTGCTCCCCATCATCATCTTTATTCCATCATCAATGGCTCCTTCCTCACTGAGGAATACTACAGGTTCTCAGCACTGACAAACTATCAATTTAGGGAGAGATTCCAAAGAGCCAAGGTGTGTAAGGCAGTATATTGAGTGCTAATAGGGACACAGGAGGGGAAAAAAAACAAAATAAAATACACTTAAGAGCTAGTTAGGGCACACACACACACACACACACACACACACACACACACAATCACCAGGTGTAAGATTATGCAATATAACCTGAATGTTTAATGTTAACGGGGGAGAGAAAACAACAGAGGATGAGATAATTCAGCTCAAACAGTGGTTATGAACACTGGCTAATTCGGCTGATTCAGTGATTCTGAAACCTGGTTACATGTTAATGTCACCCAGGGAGCTTTTAAAAATACTAATGCCTGAGAGCCACCCCTAGAGATCACGAGAGAGAAAGTGAGTTTGTTTGTTTGAGTTTGTTTATTAGAGGTTAGTAATTTTAAGTCCCTTTAAGGACCATTAGTTTGCATAAACCTTTTGCCTTTGGACTTTTTTTTTCTTTCTTTAGGGAATACTTATTTTCAAGGTTGTCTCTACGATAGTGGATTTTGAGGGCCTTTTTCATTTCTCTTGCAAGTGATACATGATGTGGGGCAGAGAAGGGGGCTCCTGTTTTCACAGCAGCAGCGTCCTGCGGCAGAACTCTCCCTAGCCAATTCAGTGCAACACTAGCGAGGAGTGGAGGCTCGCGAGGGTGGGAGAGATCTCCCAAAGAAAGACGCGGGGCCCCATTTTCCTGGCCTCCATCTCTGACTGTCACTTGTGAAGGCAGAAGCAGAGTACAGACAAGTGCGTACCGTGGAACCAGACCTCACATGAGAGCTTGATTCTGCATCAGAGCAGAAGGCAGAATTGGCTTTCAAGTGAATCTTAAAAAATCCAGTAAGCTTCCCATAAAGTACATGCTGAAAACTCAGTGGGTATATCTCTATAGAAATGTTCAAACATTCAAACCACTCAACCTGTAACATGCCAGTAAAATCCTAGTGGGAAGTCTGAGATGAGTGAAGAATCTTAGATGATCTCCTCCTACTTTCTGCAGGTTTAATTTCATTCCATTTTTGTATCTATATTCATAAAGCATTTAAACATATTTGTGTCAGTGAGGTTAGACAAAATAATAAAACTCATGGTGGGCTTTTATATAAATTTCACTTGATCAAAACCACATATCCACTTTCTTTGAAAAATAGAGAATAAAGTAGCTTTCAACTTTCCAAGTTGGCTTATTATGCCTTGAAGTCAAACAAATAGCTAGCATTCTCAAAATTATGGCACTGGTATCATAAGCTCTTCCCATAGATAAACTTTCTAAATCACAACATGATCTTGTAAGAGCTTATTATAAAGTGCATCAACGAGCTTCATAATGAAATTGCCTGGCTGCCTGCTTAGGACACTTATGTCTTCCCAGGGAAAGCCCAGAGGGAATTAGCCATGAATCACAGGCACAAAGACATGAGATATGGAATCAACTTAGGGCTATATCATCTACTTCCAGTGTTTTCCCTTATACTTCACTGTGAAAATACCAGAGGATGGTAGTTTATTCATTTTCTATTGCTCTAACAAAATACTTGAAGCTAAGTACCTTATAAATAAAAGAGGTTTTTATAGCTCACTATTTGAAGGGGGTAGTGCAAGTCAGGGCAGCCCCCTCTATCATCCTCTGGCTGGGACTTCCTGATGGGTGGCATCACAGAGGTGACAGCACAGGTGAGAGTGATCCAGTGTGAAGCCAGGAAGCCAGAGGGAGTAGGGGGCCCAGCTTGCTCTTGGGGTAACCACCCACTCTGGCAAATACTCCATTTATCTCTTTTGAGGGCGATCTCTCCTATGACCTAATTACCTCCCACGAGGTCCCACCTTTTAGAGGTTCTACCACCTTTCACGTTGTCACACTAAAAACCAAGCTTCCAACATGTGACCCTATGGGGACACTCCCCAATATATCCAGCCACAGCAATGCAATAGCATCATGGTGTGAGGAATGAGAGGAGTTTGAATAAATACCCAGCAGGGAGGGTTAGCACTAATGAGGATGATAATAATAAAAAGGTCAGCTCTCCCTCTAAACAGGGAGAGAGGTACAGATGTAAACAGGTACCTATTTCTTTTTTAAAGAAGAGCAAAGTAAAACTGCAGCAATTCACTTGGAGTTTTGTAATTTCAATAACACAGAAGGCAAAAGTCTTCTGCCAAGGGTGAAGGCAAGGACACATTTGGGGATTAAAGCAGGCAAAATGGGTTTCCTTTATTCAATCACACACTTTTTAGTAAAGGTCTACATGGCGGGTGCTGTGCCAGGCACTGGGGATAAAGGACTTTACTCGCTGTAAAATCCACTGTGAAAAGCCCTGGAATAGAGGTCTTTCCAAAGTATGCAATAAAACATGGGGGAGGGGAACTGCTTTTTTTTTTAGGAGGGTCAGGCCTGTTTCTTGCCCAATGGCATTTCTCGTTATTTATAGTGACAAATGCCAGTACAACTGATGCTTCTCAACTTCCAGACTAAGTTCTGGTTAAGTTAGGCTAATGCTAAAGCTGGTTTTCTTAGCTAATGTTATTGGTTCAAAGATGGCAGGGGTCCCAATCTTGCAAAACAATGTTTGCTCAGCATTAACCCCACAAAGCTAGTGGCAGCCCCAGGGCAGCGATGGGAGCCGGCAAAGGAGGAAGCGAGGGAGACAAAGGACTGAAGCAAAACCTTTGGAACACTGGATCCAGACTTACCTATATCTGAACTTCCAGGACACATGAGCCAATCGGGTCTCTTTATTGCTCAAACCAGTTTTACTTGTGTTTTCTGTTCCTTGTGATTCAAAAGTCCCTGAGTGACATAATACCTGGGTGTGTTCTTTCCCAGGCAATGTCAGCCAGGCAGCATCGGGAGGGCTGAGGAGAGGGGCACCACAGAAGAGGGAGCGGGTAGGTCAGGTGTGTGCTGGTGACACAGTGCGCAGCTGTGAGGGAACAGCCGGCCGGGACATAGGGTGGAAAGGTACCCAGCAGGACAGGAGTGTGGAGGCAGGGACAGCTTCGGCTCATGGACGGTGTGGGCAAGAGTTTGCCTTTATCCTATGGGAACAGGGAGTTGTGAATCATTTACATAGAAAAATCAGATGGGTCAAATTCACATATTAAAAAGGATCACTCTGGCAATAGGGTGTTGTGTGTTACATGGCTCAGAGAGAACAAAATGGAAAAGGATTTCAGGGGCTAAAAAGTCATGTCGAAACAGGGCCAGGACCAAACAGGAGGTGGTGGGAAGAGGGAAAAGAGGCAGGTTAGGAAGAGAAATGTGAGCTGAGCGTGATGGCACATGCTTGGAATCCTAGTACTTGAGAGGCTGAGACAGGAGGATCAAAGGTTTGAGGAACCAGCTGCCTCAGTAATAGTGAGACTCTCAGTAACCTAGCAAGACCCAGTTTCAAAGTAAAATGTAAAATGCACTGGGAATGTAACTCAGAAGGCAGACTGCCCTGGGTTCAATCCCCAGTGCCGCAAAAAATAAAAAAAGAAGAGAAAAAGATGGAAACACATACCCAGGATCCACTGGAAATGAGAAGCGATGCCTAGCTGCAGGGAAGGTTGAAATGGCTGTGGCCGGGATAGGACAGAGTGCCACCCAGGGATGAGGAAAGGGGGCTTTGGGATACAGAAAGCGCTGGAGGGTTTTCAGAAGTTCAAAGATGGGAGTGGGAAAGTGGCTGAGGAGAGGGCAGATCTATCTAAGCTACACCAGAGGGCTTCTGATGGGAGGGGATATGAGATAAATTTGCAAAATGTGAGAAGAGCACAGGCAAGTTGGCTTCCCAGGTCTTGCTTGCACAAAGTTACATGTTGCTTATAAAAAGTTCCTTTTCTACTCTAAAGCTTTACACGAATGGTGGAAATTGTTCTTCTTTACTAAGCTTACCTACCTGCATCGGTGAAACGATGGAACCACATTCACTGCAATACGCCACACACCACCTCATTCTCTGCACCATTATTCCCATTTTAGGGACAAGAGAATTGAAGCACAGACAGGTTAAGTAACTTGCCCGAGGTCACAGAGCTGGTAAATGGCTTACCATGTCTAAGCCATCCACATCTGTGTGAGTCTAGAGCATTTAAATTATTTTTTACCACCAAGTAATGACTTGGTGTACCTGCACCACGGGCCCCTGCATACAGGCCACCAAGCTACATTTATAGTTGGTAACACACTGCCAATTACTAAGCACAGACAGGAGAAATCCAACACAGACCCTGGCAGCTCCTGCTAAGCAAATTTCACACTTAAATTATTTTTATGGCCTCTGATTTTATTTGAAGCAAAGTCCTGTAAATTCATTGCTTTTTCACACAGACTTTTTTTTGGGGGGAGGGGTGGGAGTTGAAAAAGCTTAACAAGACAAATCATCAGCTAACCCCCCAGTAAATGAGCAAATGAAACAAGCTTCCTTTCCAGTCAATTACTGTGGTTTTTGATGTTTCCTAACATGTTATACCATCGACGTCAAAACATCCAGCTTGGGTGTCAGACACTTGCACCCACGCTGTTCTCCAAGTCACTTTTATGAAAGGGAAGTCTGCTTCCTAAACCCTGAGTCTCTGCAGGGCTCTGCTGAGCAATAGTAATTTGTATGTGACTAAGGGTTCTAGTTTGAGTGTTTGGTGTCTTACAAGTGAAGTGTGTTAGTTCCTTAAGATTAAGAGCCTTCAGCCCAGTCATTTTGTATTTTGTGTTCTCATTTGGTTCTCAAAGAACAAGAATGAACTCTTCCAAGGCAAAGTTTCTGTGTCTTTTTTGAAGTTAAGGAAGCAAGTAGTTTTGATCATATTAAAGAGGCCAATCCTTCACAACAAAAGATGCTAAAATGGAAAACACATATTAGATCAATGGAACTTAAAGCTAAAAGAAATCCTTAAGTCAGCTGTGTATTGCATAGTGATAAGCAGACGGACATGTATTCTAATCCAGTGCTCTAAAGTGTCCTTGAGAGATTTTCTTGCTTCCTCTAAGCCTCAGTTTCCCAAATGATAAAATAATAAAACATCTCATCCCACAAGGTGTTAATATTAATGACAATGCATGTCCCACATTTAGCATGGTTCAGAAGCATGACAGTATCCTAGATAGTAACCCATTCAAGGTGTGCATCAGTTGAGCTGTGACAGACAGAGAAATAAATTAAACTAGTGAGCCAGTTGGCCTGGCTCCTTCTATGCCCCACTTCTCAACAGTGAACCTGCCGGCAGTTCTCTTAAACAACTAAACGTCCCAAAGCCAATCAGGCTTCCATAAAATGACACACCCTGCCATTAATAAGTTGGAAGATTGCTTTGGCAGAAGGAGCTCAAACACCAGTGCCACATTATTTATAACCTAATTTTCTTTAAGACAATGAAAATGTGGAGGTCTCCTTGATCTCTATGAAATTAAGTCATCATAAACAAGTTTTGTGATTTTCCCCTTTCTCCCATTAGAATGAACTTTTAAAGTCCCTTGATAATAAGTAAGCATCTCAACCTTGCCACTTAACTATGCTTCTTGTTACTGGGTCCAGCCCGTGGCTTCCAGTGAGCTCAGATGTGAAGGCCAAACTGCACAGCTGTGCCCCCATAAGGCCCCACAATTCTTTCAGTTCTTCCATCCATTACCAGCAAATTACAGTAAATTCAAAATATTGATCTGCACGCCCCTACATGGGAAAAAAGTTACCATCGACTTTTATTGCTTATTGTTGGGTCCAATTCCCTGGAATCAATAAAAGCTACAATGTTCATAAGCTTCTAAAAAGATAGTTAATACAGTGGATATGAGACACCTTTTAGAATCACTATAAATCTATAGGATTCTTCAACAGAAGAGTGGCAAACATCCTTGGTGTTCAAAAGCCATATTTGATTTTAGAGTCTGCTCATTACCAGGAATATGCCTTAGGAAAGAATTATCAATGGTAGGGAATAAAAACTAAGCAATTAGAAAGAGCCCCAAGGATCAGATTTCCACTTTTACCTTTTGGCTCTCTTGCATTTCCACACCCAAATCACTGTCTAACCCCCTCCCCCATCAATCAATGACTTGCCATCATTTTTTTAAATGTGTATATAAAGTCAGATTTAAGGTGGATTCTTCTTGACAATGGTTTACAGACCACATCAAAGGAGACCAATTTGCCTAAAAACATTTTACCTGTCCCTAATTTAAAGAATCAATATCCTTCTATGAGCCAATTTTTAAAAACAGACAATAATTCAAAGATTCCAGTAAAATTATATAGACAACCTTGATACAAAAAGAAAAAGGCTTTTTATGGAGCCAGGGAACAGATTTGGATGAGACTATCTGACCAGTGATAGTGAATTTATTCTGCTGAGATTAATCATTTTTATTTACTGAGGACACCTCGTAGTTTATCTAGCAGTCACTATTCTGAAAACCTATTTTAGTGCAGAAATTTACTGGTAAATCTGCCCCAGGGAGCTCTTGAAGTGCTGGATGAAGCTAATACCCACAGGTCAGCTTCCTTCTGACCATTCCTTTCTATCTAAATGCAAAAGACTACACTTAAAATATACATATAAAACAAATGAGAGGGATGGAAGATTAATGACACACATATTCAAATAATCAATAATGTGAACTTAAGCCTCTAATGGCACTGAAATTTATTATAAAGAGGTCATAGACTAAAGTAAACAATTGGCTTGTATGGGATATATTTCATTTAGTAAGTAACATTAATAAGTAGCATTACTAAGTGAAATATATAGGATCTAACAAATAGATTCTATTTGTTAAAGGGTATGATATCTGACATTTTTAAGGCATTTTATTCAATATGCTATCGGCTGAAAGTATGTCAAAATTGGAACTTTAAGAATAAAGAACATGGGTTAAGCTGGGCATGTTGGTGCATGCCTAAATACATGTTTTCAAAATATATTTGGGAGTAATCCCAGTATTTCAGAGGCTGAGACAGGAGGATCCCAGATGCTAGGCTAGCCTCAGTAATTTAGCAAGACTCTGTTTCAAAATAAAAAGGACTAGGAGTATAGCTCAAAGGTAGAATGCCTCTGGGTTCAATATAAATAAATAAGTAAAAACTGAAGAATGTGTGAAAGGAGGATTCCCTGTTTCCTAATCAACACCTTCCACTCCATTACCACTGTGAAAACTGGTGCTGTTGTGGATGCTTATGGCAGTGGTAAAAATCAATTTTTTTCTTGAATGTGCCAGATACTGTGCTACATGGTTTGTCATGAAAGCCTTACAATGATCCTACAGTTAGAAGAAGAATTAGCACCATTTTTTTTTTCAGATAGTGAAACCGAGTCTTAGAAAAGTTACATTATGATTTCCCCAACATCATAAGGCAAAAGCAAAAGCAGCCTGGATCCTTGAAGATGCAATTTTAATATTGTACTACTGTTGGACATTCTGCACATGTTTGTATATGAGGAAAATAAGCTTCTCTTAGTTGAGCTAAACACCTTACTAATTGATACTCTCTAAATATCCTCAGCACTGAATTTAGCAAGTCAGTTGTGGACTCACAAAAATAACCAGAATTAGTATCCAAATGAACCCCATATATCAAGACAACCCTGGAACCACAAGGGCTGGTGGATGTTATCCCAAGAAAAACCACTTAATGTAGATGGCTAAATGTTCTTTATATCAGGCCTAGATTCTGTGAGAAACAAAAGTCTTGGAAACAATAATTACAGATCTATCAATTTGTTTCCTTTTTCCAAAATATATTTGGGAGTGCTGCACAGTGTGTGTTAATGGCTTTGAAGTTAACCAAAGAGACTCTAAGCTTAATAGCATCACATTTGTGACAGTTAATTAGCAGAAAATATTTCAGTGCAGGAAGGTTTTTGCTTTTTTTAAGCATCAAAAGCAATAAAAAGTCTTTGGGGTTTTAATTGCTTCATCCCAAAGACTGAATTCTGTTCTCACTGCAAAGACAGAATCCTTCCTTCAAAGTCAAAATGATCCCATGTGATTTCTGACTTCTGTGAATCATGAGGACTACAACTGGGATGGACATTTAAATTTGAGATCTATGAAAACTGTCCTACGGTGGCTTCTTTTTATTTCTGGTAACCAAAATATAAAGTCAATTTCAAGCAGGAAGGCCCTACCCTTATCACACTGAATGCAGTCATTTACAATGGAGGGATATGCTTGGGTAGTTTTCACTTTGGTTCTATTATACTAGTTGGATTTTTCCTTCAAAAACTAAAAAGCATACTCAATCGTACTGGACTGACATGCTTGCTGAATTACATGGAAGGTATGTATTTTTACACTAAGTTCTACTGGATTATCTTGGAACTTCAAAACTGATAGCTGATTCTGTTCTAATGTCTACAGACCAAAAGTGAAAACTCACACAACAAGGAAAAAGATTGAGGGTAAAAGAATATAAACAAAGTGGGAAAAAGCAACTTTATAACAAGAACACTCTGAACAAGGCAGAGTTCTATGCAACCTAAACTAGCATTCAAACGCACTCTATTTAGGCAACTTGATGAATTTGTATTCATGGTTTTAAATGGCTCTGTAACTTTTAATGCTTTAAAACCTAAAAACCCTAAATTACAGACTTACATTGTTTATCAATTAGAAAATAAAAAAGTAGCTAGAATATAATAGACAACTGACAGATATGTCCCTTTTAGAGAAAGAATTTGAACATACAAGTCCTGTATGTTAAATCCTTTATGATAATTGAACTAAGTTGCTAACCCATCCATCCTTAGGACCATCAGGATGAAGCTGAAGCAGCGGAGCCCCAGCGAGGCGGCCAGGCAGAGTGGCTCAGAAGACTGGCTTAGGGCTCTGTAAACCAAAGCGGGTGCCAACTCCATTTTGATATATGGCCCTGGGAACTTACCTCCCCTCTCTGTGGACTTCTTCCCTCCCTGGAAATTGCAGATTGCAAGAGCTTATGGTACTGTGAGAATTAAATGAAAGAGTACAGATAATAAAGTACCTAGAAAAGTAACTGGCACATTTCAAGCACTCAAATATTAGGTTATTATTCTATCTTAAATATGCATGCTCAAATCTGACATTGCAACCCTGAGGTTTTACAATTTGAAAGTCTAAACTATTCAGCTACAATAATAAGTAGTTATGCTGATATATCTTCAGTGCACCAAAGGAGAGATAAAATCTAATAATAAATTTAGATACTCTCTAAGCCTACTTCAACAAAAGCTTAGAGAATCCCTTCTATTCTTGTATTATTGATACTCTTAGGTGCTTTCCAAATGAGCTCTTCTACTTAAAACTAAGCCAACATGGATTGCCCAAGCAATTGTGATTGCTATTTATCAAGCACAAAGTAGACCTCTTAAAGAAAAACAAACTCCTTAAAAAGACAGATTCCGATTTTCTCCACATCCATTCCAAACCTGTTGGCATATGTTCTAAACATTCTATTGCTGTCTGTTTAAGCAGACTCTTTTTTTTTTTAATTTCATGGAGCTTTCATTAAATCACAAGAGAAAAAATATCTCTTGCTATGACCAGGAACAATATGCTAGATTTCTTGTCCACTCTGTTTGCATTCTTTATTTTTTCTCAGTCTACCTTTCATCAATAAATAACAGTGTTGCTTTAACTAAAAAGTGTGGACAATTCTGATTGAATTTTCCACTTCAAAGTACACAAAATCATTTCATCTAACATGCTGTGTTAGAAAATCTATGCTCCATTCTGACCTCCTGTTGCAGCCTATTTCAAGTATTGGTGATGCACCGTATCACACTGCATGGCTGGTGAAGGAGAGTAAACATATTGACTGAAAAATGTTTTGAAAACTCCCTATTCCACATAGATCCCAGCTACTGTCAAAAATCACAAAAATGTTTGCATTCCATCTGCGCAAGAGCATGGCAGAGCTCTAGGAGACATTCCCACAACAAATACACCCAGCTACTCATAGAATGTGCTATCTAAGCCGGACTTCACGGGGCTGGCAGCTAGAAGGAAGGGGAAGCAAGATTTGGCCCAAATAATATGCTCAGAGGTGTATGAGAGAAGGTTATTAACCGTGCCCTTCCTTTAACCTATTTGCATGGTTAAAATAAAATTTAGCAGAAGGGATTACCATCGCTAGTGAGAGGCACCACTCAGCCAGCAGCCCGGGAGCACGTGGAAAGAAAGGTAGTATATTGATTGACCTTTCCCTCCAATTGCAGTCTGGGCAGCTAGCTGTCTTTTTTCATTTGGGGGGATATGACAGCTGACCCAGCTTATTTTCCTGGACTGGCTAACCAGGACAGTCCTTGGACGAGTTAGGCAGTCGAGACAGATATATTCCTCCAATGCAAAATGTTATAACATTAACCCTGTTATGAGGAGGAAGCCCTTAAGAAATAATATGTACACACAAGTTTTTTACCCCAATATGATATATGAATATAATGCACCAATAAAAATTTAAAAAAAGAAAAAAAACAGTAATAATATTGGAACCAGATAGGTCTCTAGGTTAAGAGAGCTTCCTTTTCCACAGTACAAGCGTCCTGGGTCCTTATTAGAAAGCACTGGGAAAAATGTTTTTCCAGACATATAGAATGACAGCCCAATAAGCAATTTCCATATGCCCGGAAATAAAAGGCAACAGGGTCTGTTTACCTCAAAATTGCCCCAAAGAGTGTTCATAACTTTGTTCATAGATATTATTTTATAAAAAAAATCTCAGAGTTGCTTGGACAAAAGTTCTGTGTTCAAAGAAGTTTAAGAAACACCTAATTAAACACAGCTGAGAGGAGTGACTTGCCCTGAGATCTCCCCAGAAGTGTAAGAATCATCAGCAATGTATCTACTATGAGCAAAGGTGTAATCTGCAGTAGTCCCCAAATTAATGAGACCACAAAACATTTTGGGGTGAGATACTGCTCAGGCATTCACAGAGAGCATACTTTGAGAAATGTAGGTTTAACTCAGCCCTACTTCTAGTACAATGCTAAGATAACCACAAGAAAACTGAGACCAAACTACTGCCACACAATATACCAGTTTATTATACTTAGTAACATGGAATTACACAGTCTTGAATTGCACTCTGATGAAAGAGGTAGGTGGCCTATGCTGTAATTCAATAAAACGCCCCCTCGTGCACCTCCCAAGATTGCAGCAACAAATCCACAAGAAGACTGAAAACAAGGTATGGAAAGGAATCCCTTGTGCACTGCAGCGATGAAATCTCTATAGAAGTAAACACAAGGCACTAATAATATATGACTACCATACCATGGGCCTACACTTCACGTCAAAGATTTAAACCCCCAAAATACAGACTGTTATCCCCATCACGTGTTTACAGCAGTGACAGAACAGCACGACTGTGCCCATCAGTGGCCATGGCTTTTCATTGTCAACTGTTGCGGTGGTGAACTCTTACCCTGTTGGGCTCCCGAAACTGTTACAGTGAGGTAGAGCTGCAGGTTCTTGTTCTGAGCTATGTGTAGAAAACAATAGCCCAACTTCTTGCTTTAAGCTTAAATGATTTTATAATTACAAAGACGGAAAGATAGGACAGAGTTAATAAAGCCCTGTACCAGAGGTAATATAGGGGGGTGACTTGAAAAGAAGTCACTGAAGGTTTTTGGATCCAGAACATTTTTATACATACATAGTCTTTCATTTTGCTCTACCAAGTAATCTTCTGACCTAGGTGTAAGTCCGCCCATTAACTCCATGCAGACACTTTTTTTTTAATGATTATGGGGATTATGATTATGGGGATTTCTAGCTTAACCAAAAAAACCTTCCTGCCAGGCGTGGTGGTGGCTCACGCTTGTAATCTCCACACTTGGGAGGCGGAGACAGGAGGATCCCGCTGGTTTGAAGAAATTCTTACCTTTTTTTTTTAACTAGATGTCATTTATTATGTAAACCTGTTTTTAGAATATGAAGGCCCTAGATCCCAACTCTTCTATCTACTTGCTAATTACTTTCAGTGAGGGTATTCTGAAATATAATAGTTACCTGAGTGCCTGGCAGTAATCAGGTCCTGAATACTTTTTCAATACATTAATATCAAATTCATTTTCCAAATTCATTTTCCAATACATGAATACCAAAGTCATTTTCCAGTATTGGCATATTAATACCAAAACTATTTTCAAATACATTTTGAGGCCATTTCCCAATCTGGTACATCCTCTTTTCTCTATTGGTAAATTTCTTATTTCTGAGACATGATTCAGAGGGAGACCAGTCCGGAGACCACTGCACACAATCAACCCCATGAATGGAGACAAGGAAAAGAGCTGGAAATAAAACATTTGGCTTAAGTTTGGCTGGTCCTGTCTCCCTCCATCATAGTAGATTCTTCCTCTTCCTCTTCCTGCTACCTCCCCAGGGTTGAGAGTAGCTCTGGGCCTAGTTTTCCCTTTGGGCCTATTTTTCCCTTTGAAGAATTTATCCGTTTTTAATTTTTTCTAGGTTTATTTATGCCCTTAGCATTGTTGATGATTTTCTTTCTAAACTGTGACTCTGTAGCTTCCCCAGCTTGCTTTGATCACTGGGGTGAGAGCAATGGTCACGGTGACAAGGTCCACCCTGAGTGGAAAGGAAGTCTCACAAATAGGAGGTTTGGCTTTTGTCAATTTTCAAGTATGTACCTTATCCAAAATTTGAATAAAGGAATACTATATAAACCGAGATAAACAATATATAGCACCACAAAGAGGTATAAGCCTCTTCTGTGGCATAGCCCTTGGGTGCTTAGTTATTCTGCTCTCTGCATCAGCCGGGCCTGGGAACTGTGGGAGACTGTGGTAGGAAAAGAAGCAGGCAAAAACAGGTAAGGAGCTAGGCAAGATTTGGATGTCAGGAAAAGACTACACTAAGGGAGAGAGTGGTGTATGCAAGACAGCATGAATCAAGACATGGACAATTTTGGAAAAGAGGCAGAACTGCAAAAAGGAAAAAGAAAGGGAAAACTTAGATGAAAAAACAAATGTATCATAATAAAAGGGGCTTTGCCTGTGGCTGAAAAGAGCAAAGGAAAGAATCAGCAAAGTTTAAGTCAAAACAGTGGAAATTATCCACAATGAATCACCAAGAAAGAAGTATAAAGCAAAACAAAAACAAGTATCTAAGATCTGTGGGTCAGTTTCAGTCTTAGATATATCTTAGGCCTGAGGATGAGAGGAGAGAAAACAAGGTAGAAGATGTATCAGAAAAAAGCAACAGTGAAGGAATTTACAAAAATTCAAACAATTAATGAAAGCCAACAATCTGCATGCCCAAGAGGCTCAGCAAAGCCAAAGCAGAAGAAATAAAAGAAAAATCATACTAGGGCACACTGGAGTCAAAACTCTTTCTCAGGCAGGAAGTAAGTAAAATGTATGTGTGGTAATGGGAAGAGATTATTTGCCAAAATACATACATACACAGAAACTTGAAAAATATTAAAACAGACAATGGAGTTATTAAAACATTGAAACCAGTTATTAGAAAAAAGGCATTGCTGGCCTCTGAGCTTTGGCCAGTAAGTGCATCTGAGCTGACTGGGTTGCTCCCAAACACTGCTGGGAAACAAACTCCTTCCAACACCCTATCAAAACTCATAGACACAAGACGAGACTTGACCAGACTTGCCTGTTGAAATGTCTAGGTTTCTTTTTTAGAGCAGCCAGTCATG
The DNA here is from genome assembly GCF_963383645.1 of Muscardinus avellanarius. Classification (NCBI taxonomy): domain Eukaryota; kingdom Metazoa; phylum Chordata; class Mammalia; order Rodentia; family Gliridae; genus Muscardinus; species Muscardinus avellanarius. The sequence continues at coordinate 55,933,643 of NC_137786.1, read as the reverse complement.
TTTTAATTTGCTTTTCTCTTTGATGAAGGGATGGAGGAATACAGGGGCATGCAGGATAGAGAAGTCCGAACGGCAAAGAGATGATGTCAGTAGTTTTTCTCAAGTCTTTAAGCCAAATTAGGTAATTTATATTTACCCTAGTCTGGAATCATTTCTCTTCTAAATTAAAAATATTTCCCATACTCTTTCACCAAATACACTTTTAAACCCATACAGGCAAATTTCCTGTTTTGCAAGTCTTTGGCAAACACAACTCTGAAGACTCTGAGAAAAGTCAATAAATGAAATTCACTAGTTTTTCAAAGTTCTAAGGTGGAGGAAATCCCCCGTGGATAAGAAAGGTTGGGCTATAACAATATGTCTATACACACTGCAACTTTGCCTGCTGAAAAATTAGTCTTCATACAACCATATCACCATGAAGCCCCCATCCCATGATCTCACATGCTCTCCAAAGCTAAGCAGGCTTGAGCCTGGTTAGTACTTAGATGGGGACCACCTGGGAAATGAAAACATGGGAAAGTTCACTGGTATGTGTGTCTTTCTGGAGTACAAAAACTCCTAGAGAAAATTAAACACTGTATAAGATCTGTGAGATAGCAACAAACTTAAAACATCAGCACTTCCTATCTATATGTTATATTTTAATAAAAAGGTTTCCTTCCTCCCTCTCTTTGTGTCAATGGGGATTGACCCAGGGCTTTGTACAAGCTAGGCAAGTGCTCTACTATGGAGCTACATCCCCAGCCCTAAGAGAGGTATTTTTTGTTATTGTTGTTCTCTCCTCTCTCCTCCTCCTCCTCCTCCTTCCTCCTCCTCCTTTTCCTCTCCTCCTCCTCCTCCTCCTCCTCCTCCTCCTCTTCCTCCTTTTCCTCTTCCTCCTCCTCTTCCTCCTCCTCCTCCTCCTCTTCCTCCTCCTTCTCTCTCTCTCTCTCTCTCTCTCTCTCTCTCCCCTCCCTATACCCCAGCTCTATTTTATTGTTTATTAATTTCTGTGGGTACAGGATATTGAACCTAGGGGCATTCTACCTCTGAGTTATACCACCAGCCCTATTTTTTATTCTTTATTTTCAAAGAATGGGGTCTAAGTTGAAATAGGGTCTCACTAAGTTGTGGAGAGTCTCACTAAGTAGTTAAGCCTGGCCAAAAACCTGCCATCCTCCTGTCTCAATTTCCCAAGTACTGGGATTAGAAGCATGTGCCACCATGCCCAGCTTACTTTTTTATTTTAAAATAGGGTCTCACTAAATTGAAGAGGGCCTCATTAAGTTGCTGAGGCTGGCTGCAAACATACGACCCTCCTGTCTCAGCCTCCCAAGTACTGGGATTACAAGAGTGCGCCACAAGGCCAGGCTTTGTTACTTCCTTTTTAAAGCTTAGGATGTGATTCTTTGAAAGGTACCTGGCTATACTTAAACTTAAGTCTAAGTAATTAAGCCCTAGCACTCAGCAAAGGGTCTGGCCACAAAAGAAAGACTCAGTATGTATTAGTAGAACTGAATTCCAAAAATATTTTTTACCTTGTCATTTTTTATTGCTTCCAATACTGTGTTTATATCACAGTGCCATGGAAAATAAATGGAATTTACTTTCCTTGGAATTATTTGTATGACAGAAGTGATTTTGAAAAACATGGGTTGAGTCTCTTTGCTTCTTCCTGTTTGGGAATATGCTGCCTTTTGTTGCAATAAACAGAGTAGAGATGGCTATGGTTAAGTGGTTAAGTGGTCCATTGCTAGGAGAGGTAGCACGTCAGTAGGATCCAGTAAAAGTTACAAGTGGCTATGGAGATTTAGAAAATGGCTCAGAAGGAAAAGGAAGATGCCGTGGGTCAAAGAGTTCTGGATATTTCTTTTTGTTTCTGTGGAGGGGGCATTCTACTTCTGAGCCAACCCCCAGCCCTATTTTATTTTATTATTTTATTTTAAAACAGGCTCTCACTAAGTTGCTAAGGGCTTCACTAAGTTGTTAAAGGCTGGCCTCCAACCTGAGATCCTCTTGTCTCAGCCTCCCAAATACTAGGATTACAGGTATGCGCTACCATGCCCTGTTGGATTTCATAATGTTTAAAAACATTTAATGTAAGCTGGTGGATATGTTAATTGATTTCACTGTAGTAACCATTTTTATTATATATGTACATATAAATATATAAATCATAACATCACACCTTAGCTATACACAATAAAACTTATTTTTTAAAAATTTGAATGGATTATATATTGTCATGGTTCAAAATTCAAGCAATATGAGGAGACATTCAGTCTTTTAAAAGTCCCTTCTCTCCTTCTGCTATTGACCTCGTTCCCATATTCATTTCCCAGAAAACAAATACATAATATTTGATTACTTAAGTAAATATGATTATATATTCTTATTCTTCTTCTACTGTTACAGAAGAGAAAATATATTAAGGCCACAAAATGATCTTGATTTTTCTCTTTGATCAGAAGATATTTCCATACAAAACCATGTCCTTGTTACTTTTTTAAAAAAATTATTTTTATGGTATGGGGACTGAACCCAGGGGTGTTTTACCCGCAAGCTACACTCCCAGCCCTTTTTAGTTTTTGTTTTTAAATGGAGCCTTCCTGGGTTTCTGAGGGCCCAAGTTTCTGAGGCTGGTTTAGAGCCAGAAATACTCCTGTCTCAACCCCCCAAGTACTGGGATCATGGGTATACGCCACCCCGCCTGGTGCCCTCACTTTTAGGTAGTTGCATGGTATTTTACAGCATGGTTGAAGTATAATTTACCCAGTTAACTACTAAAAGATGTTTGGGTTATTGCTAACATTCTTTGCTAATAAAATGTATGCTTAATAGATCATATTTTCCCTGTCTCATTTCACTTGTGTGATCTGAATCTTTCCCCTGTCTCATTTCACTTGTGTGATCTGATGGCTGTATTTCCACTAAACAACAGGTGGGTCAAGGGTTCATAGTATATTTGCTTTTGATTAATACTGTCAATTTTCCCTCTACGTAGGTTGCACCAACTTACCAGCAATATTAGTAAAGAAGCTGTTTCCTAAGAGTATCAAACTTCTAAATTTCTGCCAATTTGATACATCAAAAATCATCCTGTATAGTTTTTAACTTACACTTTTTTATGAAGGCAGTTGAGAATAATTTCCTATGCATAAAAGCCATTGTTTGTATTTGCTTTTCTGTGAGCTGACTCTTTGTTCTCTTTGCTTGCTTTTCATTTGACTTGTCAGGGGTCTAGAATTCTTAAAACCAATAGAGACAAAATCCTTGCAAAGTGGGGGAGACATACACAGGAACTATGAGGGAGCACACATTTCTAGATGCCTTTTCAGAATTCCCTACATCTGCAGTAGTGTGGCATCCAGGGGCAGAAGATCAGAGTCCAGGCCAAAGGATTTCTCTTGCACTTGAAGTGAAAAGGACATCACCACTATGTAAAGTATAGTGATTGCCTTTCCTCCACCCCTGAGAAACCCTGCGTTGTCCCTACAGGATGTGCCTGGGAGGGAGGCCTACCCTGCCCAGCTGGAGGTAGCAAGAATTCCTGAAATGATGGCTCAGGGAGAAAAGGAACTGGTGTGAGTCCTGGCTTCACCTTTCCCTGCTCTGGGACCCTGTGCCAGTACTGAACTTCTCTCCTGCACAGATAGAAGACCTTCTGGGTGCAGCTCTCAAAATGCAATATGACACTCTTTCTAGACACTAAGAGGAAATTGATCACTTGGGACAGGGAAAAACATTCTTTTAGTGCAATGTGCACTGTCATAGCTTTGTCCTATAACTGCAAACATGCCCCATAGGAGTTGAGATTGAACATCAAGACAATTGTCCCATATAGTTAAAGAATGACCAAAGGAGAGATGAAAATATCGTTTGCGTGATGCTGTGAAGTTTTCCTTATGATTCAAATCATGGTAGGTATCTGTTTGTTGGTTTATGCCTAATGCTTGTGGCTCAACCTCTTTACCCACTGATAACAAGAGGTGGCCTTTAAATTCATTGACTTTTCTGCTTTCTTTCATGAGTTCTCCAGTCCTCTCAGCCAGTCTTAACAGAAACAACTGAGATGAAATCAATGAAAAGATAAAAATGTTTTTCTCTTATGCCTGATCCCTGTAGCAATTTCAGAATGTTTTACTTTATTATTGTCTTCACTTTTAAAGCCTTATGATTTTCATAGTGCTGCTCCCAGCACCATAACTTAATGTCCCATAAAAACAAAGGAAGTGTTTTTCTTTCTTTTTGGGGGAATACCTAATAGGCTCTGTCTCTCGACCTGGGTGCCGTAGCATGGAACTGTTTAGCTTATGGACATCCATCAATCTGTATCCTTATGAAACTGCATTGCATTTTAATAATAAGATTTAAAAAAAAAAACATGTACATGCTCTGGGAAAGAAAACTTGTCAGTCTCCACAAAAAGAAAATAGTTTCGCCGGGCGTGGTGGCGCACGCTTGTAATCCCCGCGCTTGGGAGGCGGAGACAGGAGGATCGCGCAGGTTCGAAGCCAGCCGTGCTGGCGTAAGAGACCCTGTTTCAAAAATATAAAATAGGTCTGGGAGTGTAGCCCGGAGGAAGGAGGGCTTCCAGGAACCCCAGTACCACCAAAAAAAAAAAAGAAAGAAAGAAAAAAAAAAGAAAATAGTTTCAATGTCCAGACATGTGCCCACGGCACTATCTTTAAAGAGTGTGGGCACTTCTAGTCTCCATGTTAATTATGTCCATCAGGAGGCAGCGAGGCAGGGGAGTTAAGAGTAGGGATCCCAAGAGCCAAGTTCTCTCTTTTACTAGCTGAGTGATCCTGTGCAGACTCGCAGCATCCTGTGCTTCCGTCTCCACACCCGCACTACGGCAGCAACAAGACTGGATGTTGAAAGTAGCTCTGGTGTGTGATGCACTAGGAACTACAGGGCACAGAGCGGTGCTGCTTCGGTGGTGGCTAGCCCACTGCTCCCAGGAGCAATACTTTTCTCACAGGTGACTCTTTCCCTTAGGACGTATGTTTTGAATATTTATTTTCTCTTGAAGACATCTGTGTGAGTGTGGAGGAAGGATGGTGAATCATGAGTCAGTGCCACCATCAGCCCATGTCCTTGGGTGCCTCCTACATACTCCTAATGTGTCTCACGCATACTCAGCTCTTCGTACGTACGCTTGTAAAATGATCACATACTGTATAGTGTGCATATACTTTTAATTGGCATTAAAAGTGGGGACTACAGAATTGACTTTTAACCTGTACAGTAATCTGTTTCGGGCTCTCTCTCTCTGTTTCGGGCTCTCTCTCTCTCTCTCTCTCTCTCTCTCTCTCTCTCTCTCTCTCTCTCTCTCTCTCTCTCTCTTGGGCTGTTGCTTCTAGTCACCCTCGCTTTTTTTCCAGTCACCTTTTCAGCAGCCCACAGTTACTCTCTGTGCCTCTAACTTTGCAACACAACAGTGCTGCAAGAGGTACCTATGTTGACATCCTCCTGCAGAAGCAACTTCTTTAGGACTGGGATTGCTGGGTTGAGGGGAGATTCTGTGGGATTTAATGAGCGCTCTCAGTTTACTCACTAAATCTAAAGCAGTCTGCTATGAGTAGCTGCACCAGACCGTCCATGTGTAACACCACTGCTAATGAGGGAGGTGGTGTTATTCCGCCACTGTACTGATGAGATGAGAGACCTTCCTTTGGTTCCATAGGTTGGACACAGGATTGGAAAAGAGGTCTGTCTAATCTCAGAGCCGGTGTGTAACCCACCGTGAAGGGTAATGACCAGAACTTCTCCTCCACCCTGCCATGTGCCACCTCTCTCCATTCTGGTCTGACCCATACACAAGTGCTATATTCACTCATGGAATGCACATGCCCACATTCTGACTATTTAAAAAGTCCTGAGCTTTTTAAATAGTGTGGTATGCAAGGTGGTGCACTCTTGTAATCCCATCATTTGGGAAGCATGTGGGAGGTGGAGACAGTAGGATCATGGTTCACAGACAGCCTCAAACTTAGTGAGGCCCTTTGTAACTCAGTGAGACCCTATTTCAAAATAAAGAATAAAAAAATAGGGCTGGGGGTATAGCTTGGAGATAGAATGGGGGTATAGCTTGGAGATAGAATGCCCTTGGGTTCTATCCATAGTATCACACACAAAAAATTGTCCTATCTGTCCTTAAGATCTAGATTGAAAACCACCACACGCATGAAGCCTTTCTCAACTGCCCCTCAGCCTCCTTCCACTTAAAATTAACACTACATTCATACTGCTCACCACACAATTTATTACTGTCTCTGCTTTATTTCTTTGCCAATTAAGTTACATCCTCAAGGGTAAGACTCAGGCCTGCAAGTTAGACTCTTTCCTGCCTAACACGCTGAGTGTACAGCAGGCATTCACAAAAATGAACAACTTCAGACTTTTAACAATGTGGATGCTATATACTTGAAAATCCACTGATCCAAACCCCTTATTTTATAAAATAGGGGGAAAGGCCCAGAAAAGTTAAATGATGATTACCTAATACTTATGATGATGGTAATCATAATTTAAAGGATCGTTACAGTTTGGTGCTAATTAAGGGTCTGACCATGTGGTAAAATCTCTTCATTATCTAATCAAATCCTCAAAACATCTCAATGAGATTGATATTTTGTTGGTCCCCATTTTGTGGATGGGAAAAGTGGAGCTTTCTCAGAGTGATTCAGTGATTGGATCAAGGTCACAGCTAACATTTCAGAAATGAGATCCATGCTTCTCTTACTTGGGACTAAAGATAATTTATAGATGGCTGATGTAAAGCAAACAAAGCAACCTGTAAGCTGCCTCGAACATTTCTATTAGAAATTTATGATCCCTAAAGGCCGTTATAAAAAAAGTTTACACAGTACAACATTTTATGTGACTAAAATATTCCTAGAATAATTATGGCAACCAATCTTCCAATTCCTTCCTCATCTTTCTCTGTCCTTAAATATAGTAACATATATTGCCTCCTCCAAAAAAGGAGAAATTATTCTTTAACACTTGAAATTCCTGGGAATAGGAAGGTGTTAATTACCATCCAGAAACTCCATGTATAATAAGGCTCAAAAATGTAGATAATTTAAAGCCTATACTCTTAGCGCTTTAGAAAAAAAATCAACCTATTTCTTCAATATGACAGACAGAAACACAACTACTTGATTTTTTTCTTGCCTTCTTTTATTTCATCTGTGCAACTGTGAACTCTCGTACAGGCAGCTTCTCGTTCCCTGTGAACAGTGGGCTTCTAAGGTCTCAAAGACATTTACTCTTCAGATAGGTAAAAATGAAAAAAGGATCAATCCTAAAAGGTTTACAGTAGTGAGAAAAGAAGACCATCTGTTCTGAGATAGCTCTGGGCTGATTTTCCCAGCAGGGGAGCCCAAGTTTTATAAACCTCATTCTCATTAGAGAAAAGGAGAGAAATTGCTGAGAATTAGTATAACGGATTATCAAGCCCTCCAGCAGATCAAATCCATGTATTTTAGAATTACACTTAGGTTTTGGTAGTTGAATGATCTGTGTACTGGGGTCGCTTGGGTTTTGTTTGTAAAAGGACAGAATGTTATGACACTTCCTAGTTTTGAAATTTTCCTAGATGCTATGCCTACCACCATCAGCTCTCAAAGGCACGAAATTCCAATACAATCTTTATGAACTTATTTATTCTGGATCAGCAAAGCTTCCAACATAAAATGACAGCTCATCGAGAATAAATCTTCATCATCCTTTTGTGCTGAAATGCCAGGAGGTTTGAAGACTAATCCTCTGTACACTCTCATGTTCTCTTCCGTCCAGCAGATCGTGTCCCCAATGCTCCTGCATCAAATTGATTTTTATTTAACAGAGGCCTTTACCAGCTCCACGAATAACAGCTCTGTGGTCTTTGAACTATTATTCCCACCGCCAGTTTTGCTCCCTCCTTTGTTCATTTGCTGTGTTAACAGCGTTCCTACTGGGGGACAGACAGGTGAGCATATTCTCAAAGGAGAGACACTGTACACATTCCCAGTAGACGAGCTCGGCCAATCAGAGGTGCACTGCTAATCTTTTATCTCCTTCTCACTCTTTACTCTTATTCAAATAAAACAGATTTAAAGGCTTGTTTTCCCATACTCAAAGCACAAAAGGCTTTCTAAGGCAAAGCAAAAAATTCAGAAGAAAAAAAAAGCAATTCCTTGAGCAGAAAATGAGACTCTTTTTTTTGGCGCATATTTTACCCATAGTTTTAAAGTAGATTCTGTTTTAGAAACTAACTTCCATGTAGGGCACTAGCAGAAAGCTGCCTACTAATAAGGCTGTGTAAGTAACAAAGAATGATGCGATTCGTTGAGGGATTTTTTTTTTTAGCATTGAAAAATGCCATTCAAAAATCTTACACTAAGTGGTAAAATACCTAGTTTTAAATAGCCTTCATAGAAGAGAAAAATAATTTTGTGATTTGATGAACAGAATATGTTACATACTCTCATTGTGCCAATGAACACAGACCAGGCAGGACTCAATGTCACGTGATTACCCGAAGCCACATGGCTTCTTCATGATAAAGGTCAATGTACAGCCCAGGCCTGTGTGTTTTTTTGTACCACACCCTACTGTTATATGGAAGCTAAATATTCCTATCTGACTGTACTTCTTCCCAGACTGTACAACACAGACTTACAATAAAATCGATGTTTTCAAAAGATTTGGCAGCTGTTTGCCATAAATTGTCACTGAGTGGGCTCTCAGAACATGGAAACCTGTAATTTGTAAGAATTCTTTACTACGACTCAGGTTATTGAGTTGAAAATGATACAGCGCCAATTCTAAGCCAAGTGTGCTCACAATGAAAGGTCACTGGCTCCACGAATGCACATTTCCATTTGCCATTTACTGTCCAAGTAACGTGTCCACACAGCAAACAGTGGCTTTTCCTCTCTTTCCTTCCTATTAGAAAAGATTTTTTTAGGTGCTTCTTTGGAAAGAAAAGTATCTGACCTTTTAAACCTATTTGGTGTCATGGCTAGACCAATTCACAGACCGCATTATGGCACCAGATATATTCTTTAGAGCCATTTAATGAGTTTCTCGGAAAGTTTGAAAAAGAAGCCACGATTCTCTCTCAAAACAAAACGACAAAAAAAGCCTCTTAACAACAAAAGAAGAAAATTAGCTAATTCATAGCATACTATATAACACATTGCATGATGAGGCGCAGGATTTGGGAAGATGCTGAGAGAGGATGAAATGAACATAGGACAAAAGAAAAAGAAAGAAAAAAACACATGCTGTGCGGTGTCCCGACAACACCTCAGACTCCAAGGGCCGTGCTGTCTAACCACGGACGTGTCTCATTCACGAGATAGATACCTGGGTCTTAGCCAGCACCAGACACTTTGCTGATGGCATACTCGAATGGGCTCGTCTAGTGAGGTCAAACTCTGCAGCTTGTTAGTCACACAGTAAAGTTAAAAACAGGCTTTCATTGTTAAAATTAGTGCTAGTTAAATGAACTGACAAAACCATTCTAGAGATATTCTTCCTCCTTACTAAACAGGATATAAAAACCCAGAAAGGCCTGTAACTTGTACTTAGAGCTAATACCTGAGGTTCAACTGCTAAATGGTCTTACATCTAGCAACAGGGCCAGAGGATCCTACTGCTTGACGCTCACTATAGAGATGCGTGAACCCTGCCTCTGGAAGTTGTTGTGTTGACCTTGAGTGAAAGCTTCCAAAAAGAGTTGGCTTCAGTGCTTCCAGTGGAGATAAAATATGCTTTGTTCTTGTTGCCTAACAAATGTGTGTCTAATAAAAGTCTATATGCGGTAGAATTGGCTTCAGACCATGTAAGCTGTTTGGCTTTAACGAATCCTCACCCAGAACTTCAGAAACCTTCTGTGTCTGTTGCTGTCTGCCAAAGAGAGTCAGGTATGGCTAAACAGGCTTACAAGTATTTCAACACACATGTAATAACCACAGCAATCAAGCCAACACATATACTACCTCCATAAGCTTGCAGGAATTTTACAAGCCAATGGATGAAAATATCCCAAATTTAAAATATCAAAATTCACAAGTAGATATGTCATAAACAAGGACAACAGACATTCAAAGGGACTCATTTCCTCTTATTTATTTATTTGTAGTTCTGGAGATCAAGCCTAGGCCTCTTGCATGCTAGGTAAGTGTTCTACCACTGAACTATATCCACAGCCCTACTTCCTAATTCTTTGCCATATTTTCCTAGAGCTTTCATCGATTGTATCTAATGGTAGAGAAACTATATAAGATAACAGAACTCTACTGTAGCACTTTACTGGTCATCTGGTCACAGCTGAGTTCACTGATGTCACTTGGGCTCTTGGAATTGGCCGTGGTAGGACTATATACTCTAGAGAAACAAGAAAATGCCACAAATCAGGGTTTTGTTTACTGGGCTGACTACTAAACATTTACCCAGAACACCACTGTTAGGCAGGGTCTTGAGTCCACAGAGAAGACTTTGCCCATGTCTATATCCATGGTCTACAGACTTCAAATATACCAGCAGAGGCAAACCCCACGGCCTGTTTGCCATGATGGGATAGTACTGCTGTGCACACCTGCTGCCCAAGGTGTGGGGACACACTCACTTTTGAAGCCGCCGGGTCCACTAGTCTCTGGCGATGTCGGGCTGAGCTGAAGTGGCTCTTCGGAGGCTGCCCTTCCTGACAGTGAATGGAAGATGGGAAATGAACGAGAGGTGGGAAGGGAAGAAGTGGGCGTGGGATGATGGGAAATGGTCAAAAAAGGGAGAGGGATAGTATTTAAAGGCACTGTACTTTGTTAAAAATCTATATAACAGAAACACATTACACATACTCCCCCACGAAAGCACATGCTACATGCAAGTCATCTTGTTAAAAACATTCTTGTACATGCATATATATAAAAATCACAAACACAAGCCAGATTAAGACATTGCCCATCAAATCTTCATTCTTCTATGATGATCTCATTTTCTCTAATTATATTCTAACCATACTAAGAAAAACAGAAACATGATTTCCCTTAACATGAAGTCCATCTTCCTAAAATAAAAGAAAACCTCATGGGACATTCTTAGAGTTGGACCCATTTGGCTATCACCAAAAATGACCTGTGAATCACAATTCTCCTTGAAACAATAAAAAAAAAAATCTCCTGCCTTGGAAGTTTCTCTCTCCATCATCCTGGCAGAATTCATTAGAATTCATCTTGTCTGGCAGCCACCAATAACTGTGCCCCTAAGTGTATATTATACAATCTTGACTCAAGTAGAGATTTACATTAAGTTTATACCTTCAACCTATATAAAAGGAAAGTCTCTCCCTTGATCAACTCTACTGATGTTGATATATATGCTGAGCAAATGCATCACATAGAAAGGCTTAACATTTCCCTCATGACTTATTTCATGCTAACACACACAAACACACAACCCAAGGTACTATAATGAAAAAGTTAGGAATAGAAGCCCCTTTATCTTTCAAAGCTCAAAAATAGTAAGTAAAATTTTCTGAAGCAGCCAGGTGTGGTGGCACATGCCTGTGATCCCAGTACTTGGCAGGCTGAGACAGGGGCATCACAGGTTTAAGGCCACCTTTAGTGACTTAGCGAGATACTCTTTCAGAACTTTTATAAAATAAGAAGAGGTGAGGGTATACCTTGGAGGTAGACAGCCCTTGGGTTCAATCCCAAGTACCACAAAAATATTTTTAAAAATTAAAGAATTTAAGAAGCAAGCATTTCATCCCTATGAGCATGGACTCCAAAGATGGCCAGATGAAGGCAACAGAGAGATGGTCTCACAAAACCCTTGGGATTATAAACCCTGATGCATGACAGAGAAAGGACCCTCAAAGGAAGAAGGCCATTTGCTCAGTTCTGTTAACAGAGGTGGGTGAAAGACCCCCCCCCCAATAAGAAGTCAATACCTAAGTTATAACACTTAAGAAATATTTTTTCTTCTAGGAATTACAGCTCTGTTACTTTTAGGACACTTATCATTCACAACCACTTGAACTGTCAATAGTCATTGTTTTGGTACCCATAGTATATTGCTTACTTTTTTGTTGCTGTTGTTGTTGTTGTTTTTGCGGTACTGGGGATGGAACCCAGCGGGATTCTACCTCTGAGGTATACCCCCAGCCCTATTTTTTTAGTTTTAGATTTTTATTTTTTATTTTTATTTTTTTTTCATATTTATTTTTAATTGTTGCACTGTATTCATACATCATAGTGGGATACATACTTTTGTAGACATACATGCACACATTGCCCAGTCAGCCCCCACCCGATCCCCACCCCGTTCTCTCCCTATCCCCCCCTCCTATGCTTGGCTTAGTAGTTGACATCTAGTATTATAGCAATTTATCCAAAATTAAAAATGATAATCTCTCATAACAGTTTCATTTGTCTGATACCAAGCTTTTGATGACTTAAAGATAACATTTCAATATTTCTTTTTGCTTTCTTTCTTACCAGAGAATCTATTTTTTTCTATTTTTTAGGTGAAACTATCATATATTTATATATTTATTTTTCAGAAAAAAAATCTATCCTAATATGGAATATGGACTCTAGGTACCCACATCGATCTTGAAAAAGAACAAAGCTAGAAGATATATATTTTCTGATTTCAAACCATATAAAGCTACAATAATTGAAACAGTGTAGTACTATTCTAAAGGCAGATATATAAACCATTGGAGTTAAATAAAAGCCTAGAGCTAAATTCTTCCCTATATTGTCAAGTTATTTTTGACAAGGTTTCCACGAACATTTGGTGGTGGAAATAATAATCTTTTAACTAAATATTGTTGAAACATAATAATTACATGGAAAAGAGTAAAATTGGACCCTTACCTAATCCCATATACAAGTATTAACTCAAAATAGATAAAAGACCTAAATATAAATCTTAAGACTATAAACTTTTAGGAGAAAATCTGGGTCATAAAACCTCACAACATTGAAATTGGCAGTGATTTCTTGGTTATGATTTCAATGGCACAGGCAACAGAAGAGTATACAAACTCCCTAAAAAATAAAAAACATATTGTATATCCAAAGACAATGTAACCAGAGTTAAGAGTTACTAATAGAATGGGATAAAATATTTCCAAATGCTATATCTGAAGGTATATTAATATTCCAACTAGAAATCCTAAAAATTAACAACAATAAAGGCAAACAATACCCTTTAGAGATAGGTAACAGACTAACATAAATAATGAATCTCCACAGATAACCAATCTTAGTTGTCTGTTGGATGGAAAATCTTGTTTCTCTAGTTCTGATGTGTGTTACCTATTTCTTCTTTGTAGTTAATCTCTTTGAGTATTTTCTCTAGTGCTGGTTTTGAAGACATAAATTCCTTCAGTTTCTGTTTGTCATGGAAGCTTCTTATTTCTCCATCTAATTTTATAGAGAGTTTTGCTGGGTAGGAAATTTTTGGCTGGAAGTTGTTTTCTTTCAAAATTGGGAATATGTTACTCCAAGCCCTTCTGGCTCTCATAACTTGGTTTGGGAAGTCTGGAGTGATTCTAATTGGTTTGCCTCTGAATGTCACTTGGCCCTTTGCTTTTGTTGCCTTTAAGATTCTCTGCTTGGCTTCCACATTGGTCATTTTGACAATTATGTGGCGTGGGGATCCTCTTCTCCGATCCTGTCTAAAGGGAGTTCTATACGTTTCCTGGACCTGCGTATCAACCTCTTGCTCTATGTCTGGAAAATTTTCTGCTATTACTTCCTTGAAGAGATTGTTGATCCCTTTAGTTTCACTTTCTTTTCCCTCCTCTATTCCAATTATTCTTAGGTTAGCTCTCTTAAAATGGGCCCATATTTCTTCAATATCAGATTCCTGCTGTCGGATATTTTTTCCTAGATTAGAAACTATGCGTTCATTTTTGGAATGATCATCTTCTAAGAGTGAGATTCTGTTCTCCATGTGTTCTAATCGGTTGTTTGTGCTTTGAATTGAGGCCTTTACTTCATTAATTGCATCCTTTATCTCTTTTTGGCTCTCTCTGAGTTCTTTTCGAAGCACCTCTATTATTTCTACAGTTATTTTCCTGATTTGATCTTCTAGAAATCTCTGATTTTCAGTTTTATCGGGTTCTGATGTTGTGGGGTTGTGAGCATTAATTGCTCCAGTATTATTCCTCTTTCCCATGATTTCGGAAGTTTGTGCCTTCTCTGGGTTCTTCCCTTGGGTCACTATGACTTCACTTAAGGTGCTCTGGATCTCGAGTCAGTAGTATCTCAGACCCCACTACTCCTTTACTGGGTTTTATCACAGAGTCTCCGACCCAGAGAGTCGATAGAGGCTGCTTTAGACCGTGGGGGGTGCCAGGTTGCACGTTCTCCTATGGTGTGATATCACTGCCACTGCCCCTCTCCCACTGGGTCAAGTCCCAGTGAGTACAGTACTGGGATTTCTCCGCTGTGGCCCGCAATTTGACTCACTGTTCTTGAGTACGCAGATGTAGCTGTAGTGAGTTCCGTGCTGCTGCCGCCGGTGGCAATATGGCGCCACTGCTACGCCCTCGGCTGTTGGGCTGGCGTTTTTTTTTTTTTTTTTTTTTTTTCTTGGTTTTGATTTCCACTCTGAATCCCTGCAGCGTGTGCTGAGCTCAGACACTGGGAGCTTTAGATGTCCTCTGCGCCGAGAAATCCCGCCTGGCTGTTCCGCAGCGGCTCCCCTCGGCTTGCTGTGGCCGTCCCGTGAATTCGCCGGCAGTATGGCGCTGCTGCCGCGTTCGCCGCATCCTCGGGCGTGAGGATATCCTCTGTGGCTCTGTTCTCAGTCCGCTTTCTCTCTGGAGCCTGGTGATTTTTTTTTTGTTTCTCTGGTGATGTTGTTTTCTGGCTTTGAAAGGCGCTGATTTTGTGGTAATAGATATTTGTTGTTAGCGGGGCTCTTAAGCCCCGCTTTTCTCGGTCGCCATCTTCAGAACTTGACCTTTTCTAGATTTTTATTTTTTGAAACAGGGTCTCACTGTGTTGCTAAGGGTCTCGCTAAGTAGCTGAGGATGTCCAAGAACTGCAATCCTCAAGTCTCAGCCTCAGGAATGCTAGGATTACAAGCATGTGCCACCATGCCCGGCTAATGCTTAGTTGGTTTTTTTTGGTGGTATTGAGGTTCCTGGAAGCCCTTCTACCTCCGGGCTATACTTCCAAACCTATTTTTTTTTTTTTTAATTTGGAAACAGGGTCTCTTAAGCCAGCAAGGCTGGCTTTGAACCTATGCAATCATCCTGTCTCCACCTCCCAAGCGCAGGGATTACAAGCATGCGCCACCACGCCTGGCTAATGCTTACTTTTCAAAATGAAAATGGTATAAGTAGTATCAGATTGTAAATCAGAATTATGGGGATTTGGGGGCCTTTTTGTTGTTGTCTGTTTGCCTCTTAGATTTTCCCCCCTAGAAACTGCCCTGAAAACATGTGTTCTTTCTCCACTCTATTCTGAAAAATTCAAGGAAATAGATTTAAAAGTCGACCTATAAAATTTACCAAAGATTCAACAGCAGAAATGATACTCATTAATACACTGAATACTTGACAAAACAAAAACAAACAATAAACTAGCATGAGTTTCCATTTCAACAGACTCAGTAGATTTTACATGAGAAATAAAGTTTGGGGAGAAAATCAGATCATTTTTTTAGTTTGACTGTTTAAAAATTATGCTTGAAACTTAATGATTTATCAAAAGGGGGTTTATTGCTTTTTCCTTCCTAAAAGATGTTATCACATGTAAATAAATAGTTATCCTCATTAATATATCTAGAGAAATCTCCGCCCTTATTAACCTCCCTATGGGATGATTTCGATTGATTTAAGAGTTCCAATGCACAGTGCCAGGCTCCCACTCATCAGGAAAAAAATTAATCTCAGCTTTAAATACACAATTATAGTCAATGTGCAAATTAACTAAATCCTAGGCCTGTGGTTTATTGCTCTTCTTCTGACTCCAAGGTGAAAATGTTATCTTTTTTTAATTAGCTAATTGTACCATGCACTCAGCAGGAGGCAGAAGTTGATATTAAGCCTGAGATCTGAATCTGAAACTCCCAGGTTGGTGGAAAGCTGGTTTAAAAAAAGCAAGCACATCTTTCAAGAGGTGGGCTTCTGGAACCTGGTCTCCATTTTCTCTCATTTATCATCAAGTACAATGAACCTGTAACAACAGTCTGCTTGCAATGAATAAATAGGTCTATGAAATAATGTTGTTAGACAGAGATTCCAGTCGTATATCTTAATAGAAACCAACGAAGCGCCTGGAGGATTAATGTCATTTTAATGAATTGTATATGGAGTGGAAATAAAGGAATTGTCAACAGCTCAAAGCAAGTTTTTCTCCATCTGACTCATATCTTAAACTTAAATGAACATTAATATTCGATAGTTGTGTTGTATTCTATTGCTAAAATAGTTAGCTGCTCATATACTGGAGGGTTAACACTGAGACCTTGTGGAAAGGCGCACGCATTTGGAGGCTAGATGGAAACTCTTGAGAAGAACTTAATTCACTAAGAAGCAGGACACACCTGCTTCCTCACTTTCAGGGAGACCTTAACTGGAAAGCTTTCTCTTTCCTCTTCTTCAGTCTTTTTACTTACCAGATTTCCTGGTATTTCTAGTGGGAAGTACAGACAATGCATCTTTGAGCTTAGTTAGTTAAGCACAGTACACCACTTCAATCATATAACACATTGTACATTTCTTTTCAAAAGCAAACGGGGCTCTCATAAAGGTTTCTCAGGAAATCCACTTTCTTATATGTTATAGCATGAATGTGTCTACAAATGTAACATAGTCTCTTTAGAATTAAAAGCTCCAATATATCCTCCCCCCCCCCTTTTTTTTTGGTGGTACTGGAGGTGGAACCCAGAGGCTTTTCTACCTTTGGGCTATACTCCAGGGCCTATTTTTTAATATTTGTTTGGAAACAGGGTCTCACTAAGTGGCTGAGACCCTCACTCAGTAGCTGAAGCTGGCTTCAAACCTGTGTGATTCTCCTGTTTCAGACTCCCAAGCGCTGGGATTAAAAGTGTGCACCACCACGCCTGCCTATCCCCAATCTTTTGATATTGTTTTTCTGCAACTGAGTTTCTTCATGCTGAGCTAGAAACAGAGAAACTGGCCTCAGAGCCTGGGCAGGTGCCAAGAGGGGTTGAAAAAATTAGAACTGAACATATTCTCTGACTAGCGCTGCCTCGCTAAGTCTACAAATGTTTATCTCCTACCCTTTGTCCCACTGTACTCCTTTTCCTCTTATAAAAGCTATCTGCACAGTAAACCCCCCAAAGATGGTGATTTGGGACAGAGAAGGCCTCCTCTATCTTCCCCAGGAATGGCTTTGAATAAATCTTTTTTTCCCCACCAACTTCTGTCTCCAGAATTTAACGAATGACAGACAAGTAGGAGAACCTGTGATTCTGATAACAAAAATTCATGTGTCAGAAACTTAACTCCCAAATTCATATACTAATAGTATTTGGAAGCATGGCCTCTAGGGTTATTATGATTAACTAATTAGGATTAGATGAAGTTATGAGGGTGGGGCCCCTATGAGGACATGAGTAACTTACTAAAAAAAGGATGAAGGATCTGAGCTGGCATGCTTGGTCTGTCTCACCAAGTAATGCCCTCATCCACACAGCAAGGAAGCCTTCACCAGATGCTAAGCAGAAGCAGGCACCACACTCTTAGAATTCCCATCCTCTGTACCATCAACCAAATAAACATCTATGATTTATCAATTACCCAGTCTTGGGTATTTTCTTATACCAACAGTGAACTAAAACAATATACATAATACATTTGCTCACATAGTTTTCTGTGTTCATGAAAACCATTAAATCCTATCAATCATGCTAACATGAAAGGCAAATTTGTGACTTCATCCCCCCCCCCAAATTTTAAGTACCAGGAATCTGTTTCTCCTTCTAAATGACAGCCTTCAGACTCGGGTATTTGTCATTCCAGACTGAGACATGAGTCTCCTGGTACCGTTTACCTCCTGGCTAATGACATCAACATCAGCAAAATAACAGATTGGACCTGGCAGGGCCCCACTGGGCTCAGAACTGAATGGCTTATTTATATTTGCAAATCAGGGCTCTTCACTGAAGAGGAGGATGGGGGAGGAGGATGTGGGGACTTGAATTCTTCACCAATAGTTCTGTGGAAACAAAAGCATATTCTATCACCTAGGTAGACTCAACCAAAATCATTTTGCTGTGATAACTACCAGTAATAAAAGTAGCAACTCTCAGTTATGTAAATAAACTATTAGAAAGTGACAAAAGAAGAGATGACATGTGCACAATGCAGAAATTTAATGAGAATCATTTCATCTCAAAAGTAAATGCTTTCACCAAGCCTTCACCTGTTAAGTAAGCCGTTTTAGAATTTACAAACATCCCTTAGCACTGCAGATCATAGCTTTAAAAGAAATTATTGTTCCCTTAACATTACAGATCTGATACCTTAGTACTCTAGCCTAATTTGCATCACATAAACATATTTACAAGAATGCTCTGTGGAAAACAATATATCAGTTTGAAATAATGGGCACCCAATGAATTTAGTTGCTTAAAGCAGACTATTTATAAAAGTCTAGTTCTTTAAATCAAGTATAAGTTACTCAATCTCAAAATGAGCTCTACAAGGAAAATTTAAAACTACCTATATCTATAATTTTGGCATGAGTCCCATTTTTTAAAAAACATCTATCATTAAACACTTCCAGCCTAAACATGTTACTGTTAAAAAAAAAAACCAGAAAAATCACCCAATGGATGATAAAAATGTTTTAAGAGCTCTTAGACTGCTTCTTAAAAGTCCATTTAACGGTGCATGCCTGTAATCTCGGTACTTGGGAGGATGAGACAGGAGGATCACATATTGAAGGTCAACCTGGACCACTTAGTGAGATCCAGTTTCAAAACAAAACAGGGCTGGAGGTATAGCTCAGAGGTAGAGTGCCTCTGTGTTCAATTCCAAGTACCACAAGCATGCATGCCTGTACATACAAGCACACACACACACACACACACACACACACACTCCATTTTAAAATGTTTTAATCATGCAAAGGGCTCTATGTGTGATATGTTTTTTAACACATTGAACCTCACTGTGACATATAATTGAAATGCACCAATAAAAATTTTAAAAAGTATCTCATGAATCCTCAGAGAAGACTTCACTGAACTTGGAGATAGTTTTCATCTGCAATACATATACTTCACTTCTAATAAACTTTCTTACTAAAATACAATAAAGTTATTCCACGTAGGCACTATCAAAGATGCCCTTGAAAACAGCAAAGTAATCTAGGACACTTCAAAGTCAAAATACTCCATGAAAATAAATTGATTGATAGAATGTAAGAGGTAGGCAGATTTGACAATTATCAAGCATATCAAAACAGGGATCAGAAACCAAATGAACACGGAAGAAATATGTATGTCATTTAGAAGATAGAGCCCATTTTCCATTATGGCAGCAGGAAACCTAAAACCCATGGAACTCATCACACAGTAATTCAGGAAAGCCTCCATAATTAATAACAGTATAAAGTTAGGAGCAGATCATTTTTTCTCATTTTCTTTCGGAGACAGATTTTTCAGATTAGCTCAACACATAAGCCATCAAACTGAGACAAGGGCAGGAAGAACCCGACTTTGTATAGCAAACCCTGAGAAAGAGGATATCTACCCTTCCTCACTGTGATGCTGGTACTCTGCCAGTTCTACCAGCAGTGGACCCTATTTCCTCATCTACTTTAATTCCTTGTTTAAAAAAAGCTGTTCTCTATTAAATTGATGATGTAATAGGGAGTTAAAGTCCATACTAAGGGCCTGAGGGTGTGGTTCATTGATGGAGCTCCAGCTTAGCATGGCAAGGTCATGGGTTCCAACCCTCACCCATGAAATGCAAAACAGAACAAACCCAAGAAGCAAAATACAATAAAACAAACAAAAACTACCCTAAGAGAGTGGTTCAAAAATTGTGACAGGATAGAAATTGTCTAAGGAACTCACTGAAAATACTTCAGGTAGCACCCAAGCTTCAGACATTTACTTATTTTCCCCCATGCATATACTACATGCACTATTACATATGCTACATGTACTATTATTTTAATAATAGTCTTATTTTAAAAGATGATTCCTCTTTAAAAACATTTTTAATACTTTTTTCTTTAGTAATGGGATTTTGGGTTAAACCCAGAGTTGCTCTGTCTCCAAGCTATACTCCCAGCCCTTTTTACTTTTTATTTTGAAACAAGCCTCACTAAGTTGTCGAGAGCCTTGCTAAGTTGCTGAGGCTAGCCTCAAACCTGTGATTCTCCTGTTCAGCCTCCCAAGTAATGGAGCTACAGGTGTGTGCTACCATGCCTGGCTTCAATAATTGAATTTCCATGATGGCTACATAATAACATCTTTAAATCATGGTTTTGTTGAGATAGTTATATTTTTATGCATCCTAAGAATAATATGATAAATACTAAATTAAGAATCTTTGTGTACTCACTGGGGCCATCCTGTGTGCAAAGAGAGGTACTCCACCCCCTACCCCACCTCACCTCACCCCACCCCACCCCACCCCACCCCACACATACCAGGGAAAAGCCCTTGCTAAAGCATGGCTGCCCTGGACCTGCTCATTCATGGGGTAGGGATGGAGGGTGACTGTCACCTCCCAGTAATATTGTCCCAACAACTCCAACTTCCCACTGAGCTTTCACATGTCTCTGACCCAGTTCTTGGCCTACATGTCTCTGACCCAGCTCTTGGCCTTTGCTCCCCAGATCTGCACTCCCCTGTGTTCCCTGACTTCAGGAAAGAGACTGCCACTTACCCAGTTTCTTTGACCAATGGCCTGGCTGTCAGCATTCTGTCCTAGTCCTGACCTAGTGTCCCCCTTCTGCTCTCTCCCTCCTGTGCCAAGCAACCCCATCTCTATGTAACCCTCAACAAATCCTACTGGATTCAAGTTCACAATACATACCAAAACCTTTTAACTTCTACTGTTATCAACCCCATCTAAGCCATCTGCATTAGTGTGCTAGGGCGGTGTAAGCAAGCACCACTGCCTTGGGGGCTTAACCAACAGAAAACCACTGTTTCATAGACCTGAGGTCTGAGGACAAGATGTGGGTAGGGTCATTTCTTCTGGGGCCTGTGAGGGAAGAACATATTCTAGGTCTCTTCTCCTGCTTTGGAGACAACCATCTTCTGTCTCTTCACATCTTTCCTTTAAGAGTGCCTGTCTCTACCTCTAAATCTCCCCTTTTGATAAAGACACCAGGCATATGAAATTAGTGCCACACGAAGGACTTCCTCTTAACCTCTACAAAGACTCTTCTCCAAATAAGGCCCTATTCTGAAGTACTGGGGATTAGGACTTAAGAAATTTGAGAGAGACACCACAATTGAACATCCATACTCCAGCAATAGTCTTGTATCTCAGTTCTCCTAGTTTTATTCTCCACAGTCTATCCTCCCAAGGGCAAGCAAAACCAGACTAAAAAATATGAATCGTGTCACTTCCCTCCAAGCCCCAGTGTGTCTCTCTTCCACTCACCCAAAGTCCTTCATGCCCGCAAAGCCATGGGTTTCTGAAACCCCATGACCTGGGCCCTCATGTACTCATCCAGCCAACAATGGTCTCTGTGCTATTCTCCCTGCTCCCCAACTCAGGGCCCTAGGGGTTCCCTTCACTGGAAAATTCTCCCTTCATATGGTTTTCAAAGCATGCCTATTCACATCATTCAGGAAGGTTCAATTGTCCCTTCCACTAAAAGCAGCACCGCCCGCCCCCCTCCCTGCCTCCTCTACTTGTATTACTGCCTGGCATTATTCTGCACTTGCCTGGGTCTGTCTACTACCTTTCCATAAATACCACAAGACCAGAAATTTCATCCCACTTGTTTTTTTATGTGGTCCATGGTAGGTAATCAATAAATATTTATTAAACCAATAAATGAAGAAAATACATATACATCCAGTGCACAATTACATATCAAGGACTCAACCATCCCATGTTCCAGTCAGGATTCTCACAGGAAGCAGATGGCGGGCTCAGAATGCATGGTTTGGGAAGAATCTGGGAAAAGACCATTAACACGGGAGCAGGGTGTATTTCACCACCCCATGGTCTGAAGAAGGCAGGAAGGACGCTGCTTCCGGAACCTGCAACAGAGCTGGGTGGGGAGGGTCACCTGACAGGAGCTTTTACTTTGAGGAAAGCATTCGGCCAGGCTGTGCCGGGGATGCGCAGAGGCAGAGGAAGCAATGACTTCTTCGGTCATAGTCTCTGTCCTTCCTTGGTCCCCAGCCTCTTGCTGGGTGCTGCACACTGGGCCAAACTGGACACCAGAGGGCAGTAGCACTTTGAGGTAGGTCAGATGGAAAGGTCAAGAGAGGGAGGGAAGGAACAAAAAAAGGGTGAGAAATGGGAAGGGGAGAGGAAGGGAATGTGGAGAAGAGGAAAAGAGACAGAGGTGTGGAGGGAGGGGGACAGGGAAAGGTGCAGTCACTTGAATGTTCAAGAGTAGACACTCAGAGAATAGCAATAGAAGAGAAAGAATAGACACAGGCATCCAGGGGACCACTTCTCTTACTCCTCTCCTGTGTCTCCCCCCCCCAACACACACTTTTTGTGTGGTACCACGAGTTGAAAGCAGGGTTGTTCTACTTGTGAGACATTCTTTTAACTTTTTAATTTTGTTTTGTTTTTTTGTTTTGGGCAGGTCTGGGGATGGAACCCAGGGGCATTCGACCTCTGAGCTACAGCCCCTGCCCTATTTTTTATTCTTTATTTTGAAACCGGGTCTCACTGAGTTGCAGAGGGCCTCACTAAGTAGCTGAGGCTGTCCGTGAACCGCAATCCTCCAGTCTCAGCCTCCCAAATACTGGGATTACAAGCGTGCGCCACCACACCCGGCTAACATTTTTATTTTGAAACAGGGTCCTACTAAGTTGCTGAGGCTGCCCTCAAACCTGCGGCCCTCCTGTCTTGGCCTCCCAAATACAAGGGTTACAAGCATGTGTCATCATGCCTCGCCCAGTCCCCCTTTCTTAGACAGCAAGTCTGAGTTGTTGCTTCCCTTTCAAAGCCATTTTTGTTGCAAAAATGTGACGCACGCATACTTGGGTCCGATGGGAAGAGAGGCAAGTGATTTGAGTGGCAAAGCCATGCTGCGCTCTTCTCTGATTCTCACTTACCAGAAATGCTGAGGAGGCGAACTAGATATTATGTGTGAAGCTCACATATCTAATCACGGGGATTTCTCTTTTGTCAAGGTTTCACGTTAATGTAATTTTTGTAGGTCTGCAGTCTCAAGTCAAAAGAAAAGCCTGGGATTGGATTCCTGATGAAATTCTTACTTTGAATTCAAATTTACCCCCCAGCCCTGGTACGCTTCAATCTGCCTTCTAAAGTTATTCAACATTACGCGAAGGAGCAAAACAAGCCTGCACAGAATCCACTGGGGCTCCATAGAGAAGGGAGCCTGGGCTTCCTCTGAGATAAAATAAGAAGAGAAGCTCTCACTGGGAGCAGTCCCTCCCGGCCACCAACTGGTGGCCGATCTCTGTCTTGCAACCTCTGGGCACCTCGGCACGCAGGCACGGAGATGTGAAGGCCTGCAATCTCAACACCCTATCTGAAAGCTAGCTCAATATTGTCAAGTTCAAAAGTGTCCAGGATACTCTTGTTATAAAACAAGTAAATTCAATTATTGGGCTCATGTCATAGTTCAAATTTCTTGTAGTCTTCAAAATATGTGTGTTCGGGGACTTGGTATTGACAAGCTATTTAGAAAATATTTACGTTTACTGCTGCTCATAGAGAAATGTGCTGCTCTTAGGCCATAATATACCCATCAGTCAATGATCCTTTGTTAAAGCATTTCAGAACATTATATATTGATTCAAATTAATGAATTTTATATCCAGGACCAGTTAACATATTTTGCCATGGACAATAAGTTTATGAATATAATTACTGACTTGAATTCCAAAATCACAGGACAATTACACTGCAGCACATATGTCAACCCGCTTCAGTCATTTTTATTTAGGAAAAAAAAGAATCTAATGATATCACATGCCACACATTTTTAATGAGAAAAATTACAAGATATCTAAATTGAGAGAACCAATTTTCCACAGGGAAACCTGGGGGGGGGGGATGTAAAGGTAAACCAATTTTCTGAAGGCAAAATAAAATTTCCAACATAGCTCTGAGTTGTACCCAAAGCAAATTATTGCCAGCAAGCAATACAGCTCTGATAATTAGACCTGATTGGGGTTTAAATGAAGCAGGGGATGCGCCGGACTTCTCCAAGCTGTTTTGATTTGTTTCATCTGCTCCAGCAGGCGAGAGGAGATAGGCCAGGGGACGAGGAAAGGGAAAGCAACCCAACTCTGCAGAATGGGGGGTGGGGAGGGACACCACACATGACCTTTATCTCATGAGGTAGTTGCTTATCACATAGATATAGACTCATCTGTGAAACAGATTAAGGGCCCACACAGACCTCAACTATAATTGTAGTGCTGAACACCTAATACAGCACAGCTACTGCAGAACAGCATGGGAAGCAAGTCTGCTACTAGGAGCAGAATCCCTATAAGTCCTTGGGTGATGAAAGGTCATTTTTTTTTTTTTTATCCTAGGGATTTAACCCAGGGGCATTCTATCTCCGAGCTATACCTCCAGCCCTTTCTTAATTTTTTTGTTTTGAAATAGGGTTTTGCTAGGTTGTTGAGAGTCTTGCTTAGTTGCTGAGGCTGCCCTCAACCTGTGACACTCTTGTCTCAGCTTCTCATGTACTGGGAATATTGAGCTGCTCCACCACGTTCAGCTCAATTCCTCTTATTAATAAGGTCCTAAGGTGCAGAAGACCTGAACTTTGCATACTTTAAACAAGTACGAATAAAACCATTCTCTTGTTTAGGTCATATGTCACAACTTTCTCCATTCTTTAGCTAGTGTCTACTCTTTCCTGCAAAATGTGGGGGGGAAAAAAAGCATTTCCCCACAGTAATTCCATGGAGAGGCTTCTCCGTGTGGGGTAGACACAGCATATGTAAAAGGCACTGTGGCCCATTCCAGTAGAAATTGTCTGGAAGACCCACAGGGGTGACATGCTGGCCCTGCATGCCTAGCAGAGCCTTAGTTTCCCCATCTGTAAAACAAGGACACGCTACATGCTACTTCCACGGGGTTGTGAGATAATTTAAGATACCATGTAGCACATTTGGTACACACTTGGCATGAGGAAAACACAGAAAAAAATGTGGGTTATCAGTGGTACAGAGATGACAATACTTGCTTGCTTATTTATTTATTTATTTATTTATTTAAGTACTGGGGATAGAATCCAGGGGCATTCCACCTCTGAGCTATACCCCCAGCCTTTAAACTTTATTTTATTTTGAAACTGTGTCTCATTACGTTGCTGAGGGTTTGCTAAGTTGGCTGAGGCTGGTCTTGAAACTGCTACCCTCCGATCTTAGCCTCCCAAGGATTGGAATTCCAAGCATGTTCAGCAGAAACTGGTAATTTATATCACCCTAACATTGATTCAATTCACTGTTATAAACTTCACAGAATCGATTTCTTGAGGGTTTTGAATGTTTTCTACATTTTGAAATAAAGAGCAAAAGAGCCCAGGAAGGGGCTCCGGTCTCCCATCCCCAAGTTCCAGATATTGTGGGCATCACCCACATCACAGATTCCCTATCTTAACCTAAAGGTACCACGTGTAGCAGAAAGATTAGCCAGGAGGCTCTAGTTACCTGATTAAGCCAAACCTGGGTGAACCACTTTGAAAATAACTGAGCAGTGCCTGCAGTCTAGAAGCAGATGGCTTCCAGCCTGTCTTCCCACAGCCAGACTCAGGCACGCGCGTGTCCCCCTCCAGCCACAGAGCGCTGCCGCCCTGCGCAGCGACATTCCCATGAGACCAGCACACTTCCACTCTGATTGTCCCAGACAGCCCCGTGGCCTGCAAAATAGGAAGGAAGCATGCTACACAATCAATGAACCAAGTTTTGTTGTTGGTCTTTTTTTTTTGAAGTCAGGGCTGGGAAGTGGTGGGAGGGAAGCGCTGAAGTCTGGGGAAGAGAATGAGGGCAGATGACAGAGAGAAGCACAGGAAGCTTCGGAAAGAAAAACAAGAAAAGCTGCTGACGAAAAATACTCCAGCTAAAAAGGAAAAGGTATTCTTCGCCAAGAAAAATGTGCTAATCTTATGCAGCTGAAAGAGATATTTAAAGACACATTGTAAGACTTTTATCTTTAACTCCTTAATACTTAATCCTGGAGGAATATTTAATCCTGACACATCCCCCAAAGAACAAGCAATCCATGACTTACTTCTCTGAGCTTCTCTTCTCTAAACGTGAACTTTGCATTTAGTGCAACAACAGAAGTTCAAGAGAGCGTACTTTATTGCCCCAGTCAGACTGCAAGGTCCTCAATGGAGAGCAAATATTCTTGTGGCTATATGATTATTAAAATAGTTAACAGTTATGTGCAGATCTCTGCTGTGCCTCACATGTATGAACTGCTCTAATCTTTACGACAGTGCTATGATTATGCCTATTTTACAGATGAAAAAAATAAAGGTATAAAGAGGTTTGAAAATGTACCTGAGATCAAAGAACTGGTAAGAAGTGGAGCTAGTAGTTGAACAGATTAGCAGGGTCTGTAGTCTTTTTTTTTTTTTTTTTCCTGGTACTGGGAAATTGAACCCAGGTGTAATCTACCTCTGTGCTACAACCCTAAGGTTTTTATTTTTTTTTTTAGTTTTGAAAGGGGTTTTTTAAATTTTTTATTGGTGTATTGTGGTCATACATCTTAATGGAATACAAGGTGGTACAGGCATCCATGCTAAACTGCTGAGGGTATCACCAAGTTGTGGCATTTGACCTTGACCCTGCAATCCTCTAATCTCAGCCTCCCAAGTCTGAGGGTCTGTATGTTTTACCCTAAAGATCATCTCATTGGTCATAACTGAAGAATAATAAGATATATTTAATCACTTGCTTAAGGTGGCACTGGTTTATCACTTTAAGTTCAGTTAACTCTGCTAAAATATTAGCTTTGTAAAGAACATAAAAATATCCACTTAAGCCAAAACCTATTCTTGAATTAAAAGTCCAATCCTAAGAGAGCCACAAACACTGTGATCTACTGTTTCAGCCATGCCTGACTTCTAGGATGAGGAGCCCTTAGGTGGCACAGCCCTCTTCCTGCTAGGGCCACCAATAACTCTTCTTTTGAAGGGTGTGAGATGCTCACGAACCATGTTTTCCCCATTAGTTTATCTCCTTGTGTTTGAACATTCATTTGATGCAGTGTTGCACTCAGTGACAAGTCTTTGCCCAGCTTCCTCAAAACCAATGGCTATGTATAAGTCATCCTTGCCCCAGATCTCTACTGTCCAACTGTCTTTGAATTGATGAGAATAGATGGAGAAATAAAGATGTCTATTGACAAATTGTCATATGGTCTAAGTAAATTAAAAACTTAGCTGAGAGAAAGCTCCCCAATCTAGTTCTTTTGGTGGTGGAACAAGAAGGGTTTATGGGAAGGTACTGGGTTGGAGAAAATGGGGAGGTAAGGAGAAAAAGAAAAGAAAAGAAAAGAAAAGAAAAGAAAAGAAAAGAAAAGAAAAGAGAGAGGGACAGAGAGGAGAGAGAGAGAGAGAGAGAGAGAGAGAGAGAATACAAATATAAATCTATGGTCAATGAAGCTACTAACCTGTGTCCTAACTAAATGTATTACACCAACAAATGAGTAGAAATACTTAAATACTGTAAAATATTAAGGAATTCCAACAATACCAAAAACGCATAACAGCAATGACTAATATGGAGGGAAGAATAAGAATTTTTACTGTATAGCTAATGGAGATTCCAGGGGTAAGACTGGAGACTATGAGAAAATGGCAGTATGTAATTTTCATGAAGCACAGTAACAAAATAAGAAGTAGTATGATATTGATGTGACGTAACAAGGCACTCCAAGTCCTCACCAATGCAGTAATAAAAGAAAAAACAAGAAGCAAATAATTGAAAAGCTATTCTATTTGGAGCTCATAGAATGTCTCTACTAAAATATCATGAGATTCTATAGATATTGCTTTTTGAATTATTAAAAGAGCACAAAAAAGATTTTAGGTACAAGATCAACATATAAAAATCAATAGTATACCAGCAATAACCAATTAGAAAACATTAAAGGAAAAATAATGCAACTCACAATGGCAGTAAAAACTATAAAATATCTAGAAATATACCTATTGAAAGATAAGCAAGATAATAAAATGAAAATTATAAAATAGTTTAAGAGCATAAATGATTGTCAAAATTAATGAAGACATATATCATATACATGGATAAGGAGATTAAAAAGCACCCCAAATTAAATTTAAGAATCATGAAAATTCCAACCAAAATTTCAAGTAGATTTGTTTTGGCAGAATTAAACAAATGGTATTTAAAATTCACTTAGAACAACAATTGGCCCAAAATATCCACATAAATTCTAAATAAAAGAATAAAAATGAAATATTTGATTTATAGAAATCAAAATTGATTATAAAACTGTAGTAATTAAATTATGTGGTGTTCACGTAAAAAGAGCTTTATACTGATGGAAATGTAGTATAAAATAAAAATAATATAACATGTGGGAAAAAGTATACTTAATCAGTAAATAGAATGACAAATTTATCTTCTGCCTGGAAAAAAAATAAATTTGATCCATACCTCACATCATAATTTTCTCAGAAATCAGATGAAAAATACCTAATGTCTAACCATAACTTTAGATTGTAGGTATAGCTCAGTGGTACAGTGCATTCTTAGCATACACAAAGCCCAGGGTTTGCATTGCACGTGCACACACACACACACACACACACACACACACACCAGAAACTCTTTAAATTTCTAGAATAAAAAATAAGAGATATTTTTACACACACACCAGAAACTCTTTAAATTTCTAGAATAAAAAATAAGAGATATTTTTATGACCAATGGGTAGGAAAATATTTTCTAATCAGGTGCAGAACACAAAACTCGTGAAGGAGGTCTAATAAATTGGACTGCATTAAAATGTAAGCCTCTATAAAACAAAGGACACTGTAACTGAATTTTTAAAAACAGAGTTAAAGAAGGCATTTATAATATCTAAGATATGTAAATTAATAGAAAAAAAAGTGATGACAAAAATAATTGGTAAAAGACATGACCTAACAAATTAAAGATGAAACCCAATATGCCACTAGATATAAAAAAGATCAACACCCTCTCTACTATAATTCAAATGAAAATAAAATCATCACTTGAAGATGTATAAAGATACATGATCTTTTCAGTGTGATTCAAAGGAAAAACAACAAAACCATCACTTTATAGTGATCAGAGTAGTAAAAATCAAAAAGGATCAAAGTACCAGTTTTTATGAATATAAGAGGAAATAGCCATCTGCTAGAAGCACATATTGGCTCAAAAACATTAACACATTTACTGGCAATATCTATTAAGTTTAGAAATGTATACACATGCCATTGAACCCAGCAGCCCTGCATACTGGTGCTTACCCTAGAAGAAACCTCACCTGTAGACAGAAAGAAATCCATACATGGATAGCGACTGAAGCACTGCTTGTAATATTTTTTAAAAACACCCAGAGCTAGAAAGACCTAACATGTTTATTACTGGGGTGAAGGATAAAATAAACTGTATATTCATAAGATGAAAAGTAATCAGCACTGTAATGAGCTAAAGCTATATGAATGAATATATATAAACATTAACTCTGAGTGAAAAAAGTTAGATGCAAATTATGAAGAGAATAAGAGCACAAACCAGAAGTACAAATACGTCCAAATTTATGACAGTGACTGCTTATAAGAGGGAGGGTGGAGAAAAACATAAAAGCCTGGGGGAAGGTTTCCAGTGAGATCGCACTCTTTTTTTTTATGTTTTAAGCTTTTTTTTATGTTGTAATGTTTAATTGCTTTCATACTAACTTCAAAAAAAGTGACAAAAAGTAAGCATTTCTCCAATTCAGATGTTAGGTACAGAGGTGTTATCATCCTTCATAATTTCCAACCTTAGATAAATAAACTGTTCAAAAATTCTGTATCATCACCTTTCATAGCTGGTGATGTACCCATGTAACCACACCTTTCCTCTAGGTCAATATTTAGAACAGGAGGAAAATCCAATTTAATATAAACCACAATCAAAAGAAGATTATCCTACCATGGCATGGGCATAAGGGCTTTGTGCAGATGCACAGCATTTGACTCAAAATCAGATATAAACAAAATCAGGTTTGATATCAGGAAGGCCATCAGTTTATCTTCCTGATGGAGACAACACACAGGAATCTCTAATCTCTTCCAGCCACAGTGGCATTGACAGAGCGTGTGAGGGCAATTAATAACTCTTCAAAGCTCAGATCCATATCTCACTTTTCTTTTGGTTCAAGTAGAGAGAGTAAAACTAAAACAACATAAAACCTCCAGTAACTGTGGCACAAAAGGATTTATCTGTTAAGTTCTAGGTAAAAACTAACCATGTCTTTAATGTCACCCACTTTCCCATCCTAACTATGAAGGCACAAGGTCTTACCTGCAATCAGACCTTGGTCCCTCCTGCCCCTGCTGCAGACACCACAGGTGGCCTGCATCCCCTCTCTTAGGGTCCCTCGTGCCCCTCCGAGATCAGCCGGGGCCGCAGTGGGGACTAGGTTCTAGCTCAGCCTCAACCTGGAGCCAGCAGCGGCCCATCTCATATCCACATGCAGTGCATTTTCCCACTTCTGTCCCGAGCATTCTGCAGCCCCCAGGAACCACCAGGCCTAGAGTGAGGAGCAGGTGATCCCCCTAAGGCAACCATCAACCAGTAGGGGCAAGAGTCAGAAGGGAAAAAATGATCCAACTTCCTCAGGAATCCTGCAAATGGGTGATCCTGGAAAGCTTCTTGCACCATGTCTCAGGAGGTGCCCGTGAAAAGACATTCCCACCATCCATTGCAGTGACCTAAGAGTGGCTTGGGTTTCTTCCCTTTTTGCCTTTCCTTAGGAGCCCCTCCCAACCTCCTGACCCTCAGATCCTCATCTCCAGGTGTTTCCTGGAGAACTCAAGTAAAGAGAATAAACATACCTCCTCACCTAGCTCTACATGCATTTTTCTTATTCACAGATTCAACTTATTTCTGAATATTTAAGTGACAAACAGCATGTGTGTTACAAAGATTAAAAAAGGACAAAGTCCTAGGCATCAAGGACCTCCCAGCCTAGGAAAAGAGAATTCTCATTCTAACACTCTCCTCCTCCTCCTCCTCCTCCTCCTCCTCCTCCTCCTCCTCCTCCTTCTCCTCCTCCTCCCCCTGTTCCTCCTCCTTCTCCTCCTCCTCCTCCTCCTTCTCTCTCTCTTTTCTTCTCTCTTTCTCTCTTCTCTCTCTCTCTCTCTCTCTCTCTCTCTCTCTCTCTCACACACACACACACACACACACACACACACACGTGTGTGACACCAGCCAATGTCATGGTGTGGAAAGACACTGGTTGCTGGTGGTGGGGGGTGATGGCTTCTGCCCACGGGATTCTCCCAGGTCACAAGCTTGCCCCTTTCTAACGTGGCAGGCAGCATTCTCAACAGTTCCCAGCCCTCCTTGGCTCCTGATGCTCATGCCCTTTTCTGACCTCCTACCTTTGAGTGATTTAGTAATTCACTTGTAACTAGAACATGACAAAAGTGACATGGTGGTGTCACCTCTCAGACCAGGTTGCAAAAATGGTGACTCCCATCCTGCTTGCCCTCTCTTGCTCACTCTGGTAGGAGCTGTCCTACTGTGTGCTGCCCTATAGTTGGGCCAACATAGGAAGAAGTAGAGGGTGGCCACCAGGCAACACCTTAAGAGGAATTGAGGTCCTTAGTCCAGCAACCTGCAAGGGATTAAATCTGACCAACAACCATTTGAGGGTGCTTGGCAGCAGGTGCTTGGCAGCAGGTGCTCCATCCCTTGAGGTCCCTGAAGCCTCAGGTGACACCCGACACCAGGATGTCCATCTTGTGAGCGACCTTGAGCTACATCACTCAGCTAAGCTGCACCTGATTCCTGACACATAAAAACTGTGACATGATAAATGTTTATTATTTGAAGCACCTACCTTTTGGAAAATTTGTTATATAAAGCCAATATATACATTAACCATTATTAAGAGCTACCACTGATGGATGCAGTCTACATAGAGTATGTCCAATGTCAAATACTTATCTCTCACATACTCATCCAGTGAGCACCTCCTATTTGCTAGGCAGTGTGCAGACACAAAAGTTAACTTTAAAAAATGACACAGTCCCTGCCATTGTAGAAAGGCAAATCTGCAAAATTAATGAAAAACATATTTATGCACCATCACAAATTTATTTTAAATTATGGCTTTTTATAAATGTCTAATTCATACTGATCCCATAAGTAATTTATTAAGTGTGTAGTTAAAAATATTTTTGCTCTACTAATGTACTTTATGTTCAATGCAAAATACATTAAGGTTTATTCCATCTGCTCAAGACATACGTTATATATTTAGAAAAGAATTCTGATTTTCTTCTCCACAAAGACTTACACAGGAATTAGGCCCTTTTCCTTCCATTCATTCAACAACTATTCCCACAGGCAGAAAACCCATGAAGCAGTGAATTGGAAAACACGATGCCCAAACATTCGGTAATATTTTCCACATCCACTCCTTGGACATCTACATTCTCCTCTTTCTGATGAGACGCGGTAGCTGCTGTCTAAATGCAGGATAAACATGCAAATGCTACTGAACGATGTTATTTATGTGGGACTTCCACTTTTTCTCTTTCCCAGGATCTTGACTAGAAAGTACAAAGTGCTAGAAGAGGGGAGTTCTTTCTCACTGATTCATGAAATACTTATTTGCTTGTATTCATTCACTTAACAACATACCACCAGCTTTCCCACAGCGCCATGAGCAGCTCTGAGAAAACAAAGAAATGTGACCATTTGTCATGATAAGGGGAAATGGCTTTTCAGGGATTCATCAACCCAAGCACAGACCTATCACGCCTTCCTGACTAAACCATCACACTAAGCATGTTGGCCTTCTGGCACATGCTTCTGTTGTCTTCCCAGCATATAACCCACCTTCACCAGTATGACCTGAACCTACCTGACTTTCTAGCAGTCATGATCTAGGTTCCCCAAGCCAAGAAATACAGATGCCAGAACCTGGGGCTGGCCATAAAAGGCCTTGATAATTTTTTTATTTTAATTTTTTAATTATTATTGACAGGGTCTTATCATGTTGCCCAGGCTGGTCTTGAACTCCTGGGCTCAAATGATCCTTCCACCTCAGCCTCCTGAGTAGCCAGGACTTAGGTGCATGCCGCCATGTTTGGCTCAGATTTATTAACCCTGTTCCTCTTGGTCTCACTTTAGGCTTCCATCAAGGGATCCCTGTCACTATTGCCCTGTTAAGCAACACCTGATTGTTTGTTTTCGATTTTCAGATTGAATGGTACTACACTTTTCCCATTCATCTCATACTTTCTGCATACCTGTTACTTCACTCACCAAGAAGAACATAACTGGAATTCTATTTAAAACAGAAAGAAAATTGATACTTAGGTATCAATTTCAGGGGGTCTTTGGAAGATTACAGATATACTTTTCTTCCAGTTTTGTAAACCCTATGAACAACTGAGCTTTGAAATTTTGCACTACAATGATAGTTTCTCTATAAAAGAATTATATAGATTTTTAATTTGTGGGGAAAAGTATAGTTTAAAATATAAACTAAGGAGATCTCTATTATGTAAAATGATTTTCAGCCCAACTTCTTGCCTCAAATCACTTTGAAGTAAGAAAGGACCAGACCGGGGTAGAGAGGAGAAGTATAAATTATGAAGTCAAAGAGATGCAAGTATGTATCCACATGGACATGCCTTATGATGTCCAGGCAATGTGTAGAACATCTCTGAGCCTTGGTTTCCTCTTCTCTAAAAATGTGCTTAAGAATGCCTAGCCAGGTCATATTGAAGTTTACAAAGAATATATAAAGTGTCCAACACAGCCCCTATCATTTAGTAGACATCTATTATATATAGGAAGTTATTATCTATTTTCAAAATATTTTGCCACATTGAGCCCATACTAGAATTCTTACTTGAAATTACTATTAACTAAAAAATATGAGGTTTTAGCTGGTGTTAAAAAAAACTTACTGGATTATATAAGAGAATTAAAGTAGGCAAACACCTAGAAACCTACCTAGCTCTAAAAGATATTAGATACCACTTAGCAAACTTGAAAAGAGCCAAAAGCAAGGGTATAGACAGAAACTGTTATAAAAAAATTATTCCACAATTAGCTACTGTTCATCTTCTCAAAGGAAATACATACCCAGAAAACACTGCAACAAATAGACTCCACAAAGGGAAGCAGTGCAGGCATTCTAATAACCCAGTGATGGGTGGCGCTAATAAAAACAAAAAGGGTTTTAGATGCGTGGCACAAGTTTTGAAAACATTAAGGAAATGGTAACTCTGAAGAGTCATTTCCCAAGGAATGAAAGAGACAGCAAACTGAGCAGTATCTCACACGAATTAAACTGTCCTTTCAGAGCAATGGCCAACACGAAAAGAACCCATCTGAGGCCGCTAGCAGCGTTCTCTTGGCTCTGGCTCTGGGTGTTAAATTTCCTGTAACAAAAATTGGTAACTAATGGGTGGACTCCAATTGCCTGGCGGCCTAATCAATTATAGTGCAGCTCCTGCCCACCCTCCTATTAAGCCTAGTTAAGAAGCTGCTCTAGCGAGTCTTCATCTCTTCTCCACGCTCATATGCTGAGTGTTTGCCATTAAATGGCTATAAATATCCGACAGATAGACAGACAGGATTAGATGATGTTTTACACACACACACACACACACACACACACACACACACACACGAGATCCAAGATGGAATATTGTGGTAAAAATCCCTTTTGTTTTTAGAATGATTTAAACCATTCTGAATTAAAAAGGCTGAGATAACCATGTATGGGGAAATTGAGTTGGGTCTACACTTAGTATAAATACTACTCAAGAAGCATCCACTGGCAGGAAAACTCTCTTTCATTCCAAGACAAAGTACTTTCTACTTGGTACAATTCTTTTTTCTTTTTAAAAACAAGCTTAAAATAGATTTTGTAAAAAAAAAAAAATTAAGAGCCTAGTTTTGAAAGAAATTGCATATACAATGTTAAAAGTTTAGTCATGGCCTATGTGGATGTTTTGTTGGAGCTTAAGTTTCCAAAATAAAAATGGATATGGATGCCTTTAAGCATAGTTTATATTCTTCCGTCTGGCCACAAGCCCCAGCTCTCCCTGTCATCCCACTAGTGGGCTTTGCATATGGTTCTTTTGTGTCTCGAACTGAGGACATTTCCGTTTTTCCTATGTGATATTAAGCAGTTAAGAAATTCATAGGAATTCAAGTTATAGAAAATGAGAGGCAACAGGACAGGCTTCTGCAGTTTAACAAGTTGTAGCTGAAGACCTCCTTGAGGGTATTAATGGGCTTTCTGAAAAGGGTGATTTCGGTTGGACAGGGACTAGTGTCTTCCTTATACAGTGAGAGTCCAGTGTGGCCTCACAAAATAATTCAAGTATCATCACCACGTTTAGGAAGACAGAGTGAACAGGTGAAAGAATGTTCGATGAATATAAATAAAAGCACCTTGATTCCCATATTCACTTTATGTCTCTGAAGTTCAATGTTCTAAGCTGAAAGATGAAGTAATTAAACTTGATTAAGGTTTTTCCCCTGGACTGAAAAATTCTATGATTTTCTAATTCTTAAGCACCTCAGGCTACAGTTATTGAAGAAGACTTTTTTAATTTTGCTTTTAGCTCTTTGTTGTTGTGGTGGTGGGTTTGTATTTATTTATTTTTATAGAAAAGCTGTAAAACTGGACCCTGGAGGAGTAGGAAAGGCAATAAAAAACCAGGCAAATTCTTTAACAGAAATTCTTTGGAGGATGAGGATGTGCAGAGACAAGAATCCAGAATTCATCATCTTCATTCTGGCTGATGTAACCACTATAAATAATTGCCTCTGCCTCGTGCCGGTGAGGTAATGCTTTCTGCCAAGGACCCCATTAACATGCGAGCAGACCTTGGGAGAGTCTCCTTTATTTCACACAAAGCCTTTATCAAATTGCGCTTTTTTTAAAAACTTTCTGTTCTGATTATAAAAATAATCCACAACGTAGAGTCCTAATAGAATGGCCCCCAAACACAAAAAGAATTAAAATCACCTACAACCCTAGCCTCTAAAGAGAACAAATACCACTTGATGGTTTAACCATGCACTGGGAGACATGACAGGGGACAGACGTGTCACTTTTCTTGATCTCAAGTTGGTGGACCGTGGTGGGCAAAGGAGACAGGAGTTAGGATGAAGTCTGACAGGAGCTGAGCAGGTACTGGAACTTGGAAGAGGAGCACCTCGCCCTGGCCGTGGGCTGGAATGCACCGTTGCCTCTCTGGAGTATAGAAATTCAAGTGAACTCCAGAAAATAGAGAATTTGGAGAAAATGAAAAAGGACAGAAGCATAGGAAGGGGAGGAACAAACGCAGGGAAGAGAGAAAAGGGTAATAGAGAAGAGGAGGAAAGAGAAAGGGAAGGGAAAGTGGAAGGAAGAGCGGACAGGAGGAAGAGGGGAGTCGGAAGCAGAAGGGTGAGTCAGGCAGAGGGTGGACATCTCCTGGGTGAAGACTTGATAGAGATTTGGGTTGCTGTGCTTCCTTGGCCTCACACAGCAGCCAGCTCAGCTACAGGTCTCTGTGCGTTCAAATGCTCTGCTACCCACACACATATGGTCTGGCCAGAGAGTCTGTGAAGCTAGATCTTAAATCATGAGCCAATAGACCATAACTCTCAGAACATTTCATAAAGTAAATGCACCAGAGGCCGGAGGAAAACCGGGAAGAAAAGAAGGAAATGAATCGAACGATTTTTTAAAAAGTGACTAGGCAGGATTTCCTGTCCCACACATCCTAATCCTCACACAACTGCATCTAATAGCTGCCAGATGAGAACGATACTTTATAGAAGTGATAAAAGGCAATAACAAAGTAAAGCTTTATGCTGACTTGCCACTTCAGCTATTTATCGCTGTCAAATCACTTGGGTTAAAAATTATAATAACTTGGGCTAGCTGATCATTGGTGAAGTCATGCCTAGTAATTCTTTACTCAATAAACAAATCTCTGCCTGATTTTAAGAGATTAGCAGAATAAAAGCACAAATGTACGAATCCTTCAGAGAAGAAAAAATTCAATATTTTTATGACAAATGCCACTGAAATAAATTTGCACCCAGTAAGTATCACCTTCTTTGCACCTCTTCTAACTTACTCAGAAACAAATCACTCATGTATAAAACATATCTGCTTTGTAAAATAACAAATAAAAGTAAGGCATCTCTATATAAGATTATAAAAGATACTTTGGTGAAGGGCAGTGGGCACACTAAATATATGACAATAAAATAAAAATATTTTTCTTAAAAAATAGTAACTAAAATCCTCAAAACAGTGCGGGTGCTTTTTGTTCCAAGTAACAATACACAATTCACACTGTCTTAAACAATATAAAGCGTGTACCCACTGGTATAACTGAGAAGACCAGTGAGAAGTTTCGCTTCAGGCATGGTTTGATTCGACAGCCTTAAGTTGTTATTGAGAATTTTGTTTTTTTCCTCTTCTGGCCAACTTCCTAACGTAAGTGTTCTTCATATACTCTAAACAGCTCTGATCTCCTGTTGAGGCTATGTATTTCCTAATTGATGCCCAGCAAGAAAGAATATCTTCCCAAGCAGAAGTCAGAGGCTGCTCAGAAGGAATGAATGTCCAGGAGGCGTTGAGCACTAGGGGACTACATCTTCACACACAAGATCTCAATTTGGCTGTCAAGCAAAATTAGAGCTCTATCTCAAAGTCATTTTCCATAATTAATTTAATAAATGTTAGGTACCATTTTATCTCCACGAGCACTTTAATCTATCTTCCCAGAATTAAAATTAACTTAAATAACAACTAAAACTTTAAACCTTCCATCTTTTTAATTTTTTTTATTTCTCCCTGTTCAACATGGTTCTTCATATACCAACTAGTTTCTGAAATCCTTCTAGGATGCAAGAGAATATCCAGGAATTTTATATCATAATATACCTTCTTCTGATGCAATGACATGACTTACAATTGGATTGTCCATTACCTCAATTTTTTTCTAGGACCCAAGCCATTAATCACTAGCAATAAACTAGTTGCATGTCCACAGGCCAAAATGTTCCTGCTCTTAGTACAACAAACGTTAGTCCTTCTTTCCTCTCACAGATGAAATGTTCAGAACTGATTTCCCTGTCTAACCCTACAGTTGAAAAATCATGCTATATCTCCAACTTTTCAATTTGCACGGGTGAAACTCACTACAATTTTTCTATCCAGCTTACCACCTGCACATAGACACCCTAACAGACCCATCTCTGGGCTTCCATGTTGTGATATTCAGCTTTTTCTCACCTTAATGAAATATCTGAGACAGGCTCCTTATGAAGAAAAGAAGTTAATTTAGCTCACAGTTCAGGAGATTTCAGGGCAGGGTGGCGGCATCAGCTGGGCTCTGTTGATGGCCTCGTGACGGATGGCAAAGTGTCTCAGGCGAGAGAGAGGAGCACATGAATAGGGAGGAGGCAACAAGAAAGACTGGGTGGGATCAGACTCAGCCTTCTGTAACAATCTTCTCACAAGAACTAATCTCAATCTCTTTCAAGGGCATCTCCACACTGGGGCTCAAGAGTCCAAAACCACAGCCAAACCATAGCACACATTATCTTAGAACTTCTACTAAGCTTATTACAGTAGAGGATAATTATCAGTTGGCCCATCTGTCCTGCATACCTTGAAGAGGCAAAAATGTATATGGACATTGAGAGTATGGCTAAAGCACCTGGGTTTGCATTCAGATTTCTAGGTTTGTAACCAGTCACCATCACTAATTCTGTGAATTAGCGAAAGGTTAGGTAACTCTCCAATTTTCTCTTCTGAAAATGGAAGACAGCAGCACACTCCCTAAGGGGTTATTTAGAAATGAAATGAGTCAACTTATGGAAAGCACTTAGAACAGTGTCTGGCATTTAGTAGCTTAATAAATGCTATGTTTATGACTATTACATAGGATGCTATTTTCAAGAGCATCCTTGAAGTCCCAGCACGGAAGAAGACCAAATAAATATCGTTCAGTAAATAGATGTCTCTTTTTACTTATTCATTTGGCCCTTAATAAAGTGTCACTGAAAAGCACTACATTTAACTCTGTAGTTACTGTAGTCTTTCTGTCCCCTTCTAGCCTTAAGCTTCTAAAAATCAACAGCAATTGAGTCTTGTTTGTCCTTATGAAAAAGTAAAAACGTACAACAAAGAGCCTACTAGGTGAGTGACTGAATGTTCCCATGAGACTGGTCCAATGATGATGCTGTAGAACTACATCCCTTCCCACCGATCACAAAGTAAAAATGGGGAGAGTTGAGATGCTAGAAAGAATGTTACATCACTTTTTCTGCAAAGAGATGTAAAAGCCAAAGGTGTTTCCTCAACCAAAGGTGATTATTCAACAATAATGTTGAATCAAATCAACATTATTATACTATGTCCAAAGTAACTGCTGCTTATAATGTGGATAAAAAGAACACTAAATAAATATATTTCTGTGTCTGAAAATTTAAAAAGCCTCATGAGTTCATAACTAAGAAAACCCAGGGCAGGAGGGAGATTCATGGAAAGCACAAAGCCATAGTCCATATCCACCGTGGCCCTCCAACACACACGTGTGTGCACGTGTGCAGTCAGGACTGGCTGGGACCAGCTGTTAGAGACAAATGCCAGACTTCACACCAGTTTTCAGTTTAGAACAGCTTAAGGAAAGCATTTGACAATGCCGGGAAGGGCCACTATAATGAGAGACATCCTTCTAGTGAGAGGAGGCAGGAAATGATGTGGCCACTGTCCCGGCTGCCGCCACTATCCTCCCCAGGATATTCATTTAACTAAGTCTAAAGAGGGGGCTAACAACTTAGGTAACTCATAAAAGTAAGCAAGCAAGGTCCAGTCAAGACTTTGTGTGGCTCCTTTGTGCTTCAAGCATGGACACTGATACATCTTGGCTTGTGCATCAAAGTTCTCATGGACATTTGATATTTTCTCAGAGCAACTGACCCTTCCTGAAAATCACAGAGCCTTCCAGAGAGAACTGGCAAAGCCCCTTTTGATATGGCTCCCAGAAAGTGACAAAAAGCTTAATTCAAAGCGTGACCAACATTCCTCTATGGAGGCGCGGGGCTTAACAAAGAACATCACTTAAATCTGTGTTCCTTCTTCCAAACATAAAGCCAAAGAGCCAGCCTCATGCAAAGGTTTTATCAGAAAATCTCAGCAGCATCCCCAACAGGTATAAGGCAGGACACTGGTTGGGAGAGTCCTGGTTCTGGCAAAGAAAGCCACTCTCTCTTCTTATGGGCAAAATGACCACAGCTTAGGAAAAAGGGCATTATCAAAGGCACGAACTGTTCCAGGAGGACTAACCTGTAGACAAGAAAAAGTAACACAGG
This sequence comes from Muscardinus avellanarius, assembly GCF_963383645.1. NCBI lineage: Eukaryota > Metazoa > Chordata > Mammalia > Rodentia > Gliridae > Muscardinus > Muscardinus avellanarius. The sequence goes on along the minus strand of NC_137786.1, from coordinate 55,892,909 downwards.
AAGTGTCTTGCTGACACATAATATTCTTCCTAAAGTATTTGACAAATGAAAAGGGGTGGATGACCTGAAACTACAGGTGAATTGACAGCAAAGGAAGAAATCTCTTCTAGGACCATGAATATGAGAATTCTCAAAGAAAAAAAAATGCTGTGACATCGGTGCTCTGCCTCCCGCAAGCCTTTTAAGCATCACATACGAGAGTCAGGTTTCTTGGAGCAAAACAACAGAAGGTGGTTTTGAATTCTTACCCATTTTACACAGAACAAATTTAAATATAGACAGCATCGATAAGACAATGACATAGGTGTATATGTAAATGCATATGCCCAGACACACATAAGAACTCATTAAATGCTACATTCAAATTATTTTGATTGGTTAAAGTTGTCGACGCTGGTGTGGCATTAGAGATGCAAAGTTTCATTCATGAAATTTTAAATAATGGTGATAAGATTTATCGAGACATACAAGCGGAACCTAAATATAAAGCACATGAATAATAGAATGTGCATGAATTTTGAATGCTTATTTTTCAGAAGAAAACAAAGGACTGAATGTGTGAATTCTTGGAGTCTCTAAGCATAGCCTGGATTTGCATTTCAATAGCCTGCAAGGTAAGCTCTGTGAAATTGGTCAAATGTATAGACTCTCATCTCGCCTCCACCCCAAATCAGTCAATTAGCTTCTAGAGAAAGTGGCATACAGAAGTCAATATCCAGGAGCTCAAAACCTATTCCAGCTGATACACATCAAAATAATTTCAAAGCAAGTATGTTGGGGACACAAGTTTTCTACGGAACAAATTCTAGGAAGGCCGCGTACAGTACAGTGTGGTCAGTGAAGACGTGCATGAAAATGAACAGATGTGGCATGAACAGATGTGGCTATGCACGCGGGCATTAGCCAAAAAAAGAGAAGAAGAAAGAAAGAAAGAAAGAACCCACACACAAATCAGAAGACTGGCAGTCAACAAATTAAAACACTCTTCCAGGAGGCAAAACAGTAAGTTTGGCAATATTTGTCCACTTAAAACAAAAGCATTTTAGATGCCATCTCCACTATTCTGGGTTAATGCTGTGCACAGGGGCTCTCTTTGATTCTACACCTCGCCCCATCACCATGTCTGTGAGGCCCCTTGGCTCCTAATTAGCATTTTGCAACCCTGATACCAAAAGCCTTTACTGGACACATTAGCTATTTTGTGCCCTTTCTAAGTCCCCTTACTCCATTTAACTTTTTGAATACAAAATATAGTTAATACACAATTAATATATATTTGAATAATCTTATCAATATATTGTACCTTCCCAATCATAGCACTTTTTTTCTTTCCTGTCTTCCAATCTCTCTTATTTCCTTTTAATAAAAACAAGGACAGGTAGAAACTGAGGGATCAAAATCACATGGTGTTATGCTGGGATCCTAGTAGGCACTCAACAACTAGGGAAGAATTTAGTTTAAAAAATAGGAATAAAGAAATAAATGGATAGTGAACAAAATAATAAAGATACTTTTACTAAGTCATCTTCTTCCTGGGCCAGAGTTAGTGCTCTGGTTTGAATGTTTGTATCCTTTCAAGCCTGCCTCAAACCTGCGATTCTCCTATTTCAGCCTCCCAAGTACCAGGATTCCAGGTATGTACCACCACACCCAGTCTATAATAATTTGAGCTCACTGTTATAGATTCTACCTGTGACTCTCCACCAATTTCCCAAGGGCATACATATTATCAACATACTAACGAACTTGGCAAGAACTCGAAAGAAAGTGTTTCAAAAAAATTAAGCTAGTATTCTCATGTGTCTACTATCCCCCAATTCCTGAAAAAAAAAAGGTTCAGGTTTTATTATCGATATGATTTAATGGGGTTTTTTTTTGTACACACAAATGTGCAAAAAGAAACTGAAAACAGAGCATCAGAAAACTGATAAAATTCTAGCTGTCAGGTGTCTTTCTTAGTTTAACCCCCTATTTTCAATTACAGAGATTCTATTCAGATGGAACACACATCTTGGCTGAATTTTGATGCAATCTTACTCAGGTTTTAAATTCACTTACTGTTTCAAGCAACATGGCACCAACCTCATCATCTTCATTTAAGAATGAATTGCTTTTCCCATTACAGCCTCTACTTTGAGGTGTTTCATTCTGCCTTTTCAAAATTGTATTGGAATGAGACTTGGAGGCACGTTGTCAAAGTTGGAAGCAATTTGCAATAGAAAAAAAAAAACACATCTCCAAAATTGGACGCATTATTTCTCAAAGCCTGATACTAAACCAGAAAACTACTTTGTTCACTATATAATCTTAACCATTCTTACAAAACAATACACATTATGGTATAATTCTTGAGAACTATTCTAATAGAAACCTATTAGTCTGAAATTGTGTCTTCTCCTTATTCATAATCTAGTACAATTAATTATTAATCTAATGATTTCTCTTTGGAAGTCTAAAGCCACACACCCAAGTGCTCCCAGAGTATCTGACCCAGATGTCTCCACAGTGATTCAAACACAAGATTCACAGACCCACCTGAGCGCACTCTCATTGTCCACATCATGCTTAGTTATTGTTGTGGTTTATAGTCATTAACTACTGAAGCCTGGGAGTCATCTCCAGCTTCTTCCATCCCTTTTACTGACCACCAACAGATCACTGCATCCAATTAACACCATTTAAGTCAGGCACGATAATTCACACCTGTTATCCCAATACTTGGAAGGGTGAGAGATGGATCATGGGTTTGAGGTCAGTCTTAGCAACTTAGAGAGGAGACCCTCCACGACTTAGTGAGACCCTGTTTCAAATAAATAAATAAAAAGGGCTGGGGGTATAGCTTAGAGGTAGAATACTGCTGGGTTCAATGCTCAGTACAAAAAAATAAATGTCACCTTGCTTATTTGCCTTTCTTGCCCCCCACTGTCAGCATCTAAGTTCTCTAGGGGCAGTGAGTCTCAGCCCTGGCTACACACACTGTGAGATAGAAATTGACTGTAGACAGGCCTTGGGAAGCTCCCCTGGCAATTCAAAGTGCAGCCAGCTTCAGTCAAGCCACTGTCCTAAGGTTAGGAGACTTGCATCACATTACAGATGATTTGCTTCCCTCAATTAAAAAAAAATGTATAAAAAATTTTTTAGAAGTCTTAAAGGAACTTTCATTGATGGCACTGAGTACTCCAAAGGTCTTTTTAGCCATTGAATAAATAAATAATAAAAATAGGCCCCTTCAACTGGGTGTGGTGGCACACGCTCGTAATCCCAGCGTTCTGAAGGCTGAGACAGGAGGATCATGGTTCGTGGACTTAGGTCCTTTGCAACTCAGTGAGACCATTTCAAAATAAAGAATAAAAAAATAGGGCTGGAGGTGGAGCTTGTAGGTAGAATGCCCCTGGATTCCATCCCCAGGACTGCAAAAAAAAAAAAAAAAAAAAGCCCCTTTAGCTCACATTTTTGGCTAATTATGAAATAAGACACACTGCAGAATGGTTAGAGAAAAACAAATTCATATGACTCTAACAATATACAAGAAATTAACAGTTTAGTGTGTTCTTATTTTTTCAAATGTTAATGATGAAGAACAAGAAAATAAGGTTCTCAGTAAGTATTAGCTATGACGAATACTTTTTAGGTTTTTTTATAGCTTATTTTAATTCACCCTGAACAACTCTGCGAATAAGTGCCTACACTATATTGCTAAGAAATTAAATCGTGCCGCCAACATCACCACAGTTGATAAGTGGTAGAGATGACCTTGAACACTTCAAAGCACAAGCAGGCTCTTTCCTTCATCCCACTAGACCAGACTATACACGTGTGTATAAACAAACAGGTGCACACACACACACACCCTATGTCACACATGTACACACATGCATCTGTTCATGGTGCACCTTTTTAAAGAATTGTATACACATCATGTATACACTTAGTAACCTGTTCTTTTTTCATTTGACATTATTATTGTGTCAGCTTCTCCCATAGTACTAAATATTTGTCAAAAGCATGTTTTTATAGCAGTATCATCCTCTAACATGTGTATCTCATAAAATATCTGCCAATCCCCCTGCTTTTGGTTGCTTCAAAGAAAAACGCGTGATTTCTACGATACTTCAAAGAGCAATACTGTTTTTCACAATTTGTTTGAAATTTAAGTTTCTAGTAAATCCAAGTACCCTATCTGACTTCGTTAGACCCTGGTGCCAACAACAAAATGATTGGTTGCTGCATGCATATTGATCTCCGTAAGTTCACGTAATTCTCAATCTTTGTAGTTTATCTAGTTTATTGATTAGCCGGTCTTTTAGTCTCCTTTGTCTTCTATCATTCTTTTAAGTAATTTCATTGTTTTAAATGAGCCATTATCAAAATGTTTAGGTCTTATCTACTAAAAAGTACCTTTTGAATCAATTAAAGATTTTTAAATGCTACAATAAATAAAACCATAGAACTCATAAAAGAAGGAACAGAGAGCTAAACAATGAAGTGGCGGCTAATTCTACCCAGGAATCTATTGCAACTAAGCAGGTCTGAGCAGCTAAGGTACAAATGGAGAGACACAGGCCACTCACACAGCTCTCTTTACCAGACTCAAACATGCAAACCAGCTCACCTAGGCAGGGAGGGACTGTTTAGTACTGAACTTGAAGCTCGTTTAGCCTGTGTGCCTGATAGAAGAGAAAGTGCACTGCATAATGGATAGAGCTCTGAGAGGAGTTTTACAAAAAAGCACAAAGATGTTTTCTCAGTCATTTCTTTTATCAACCCTCAATAAAAGCCAGGGATGTAATGTGAAGTTGTGATTCTACAAAGGGGCTTCCATAGGAGCGGAAACTGATGGTGTAGGTGTGTCGAGTCCTGGCGCGTCCTCTGACTATGGGGGAAGACATCAGGAAGATGAACCATGAAAGGTCTCTTGGGCTACTCTCCTCATACATCACTTCTCCTGGACAAACTTGCCCAGGATTTTGCAAGCTTGAAAGCAGAATAATTCACAAACAGATTGCTTAGAGAACCTGCAGCACAGGTGTCCTACATTACTGATTCAAAGAAAAGCCATGAGCTTCAGATGCTAAAGTGGGCAGGATCTGGGGCCCTTTGAATCTGTCCAAATGTTCAGGTCCCAGTGATATAAACTGTGAAACTTGGATACTGGCTTTGGGTGGCAAAATGCTAAGAGCAAGGGGCAGTTCAATGCAGGCCATTACAAACCACCCTGGATGTACTGTGATTACCCATCTAAAGTACTCTGCACCCAGAGCTGGGCCCCGGAGTCCATAGATTCCCTTGTCCTGTGGCTTCTTGTTGGCAGCTGCTCTTGGGGAACACAGGAAGAGTTCAGAAGGACAGAAGAAAATAGGTTGAGCTATCTTTCCCCTTATACCTCTGTCAGGAGTCACATGACTGATTCTGTGCCTGTACCTAAGATCCCTGCTCCTGTCTCCTGTCTTCTCTGTCTCAGGGCTAGAGATGGTAATGGCTCCCTGTTTCTTCAAACCCCTAAACTTTCCTGATACCCTTATCTTTAACACAATCCCTTCATTAAGTTCTCCTAAAATTGTCCAGTGAGTACATGCCCCAGCCCTCCTGACACTTATATTTAATTACTTAAAGTTGCACTGTGTAAGACTTTATGGTGATAAAAGGAAAAGAACTGAGGTTAGTTGAGAAAGTACTATGTGTCAGACATTGTGCTGAAAGATTTTTACTCTCCTTCAGTTGTCAAATGCTCCATTTATTACCTTCCTTTTACCTAGATGGACATAAAGACTCAGAGTGGTAAAGAGACTTTATCTGTCATTAAGCATACATATCTGACCGTAAAACCACAAATCCTTAATTATATAGTTTCAAGGTAAAATACTCATAAATGAAATCATGTTATTAGCTCCTTTAGTATTTTCTAAAATTGGTTTTAACTGCATCGTGCCATAAGATGAGGTGTACAAATAAAATCAACAATGAGCTATTATAAAGCTCTGAACAGAATCCATAAATTATTAAAAATTCCATGAAAGAATTAGAATTTACTTTGGCCTCTGATAAACAGGAAGCATTTAGGCAAAATAAAGAAAGGTAATTGTGAGAAAAGAGGATGTATGAAGTTTGGAAATCCCAAAGCAAGCGTGCTGGGAAAAGAGGTGATGAAACAGGGTTTTAGAAGACAAAGAACTGACAAAGAGACCAGAAAGGCAGACTAGGGCTACATGAGGAAGAGCAGTGTGTGCTTTTACTTTATGGGACAGAGTAGAGGACGTCTGATTGGGCCTTCAAAGCAGGGGCCAGCTTGTGAGCTGGGCTGAGTTGGAGGAGGGACTGGAGAGAGCCTCGGCATGGGCGATCTCCAAAATCCAGATGTGAAAGAGGGTAGGCCTAGACTCCCCACGTGAGTATGATCTAATTAACAGGGCTCAGTGATAGGAGGAAAGACATATCAAAAGTGGGAAGCAGGATGACCTGGAGGGTTATTAAGATCTATCTCATTAACAGAAATGCAGAGATGGCAATGTTTCGGTGCTTTAATAATAAGGAAGGGTTGGGGTGGTGCAAAGGAGGAGCTTGTGTCTAAATTTGTTTACTTTGTGCTGCTTATTTTTTAAGGTATGCTGAACTATTTCTTAGAGGACAAAATAGAAATTTTTTCTAAACATGAATTTTGAGGGCACACATCTTTATGTCCTCTAGATCAAGAAACTACACTACAGCACCAACTCAGAGGCAGATATCCAACACTTCCAATGGACAAAAAGTTCTACTGAGATACGCCTCTGATTTGTCTAACAAATTAGGCGCCCAAACCTACCAGAAGTTCATTTACATCTTGCTTCTTCCTGTTCCATACAAAGTCTCTATGTTTTTCTGGAACTGCTGAAGAACAAAGGTACATTATCCCCAAGAGGAATTAATGTTATCATAAGTGTGTCTATTATAACCCTCCAATAGACATCTCACTATAGCTACCCAGATTCTTCAAATGAATAGGGACAGAAGAATACTCCCACATAATGATCCTGCTATTGAATTTCAGGTAGAGTGTAAACACATCCATAATTACATTAAAGTTGACTCAGAGGAAATACTGAGACATCATGACTTGGATGTCCTACATTCAAGAACAAAAGAGAGGTGGTCTGATACCCAGTCAGACCATGAAGGTGCACGTGCTTCTTGGCTAGCTAAATTTGAATTTCAGAAGAGGGCCAGTGGAAAGTCAGCACAGGCCCAGGTGGGAATGTTATTAGCAAGACCCTGTTCCAAAAAATAAAAAGGCCTGGGAGTGTAACCCAGAGATAGAATGCCCCTGGCTTCAATCCCCAGTACCACAAACACAAAACAAAACAAAACAAAAAATAAAATTGGAGGTGAGATCAGAGACAGGAAGAAAAAGCAAACAAAACCTGAAAATACTAATTTAGAAGTCTAATTTTTAAACATGTGTTTTGTTGTTGTTTAATGTAGCTGTATCATATAGTAAATTTAGGAAAATATGTTTTCATATTCTAGCTGCATGTGACAGTCTGAAAAGGGAACTGAAATGGTCATATTTAATTAAGGGAGGAGGGCACCAAGGGGAGAAGTTGCCAAGCAGAGCAGAGCACAAGAAGATGGCAGGCCTTGGAAGTTTCCCTGGGGCACCCCTCTCTTTCTGACTTCTGCCGGCCCTAAAGATGCCTGCTGTTCACTGGTTCTTGGAATCTATCACATTAGAGATGGGGACATTGCCATTAAAGCAAATACAAGGAAAACATACAATGAAAACCACCAAAACAATTAATTTCTCTGACAGTTTAAAAAATATGATCCATAGATGAGGGATATTAGGCCCAAAAGGAGCCAGTTATCCTTTGACGAATTAGACCTGTCCAGAAATTCAAATTGTTCCAAGTCCAAGGTCTGCCCAAGCCCATCCATCCGTCAGAATTCCCCATGTTTTCAGATGCAATCTCAAGTTTCCCAGGTCCTGTTGGCGGAGGCCATTGGGGCCTTTTTCTTTCACTCTCATTTCCAAGGCAGTGATGGAAGCGCTATCAGTGGTACTAGAAATATTAGCAAAGTCCACAGAAAAGATGGGAAAGCACAGCTGCTAAGATGAACAACTCAGTTGTGCTGCCATTTTATGAGGTAGTCATGTTCTGAGAAATTGTAGGGTCTGAATGAAGTAATTTTTCAAAGTCTAAATTTTAAAGACATCACCAGGATTCTTGTTGGGAGCTTGAGGTACAAAAATTTTTAAAAATGGGCTCTAAACACATACATGACAGAATTTTATACCAAATAGATATGGCATTATTATAAAATTAAATTTTAGAGCATTAGAATAGTATGTATTTCAAATTTTTTTTTACTCTAGGCTTTAAGTTATTTAAAGAACTGATCAGTTCCACATACTTAGCATCTATGCAGTGCACACACTCCCATGACTACATAAAATCCTATATATACTCTCCTGTCATCATGATCCCTGTAAATAAATAATCCTTACTATTAATAATTGTCCTAACTCAAAGAAAACTTCAAACAACAAACATGGGCCAAATATATAATAATTACACTTTGTTGACAATTTCTTGAGATGTTATAGAGAGAAAAAATTATCCTTATTTATCAAAAAATAATGTATAATATATATACACATATGCATTATTGGCATATATTTATACATGTTTATATGTAACATCTGGATATGCAATTATATATTTACTATATATAGTAACATAAAATATACAATATAAACATAATATAATTACATATAAATAATATATTAAATAAACAATATATACAAATATGATTTTATATATTAAATCACTGTATACATATATAAAGAAATTGTATATAAAAGTTATATAGAAATTGTATATAGAAATTGTATATAGAAAATATATATATGTAACATATATATTTATTTATTGGGGGTTGAACTCAGGGGCATTCTACTTGTGAGTTACACTCCCCAGACCTTTTTATTTCTTATTTTGAAACAAGATCTCACTTAAATTGCTGATAATGGCCTTTAGCTTGCAATCTTCGTAGCTCAGCCTTTCAAGTACTGAAATTACACATATGTACCACCACACCTGACTCCAACAAAATAATATTTTTTGAAAACATACTATAAGCTAGTGTATTTATTAAATGGACTTTAACAAATTCAAGAATACCTATCTCCTTATTTAATAAATTCAGAAGTCATATGCTAGGTTGTACATTTTACAGAAGGCTAAGTGGATGCTGGAAGGGCTGTGACTTGCTCTGATTAAAAAATAGGGCTGGGGTGTGTAGCTCAGAGGTAGAATATTTCTGGGTTTAATCCATAGTACAAAAAAAGACAATAAGAGGCTGGAAAGAGGATACTATTTTCTGTTTAGATTATTATTATAGTGGGGCTTCATTTTTTGTTTGATTTTTGCTACTGGAGGCTGAACACAGGAACATTCTACCTCCAAGCTACACCTCCAGCCCTATATTATTCTTTATTTTGAAACAAGGTCATACTCAGTTACTGAGGGTTTCACTTAGTCGCTGAAACTGGCCTCAAAGCTGAAGTCCTCCTGCCTCAGTCCCCATGTATTAGTATTACAGGCTCATCCCACTATACACAGCCATATTAGGGATTTAAATAATGAAGCTTTGCCTTAGTTTTTGATGGTACCCAAGGAGAGATTGAAGTGTTAGAGCTCTGTGTGCGTGTGTGTGTGTGTGTGTGTGTGTGTGTGTGTGTGTGTGTTACTGCGGATACCAGCAACAGGGGCAGAGCCAGGAGTACAAATGTGCAGGTTTCAGCCTGGCTTCACCACTCTAGATGTACCTTGCTGGCACCCTGAGATGCTCCACAGCTCTATTTGTAAATTAACTGAATTCTTAAATTCACTAGGTGGCGTTATTCTCATGAAGTCCACAGTGACATCTGCTGTAACACAAATATATACTTAATTTTTTTTTATGTTGTAGTTTCCTTGCATTGGAATGTCTTAAAATAGCCACTCTGCACATGTGATGTCTTTTTTAAAATGTTAGACAGAATGGGAGTAAAAGCAAAATAGCCTTTGTTTCAGCAGAGTAAGAAGTGAAACTGAAGCGGCAGAACTTTGAGGCACCGCTCTGTCGCTATTTGTCACAACAGGAGGACTTTTCTCCCATTCATAATAAAAAAAAAAAAACTCCCGTCATGCTGTATCCACTCTATAGTAGATGACAGCAGGTATAATAAAACTATGTGAAGTGCAATAAAGACCTAGCTCACTACTACTTTTTCTGCTAGAGTCTCCTTTGTTTTATTGTAAATCTTTTAGATGGACAATAGCTCCATTATTTTAAATGGCTAAGAGAATGATTCTTTTATTTCTACAATTAAGGGTCCATGAAATTCATAATGCTCCAATGCACTACAGCTTTCCACAATCTCCTGTGAAGTTGTATTGATACACAAATCACAGCAAGGAAAAACGAAAATGAAGGAATTTCTTCTAAAAAAAATGTATGTATATCCATCAAAAGGTCGCCAAAAACACATTAAGTAAAAAACTCTCCAAAGAACTGCTATCAATTTATCAAAAACATGAACTAAGAGTAGTTTAGCAGAGTTTGTCATTTTTTAAACAAAGAGCCTTTCCATATTTAACCAGTGACTTCAAGGAGGACATGAACACACACAAACAGCTGTGCGTTACCAGAACTTTATAGAGGTGATGTAAACAAAGGAAAGGAAACCCACAGCAGTGACTAACCACGCTGTACATTCAAAAACAATGACCACACCAGAATTCGTAAGGAGGCAGTCTGGGGACTTAGGGCTGGAACAATAGCTGACATTTAACCTGACTTCTTGAGTCCCTCTTTTGTTTACCTGCAAAGAGTCCATCAGTTTGCCTACAATATTATGATATTGTAATTATGGAAACACTATCAACAATTGACAGTCTAACAGACAGAACAGCTGAGATTCAAAAGATCATTAGAAAAGCATTTCTAAACGTGCTGTATAGTCTATGGTCCTGAGCATACCTATTTTCTCAATTTCAAAATAATGACTAATAGTGTAACCATAAAAAGTATCACAAGTAAAAGAGTTACCAGGAGTTGAACATGCTCATTTTGGGCATACTTATATTTTGGCTTCCTTAAACTTACCAACTGCCAGACAGATGTTTTATTTTTCTTTCCTTTCAAGTTTTCCAATTTGCCAAGTTTTAACTCGAAATACATTTGTACGCTAAAGTCAGAGTAATTTAATTAGAGAAACTTGGGCACAAAAAAAGCAGGGCAGGAGATACACATTTTCCCTCATCTCAACATAAATAAATTACAGCAAACTTTGATCGAGCTGCCAGCAGAAACTTTCATTTTTCCGATGGAGGGAGACTTCCAGCAACTGCACATAACTACCAGGCTCACACAGATGCCCCGGAGGAGGCTGATCCCACGGCTGAACTGAATCCAGCTTTCCTGGGACAGGTCGGAGTTGCTACCCTAGACAGACTTGCCAGACACTTGACTGAATGCCACACCAGCTCCTCAGCTGTCACTACCAGACGTGGTTTAACTATTCTTAAACAAGCAGCCAAAAAAAAAACCACCAGCAAAGTGTCCAACTAAAAGTCACACCTATTGTCTCCAACAAAAGAACCTCGTTCACTGAATCCTGCACTGTGCCATACCTGTGACTAGAGACTCAACAGAGCTCGGTGCCAAGTAGACACTCAGAACTGTGCGCATCTGCGTCCCCAGGAAAGAAATGACAAGGAAACTTTGAAATCCTCAGTGGCCGGCCACTGGCCACACCACATGTCAAGAAGGGAACGATCTCCTACCTGGAGCCCTCTCCGTCTTAGGATGCTGGACTCATCCATCTCCCCCTCTGCTCTCTCTGAGTCTGTCACCACAGCCTAGCCATGCTGCACTACCTCTACTTGGACACGCTAATTCAGAGCCCCGCAGCTGCTAAACACTTACATCACGCTGTAGCTGATTGGAGCCCCGAGTCAGCTGGTCCTCTTAGTTATTCACTCCGGCAACTTCGGAGATCACGGATGCTTGCAGTTCAGAGCTAGAGAGCAGCAAGTGGCTCCCAACACTCAAAGCATATATCCAGGTGGGCGGTGGCTCTCGCTATTAGGAAATCTTGAAATCCAAGGTTGTTTTTGTTGTTATTGTTCTCCCCCCCCCTCAAAAAAAAATACTGATCGTGGCAATCCAGGCAACCCGTAAATGGCTTTCTGCAGAGGCTTCGGGTCAAGCCCCTTCTGAAGCAACTCTATGGTCAAAGTGGCTAAGTAAATCAGTGGTGACAGACACCTCTGCAAAAGGCAGCTGCTGATTGGGACGGTGGAAAAAGAGGGCACAGCTGGTCAGCCAAGCAGCACTGCTATGCCTGCCTGCCGCTGTCTTTTCTGAAGGCATCAAAGAAAACATAACACGGCAGATACACACACACACACACACACAGCCTGAAACCCTGGAAACCCAGGGCTGGGACTGCAGCTCTCCAGCCAGCCTCCAGGAGCACTTCACATGCCCAGCATGAGGGAGAGCCCTGTATTTACATAAACACCTTGCCGCCTAGCCCCAAGACAGGAACACTTTAGCCTTTCATTTCCCTCCCGAAAATAACTTAGTTCTGTTGATACCTGACCACCATGTAACAAGGGGAAAGAAATTCTAAGAGCCACAATTGGTGGGAATGTTAACCTATTTATAGACTATAAGCAGTTAAGAAAAAAAAAAAAAAGATTCCCATCATGTGCAATTTCACAGTCTGTTTCAGCTTGTTTACTCCGCTCAGCCTCATCTTATTTCAATTCAAAACAACCAAGAGATGAATATTAAGTTTTCATTACTGGCAAGGCACAGGGGTAACAATACACGGTACTACCAATTTATAATAAATTATTCCCCCTGGTGTCCATTCTAGAGATATTTAAATTGAGAGAATTGTTTGGTCCCAAGAGAAGAGAAACAAGGACTATCTCCAGTTTGTTTGAGAATCACCTCCTCTTTCATTCTAGCCATCAGACAAACTTGTTTTCTTAAAAGAAAGGGAGTGAGGAAGGCAGGCATAAAATTAAAAAGAAAAAAAATGAGTAATTCCTGGATTCTGATGTGATCCAGATAACTACACAGGTTTCATGTGGGGGAGGGGAAGGAAGCTTCTAGGAGGTCTTTATCTATTCAGGCATTCTGTGAGCTTTCTATCCCTTCCTGGCTGTCAACACACTATTAGGCTTGCTATCAATTGATTAGATTATGTCATTAAATATAGCTTGGGGATTTATGAATCTAACCACTGAGGAAAATTGATTGCATGTTATGTTCCCAGATGTCTTGGCATACATCTCCAGACACATGATGTCAAGGGATGCCATCGAGCAGAGGAAGCAACGGAAGGGTGTTTCCCACTTAAGCCTGTTCGCGTGTAATTGATAGCACTTAAGGCAGAAAGCCCCATGGTTTTTTGCTTTTTCTTACATGTAAAGAAGCAATGCCAACTCAGAAAGAGAGAGGAAGGTAGACAGGAAGGGAGGGAGGGAGGAAGGAAGAGGGTGAGTGAGCATAACACTGGTCATCACGCAAACCAAAGTGTACCAACAAATTCTAGCGCAAACCATATTTTTTAATACAGATTTAAAAAAAAAACTATAAATTCTTATTTGAATTGAAGGGCAAAAGAAAGAGGAAAGGAAAGGGCTAAGAGAAGGAGAGGAGATGGGCTTGTTTTTAGGCAGACTGCAGAGCTGGTGGAGAAGAGATCCCACCCTGCACTTTAATCTTTTCCTGCTAGGGGAAGACCTTTCTCTTCAAGAAACACAAAGGGATGACATTTGCTGCCCCTTTTCCCTCAAGTTGCCTCTGAGAGAGAGCAGAGAAAGTTCCCTGAATCCGAAGAATCTGCTTAGACAAGGCCCTAGCAGCAGGTCAGCATATTTCTACCAACTTTAAGAGTAACTGGTGCCTACTCATAGAGATGGAGGATATCCTACCTGGCTTCAGATAGAAATCAAAACAAAACAAAGAAGGAAAAAAAAAAAAAACCCTTAACCTCAAAAGCTCAGCTTTTAAAAGCAAAAGCCAATAGTAGTGTCCTTATATATACACTTCTGCTCTGGGGACTATGATATTCATTGTTCTGGTGCTTCTAGAAAAAGTAGGGTCTGGTGAAGAGTACCGAGTTCCTACTGGAGAGAGAGAAGGAAAAGACACTTCTCCTTGAAATAAAGATCACAGGTTTCTAGGAGATGGAAAAAAAAAAAAAAGAAAGAAAAAGAAGAAGAAGAAAAGCTAAGAGAACCCAGAAGTATCTTCTCTGTGACCAATGACATAAGCTACTTGGAAGCGCTATCAGAAGACATTTTAAGGACACACTATCAAAAAGTCGGCTGATGTGCATCCCAGATAAGCGGACGACGGAGGCACGTGGCTGCTGGGACGGCGTGGTGCACGGAAGTGACAGAACCGCATCTGGCTGAGCAGGAAAAGTATGTTTCTTAACAAAGGAATACTTGGAGATAAAATCTAGGTTAGTATTCCACCATTAACTAAGTCTAAGATGAGGATTATGACCATCACACCACCAAATCTAGTATGAAAAAATATCGATTACCTGTCAAAATGTATCACTTTCAGAAGTGATACACATACATTTTAAAGAAATAAAACCAGCCAGAGGCAAAAACATTTGGGACAAAAATGAAAGGCTGCTGAAAAATAACATCAGGCAATAATGGCTTAGCGGAGGGAATAGTAAAAGGAAAATTGCTACATTTACCCTTTGCTATATATTTTCTCATCAAGATAAGCCATGTGTTAAGATGCGATAAAACTTCAAATGATGACACTATTCACAGGTAATAATTGGGATCTAGACTAATTTCCATTAATAAACTCATTTTTTTCCTGCGATTTTATACCTTCCTGGAATATGTTAACAAAATTGTGAGTTAATTCACCAAGTACTAACCTCAGTGTGTATTGCTTTTACAGGTGTACTCAAATTATAAAACTTGGTGGGCTCTGTCATTAATTGTAATCTGAAGCTAGGGGCTTTGTGGTATTTGATTTTTTATTTATTTTTTTATTGGTGCATTATATTCATACAACATATTGGGGTAAAAAACTTGTATGTACAAACATGTACTCATCGCTGATTTAACCCCTACCCAATTCCCACCCCATTCCCTCCCCGTCCCTCCCTCCCTTGCTTGGCTTAGTGATTGACTTCAATATGTTTAAGTACATTGTGTGTTTTAGAGATTTTCCTCTTCCCCCCTCCTTTCTCCTCCTTTAGGTTGTCTTGTTTACTCCTCTATAGGATTTCCTCTTTCAAGAGTTCCTCCTATGACCCATTTCTCCCTAACTCTCACATATTAGGGAAAGCATCTGATTTCTTATTTTTTGTGACTAATCTCACTTAGCATAATGCCCTCCAGTTCCATCCATTTCCCTGCAAATGATGTAATTGAGTTTTTTTTTTTTTGATGGCTGAGTAAAATTCCATTGTGTATATATCCCACAGTTTTGTAATCCATTCATCTGTTGATGGACATCATGGCTGGTTCCATAGTTTGCCTATGGTGCATTGTGCAGCTATGAACATAGATACACATGCATTAGTTTGGTAGTTTGGTTTCGTGGTATTTGATTTTAAAATATATCTAAGTGGATACATCACATGCCCACATTTTGTGATCAGAATTTACTTCCTGTAATACTCAAAACCCTTGGTCACTACAATAAAGATCAAATTTAGATTCTAATAGTTACTGCAATTAAGTAGCTCATAAAAACCAAAACAATTTCAATTCCCAACTGAGAAGACTGGGGGAAACCCCAGCATTTGAGTGCACATTCTCACAAAGGATAGATGGATATTTTATAATCACCGGCCACAGTGATGATGTCTGCTCTCAGGACACAGGTCTATCTCCAGGTTACATGCTCAAGTATTTTTCACATACTTAAAAACAAATAACCTCTCTTTGCTAGTTCTATGTGGGTTACCCTAAGTCAAGGCATCTTTGGATTCCACCTAGCAATAGAACTCTCACTGAAGAGCTAATTTGAGAAATACTGTGAGGGTTTTGTTTTGTTTTGTTTGTGTTTACAACACAAAGATGTGTGAAGTTTTCAGACCAATCACCATACCCCGCTCCACTGGCCACTCCTCCCAGCAGCTCTCAGCTGGGATACTGATAGTATCAGGATACTGTATAGTATCCTGAAGATACTGTATAGTATCTTCAGGATACTATACAGAGGCCCAGGCCACAGATGCCCAAGGGGAATGGAGAGGAGCCTTTCTGGTGGAGCCTTTCTGGTGGCCTCTCCCTCCACTCTTCTACATGCACCAGTGGCAGGAATGATAGAGGAGGGCCACATGTTGCCTGGTCCCACCAGTCAGAGCTCCCAGTGTGCTACAATTTCTAGTACATTCATGCTACCTGAGGTGGGATTTCCCCTACGTGTTTTCACATGTAAATATGGCAGTGACTACTTCTTCTTCTCCTTCTCCTTCTCCTTCTCCTTCTTCTTCTTTGGTGGTACTGGGGTTCTGGAAACCCTTCTACTTCCGGGCTATAAGCCAGTGAGGCTGGCTTCGAACCTGCTTGATCCTCCTGTCTCCGCCTCCCAGGGGCGGGGATTACAAGCGTGCGCCATCACTCCTGGCGATTGGTCACTACTTCTTATCAAGGAGGACAGATAACCACAAAGTGCTCAGCCACCATATCCTGTCAGTTACTTGAGGGCAATAGAGCAAGAGTTCATCTGTTTCTGTACCTGCTCATGGCCCAGGTGAGCCAAGATGGCCAAGTGGATAAGCCCCTCTATTCATTCACTCTTTCCATTCATGAGATAACTGCCAGTGGTCAATGAAAATTTTGTATTTTTCAAAAAAAGGGTAAAGATTATTTTTAAAAAACTTAAAAAGGTACAAAAACAAACAGAAGCCTTCATGGGAAGACATATGAAAATCTATTATTGTGCTTTCAGTCATACCCCTGTGTCAATTCAAATGGTAGAGTACCTTGAATGACCCACACAGCTCTGCATTTTATTAAAAGATATTTTAGTGCTTAGACTTAAATTCCTTCTTTACTTGGGTATATTTCTCCATGTTCTACTTCTAAATATTAGAAATAATGGCCAGTGTTTATTGATCACATACCATGTGCTAATTGCTGCTCTAAGTACTTTGAATCATCTCATTTAATCCTCACAACAGCCTGTGGCATTAGGTGCCATTATTATTCCATTTTACAGATGAGGAAATTGATACTCGGAGAGGTTGAGCAACTTCCTTAGATTCCACAGCCCAGAAAAGGCAGGACCAAGATGACAAGCCTGACCAGGATGACTCCAGAGTCTACATGACTAACCACCATGGTCTACTGCCCCTGAGTGTTTAAACAGAGGAGGCAAAAGTGAAACAAAACATCAAAGACATCAGATTCTGTACCTCCTAAGGAAAAATGACCATATCATAATTGGCCAATGGTTAGAACATACCAGAAAGACCACTTGGAATCTCCAATTCTACAGGCCCTATGCTCTTAAGAAGGAACGGGAGCATGCTCTCAGCTACATTAGGAGGAAAGCCAGAGACCCCTGGGCAGGAGGGGATTACAGAAGAGGGCTAGCAGAGACATATTACCAGGTGTGGCCTCCACTTTCTTCTTAACTGTCTCTGGGCCTCCACTCTAACTTTGAACAACTCTTCAGTCTCCTGTTGCCCTCTTGAATTACACGATTCTAAATACAACCCATATTTACTTAGAATCAGTGCATTCTACACAGCCCAAGGGTGTTCTTTTAGATGTGCCAGGCCTAACACACATCCCTGTTAAGCTGTGGAGGGTTGGCAGCTCTTCATTTTCTACCCTGACACCCTTTCTGGAACTTGGGACCAAAGGCACTGCCTTAAATCACTCTTTCCTTTTAGGTGAAATGACTCAGGCCAAGGCTGCTCACCCTGTTCTGAACAGTGCTGAGAAGAAGAAAGGGGAAACCACAGCCTTGACTTCTCCCTTCATTTTCTGGAAACCATGATTCCACAGCCTCCTGAGAAATAGCCTGTACCTAGAGCCAGTGTCTGTTCAGGCTCTGCCAGAGAGTCACTTGGTAGGCTGGGGCAAGTCCTTTACCTTCCCTGAACTTTGGTTTCTCATCTATAAAATAAAGATATCATTATGGGATTAAGATCAGGAAGCTGGGGAAGGGAGAAAAGAGAGACCTGCTAGAAATAGGGAAATTGGGACCACTATCCTCAAGGTCAGTGCAGTCCATGCCCCTCACCGTGGGTGCCTGGTCCTTCCTCACAGGCTACAGCCGTGTGCCCCAGCTCTCCTACCTCCTCTAGACCATTACCACCTCCCTAAGCATCTGTTCCCCATGGCTGCTCAGCCACCTTCCTGGCTTCCAGGCTCCTTCATTTCACCTAGGAACATGCTGGGGGCTGAGGAAGTGGCTGAGGACTCCCCTCAGCTCTGATTCTTCACCAGACACCCATCCAAGTTAGAAAGCAGAGCTCTGGAACCAAAGAGATGCCTAAAACACACTCTAGCATGAACTCTGAGACAAGAACATGTTAAATGTTTGGCTAAAGTTGACACTTTATTATTGTATCATTTTAATACCTTAATATTACAATATTATTGAATGATGTTATTACTATAGAATCTTTAGAAATATCTACTGTTTGTTAAAGCAACACAAAAGTGAACAGGTATATTCACCTACTGGTAACCCCAATGCTCAGAAATGAAAAGCACCTGGAAATGGGTTCCAGTTTATCTAAGCACTTACTCTGAGATATTCTACTCAGGAGCAAACACTGAAACCACCAATTACCTTTCCTTGTATTTTAGATAGCTATTTGAAACATTCAGGTTCTGACCCCCTGCGTTTAATGAAGGTAAAAAAATATATATATAAAAGTTCATATTAAATTTATCTTTTTCTTCCGCAAAGAAAAATATTTTGAACATGTTGGGAAGGAGACTAAAACAAAGGGCAGGCTGCCATCCAGAGAGGATGGAATCTTTCTCACTCAAAAGTTAAGACAGGATGTAACGCCTTCCCACTGACAATACACCAAACTCTGAATTTATCCAAAGAATGGCATTTTCTAAAATGTGTTTCATTTAGCAAAAATTGCAGGTAGGTCAGGAGCAGGCAGATGCCTACAAAATATGCTGCATCCCACACTTCCTGCATTTAGCACCAGTTTCCATCATGCTTGCAATGTGAATGAAGGCATCTTAAATGTATGCAGTTCGTGGCTTTGCCTATGGAACACGCGTGATTTCGCTTAAGGCTTTTCACAAGAAAGCTATATTGTCTTGACGTTTGCATCACCTTTTTTTATCTAATTATTTCTGGCATATTAGCCATCAAATCACTACTGACAACATGACAGGAATCATAGTATTGAAAAAATTACATCCTAGGAGGAAATAATAAAATATAAATCACATACATAATTTTCTTTTGAACATTTTAACAATGACACCCTCATATACATATGAAATATAGCAGACTATCCTCATAAATGCCCTAACATCAATCACAGCAGGAAAATATTCTCTACTTTGCACACACACGAATCCAACAAAATATAGCATTTCTAATAAAACTGGGTAATACAACTTCATTTTTTTCATAAGGGAGCATTTATGAAAATCTGACAATTGAAAATAGCACCAATATTTTGTTCCGATTAAGTCCCTTCATTTCTAAATGATGCACAGCTAACATTGGGACCATGAACTAATATTTAGTAAAATTTCATGTTAATATATAAAAATGGCAAAAGCTGAGTGAAATAATAATGGTAATATTGCTACAATAGGATGTCTATCATTTGGATATGCTTTAGAAACTCCTATGTTGGTACATGTTTATATATATGTAATAATACTACTGGAATAAAGCAGGTATTTCATGAGCTCCTGAAATAAAGCACTATTCCTAAAGTTGTTACAAAAGTGACAAGGTATACCTAAAGATTAAAAGATTATTTTTTTAATTTTGTAATGTATTTCCTGTATTCCAAGGGTAGCTGCTGAGTCAGAGATTATGAAAGCATTTTCAAGCTATGCACATACTAAACGTTTTTTAATTCTACAGTGACAAGAGTTTCAGTTCTGGGTTAAATGGACTGTTACCTAGATATATTCCTTGAAAAACAGTAAACACAAACTGGAAAAAAAAGTTGCATATTTTACCAGGCATATTACCTTGGGATCAAAAACCCAGTTGAGATCAATCCCCAGCACAGAATTAAAAAAAAATTAAATTCATAAAACCCAATTGACCAAAGACAAACAAGCCAAAATGAGGATGGTATTCCACACTCAAATTAATAAGCTTCATTTTTACATCTATGTTGTTTTGTTGTTTGTTTATTTGTTTATTTGTTTGTTTTGCAGTACTAGGGATGGAACCCAGGGGCATTCCACCTCTGAGCTACACTCCCAACCCTATTTTTATCCTTTATTTAGAAACAGGGTCTCACTGAGTTGCAAAGGGCCTCACTAAGTGGTAGCTGAGGCTGTCTGTGAACCGCGATCCTCCTGTTTCAGCCTCCTGAATGCTGGGATTACAGGCATGCTCCACCAAGCCCAGTTTACACCTGTTTTTATAATTCCATGCGTTACAATATATATCTGAATATCCTTGCACAAAGCTTAAAATATTTTACAGTTTTGTGGAGACTGAAATAAAAGGATTGCAAGTGTGTGTGTGTGTGTGTGTGTGTGTGTGTGTGTGTGTGTTTGCAGAACTGGAGATTAAACGTGGGGGATTCTACCTCTGAGCTATACCACCAGCCCTAGTTTTTATTCTTTAGTTTCAAACAGGGTCTCACTAAATTTTGGAGGGCCTCACTAAGCAGCTGAGGCTGGCCATGAACCTGTGATTCTCCTGTCTCAGCCTCCCAAGTACTGGGATTACAAGAATGTGCCACCATACCTGGCTATTTAAAAAAAAAAAAAAAAAAAAAACAGTTTCTCACTACGTCCTGAGGACCTCACTAAGTTGCTGAGGCTGCTGAGGCTGATCTCAAACCTGTGATCCTCCCGTCTCAATCTTTAAAGTACTGGGATCAGAAGCATGTGTCACCACACCTGGCTCAAATTTTAAAAATTAATAAAACAAACTTAAAGGGCTGGAGAGATTACCTCAGAGGTAGAATGTCTCTGGATTCACTCTCTAGTATAATAATTAATAATAATAATAATAATAATAATAATAATAATAATTTCTTTAGCCTTAGTCTACCTAGAGGCATCAAGTTCAATTCATTCTAAAGTTCTGACTGGGAACCTCATTCTGATCCTTTTTCCATTAAGCACACACAGCCAAGCACCAGAGAGACTCACCTACGAATACCAAGCGGCCCAAGAGGTATAAACATAAATGATTAAAAAATATCTGAGTTTATGTAAAAGTTCAGGAGTTCCCCCTGAATCCTGACATTCCATTATACCCCACATCCGTTTTGACTTCCTGTCACCCTGCACCAGCACACCATCTACTTCAAACAAGGAAAGAAATGGTGCTGCCACTTGCCAACTAGTTTATGGCTGACAGAGAAGTACTCCTTGGGACTCTGTCATACCGCGTGGTAAGCAATGTGCAGCCCACTTCTCCACAATATTAACTCTGTCTCCCAGACCCACTTAAATGTACTCTTCCGAGAAACACAAAATGGGATCCAGATTCTACATCATTAATCCTCATCAGTTTCTTGTGAAGTAGAAAGGGAAGAGACCGGTTCAATTTACCAATGAGGAAAAGTGAGAGGATGAGGTTAAGAGAAGAGCCCAAGGTCATGAAAACAGTAAAAAGGCAGAGCTAACAAGAGAATCCAGGCTTCTCTGGCTGGGGGCCAGGGCCCAGAGAGCAGCCACGCTCCAAAATCCCGCCCTTCCCTCCTCCACTTCTTCATCCATCCCACCAGGACCCCAACAGTAACCCCAGGCTGCTGCAGAACTCTCAAACATTCCCACACACAAATGAGCAACCAAACGTGTGCACACTCACACACGCACGTGCGTAGAGAAGGGTGAGGAGCGACCAAGGACACGTATGTGGGAAGAAGTCACATTAAGCACCACCCAAGGACAGGAGATTTATAACTGAATAGTTGATGGTAAAAAAAAAAAAATGTCTAAAACACAGTGCTTAAATTACAAGTGCTCAGTCCACAGCTAAACCTCGTCTGATTCTCACTCTTCGTGGACAAGTTTCTCTTTACACTGTAAAAACATACAGTCATGCATCAGTACTCAGAATAGCTAAGATTCTCAGGGTCAGGTTACATATTTGGTCCCTGGCTCTTCCCTAAGATCTCCACGAGAGGCATATCTCTGCTTTGCCTTTTTTCCCATCTCTTAGCTCAAGAAAAATAAACACCTCTCTACTTCTCTTAATAACATTTAAAAATATTAATGTAATAGACATCTATTGTAGAAAATATGGAATATATAAGAATGCCATGAAATCACAGCTAATTTGAATGAGTAGTGATTTATAATCCTTGAGTGTGTGTGCATATGTGTACACACACATAAGGATGTGTAGACACACGCGCACATGCACTAGGGATTGAACCCAAGGGTGTTCTATGTTCTACTTTTGAGCTACATTCCTGGCCCTTTTTATTTTCATTTTGAGAGAGTCTCACTAAGAGCACACTGGCCTCAAACCTGCTATTCTCCTGAATCAGCCTCCCAAGGACAAGGATTACAGTACCTGCACCACTGTGCCCAGCCAACCTTTATTTTATTAATACACCAAAATATATACCCATTTTTACACATACAGAGTCTGGAAATTCCTATTAAAGGCTGTTTTTAAAGTTTTTTTTTTTTTATACTTTGTATTTGGAAACAGGGTCTCTTAAGCCAGAGCAGCTGGCTTCGAACCTGCGCGATTCTCCTCTCTCCGCCTCCCAAGTGCAGGGATTACAAGCGTGAGCCACCATGCCCGGTGCTCTAAAGTTGTTTTTAAAGTAAAACTAAGGGATGTCCTTCTTTAGCCCAAATCAATTTACAAAGTCAAAAAATTTTGATCCTTCTAGTAGCAGATTTAATTTTAGATTTATTTTCTCTCTAGTCTTTATACAAATTCAATAGGACTTCAAGCACATTATCCTCAAAAATCAAGAAAATCCATCTCAAGTTTTACATGCTGATACAAAGTCACTATGTTCTGTTTAAAATCCCCGGTGCATTCATTTATATTCATTAATCTTAATGATATCATTAATGCACAATGTGTTTCACGGAAACTAATTGTATTTTGCCAGAATCAAACATTAACAATTATGCCTCCCATTATCACCTAATAAAATAAAAAATAAAATTTAAAAAGTCTCAGGCACACCAGTGAATATTTTGATGCGTTAACTAATTTGCATTTTTAATGCTACAATAAATTGGCCAGATCATTATCAATTAGATAAATTAATATTCTCTGAGTAAAGTGTTGGGGAATCACTCTGTTAGAAATCGACAACACTTTGCACACACTTCCTTGAGTATTATTGAATTCAAGCTTAGCCCTCCCTCGTCTCCTTATCTAAAGCTGGTTTTTGTGGCTAAAGCTAATGCCACCCAATAGAACATGTTCCTCTTTAATTTTATATACTTATCACTGCTTTAAGAAAAGACAGGTGATTAGGGAATCTATGCTCTTCAAGTAAAGAAGACATATCTACCTGGGCTATGGAAATTCCTGAGTCAGAAATACATGCATCGATTTGTTTAAATCATTGTACCACTATTTTTTATCCTCTTGATTCAAAAACCAATCACTAAGCATCCACTCTGAGTCAGGCATTATGATGGATGTTGAGAAGAGAAAAAGGGAAAAGGCCTGGTCCCACAGTCCCAAGACACATGAATAAATAAACAAAAGACAGGAAGTAAGTGGCAGCAAGGGTACTGGCTGGGATGCTGAGGATGGAGGCGGGAGGGACTCAGGGTGTGCAGAGCCCCAGGGAGGGCTTGGGAGACATAAACAGGGCCTAACACGGCCGTTCCCAAATTTATCTGCACATAAGAATCACTAGGAGATCTTTCATAAATTCCCCAAATCAAGACCACTGAGTCTGGATCTCAGGGGTGAGGCCCAGGAATCTACAGTTTATAAAACTCCACCAGTTAGGGAGCACTAGTCTAAGGAAGTGGGAATTCTTGATGGGGAAGTTGGATACAAGAGCTGAGAAAACCAGCAAGCAAAGAGCACGGCACATGAAAGCCGAGTGCAGGACCAATGGCCAGCAGCAAAGGCTGCCAGGGCACAGTGGGGCTGGCTCCGAAAGCAGTTTCTCTCTCTAACCACAAACCATCTTGGACTTCTGCACCTGTACCGGGTCCACAAACCCACACCCACCAACTCTGCCCCTTTCTCTCCTCCCAAATCCACAGCGTATAATTTCCTTTGACTTACGGCACTCATATACATTTAAATACTGAAATTAGAGTCCATCTTACTGTATTCCTAGAGTCTTTCCTATAAATGATTGATTGTAGAACTTGAGAAAAGGGGAGAAGAGGGAGATGGCTCGGAGGAGGTAGAAGGGAAAAGAGGCATTCACTCTGGTGCCCAATGAAGAACATGCCTTTCATCTCTTTCCACCAAAGACTAGCACTGCCACGGAAAGACGAGGTGCTCTGTAGATAACCTTCCTCGAAGACCCCGGTTCAATGAACCGGATGAGTCTGATCTGTCTTGGCTTCACTAAACATCTTCCACAGCTCTGTTATTAAAGGCAAACAGGATCCTTCATCTTTTCCTTCCTGGGGTTTCTCCAATGCCACAGAACTCTGGCAATTTCATACCTCACCTGACAACCTTGAAAACCTGTCACGGCTCTCCTCTGAGACAGCAGGTAAGGACATTTGTGAGATGCCTGTTAATTGTATTCTTTCACTGTCCTCTAAAGAAAACTGGATACAATGGGATGTGTATATCCTGACTGTTTTATGTACAGACAAAATGAATACTTTAATGTAATTCCACAATATAAAGCAATATGCAGAAGTTCACTAGAAAAAAAAAAGATTTCTTTGGTGGTAGGGAGTACAATGAAACCCTAATAAGTTAACTAGAAAGCAGGGCTTCTTAAAAAAAACAAAACAACAACTCCCTCTTTGCCTTCTGAAATATGTATTTTAAAAGTATATTACTAATTTTACTATTAGATTTTCAGAAGATATTTGCATTAAAAATGTTGCTTCCTAGCCAGGTGTGGTGGCGCACGCTTGTTATCCCCGTGCTTGGGAGGCAGAGACAGGAGGATCGCGCAAGTTCGAAGCCAGCCGCGCACACTGGCTTAAGAGACCCTGTTTCCAAATAAAAAAATGTAAAAATAGGTCTGGGAGTGTAGCCCGGAGGGAGAAGGGCTTCCAGGAACCCCAGTACTACCAAAAAAAAATGTTGCTTCCTTGCCTTATTTCTAAAAAAGCGTCTTTCACCATTTTTTATTATAAAAACCATAACTAATACCCTCTCAGCATGGAGCTATTCATTTAGCCCTAGTGTTTAATTGCAGATACAATGAGTTACTGAAAATACATTCCAGCAACATGAAGCCTATCCCTTCAAACAGAAGTTATACCTAGCATGTTCCATTAATTTTTTTAAGTTACTAGAAGGAATATCTCCAGCTCAAGTCTGTACCATTTTTGAACATAATTCAAATATATAAGCCTAGAATGCCAAAACATCTTCTATACATTATTCTCTAAAACGCAAAATACTAGCAAGACTAACAGCATTCTCTTACCCATAGCAGTGATCTGAAGCCAACTATCATAGAAAAAAAATGTCCATGTGCCGACAGAAAGCATTTTAATTTCAACTAGTCTATTAGCTTTTTTAAAAAGTTAAGTTTTGCTGGGCGTGGTGGCGCACGCCTGTAATCCCCGCGCTTGGGAGGCTGAGACAGGAGGATCGCATGGGTTCGAAGCCAGCCTCAGCTACTTAGTGAGCCTCTGAGCAACTTTAGTGAGACCCTGTTTCCAAATAAAATATTTTTTAAAAAGTCTGGGAGTATAGCCCGGAGGTAGAAAGCCTCTGGGTTCCGCCCCCAGTACTACCAAAAAAAAAAAAAAAAAAAGTTGTTTTCTTACAATGAGACAATGAGTTTTATAGAGCATGTGTGTAGCCCCCCCCACTAAGTGAATCACCTTGCACACAAAGCACACCTTTCTGTCACATACATTAAAGATGAATCCTTTTTAAATGAAAATCACCATTTACTTCTAGCCACTGCAAAGCCGATTTGCTAGTGCGCCACCTAGCGGACAACATTTCACTTGCATCCCCATCTGTCCCTGCATCTCTTTTTTGCAGCTTTTTAAAAACTCTTGCTATCTGAGTTAATGGAGGTAAAGGTCAGTGAAAATATCTTCCAGAGCCCAATCAAGTGGCAAACGCAGAATCTGTCCCATCAAAGGTGCTGTGGAAGGTGATGTTCTGAACCCTTTATATATCTAAGGGTGCTCAACCCACTGTCAGGAGAGCTCTATGAGAGGAGAAAGCTGTTGGAGGCCAGGATCAAAGTGACCACGCCTCCACGCTGAGGACCCACACGTGGCTTGCTAGCACTGAGAAGGCACGGGTAGCCAACTCTCAGCCTTTTCCAAATATTGTAGCATTAAGGAGGTGAACGGTGATCACAAATAGGTATCTTGATTTCATAGTGTGTTACTGGGCCGGGTAACATGAGCAAAAGATATCTGGGGACACTCCTACCCTGAGGCTCCAGGAGAGATACACGAGATGGTAACTGTGTCAGGCTCACATCACTGCCTGGAAAGGTGCCCCTGCAGGCCTGGGGGCAGAAGGTGGACTGTGCTCACCTTGTCCCTCTGCACTGCCCACAGTGACAGATGAGGACACAGTCAGTTCTCCTCAGACCCTACCTACACTGTGCACCATGTTCTCCAAGCAAAACACACAATTCTGAAAACAACTCAGGAGTACGAGGTGATCGATGCTATTTCCTTGCTCTATCAGACGATCAGATTTTTATCCAATGCTATTTCAAGCTATCAAAAATGAGAGTTCTAGGTTCAGCACCAGAACCACTCATTTCTTGTCAGTGAGTGAAATATCTTTCTAAATCCATTCCATTAGCAGGGATTTTGTTTTGGTTTGGTTTTGGGTTTTGTTTCTTTTTTTTTTTTTTTTTTTTTTTGCAGTCCTGGGGATTAAACCCACAGCCTGGAGCATGCTAAGCAAGCCCTGTTCCACTGAGCGGCAACCCTAGTCCCAATTAGCAGAAAGAAAAAAAAAACAAAAAAAAAAACCAAAAAAAAACCACCCTGACGCTTACGTAGTGACCTCCTGCTTCTCCCACTTGGATAATTTACAAGCAGAAATAGAGGCAAGGCTGCAGGCTCAGAGACATTTTGTTCAGAAGCAGAGCCTAAAGGAAGCCCCTTCCTGCATCTCTTTCCCTGAGGAAGGGGATGTGGCTAAAAAGGACAAGAAGAGCAAGTGAGCAGCTGGAGTGTGTCCCAGTCCTCCTTCCACTTAACTCCCCAGTGCCCTGGGGAAAGTCATTTGATAACATGCTTCCTTGAATCTGTCTTAGTTTCCTGAAGGGAAAGACATTTGTTTGTTTTTACCACCAATATTTTAGCTTCAAATTTTTCAAAGCTGGAGAAAACTTGGAAGAATAGACCAATAAATGTCCATGCCTTTTCATCCAAAGATCTACTGATTATAGATGTTTATTTATAATACTTTTGTTATCCATATTTGTGAAAATATACTCTGGACAAAAATAACTTCTTTTAACCTCCTAGGGAAAAGTCTCAAGATAAAAATTATCCTACAAGAAGATGATAAAAGATCATTAAATAAATACATATTGATGAAAATATCCTAAGACTATTTTGCCAGGCATTAGCCTTTTTCAAAAGCCCTTAGAAGCCAGGTGTGGTGGTGCACGCTTGTAATCCCAGCATTTGGGAGGCTGAGATGGGAGGATTACGGTTCACAGGTGGCCTCAGCTACTTAGTGAGGCCCTTTGCAACTCAGCGAGACCCTGTTTCAAAATAAAGAATAAAAAATTAAGGCTGAGGGTGTAGCTCGGAGGTATAATGCCCCTGATTTCCATCCCCAGTACCAGGGTGGGGGGGAAAACTCTTAGAATGTAAGGGTTCTAGGATAGTCAATCTGAGCTGAATCCTAGGACTGTTCTGAGAGCTGGAATCCAGGCACTTGCAGCCCTTTGTTTCAGAGATGTGTCAATGCTTCTGCTTCTCAGCACTAAGTTTTTATCCACCATGAATGATACTCCACTCCAAGAGAGGTGGGGCCTTTAGAGGGGAAGTGGAGGGCAGGGAAGACAGGGACTGGAGGGAGGAGGCAGTGGCAGCCAAGCATGGTCAATGGCAGCAGCTCCCCAAACCCACTGGCTTTCCCCCGCAGCGGCATAGCAATCTGGGCTCCAAGGGCAAAATAAAGCAGGACCGCCCTTCACAGCCGGCCACAGTCTCTGCTCCCAAACTCTCACAATCCCCTTTCCACCCTCATTCTGAGAAGTTCCTAACCTCAAAGGTCTGGCTTGATTCCTGCACAGCAAGCATTTATGTTTCTTCTTTATGGATTATGCTTATGAAACTCACTTTCTATGAGAACAAAGATTTGACCAAGACAAGTGAAGTATAGTACAGTATACAGGGACACAAGATGTGTGCTTCCAGAGCTTATCTTGCACTGGAGGTAGGGTTTCCTCTGCTAGTTTGGCTCCTGCTCAAGAAACACAAAGGCTTTTGTTCACAAAACTATCAAAGGCCATTTTCAAAATCCTCAAATCAATAAGAATAATTTAGCAGTGGAATATTAATTTCCAGTAACACTCTTCTATTGACTGTCTCCCTGGCAGACTTCCTGCTCTGGAGCGGCTCAGAGGCCAGCTGTGTACCCGCTGGCTGTGTCGTAATGATATGTATCGATGGTGTTCTAATGCCTAAGTCAACACCATCATCCGACTGGCCCTCATGGGCCTTTCATTACCCTTTTTTCTCCTTTCTGCTTCCTGACCCTAACATGGCCTGAGCCATGATAAAAGAAGCAGTTTACGGTGAACAGAAATTGCTTGATTTGTAAAATTAGGATACTCGTGAACTCCTCTGCAAAGAGGAGTTTGAGATGCTTTGATAAATTACAGCCAAGGTACGCAATTCCAGTATTGATTCATAAAGTCACCTCTGCCAGTCCCCGTTGCATTTGCTGCTATCTTTTAAATATCTTTTCTCCTTTCTAAGAAAAGTGCCCAGAAACCTGACAGGCACCATTATTTAAAGAGTGTGCCATGCCTTCACTGAGAATAACCACTCTTTCCAATGCCTTTTTCTGGGTCCATGCGTCCCTTTACATACGACCACACAGGCCCCAGCAGATGGCTGAATCAAGATGTTCGCCAGATGATACTTTCTTGACATGAGCGACTACTAAAATGCTTGGAATAACAGATGTTAACCTACCCAGGATGTGTTCTATGTTCTATCAAGACGTCGCAAATACTCTGAGGCTTTCCCAAGCTCTGAAATGCATCCAATTCATTTGAATAAACAGAGAAAAGGGGCACATAATATAGAGGGACAAAGGATTTACTTTTTGACACCTCCTTAATCATTTCTTTAAAGTTCTAACGTGTTTAGAGGAGGTTGTGTCTTGGGTTGAAAGCACATCCATGCAGCAAGAAGATAGCTGCTTTTTTATTTTTCACTCCCAACCTAAAACGCTGTCATTAAAAAAAAAGAAAGAAAATCCAGCCTGCAAAGGCAGGGTACTATATAATCTTCACTAATTCTCAACATGATCAAGCTGCATGTGGCCCTGTGCCATTTATGCCTTGAACAGTCAGGCTGGGATTCCTCTACAGCAGAGCCAGGGGCAGCAGAGCATTACTGACATCTCTCTCTCCCACCCCTCAACTGTGAGGGAGCCCAGGTGGCACACAGAGAAGCCAACCCAAGCCACTTCTGCCTGGCAGACTCCCTGGGCCTCTGCCCAGCTCCTCTATGTATTTGGCCCTTCTCCATCCCAGAAAGCCATCACCTGGAGAGCCTCCCAGGATGGCTTTCCTGCAGTTTCAGAAGAACAGAGAATGGAGGCCTGCAGTCCTTTTGCAAAGTATGAGCAGCATTACCATAGCCTCTGCTCTCAAAGGATAGCGTCTTAGGGAGTGGCAGAACCCTTCCCACCCTGCTTAGCCACCTCCCTTTTCTTCTCAAGTTCAGCCACACATTTGCTTTAAGTTCACTGCATCTGGCAGATACTATATTGCAATCCTTAAAAACCTGTGCAGTTGGAGAGGAACAAGACAGAAAGAAAGAAGAGCAGGGAAGACAACATCCCTTCTAGAACTACTAGCCAATGGACCCGATCCCAGCAACATCAAAGGAGAAGACAGTGGCCGGGGGTCCACTTCTGGTGACAACTGAAGCATAAATGTTACTCCCCTTCATGGTTTGACCATGTTAACTGGCTACTTCCTTGTTCATCAAACACATTTTCCTTCCTTCCTTCCTTCCTTCCTTCCTTCCTTCCTTCTCCTCCCTCCCTCCCTCCCTCCCCCATTTCTTTCCTTTCTTTCGCTCTTTCTTTCTCTTTTTTCCTTTATTTCTTTGTCTGGGTCCATGGGCTAGGTTTCCCAGCCTCCTTGGCAGGTGGGTGTGGTCTCAAGATTGAGTCTGGAAAATGGAATCTGGGCATATGTGTGCCACTCCTTGAGATCTAGCCCAGGAACACCTCCCATGTGATCCTATTGCCTGTATAGCTCCATATACCGTCTGGGTGCCAATACTCAAGGGACCAGAGAAGTGACACAAAGATGGCAGAATGCCTATCAGTCTGAGTCTCTGAAGGAAGACTACACAGAACTGTGCACAGCCCAG
The DNA here is from genome assembly GCF_963383645.1 of Muscardinus avellanarius. NCBI lineage: Eukaryota > Metazoa > Chordata > Mammalia > Rodentia > Gliridae > Muscardinus > Muscardinus avellanarius. The sequence goes on along the minus strand of NC_137786.1, from coordinate 55,861,995 downwards.
TGGAGAAGCACATGGATTCGAGGGAGGAGCACACTTCTCTTGTGAGGCCAATGAGAACGCCGCAAGGTTTGCTGACCGCAAGCATCTCCGTGCCCAACAGGATGCATGCTAAGTCATCCTGACTGAATGTTAGGAGGAAACCTTACCAACAACTTCACATCTCTTCTCAACCAAATTAGGAGATGTGGTACCCACACATCCTCACACCAGATGTCATTCAGACCAGGCAATTTATACAGTGGTGTTCCCATGTGATGATACACTGTGCTGCAATTATAAAGGCCATGGCAGAGTGGTAGGTGCTGCTATCAGAAGTCTTTAAATTAAAAAACAAGACTTAGCCAGCCAGGGGTGGTGGCGCACATTTGTAATCCCCGCACTTTTGGAGTCTGAGACAGGAGGATCGCACAGGTTCGAAGCCAGCCTCAGCTACTTAGTAAGGCTCTCAGCAACTTAGTAAGACCTTGTTTCCAAAAAAGTATAAAATAGTTCTGGGAGGATAGCCCAGAGGTAGAAAGCTCCTGGGTTCCACACCCAGTACCACACATACACACACAAAAGACTCAAGTAGTATTTTGTAGTGGTATATATTTTAACTGTTCCTGTGTTTGTTTTGTTTGGAACAACTAACAAGAAACAGATAATAATTAATACCTTTATGGAGGGGGATAATGAAGATAAGTAAATCATTTCTTATTTTATACCATTCTGTGTTCTTGGAATTTTCTAGCACTGAACTTATATAACATTTTATAAAAATAAAAAAATGGTAATAATGCTGTTGTTCCTTTTTAATATATCCCTGCATTTAAAAGTATTACTATGCTGGGCGTGGTGGCACACGCTTGTAATCCCCATGCTTGGGAGGCGGAGACAGGAGGATCGCGCTGGTTTGGAGCCAGCCTCGCTGGCTTAAGAGACCCTGTTTCCACATAAAGAAATTTAAAAAAATAGGTCTGGGAGTGTAGCCCGTCGGAGTGTATCCCGGAGGTAGAAGGGCTTCCAGGAACCCCAGTACCACCAAAAAAATAAAAAATAAAATAAAAGTATTACTATTAAAATGTAAGTCACCTGCCATGAAGCAAAATCATTTCAACAGAATAACTGAGCTTCCTGAACCCCCAGAAAGACCATCTCCTTCATGAGGATGCTATGAGGTTGTAGTCATCATTGACTGCCAATCATAACCCTTCAGTTGCTAATTTGTGTCCTGAGTAACCATTAAGGCTTCCCTGTTACCTACTAGAAAAGCAGCATGTGGCTAGGGCATTCCTGACTAGTGACCACTGTAGAGATGCCGTCAGAGCCAGCTCCCTGTAAGTTCTCTTCCAGATGAATTAGACGTCTTTTCCTCTGAGGCCAATGCTATTTGTCTATTCACAACATTTATGGGGGATAGGGCACTTCGGTTTCAAACTACAAGAAAGGCACCAAGGACAAAAATACAGTATGAGTGGGACATAGATATGCTGGCTTAAAAACACAATGTAGTGGATATATAGTTATGAAAGAACTCTCCTAATCCTGGGGGAAATTTGGGGTCTCATTTAAAAAAATTCTTCAGAAATAAACTACATCTTCAACCCGTGCAGTTCTCAACAAAATACAAAAACCCGTTTTAGAATTCAGAGTCTGGCTCATCTCTTTTTCTTGGGTTTCAATTCCACAGTGTCAGGGGAAAAGCTGACCTGGGACACGGGGACACGGCAGCACGTCTGCGATAATGCAGGTGCTCCTGAACTGCTCCGGATTTGGTTTAAATCATCTCAATGCATTTTCACTGGAACCCAGAATTTAAGGCAGAGAGAGTGTGTGTTTAAATATTCTGAGGCAAATGTTTGTACTACAGTATGAGGAGCCAGCAAATGTAGGGCAAAGAGGATTCTGTGAATCTGAGTGAGGTGCCCAAGCACCTGCAGTATGCAAAGCCCTGATCTTGCAACAACTAAAGACACAAAGTCCCGATGCTGCAAGGCTTCGTCCAAAACATCACAGGGAAACCCGTGGGTTAAAGAAGATTACAACTAGCCAAGTATTGCATCATGATTCAATTTTTTCAAAAGCTGAACACTCTTCTGCTCTTGATATCAGTTCTGAATTCATCTGTAAAGTGTTCTGAGCTGAGCATGGTGGCACATGCTTGTAATCCCAGCATTTAGAAGGCTGAGACAGGAGGATTGAAGTTCACAGATAGCCTCAGCTACTACTTAGTGAGGCCCTTTGCAACTCAGTGAGGCTATGTTTCAAAATAAAGAATAAAACAAAAAATAGGGTTGGGGTAGTAGCTTGGAGGTAGAATGCTACTGGGTTCCATCTTCGGTACTACAAAAAAAAATTCTGTATCTGAAAATGGCATAATTAATCAGGGCATAGTGGCAAAAGCCTGTAATCTCAGTACTTGGGAGGCTGAGCCAGGAGAATCACAGATTGGAGGATAATAGTAGCAGGACTCTCATCAACCTAGTGAGATACTGTTTTCAAAATAAAAATAAAAAATAGGGCTGCGGGTATAGCTTGGAGATAGAAAGCCCCTAGGTTCAATCACCAGTATCACACCAAAAAAAAAAAAAAGTAAAGAAAATGACATCATTTGTCTGATTCAGAGATGTACATTTGATATCAATGTTAAATGGAGTCACTCAAAAACCAAAACAGAGCTTCACACGCAGGAGGAGCCTCCCAGCATGCTGAACCCAGGGACAGGAGAAAGGTCCTACTGTCCACAATCCACCTCCTGTGTCTATCCTTCCAGTGGTACTGCTCCTGACCCTCAATGAGCAGTTCTTTAAAGGGAGACAAACCAAAGGCCTGAGGCTGCATGTTAACCCAAGGTTCTTCACAACAAAATTCCAGGGAACTGAACATGGATGAATAGTGAGACTCCTGTAGCTGACATGGCAAATTAAATATTTTGACCAGGGAGCCCAGGAAAGGTGGTCCTGACTCTACTTCTCAATATTCCTGGAGTTGTCTGCCCGGTTTAAACCTCTCCCTGGCTGGGTGTGGTGGCGCACACTTGTAAAATCCCCGCACTTGGGAGGCTGGGACAGGAGGATCGCACAGGCTCGAAGCCAGCCTCAGCTACTCAGTGAGGCTCTCAGAAACTTAGTGAGACCTTGTTTCCAAATAAAATATAAAATAGATCTGGGAGTATAGCCCAAAGGTAGAAAGCCACTGGGTTCTACCCCCAGTACCACCAAGTAAACAAACAAACAAACAAACAAACAAACTTCACCTGGAAACAGAAGAAAGGGTGAGGGAGACATACAGGGTCCACACACCTACAGCCAAGTCTTCTAGTTGTAGCCTCAGGCAGAGGGAGGTAGATGCTGCCATCTAGAGATACCTAGGGATATGGCTTTGATATGGATGCAGCCACACTAAAAGGCTGATGGATGGAAAGGGAGAACTTCAGAGTCTTAGGAAAACAGCAACCTGAGGGACACATTCTTTCAGGACCCAGGTCCCTGCCTTGTTTAATTCCTAGGAGTGTAAAAAGACAAAGTCCCCCGGGAGGGGAATTTGAGGAAGGAGGGACTAGAAGAACGAGAGGGAAGAGAGCAAGTAAACAGAAGATATATATATTTTTAAATGAAGAAAAGACAAGAAGATGGGTAGATATAGCGAGATTTGTCACCAGGGACACAGGGTGAGCACCTCTGGAAACCCTCAGAGTTTCAGAGTTATGAACTACAGAAAAGGAAAATGAGGTTAGAGAGAAAGCCAAAGGGAGAAATTAAAATCGCACAGGCAAGAAAATCAAGAAGATATGAAACTCAGCCCAAGACTGGCATCCTGGGGAAAAAAAGAAGAGATGTTAGTAACGAAAAAACACACAGTTGCTATCACAATTTAACAGGATGAGCAGAAAGATAAAGGAAAGCTGTGTTTAGGAAAAAGATTTCAGTAAAGAATGGGTGAATATTATGTATGATTTTCATCCTTACTGTTGAAGAAAATTCACAAACTGTTCTATGGGATTTTTATCATCTTCTGTTAGGAAATAGTTCAACTCTTATTTTTTTAATGTACAAAATGATGGGGACATCATCTCATCCTGAATTTCCTGAGTGATAACTGGATCTAAGATGCTGAGATAGGAAGCTAAATTAAGTTCAACCTGATTAAAGACATGATATTATTTGCCATGATCATGGTATCCCAGCCTTCCCATCTTAATGAACAGCTTTATGCACTGATGGGGCGCAGATGATGGTCATAATTCAGATACAGATTTGTGACACCCATCAGCCTGTGGGATGGGTTATAAGCATCCCACTTTGGCGAGAACTCTTGACATCAGCAACTTCAGCTGCATCTAGTTAATTTCATCTCAGATGCAGATTTGCTTAAAATGCCAGACAAGTGGAGACCATTCCATCCTGCCCTGGCCTCTCTCTGTTCTGACAGACGGGCGAGGAATCCGAGGGTTGTCAGGCATGATGGATGAGGGGAATTACTCCTGGTGTGCTGTCAGCGCCCATCCCCCTTTGAGCGCATCCTCTCATCCTGTGGGAGGCAGCTGATGCTCCTGTAACTCAGGACAGAGGCAGGCTGGAGAAAGCAGGGTGTCCCAGCACAGAGGTGGAGTCATTAACTTCTCACTTCTCCTTTTGTTGGCTTAGGACACTGTTAGCAACAAATTGTTTCCATAATGGAGACTTTTCTAGAGCTCAAGTGGCAGTTAGTGGCATTTCCAAGTACACACCTACGAGCTACAAGAAATGTGGTCTCTTCCTTCATCACATCAAAGCAGCAGCCCCTGAGATGGGCGAAGGAAGTGATAATGAGCGTGGAGAGAGCAGGTTGATGGCATCAACTTTTGCCTCTGAAAATATCCCCAATTCTTGTCTCTGAAAATATCCCCACCCTTTGGAGACATGATCCAGTTGCTCAGGCCGGTGGCAGCAGTAATCAGAGTCCTGACCCAGGGAGTAGAAAATCCAGAAAATCGTGTCACCGAACTCCAAGAGAACTAGTCACATTAGCACTCCAGCGCTGCACAGGGCACAGCCTAGGATATTAGTGAGGAAAGCTGGCTAGAGGAGAAAGCGCTGCTCTCCCCACCGACAGCCCTAAAGGATTCTGGCTTATAAGAGTAGCTGCTATCAAAGTCAGGTGCAGTGGCACAGGCCTGTAATTCCAGCACTTGGGAGGCTGAAACAGGGAAGCCACCTGTTCCAAGACAACTTCAGTAATTCAGTGAGACCCTCAACAACTTAGTGAGACCCTGTTTCAAAACAAAATAAATAAAAATAAATAAATAAATAAAAGGGCTAGGATATAGCCTAGAGGTAGAACAACCCTGGGTTCAATCTCCAGTGCCACAAAAATAAAATAAATAATGATATAGCTGCTGTTTAATATTTTTACAAGAGATGAGCTTTTGTGTTTTTTTTTTACTGGTTTTCAAGAAAAATGAGTGAAAATCTTTAAAAGTAACCAGAGATAAGCTTAGCTATGAGAGTCCTGAGGCTCTCCCACCATCTCTCCTAGATGGTAAGCATAACATAAAACTATAGAAATCAAGTTATGTGGTATGAATACAGGAAGAAGACAATAAAATCAGAGCAACCACACAGCCAAGAGACAGACCTTTAGCCTACTTGGGGATGTAGTATATGCTAAAAGCATAGTATTACAGGTTGTAGGAGAGAGATACTATTCAATAATAGTGCTAAAATAACTGGTTGGCCACTTATAGAGACAATGAAAAGCAGAATTGCTATTTTACTCCTAAAGGAAATAGAGTCCCAGAGATAGATTTAAATGCTAAGTAATAACCTATAAAGATATTATAAAAAATGGAATAATGTTGTTTGGCTCTAAAAATAAAAAAAATGCCTAAGTGTGAAGAAAAATCCAGAAGCCATTTAAAATTAATAAAGCAAGAAAACCTCTGGCAAAACTCATGGAGAGGTGCTAAAAAGTGAGAGAGAAAAGATGCCACCAAACAACATTAAGAATTGAAAAAGGCCCACACATCACACAGAACAGAGAGTTTTGCAAATTCAATCTGTAATTAAATGTCTCTACAAACTCAAACAATATCAAATTGACTTGAGGAGTTAAAAAATCCTAATTAGTTCTACTCTTTATCACTTAAAACTTGGATCAGTCAAAACTCCCCCCACCAAGAAAGTATGAATACCAGATGGCATTATAGGCAACATAATGGCAGAGTCAAGAAAAAGGTCAGGCCATTCTTATACAAACTCTTCCAGACCTGAGAAAGAGTGGGAACTTTCCCTCTGGGAGGTAAAATTACTGTTTAACAAATATTCACAACCTCCCACTCTCCACCTCCACATCAGGAAGGGAGGCCCCTGGGTCAGTTCCAAGTCCACCTGTGGCCGGGGAAGGGTAAACCACCAAGAGCCCTCGCCTTCATCCTGGCTTCCAGAGTGAGACACAAGTAGCAGATGTGAACCTACCTGCAGTGTGGACACAGGTCCCCGGCAACCACAGACCAAAACAAGAAATCAGTACTGGTCAATGTATGCCTCTGAGAAACTGTGATTTATTACACAGCATTATTGTTGAATTTATTGACTGGCATACATACCTAATTTATTTTGTTCAGCTAACATATCTTAATATTAAAACCAGACAAAGATATTACAAGAAAGGAAATGACAAGCTGATACCATTTGTAACCACAGAATAATTGTGGTTAAAATTGTGGAAAAAATCCTAAACAAACTATTAGTAAGCTGAATGCAGAAATGATTTTTAAAGTAATTTGTCACAACCATATTATATTTTTTCTCAAGAATTTAAGATTAATGACTAAATGTAAAAAGAAGCATTTGACATTTTTTTAAAGTTCTAAGCATACAAAGAAAGAGACATACTTCATTTGATACAGAGCTTTACATTTTAAAAAATGTCATTTATTGGACATAGTATGAATGTTGAAAGCATTCTCTTTATGGTAAGAGTAGGTCAAGGATGTATGGCATCATCATTCCTGTTTGACCTAATCCTCAAAGTCCTAATTAGTGTGTGGGGTGGGGGGAGACAAATCCTTAAAGGTTGGAAAAGTAAAATTCAAAGCTGTTATTTTTTGCAGATCATCACTGTCTCCAATTCCCCCAAATCTACAGATAAAAATCAATTAAAATAACCTAGATTAATTAATTTAAAAGGCTATATCAAAAGCCTATTGAAATCCTACACATTAAGAAACAAATCAATATGTTTATTTTTAAAGAATATTATTTAAAATTCCTAAAAGATCTATTGAGGGGTGTATAAATGCTTTCTGTAAAAAATAAAACCTTATTGAAAAACATTAAAGAAGTCCTAAGTTAATAGAGCAATATACCATGTTCTAGCATAGTAAAACACAACATCATAAAAATGTCAATTTCTCCAAATTGATCTGCGGATTTAATGTAATTTTAATCAAAATTTCAATCAGCTTGCAGAATTTCACGAGAAAATTTATATGGAAGATAAACGTGCCAAAAAGAGCCGGCACCCCTGAAGAACTACAATGACACAAGGGAACTTTCTTGACCAGTTATCAAGCCTGGTTATGAAATTACAGTAATTAAGAAGTATGAAATGGGCTTGGGGACAGATGGATCAATTACAGAACAGAGAACCCGGAAACAGAATCACATCTATCAAGAGATACACAAAGAACACTACTACTTGGCAGTCTGCTCTGATAGGAATTATATCTAATTGTTACAATGATGTTGTCAGGATTAACCATTCCCATTTACTAAACCTGACACCAGAGTTTTGTAAGGTTAAGTGACAACTGCCTGCCCCAAATTATAAAATCAAGAACTGTCATTACTAGAATTCAGCCCTAAGTTTCCCAACCTCAAGCACGTCAGCCTTTTTCAACATCTGCAATGCTTTTTAAGAACAGTAAATAAAACAAAGGATGCTAAGGATGACAACAACCCCCCAAACAATAAAAATATTAGCAGAAAAGTAGGCAGAACAGAGTATATGCAAGAATTACTCATTGACCACTCTAAGAGTAGTCAAGGAAAAATGCTCTTCACTTCTGAGAACATCTCTTCCAAACCAGACTGTGGGTTCACTTAACCAGGGTACTGCATACCCTGGGGAATCAAAGTCATGGCGCTGAAAGTGTTGAGCTGATTTGTGTGAGTCACAACTGGAAATAAAAACAAAACAACCTCCAATACACTCAAATTAGAAGATGAACACACCAACACTCCCACTGGAAAAAAAAATAATCCCCACCCCCAAAAAAGCTAGTGTCAAAATAGAAAAAAACATAAGGGACATTAAATAATATGGAAAGAGACCTATAGAATAGCAGAAAGGGATTGAGGAAGGGAGGTAGAGATGAAGATGGAGGTTGAAGAAGGAAATAGTTTTATTGCTATATAATACGTGAAGGCATTGCTCTCTATTTCACTAACATGTGTGCAGGGGTGGGGGCGAGCAGGGAGGGGTGTGAAGGGAAGTACTCCAAGAGCTGTGTGTATGTATATTTTTTAATTACGTTGAACCTCACTATGATGTATACTTGCAATGCATTAATGAAACAATTTTTAAGAACCCTAAAATATTACAGAGACCAAAACTCTGTTTTCATATCAATGTGGCCCCCAAGTAATCAGGCAGAGCCAGATTTAACACTTTATATGTGCAAGGAGTAGGGAGAATTTAAAGTCAATACAGATGCTATTTTTTTAAGGAACTGCAACAGAAGGTAAATTAGGAACATCATGTCCCATAAAGTTTGGTTTCAAAGAGCCATAACTCTGATTGGGCTCTCAAATACTTAGTTATTTAGTTTAGTTATGTGAAATTCTTATTAAAATGTTTTATGTTCACTGTTCACTTAATAGCTTGATTTTTCTAGTATTTTGTTTATGCCTAGCTTCCACGAATACAGAGAGAATCATGCTTTAAATAAAAGTGAATACAAGAAAAATGGCATTTTAAAGAATGGAAATCAAATTAAAATCTAAATTGCAAATCATCTAATGTGTATAAAGAGCTAAATTAGGACTGCAAGAAACTCTGAAAGGGAATATATTTTTTAAGGGTCATAAACCAAACGATAATATTAATTGCAATAAGAAGGCTTACTTAAATGAAAAGCCCAAAACTAAGGATTTCACAAGCAATGGTCCTAATTTATATGCTTAACATGCTAACATTTGTTACTTTCTTTTATATAGCTAACCAATTAGGGTATGTTTCTAAAGAACCAATTTTACTTGCTGGCAATTATTTGTTATCTTAGCTATAATTCTGCAGCTTTTCAAGCAACAAATGAAATGTCTTACATCTGGAGAAGAAAACACAAAACATGATGGTATGATGTTTGAATACATGCAATTACTGGTATGTTACATTCTAATTAACATAATTAGCCTTGAAACCATTCTCACAACAACTGTCAACACTTGTGTCAATTTAGTGGCAGTTAATGGCATGTGTAACAAAGATATGCTGTTCTTTATGCTTAAAAAAATAAAACAAAATAAACCCTTTCGAAGAAGAAAAGACAGGCAGCCTCACAGAATATCCAGAACCCTCTTTAATCAATAAAGCTCTACACAAGAAGACCGAGAAAGCAGACCTCAGAGTCTATTGCAGGGGTCTACAAAACTGGAGTATGGGAACCACAGCAATATACACAACTGAATTTAGGAAAATATTAAAATTTCAGTTTTCCTTTTTAAATTTCTCAAGAACATTTCATAAGTTGATATTTAAGCAGAAATTCAGCTGATATACACCAGTGCTGATGGCCAAAATACTTCCTTACAGGTTGGCAAGTAGCCATGGCCTCAAACATTCCAAGTCCACACCTCATCTCCTCCAGCATCTACCTCGGAACTCTCCAGCCCTGCTCATGATGTGCAAGTCAATAGCTAACACCTGGCAAACTCCATCTTTCTGAGTCCCTGCTGAGGCCACACATTAAATGTCCTTTCTGACAGTTTTCTACTGGTGTTTTCACTGGCATGTTAAAATATTTTTAGTACTACCTGTATGCACATGAAAATCATTCTGAAACACATTCGTGTGTTAGGGATGTACACCCCCAAATGCTTTATTGATAGAGTGAGCCAGCAAAAATGTGAGGAGCCCCAGGTGTTCTATGTATTACACCTGAGCAAATAATAGCAAAATTTGGCAAGGGTAAAAAAAAACTAGCAATATTTTTAGAAAAAAATATGTTAATATTTTAAAGATCCAAATGTCCAAGCACTCTGGTAAGTGATATACAAAATGACAACTCGAGTGAAAACAAGGCTTTTGAATGAGTCATATTTTGATACAAAAAGAGGACTCACAAAGACCAAGACCCTGATAAGTCTTTTGTATCATCCCATAAAAAGAATGAGAATAATGAAAAAAAATTTTCTTGTCATCTTTTTACTTATTAATGGCTTCATTCTTAAGTTTGTTGAAAATGTCACATTATCTGTAACTTTCTCTATAACTGGCAATTTCAAATAAGCTCTATGCCTTACGAATGATCCTGCAGAAAACATGGTAGGCCTGTATTGTCTGAAAGTAATTATGGAGAAGCTGATCTTTACAACACCAGCTTCATTCTTTTCTTTAAATAATAAACTTCAGGTATGCATTTAGTGAAACTTAAATTCCTCGATTTTGCAAATTAATACGTTAGTTTCTCTTATCCAAGATGATAATAACAGTCGACATTTACTGTGTTCGTACGTGTTCCAAGTGGATGTTCTCACATGAAAGACGTCACCTAGTTCCAGCGGTGACGGCATATGGTAGGTATTATTGATATTACCATTGTTCAGAGGTGTGGGAAGGTTATACTCCTTGGTCAAGGTCACACATCTAGCAAGCGGTACTGTCAAGATTCCAACCCTGGAGCCTCTTAAACACCACCTCTTACACAACACTCTAAACTGCCTACAATAATTAAATTCTAAATCAAGTGTTTTTAAAAACGATCACAATTTAGATAAGGGCCACTACAGAGCATGATCTCTCTGAGCCTAGGGAGAAGGGCGATGCAAGGTCTGGTCCATCCATAAAATTCTCCAATTCCAGGATTCATTTTCAAAAGCAAGCCTCTCAAAGGTCAATTAAAATGTAGAGGAATGCTGCAGGCACAGCAGGCGTAGGTCTATGATATTTCATCTAGTGTCATTGCTAAGAGCCACCCAGTGAAATATCCTAGAACCATATCTTCATCATCTAAGCTCATTTTCTGGCTGTTTAGGAAGTCAAGCTACCTGGAGATGACAAGAGAAGGAGGAGAGGACAAGCAAGGAGACCTTGTAGTCCTATGTAACTACATAATAAATGCTGTGGTTCAGATATGTGCAGTTCTGAGTTGGGGACACAGCTTAATGGTAGAGTGTATATCTACCATGGGTGAAGCCCTGGGTTTGACCTCCAGTACTGGAAAAAAATCAGCTATGTGCAGTTCAGAGGAGGGTTATATAGCATAGGTTTGGATTATGTAAGAAAGTTAGGGATGAGGCAGTGTGTAAGCTACAGGCTGATAAACACAGGCCAGGCCCAGAGGAGATTTGCACAGAGATGATGATGATGATGATGATGGTGGTGGTGGTGGTAGTGGTGGTGGTTGTGGTGATGGTGATGATGGTGGTGGTGGTGGTGGTGATTTCTGAACAAGGGAAGAGGAGTCTGAGAGTCTGGGAGTTTGGGAGTCTGGTGTCCACTGGCAAATAGTAGATGGTTCACTGTGGCCTGATTTACTTTACCAAATTTTAGACACAGTTAAAAATCAGAAAAATTTGACCTTTCTTCAAGTTCATTTGTCCACACAATGAACATTTTCCAGAAAATGGGGGAAAGCAGATATTTCTTAAGGTTAAGTGAATTATTTTTAATTAGAGTTTTGTAAAAAGGAGGAACAGAACAATATTACTAGTTCATACTATTGATCAGGCTGAAATTTATCACCACATGTGTATGAGAGCCAAAAAAAAATGACTGACTTATATTTAAATAAACCAAACAAAGAAAGAAATAGAACACCTACTGAGCAGCCATATGAGCAAAGCATGGATGTCTATTATCAAAGAAAAACAAGTTTTCATGCAATGAAGACATGTTTTATAGTTAAGGTTTTATGGAAGCACTGCTTTTCCCAAAATCAATGATAAATTTATAACCTTTGGGGAGAATATATTTAAATGCATGACATATTAATACCCAGATATTATTTAATGAATGCAGAATTCAGTGAAAATAATGTAGTGTTTCTGAGTCTTATACTGCTTAGGATACATACCAGCCAGAGAACAATTCAAGTTTTAGTGGTGAAGCATCTTGGCTAGAAAGCTACAGAGACAAAGAAAAGTAGGGAAAAGAGAGAAAAAAGAAGCAGAAGTCAGAGATCTGAAGAAAACAACTAGCAGAAACACTAGGGCTTGGAACAATAGTTATTCCTAATATGTAATGAATATTAGCAAAACTTGAGTCAGGGTATTATATATCTTCATGTCATTTGTAAAAATTCCTCCTCTGTGCCATGAACAATAAAAGGATGTAGTATAACACAAACAGCTAAATTAGACTTTACCACACTTCACTCCACTCTTCACACAACAGCAAATTAATTCAATATCAGATCACAAGGAAGAATGTCCAACCCAATAGGACATTCTAACATTTTTTTCATTGACTCTACAAAAATAAAGACTTATAAGCGGGTGTAGTGGCACATGCCTGCAATCCCAGTACTTAGGAAGCTAAGACAGGAAGATTGCAGGTTTATAGACAGCCTCAGAAAGTTAGTCAAGCTCTCAGAAACTTAGAGCCTGTCTCAAAATAAAAAAAAATAAAATAGGCCGGGCATGGTGGCACACGCTTATAATTCCTGCGCTTGGGAGGTGGAGACAGGAGGATCGCGCTGCTTCGAAGCCAGCCTCACTGGCTTAAGAGACCCTGTTTCCAAATAAAAATATAAAATAGGTCTGGGAGTGTAGCCCGGAGGTAGAAGGGTTTCCAGGAACCCCAGTACCACCAAAAAAAAATAAATAAATAAAATAAAATAAAATAGAACTGAAGGTGTGGCTCAACGATAGAATGCCCGTGGGTTCCATCCCTCATCACACACACACACACACACACACACACACACACACACACACACAGACTTTCCTTTTTACAAAAATACCTGAATATCTTTCGACCTTGGAGATTTCCAAAATAAAAAGGAATCACTTGATCAGGTGACTGAAGGCTGCAGTTGAGCTTGTATAGGCATCCTTCTTAATAAAAAATAGGTGGCGGTGTCCTGGGTCCTGGTTAAGTTGGACATCATCCTATCACTAATAATCCAGAAGCCTTTGAGTTTTCATATGGCCCTGTGCCATCCTAGAATTATTGTGTAAAGTAGAAACGCCATCATCACCCATACTTCCTACCTTTATCCACCACCAATAACCATTTCACCAAGTACCCAGCTCCACAAGGCATTGAAGCTTGCCAAACCAAAACCCACTCAGCTTGTGAAACTTAGTTCAAGTTACACAGCTTTTTCCAGAGACCTGCAGGCCAGGTCATTCTTCTGCCATAAATTCTCACAACTGCAAACTACCTAGCATGTTGTTACCTTCTCTCTGATTTCTCAGAAGTCATCTTTCAGCCTAGTTTATAAAATCCTCAGAAACAAGACCATGTATTACATCTGTACTATAAAAGTTTTAATATCAGTTGTGTAGTGGGGACTCGATTAATTGTCAATTAACTAAAAATGAAGCATAACGGGGATTATGCCAACTCTGAAGCCAACACCAGATTGACGTTTCAGGTGCCAATAGACCAGGAGTAACTATAATTACCAATATTTGTCATTAGTCTAGCTACAAAAGTGTACCCAGAAAAATAAGATAGGAAAGATAACGAAGCATGTAGCTTTCCCAGAACCACAGTGCCCAGTAATTTCTTAAGTCTATAAAATAAAATTATTTTTCATTTTTTCAAAGACAAGAATGTTACATACTCTTTCTCCCATGTACTACTACCTAATTATTTTGGGTTTCTTGGCTCCTTCTAAGTAACAGAGTCCCTTTTGAGAATAAGAGAGCCAACAGGCAGATGCTGATATTTTTCCATGAGGGCAAAAGAATAAAAACAAGTTGTACCACCCCAGAGACCCTCCAGTGGCACCCATCTACCCTGTGCTAACAGGCACCTTCACAGTGATGGTCAGCACTGCCCGACATCTCTTTATTACAATCTTTTCCCACACAACAGATCCCCATAAAATCCTTGCTAGCCTAGACATTCAAGTAGGCTAAGCTCTAGGAAACAGCACCCCAGGAGCCTCAGAAAAGTACTAAAACTTAGAATTAAGGCCTCCTGGACATCCACTGATAAACAACCATCTTCAAATACTAACTACTTACCAGGCACAGTTCTCTGTGCAAAAGGCACAGTCAGAAATATGACAGCTGAGGTGCCAGAAATTTACCACCCTCTGGATCATCTCTTTACACTTCCAACACTTAGGTACACCAGTTGGGTAACAAGTAACAAATCAAATCCTAGCTTTCACACACATTTGCATATATATATTGGCTATTATAGGTTGGTTTTGCTTCCCTCTGTAATAGCAAGCAGTTAGAAGAAAGCATGCAAAAAATAAAAAAAGAAAAGAAAGCGTGCATTTTCTATCTTTAAACTCCATCGAATATGTACTGGCATCATTCACCTCACTGACTTTCTCAAATATTCTTAGTAACCAGATGTCCACACTGGGCTGGTCTGTCCAGGCACACCCATGCAGGGGGCTACCCCCACAGGGGCCCCTTCCTCACCAGAAACAACACAGATGTGAGGTAATGAATATATTTTAATCTTTGCAAAATGAAGACTAAGACATGGAAAGTTTTATATGACTCTGGGTGAAATTTAATTTTATATATATATTTTTTACAAATCTCTTCCTCAAATATGTACTTCTTCATTCACACATAGTCTGAAACACAATGCCCTTCCCATGTTGTTTGCTAATTATCCTCCAAGTACCTAAGCATGGTTAGCTATGGAGGCATAGTTAATGTCTCTTCACAGAGGAAGTAGTTGGATTATAGCAACGATTTTGTAGTTCATGTTTTAAGCTGATCTTTGATATACAGACTTATGTTAAACTGGCTACTCTGCAGACGAGCCCAGGTAAGCCCATAATGAGATTTATCTTCGTGGATTAGGCCTGACCTATAATAATCTGCTCAGGGCTCCCTACTGCTATTTCAGCACCGAGTTATGAAAATTCATCCCTTCACTATAAACAGAACCTAGCTCAGAGGGTAATAACTATGAGATGTATTACTGCTGGAATACAAGCACTCCTGAGACTCTGATTATAATGTCCACAGCTGAAGGCACTATTTCACAATTGAGATTACTACTTTCCAGATGAAAAAAAACTCTGAACTGTGGAATAATGCCTTCAGCTACACACATTGTAATCACACTCAGCAGTCCCTTTATCCCGAGAGTAATACAGGTTACCAACAGTTGGTATGGTAAGCTGATTTAGGGGATGGAAGGGAGACAGAATGGGAAAAAGTACAGATAACCCTAATTTCATATTTGCTTGCCTTATCTTCTGACTTTCAAGTAAGAGTTCAATATACCCAATAACCAACTTCATTAAAACAGATTTAAAAGAGTAATTATTTTCCATCAAACCAGAAAAGTTATTTTTGTTTTTGAAGAAGATAATATTAACTGATGGCTAGGACATGGTGACATGCACTTTCCCCATATATAGAAATATAAATTTGAAAAGCATTCCTAGAAATGATTTAGCAAAATCCATGGGAAACCTCAACTATACTCATTTATTTTTGCCCAAAAATCCCACCATAAGAATCTACCCTAGGAAATAATTAGAGATGTGGAGGTCTTCCAAAAAGTCTACTCATTATCATTATTTGCAAGAGGAAAGACTTGAAAATAATCTAAGGAGGGGAATGTTTTAATAAATTATAATAAATCCATGCATCGGAATATTATGCAGCCTTTAAATTGAGTCATAATGACTAGGGGAAAATGCTAATTCATAGATGTATTCTACAACTTTTGTTAAACAATTTATCCAAGGGCATTCAAACTGTTCCTACATCAATATTTAACAGATACTCCCTTGGAGTTAACTAATTGGACTTCGGATCAGGCTTTTGTTTTTGAGCTATAAGGCTAATGAAGTATTGATATAATATTAAATGACTGCAAATAAAGTCCCTGCCCTAAATAAATGCTGACATTATGTCTCTACATTCTGAATGAATTAAAAAGGAAAAATACACTTTTGCATATGTTTAGTGAATTTTCCCTGACTCCTCATAATGCATCTTTGCAAATGGAAAAGATGAATATTCATCAAGGCTCCTTGAATATATTACAGTTTAAATAGTTTGGTTTTAATATTTATAATACATCATGAAATATAATTTTTCCATTAAAAGAAATGGATATGATGTCAAAAGACAGCCACTGAAGAAACAGAAAATTACACCACTTAACCTAATATTTAAAAGTTGAAAAACAGCATTTGAAAGCACCTTGCTTATTCAAAAAAGTATTTTAGAAAGATATTTTCCAATTTGTTCAGTCGGTGAATTTTGAGCAAAGAGGAAGAACAAAGAAACAATAAGTAGGTCGACCCTCATGTAGAGGAAGGACAGAAAAGTTAAACACCCACCTCAAATCAAACCATCTTCAAGGAAGTGCTTGTTTTCCTTCCTTCTGGTAATGTCATCCCAGCTGAGCAGAGCTCTCAGCTACCAGGAGGCATTCTTCCCACCAACCCCAGGAGCTCCAGAGATGCTTCTCAGGGGTGAGACAGGCATACCACAAGTGCTACACAGGAGTCTGCCCCAGTTTATCTTTACAATAGCTCTATAAGGTTGTGACAACCATTAGTCCCATCCACAGATGGAGAATCTGAGGCTTATATAATAAGCCCTAAGCAAGACTATTAAATGGTAGGGTCCAAATCAGCCCATGCTCTAAGCACTCTGATTTCTTCTCTCCTTCTCATATTCCAACTGAGCAATTACACCTTAATTCCTAAAGATAATTTCCATAGTTAGCTTCTCCATAGCTTGTGTAGTTACTACTTGGTTAACCTATATAGTATAAACCAAATAACATTTATCACAAATTTAAAAAATAAATATATAACAGTCAGTTCTATGACACTGAATATAGAGAAGGGGAAATATATATTTGTTTATGTATTCAATAAGTTCAGCGAACATCTATTCTGTGCCATACACCATGTTAGGTACTGGGGAAATAACTGGGAAATGGAAAAGACATACAGCCGCCCTCCTCGTCCATGGCTTCTGCATCTATGAATTCAACTCAATAAGAAAATATTTGACAAAATATGTCCATACTGCACATATACAATCTTATAATTATTCCCTAAACTACACAAAATAACAACTCTTTACACAGTATTTGCATTGCACTAAATATTATAAGTAACCTAGAGATGCGTTATAGTATATGGGAGGATGTGCACAGGTTATGTCCAAATTATACACTTTAGATAAGGGACTTCAGCATCCACAGATTTTAGTACTCAAGGGTATCTTGGAACCAGTCCTGCATGGACATGAGGAATGAGTGTAAATAAAATAAATAAATGATATTGTGTATTCAAAAGTAATACAGCTATGGGAAAAAATGAAGGAAGTGGGATATATACCAAGTGGCACAGGGAATAGTTTCAAACAGATAGCCAAGGAAGACCTCAGTGAGAAGGAACATGGATGGGACCTTCACAGAAATAAAGCTGAAAACATTCACAGTTCAAGTCAAATACAACTGGAGACAAATACTAGAACCTAATTTTCAGGGAACTTCTGCCATCCATTACTCCAAAGTACAAAAATGTTGAATATTTCTCAGGACAGCCACATCTACCATTTCTGAACGTCAGTCATCAGGGCTTACAACCTTATTTTCCTACCAAGAAATGAGTTGCCACTGGTCTTGCTTTTGCCTTCTGAAATCTCCATCTTTCTTGACAGAACGCAGCATCTGTACAAATCCCACTGCTTCTGACGACTATGACTTCTTTGATAAACTACCCATGTGTGTGGGGAGGGACAGAAAGATGGAGGAAGCAAATGGGAAAATGAGTTTTCCCCTCTTCAGATTAATGTATATGAAGTATACATCTGACACTTCATCAGCACTCCCGGCTGGTGTCCCAGCAGGCGGACACTGGCTGAGCGTGTATTCTGCCAGCTACCAGGCTACTTAGGATGAATTGGCAACATGCCATTTATCTGAAATGCCCAGTGTGTCTGGGAGAGGGAACACAACTACATTTAGCATTGCCAAGGAAAACTAGATACTTCAGGCTAGGAATTAATCTCCTCCTTGAGAAGGTAGTTAGCATTGCCTTCAAGTTTGCCTATGGCATTTAAATGACTATAGGTCATGCATTTACTAAAATTCATATTTACCAAACCACAGGGCCTTCATTTATATCTTACTAACATATCCATACCTCTCAGGTAGGTTTATTCTTTTCTGAAATGTTTGTTGTTATGATAGAGCATGGAATTTTGTTATATTGAGGGCAAGGCTGACATAGACATAAACCATTTGGGTTCCTTATTTTATTAATTCTTCCACACTCAAACATACATACTGCTCCAAGGTAGTCATTCAGTGAATCAACAAAATATTTTAAACCCATGGAACTATAATCATGATTTCTTAGAAGCAGATTAATGAACATTCTTTGAATGTGGACAGTGATCATTTCCTCCAAGTTTTGTCAACATATTATTTGGGCAGCTGATGTGGAACTAAATGAGATCTGGCCTATCACATGGTCTATAAGGTAATCACAGTTGTAAGGTACACACCGAGCAGCAAAATCAGAGTGATTTTAGATGAATGCTCTCATCAAGCCACCCATCACAGCATGCAAAATCACACCATGATTCTCCCCTTGCATTGACAGGAACCTGTCACTTTTCCAGGAGTAATTAATTATTCATTCTTTCAACATTGCTGAATACCTCCTGTGTGCAAGGCACTGAGCTAGGAGCAGTGGGGAGTCAAAAATCAAATTAGAGAAGAATGCTGCCCTCAAGAAGCATTGCTCTAGCAGGGAGATACTAGGCACAAGCATAAAACCAAATGTGTAGCATGATAAGGTTAAGACAATCAGGGAAGGAGGGCTTACAGCTCTAGGAGGGACCAACGCGTAGAGACCAGGACCAGGTTCCATCAGTGAGGCATGTTCTGCTTACAAGGTACACATATCAGCTTATTTAAAAGACAGGGAAAGGGGAAATTTAAAAAAAAGAGTTCTAAAATATGTCCATTTCCACTTTTTCAGCATATTTTCCACCAAACCTGTTAGTTGTAATTGGCAGAGATAATTCAGATACAACCCAACTCAAACATAAGAGAAATAGGAAACGCATTAAACTTTAATGCAATGTCCCTTTAGCTGAGTGGTCCTACAAAGGGTACTGACAGCAAGAAAAGCCATTGTGTGTACCTGAGTCACATACTGAAGCGTATGGAAGCATCACTTTGACACAATGGCAGAGCACAGTAGACTGACAAGGAAGTCAAGATGGTGCTCTGCTGGGCAGCTCCCCTCCGGTTGCTGCTGCCCTTGTACAACAGAGGGTGGGGGACACACAGTTTGCCGTAGAATACAAGGAGAATTAGGAATTATAATCCTCAGAAGGGAAAGATAGAATGAGGGTTAAATGCTGACCCCTTCACAATTTAGCAGAATGACTATCACAATCAGCTTCTGTGTCCAAACTTACCCATAACATAACAACAGATGTATTAACAGTTCTAGCATTGGAGACATTTTATAATACCAGCCAACCATTTAAATTTTGCTTCACTTGGTATGTTAGCACTTTCTGCAGTTGATCATAAGCAAGCACTATAAGTATAAATCTTGCAGGTAGATCAGCAAACCATTTAAGAGATTCTTTGGTAAGAAAGTCCTCTGACAGATTTCAGGCATTACTCTCGTGTGTCTTCTATTAATAGTTCTCTTTATTTTTAAATACTCTTCCCAAATAGCTTAGGTTATCCAATACGTACTTTGGCACGTTAACAATGAACAAATCAGCTTCTGTATCTGAGAATTTGACTACATGTTTTAGGTACTAAGACACAATAATTTGTGATTGTTGTTTTAATCAGAATGATTTACTAGGCAATAAGCATATAAGATTACTATTTATATGTTAAGTATGGTTGCATAACAGCTGAAAAATATTTCTGGCACAAGAAAGCAAATCAAAAATTGTGAAATATTTTCCTTTTAAAAAGTAAATGTTTATAGACAAGCTTTTAACAAAATTCTCCAAGGAGAAAAAGTCACTTTGGATTGAGGGATTGCTTTAACTGCATCCCTTTAAAAGTCCCAATATTTCCATGAGAAGAAAAAGATGAATTTGGGCTTAAGGATAATAGTCAATTTTGAATTCACAAAATATCCTAAAAGAAACTTCTCTAGAGATAATTACTCTATAATTCAGAACTACAGTTATTCTGAAAGTAGAAGTAGGGAATTCCAGAGTTGGAAGTGACTTCATAGACTACTTAATATGTCTTTTCATCTTGCAATTGCACATAAGGTGATAATATTTAAGGAACTAAATAGCTTGCTAAGGTTATATAGTCACTTCTTAATAGTAAAGCAGGAGTAGAGGCTAGACCTAAGTCAAAGCTTGGTGCATTACTGTATGATTCACAAATAGCCAACTTAATTTTTTACCAATAAATAAAAATATAAAACACCGGAATGCACTGAATCTCCATAACACACAACTCTAAGCACCAATGCAAAAGTAACTTGTAGAGACTTCCAGCTAAGTCAAAGGTTAAGTAAAATGCCCGTTAACCACAAAACAAAACAGCAAACATACACAACTCAGTAAGCATTATGGTTAAAAAACAAAGGCCTAGGCTGGGCATGGTGGCACACGCTTGTAATCCCCACGCTTGGGAAGTGCAGACAGGAGGATCGCGCAGGTTCGAAGCCAGCTGCGCTGGCTTAAGAGACCCTGTTTCCAAATAAAAAAATATAAAATAGGTCTGGGAGTGTAGCCCAGAGGTAGAATGGTTTCCAGGAACTCTAGTACTACCAAAAACAAACAAACAACAACAACAAAAAAAAAAAACCCGAAAGGCCTACACTGGGAGAAATAAAAAATATGCAAGTTCACAATATTAACAAGTACACAAAGATTTATTCTGTGTGCCAGCTGGTAGATGTGTAGGTACAGATGTAGGAAGAGTCAGGTTTGTTTTTTTTAATTTTCTTTTCTTTTCTTTCCTTGTTTCTCCTTTTTATGATGTTAGGGATGATGTAGGCAAGTACTCTACCACAGAGCTACACTCCTACCCCTCACCATTTTTTATCATTATAGAAAAGAATGGTTCTAGGAAGAATCATTGACAGGTGCTAAATGTAGGAGACATCTTTAAAAAGAACCATGTTTGCATGGCTTGAAAGTATCGCCCCACAGATTCCTTATAGCTTATGGAAGAAAAAGTCCTAACTACAGTGGAAAAATTGGGCAACACTTTGAATGAGTAATCAAAATTAACATCAAAGAGAGGAGCAGCTGGACATCACACCTGTGGACATTACATGAGGACCACCAAGGCCTGACTCTGGTCTGGAATGCAAAAATCTAAGTCTCACCATGGGAAAACAGCAGACTGATGTAATACGAGAAGTATTCCAGTAAAAATGTTTCATTAAAAAATTCTTCAAAAATATTGATATCAGAAAAGACAAAGAAAGCTGTGTAAACATTCCAGATTCAAGGAGATTAAAGAGGTGGGCAACTGAATACATGGCCACAATCTGGATCTGACACTGGAGGAGAGGACGTGACTGGAGCAATTGATAACACTGAATACAGATGGCGGAGTAGACAATAGGATTGTACTGGCCACCAATTCACTCAAGTCGATAACCGTGGTCACAAAGGACTATGATATATTCACAACGTACTCTCAAATAATTAAGAAAATATGTGAAAGTACATACAGAGTCACACATACACATATACATATTTATGCATACACATAGAAAACAAATGATAAAGCAAATTGGGCAAGATGTTATTTCATTGAATCTAGATACAGGATAAACTGGTGCTCTATGCACTTTTTCTATCCTTATAACATTTCTTTAAGTTGGAAATTAAATAAAAAGTTAAAAAAAGGAGGCACGGAAACATTTTCTTCCCTTTGGGAGTAAAGAATGGAGGTAGAGCCACATACACCTATTCCAAATTCAGGTAGTAAGGGGTAGAAATTAGCACAATGAAAGCGAGCAGTGCCACATGTGGGTAACTCTGAACCTAGTTCAACTCAATAAATCTAAACAATGCTCAGAGAGACGGTGATCTCCAGGAACCTTGAGAACGTGCGTAGACGACTCACCAAGCTGGCAGTGAGCGACGGCGCCGACTGGCCCAGGGCTTGGCTGCGCATGCGTACGAGGTTGGACGTCTCCGCCGAGGCTGGCCAAGCCTGGCCTGCCACCGGGTTTGGAAGGAGGTACCTCCCTGTTGGGGTTAAAGAGAAGAGAATGTAAGTGGTGGACTGGCGGCAGTAATTCTGTGACAATATTAAGTCTCTTGCTAGCCACCTCCTTCCCTATTAATATAATTATAATCTCTATATATTAATATAATTATAATCGACATTAATATGATATTAATATAATGATATAATTAGTGTTGATATTGCTAAATATTAATATAATTAAAATTGCTACTTAATTAAGAGCAACCAGAGAAAAGTTATTGTCATTAAGTTACGTTATCCACTGGGGGCGGGGGCGATCCCTTGATCCACCAAGGGATAAACCAAGTCTATCCCTTGACTTTCCATGGAAACCCAAGCAAACTTCTTCATCACCTGCTCACACAGCTTCACCAGGGCAGGATGGAGTGGGTTCTCCGTCTTTGTATTCCACTAGAATGTGTTAAGGACACATGTAAGTACCCAGAGCACGCCACATCACAAAAATACACATGTGTTGTAAATTGTTCTCTGAAAAAATCCTACTGGGAAAGTGATGGAGGAATCCGAGTCTACAAAGTGGAGTCCATGACCAATGAAAGGAGGCAGTAGAGTTCTTTCAAGGTGAAATGCGCCTAGTGACCCCCAGCTTCTCTCTCCCAAGTGCTGGTGGTCGCCCAACCATGTCCACGGCATACATAATGGTACCCATTTGCATAAATCAGGACATCAATGTCAGTCCAGGTTCACTGCGCAATTTCCATCAACCTTGAACTCTAATATACACAGCATATGCTTTTAAAGTCAAGCAGCTGAACCGAAGTACACTCTTATTCCAAGGTACAGGGACTAGACTACTATCAACATACAAAAAGTGAGGCTTTTTGACTGGGAGAGTTCGGGTGGCCATGAATATTCACAGAGTAACAAAGCTCAGTAAAAACAGACCACACACCTGACTTTTATATATGTCGCTCCAATACTAGCACAATGACTGGTAGTTATTCAGTAAATGAAGAAAGGATGAGCATGTGTGTTCCTTCCTGGAAAACATAGGGACAATGAAAAGATAGACTGTAATGTGAGGGCCAGGTGTGGGTATTCTAGCTTCATTTCTTTTAAGAATCAAGAAGGCTTACACCCTGCGTGACTGGTGGTCCTGCAACAGAGGTAACATCTGTTGTTTGATCTCAAGCATCCACCTAACAAGTCCATCCTGCTGGTTAATAATTATCACAGTCCATTAACTAGTCTACCATCACTCCATAGGCTAACTACCACTACTATCAAAACGCAGGAGTTAGGGGCCTCTGCCATCCATTGCCCAGGTTAAGACACGTAATGCTTTATCTAACCCAAGTGCTTTCAGACATTTATAATTACAAAGGAAAAATGGCTTCTTAATTCACCAAAACTGATCTTTCATTCTCTTAGTATACAGAAAAAAGCTAGACCTGCCTTTGAAGAATACTTGCTCTGCAGTTGAAGAACACTGGAAAGAATGTAGTCGACCTCTCTTGGCCTTGGTTTTTCCATCTCTCAAACAGACTCTAAAGTCCACTATATAGAGTTATTGAGAGGATTTGATGAGTGAAGCACTCAGTAACTATTAACTATTTAGCCATGACAGTAGTTAAAAAAAAAAAAGGAAATGAAAATAATCTCTTCCAATGGGGTTTGGGTTTCTTTTCATTCAAAGCAGAAAATGCACAAATACACAAAGGAAATAAATCGCCTGTGATCAGTTCAGAGAAAAATCATTCTAGACATTTCCATGATTTTCCTTCATACTTTCTTTCTACAACCTGTATTTTCTTGTAAAAATAGGATCACATTGATTTCTGTCACCTGCTCCCTGCCAAACTCACATAATAGATGATGACCTTTTCCAAGCAAATAAACATAGCAACTGTCAATTAATTGGAACATGAACACTGCCATTGAAAACTCAGGTATAATTAATTACCTTCTGTGGTTCTGATCACTGTCTCAAAGATATTCAGACATCCTGTGCAAAGAATGTTACATTTAGAGTCTGAAATTTTTATTTTTTTTCTTTGCCTCATTTTGAAATGTGAACGAAAAGCTGAATTAAGAGGGGCTTTGGGAAATCTGCCCCTTTAGGCCCCAAAGCAAGGCATTAATGAGAAAGGGCAGGAAAACTGTAGGCTACACTCAGGAAAGCAACATTAGTATGGCCGGAATAAATGGCTCCTTTAACACAGAGCTAATTCACTATCTGAAGGGCATCACTTGTTAAAAATATACCAACCTAATCGGTAATCTGAAGGGAGGCAACTAAAAGAAGATGCAAAAACTTCTGGAAAGTCTCATGTAGTCATGGAAAATCTTCAAGGCCAAATATTTTAGTTCACTGGCAAATTGTACAAATTGGTCTTTCCCCTCACTTTTAGTAGCAAAATATTATTCACCTATGTTCTTATAACTCCCTAATGTGAGGACACATGCTTATTTCATTTCTGTACCTCCAATTCCTGGCACAGGACCTGGCATGTTGTAAATGTTTAATAAATGTTAATAATTTAAAATTGTTAAAAACTTAAAATTGTTTAAAATTGTTAAAAATGTTAAAAATTTAATAAATGACTGAAATGCAGCTAAACTATACTGTTGAACAATATTTGATCAAGTCTAAAATGGAAGAATACCAATGCACAGATGATTTTTTTAAATTTCATTTCTAAGTACAACATTATAGCAAAACTACAGAGACCTTCATATATAGGATGGGCACTGCAACAATCTAATAACCCTCTGGGTAGGTATTGTTATTTCCACATTAATGCACAGAGAGGTTCTTCGACTAGGTAAGGGCTTATAGCTAAGTGGGAAAAACGAGGATTCTGACCTGAAAGCCCAAATTCTACCACACACAAAAAATATCTAATGCACATGCTTCGGTGAAAAAAAGTTACAGATTAAGATAGGAAGATTCAACATTTATAAGAAAATAATACATACTATATACATGCACAAAGAAAATAATATGGAAATGATTCAAACCATCAATCTGAAACCCAGTTCTTATTAGTTGTTCATAATAGTCAAGCTGTTGGGCAATTTATCCAATTTCCAAGCCTCAATAGTCCCATCCTAAGTGGGAATAATACTTTACAAGGTAGAAGATTAAAGGTGATGATAACACTTAAGTCGCTTCCCCTAGAACATAGAAAGCAATCAATATATTAACACCAATCACATTATCGTAATACCTGTGTCCTCCTCCACAGCTACCATAGCAACAAAATAAAACAGTTGCATTCCTAGACCAAGTCACATAAGAAATAACACTGAGTAATATGAAAATGAATAATGTTTCTTTATGGAAGCAATAACTAGCAAAATCAGAATTGTAGTTATCCATGGCAGAGAAAAAATGGGAGACGGGAGCGGGGAGACGTGTGCTGGATTGCACCTCTTTACTTTGTGTGTGTGGAGCTAGGGATCCGACTGTACATGCTAGAAAAGTACGCCACCACTGAGGACACCCCCATTTTATTCTTTTAAATACTATCTGCAGGAAATAACAAGGCCTGATAGTTCAAATTAAAAGTTTAAATGAAGAATTACATTTTTGACCTGTGGCTTTATTTTTATTTTTTTATTTTTTTGGTGGTACTGGGGTTCCTGGAAGCCCTTCTACCTCTGGGCTACACTCCCAGACCTATTTTTACATTCTTATTTGGAAACAGGGTCTCCTAAGCCAGAGTGCGTGGCTGGCTTCGAACCTGCGCGATCCTCCTGTCTCTGCCTCCCAAGTGCGGGGATTACAAGCGTGCGCCACCATGCCTGACTGGACCTGTGGCTTTAAATGAAACATTATTTTTAAAATATGTACCTGAAAGAGGTAACAAAGACTTTGATATAACTGGCTGGCAAGTATATGGGGTAGTACTAAATTATCCTCCATGGATTCCTGTACATGATATTTTATAATAATATTGCTTTCAATGTTTCTTATTTTTAAAATGTGCTCTAAAGCCGGGCGTGGTGGTGCACCCTCATAATCCCAGAATTCAGGAGGCTGAGACAGGAGAATCGTGGTTCGTAGACAGCCTCAGCTACTTAGTGAGGCCCTCTGCAACTCAGTGAGACCCTGTTTCAAAATAAAGAATAAAATGTGCTCTATGTGTTCACGCAACAAACTAGCTAGGAGCATTTTCCTTCTGTTCCTCAAAATGGTGGTTCCTGAAGTCAAGTGATGGCGGGGAAGGAGGGTGAGGGCAGTCAGAGGGAAATGGGGGAGAGGAGGAACCATGAGGAGCACCCGGCCATCAGGACTTGGGGAATCCTTGGTGCAGGGCATTGATCTACTAGTTCCCCAGTCACTGGGTTGAGGCACAGTCCAGGATTGGACAGTATTGGAAACAGCTCAGGGAATAAAAAAAAAAAAAAAGGAACCATCTCTCTGTACACTCTGAGCCACACTCTGAATACTTCGGCCTTGTTAAACCTCACAGGGCACTTTAAGTAAACAAACTGAGAGGCAAACTCACAAGGTTTGCATGGCATCTTGTCCTTTTTGATATTTAACACTATCATATGCATCTTATTTGTTACCATCTCATGTGTAAATCTATTCTGGTCATAAGACCGAAGGGATGTCTTCAATTTGATATTCAAAAACTAATGTAGGCCTCGCCCATGCACCTTGCCAGTAATGGCAAAAGTTAATTGCTCTACCTATGGGTGACTTTAGAGCTAAGTCTACTGATTTACAATTCCGAACCCTAAAATGGATTCCATCACTTATGTCATGAACTTCTTCTAGCCTGAAGTTCCTCATCTGTAAAGTGCACAAACTAATAGGGTTGTCATAAAATCTAAAACTTAATAAAGCCAGGCATGGTGACCCACACCTGTAATCCTAGTACTTGGGAGGCTGAGACAAGAGAATTGTACAGGTTCAAGGACAGTCTTAGCAAACATAGTGAGACTTTCAGCAACCTAGCAAGACCCTGTTTCAAAATTAAAAAATAAAAAATAAAAAGGGGGGAGTATATCTCATAGGTAGAAAGTCCCTGGGCTCAATCCCTAGCAACACACACACACACACACACACACACACACACACACACACACAGAGAGCAAAATAAACATTACAGAATTAACACTCAATCAAATAATCTTAAAAATTAAGAAATACAAAGCTGTTCAACACTTACTGAATTATAAGGTAAGAAAGAAATATAAAATGGTAAGCCACCGGAAAAATCAATTTGGAAGGATTTATACACATATGCGATGAAATGTTTATAGTCCCATGATGGGTTGGATTTTAGATGTTGTTATTACCACATAGGTCTTGTCCTAAGGAATTATGTGAATGTTACAAATTGGATGGTCTGTTAATACAACACATGGGATGCTTTGTTCTCGCCTAGCCCCCATTAGTGTGACTAGGGAAAAGAGGACCACAGATGGATTTAAGGCAGTCATTAGGAGGCACTAACAGAGTGCCATAGTTGGTAGTGATTACATCAAACTTTATATAAATTCGCTTTCTGATGACTACCAAGAGCCTCTAAAAAGTGTGTTGCTGTTATATTCATGCATCATTTGCTGCCTACGATTTAAGAAAATTAGCATCTGTCAACAGCATCATTCAGCTGCACAGGGTGGAAATTAATGGATAATACCATTCCCAATTTGTTGTGCGAGAGGTGAGCTAGCCTAACAATCTGGATGCTCTGTTTTAATACCGAACTGAGCTTATGGTTCCAACTGGAACTTCGATCAGCTCTGTGCTCTCAGGAAACATGTTTCTAAGATCTTGCCGTGCTCATTAACATTTATTAAATATTTTGTACTGCTACTCACTACTAGCAGCCAAGAGGCAATAAATAGAGGTCCGCTCTGAAGCTGGAATCACTTGACCAGATTAATATAAGAATCTTTAATATTTCAGCCACAGAGGTATAGGTTGTTTGGCTCTTTTACAATGATTACTGTGGTTGTTTTGGTAATGGAGACTCTACTTAACACAGTGAGAGTGGGAAGTCTTATAGTTTTCTATGGCTATATATTAATATAAACAGGTGACTGTGCCTTAATTTTATGTAGGTTATATATGATTTCTCCTGAAATATGTTTATCTTTGTTTCCATTCTAAATTCCAAAAAACTAGAAGCAGGAACTCATGCTTTTAGACATGAGATCCATGCCTTCAAAGGACCCCAAAGGTAGAAATAGGGAAACACCACATCAGCAATAACTTTAGCAGATTGGTCATATAAAGAATTAAATACAGGCGCTGGAGATCTACTTTACCATTGGGGAATAATGGCACCTGACTAGGTCTGAAGGCTTCCATTTAAAAAGTTCTGTGTCACCCGGAGTGCACATAGATTGAGCAGTCAGCCCACAGCCTTGCATGTGGGGTTATTGCTCTTAGACTACAAGCAGGACATCAAAGAGAAAATAAGACTAAACAACCCTATGATATGATATGGCTTCTGGTGCTCTATCATATGTAAATGCTCTGAAACAGTCTGCCCATCCCTCTAAGTGACCAATCAAGAGAAGCGGAAAGCCAAGGGGGCCAATGTGTTCTTCTCTAGGGTTTTGGAGAGGTAGGGGAGCCACGAACAGTAGGAAGGGGGAATGGGGTAGCATTACAGAGGGCTAGGAATGAAAAAAAAATGGTAATCTGGCACTGTATTGGTGACATGAGCAGGCAACCGGGGCATGTGCTCTGTTAGGAGACCTTCTTCTCCCGTGTGTATCTTTATAGGTATGTAGGTTTGGCTACCAGCCCACTGCTCGCCTCAGCATCTATGGATCAGTTCTCACAGAAGCTCCTCAGAAAGTTCACACCATCCACTACATTGAGAGGAGAGAAATTTCTACCATTTCTTCTCTCCTGTTGCCTGGTAAAATCTCCCTTGCTTGATCCCATGTCTAGGTCTATACATAAAGAAATTAAAAGCCAGGCTTCAAACACTTGTACACCCATGTGCATTGTGGCACTATTCACATAAGGCAAAACGTGGAAACAAACAAAATGTCCATTGATGGGTGAGTGGATAAACAAAATGTTTATATGCACACATACATATATACAATGGAGCACTGCTTAGCCTTAAATAGAATGGAATTTTGTCATTTGCTACAGCGTGGATGACCTTGAATATACGATGCTAAATGAAACGACCTGTGACGAAAGGGTGGTTGCTATAGGACTTCATTTCTATGAAGTAGCTGGAGTGGCCAAATTCATTGAGACACGTGGTAGAACAGTGGTTTCCAGGGCTGGGGGTGGAAGGAATGGGAGTCCTAGCTTAAGGGGTAAAAGGTTTCAGTATGGGATGATGGAATGGTTCTGGAGATGTATCGTGATCATTGCACAATGACATGAATGTTCTTAATGCCACTAAATTGTGCACTTAAAATAGTAAAAATGGTAAATTTTTATGCATACTTTGCCACAATATAAAAAATATCTTTTCTTGCTTAGCCAAAAACACTGTAGGGAGAAGAAAATAATTATTGTCAAAAGAAGATATATAGGTCAATCTTCATTGACCCCTGGTATTACAAATTCCCTTTAATAACTTAAGCCCTTCAAATTATATAAGTTAGGGGAACTAAATTTAAAAAAAAAAAAAACTCTCCAAACTTTAGAAATGTAGAGAGGGTAAAGACCATGATAAGTCACTGGCTGCGTCTGGAGAGAATCCATGACTCAGAAGCCATTGCCCTCCAGTATCCTCCATCACTGCCTGGAGATTCTTCTTCTATGCCCCGCTGCTCACTCCTAAACATTTGTTCCCTGGTCGTCATGACTCTCGTCCTCACAGGCAATTACGGCCTCCCTTTATTCGTCTTCAGTGTTGCTACTACAGCACAGGGACATGGTTCCTTTCATCTTCCCACTCACATGGGTGACTGCCTTCCAATTTCTTGTCCCCACCATGAAAGAATGGCTGTACCTAGATAACATCAACAATGCTGCTAACACATTCTTCTTAATGGCATAAATAAATAAAATTCAAGAAACCAGAGCACCTGTGACCAAAGAGTGCAGAAGTTCACTGACTCCTGTACTGAGCTGCTGTTCCAGCCTTTTAAAAGAGTACAGTGTGGCCAGGCATGGTGGTGCACGCTTATAATCCCCGTGCTTGGGAGGCGGAGACAGGAAGATGGCGCAGGTTCGAAGACAGCCTCACTGGCTTAAGAGACCCTGTTTCCAAATAAATATTAAAAAAAAAATAGGTCTGGGAGCATAGCCCGGAGGTAGAAGGGTTCCATCCCCAGTACCACACACAAAAAAAAAGTACAGTGTGTTTATTCACACAAGAGAAGTCCAACACAGAGCCTTGACCCTGAATTTTTAAAGACATCACTGCTCACTGGCCAGTCACCTCCATTTGACAAGGAAACCGGAAGCTAAAGAAGAGAGCACACACGCCTTGGGAGGCAGGGTGGGTGACTCCAGTAGGGTAACAAGGTCTTCATCAAATTACCTGTTTAGCTACAAGACTGAAATCCAGCAGAGATGAAGAGTTCCATTTTTTTAGAATATGGTGACCAGCACTCTATATCTAACATAGAACCTCCAGGCAGCATTACTAACTGTAGGAGCCTGGAGACAAAGCTGGAGGACTGCTTTGAAATGAAGTTTGCAGGAAGGGCATCAGGCAACAGAAGCCAACAGTTTCTTTGGGGCAAACCCAGACAGGGTAGGCACATGACAAATGTTTGAAGGAGTCAATAAAGCCCAAGTCTACACTGTAAGGGAGCTGGGAACTGTCAAAAAATAACAACACACATGTCTATGATACAGATATCAAAGCCTTTGGACAAATCAGGAGTCCATGGAGCAGATCTTAAGCCACCACTGCCACTGTCAATCACGGCTGCAGTTTTAAATCAAAAAATAACTTCTGGTGTGGGCACTAGGGCAAGGTGATTCAAAGATGTAGTGGGTTCTTCACCCATGATCTCAGGCAGCCACCCTGTCACTCTTGCTATTTTATGATAAAAGGGCAAAAATGCCAACACACAGTGTATTTGCAAATAGAAAAAATTCAGAGAAATATATTTGGCCTTTCTTTTTTTGTACTTTCCCTTAATTTGTTCCTAACATAATGTTTCTTCTCTTTCACCAGATTCAAAATCTCAGTCAAATTCCAATGGCAGATATTAGTTAGGATAAATCAGCTAATGATGTCCTAGAGCTTGGCCAGCTGCAGTAGGCTGTCATTACACCACTGCCTTTGGGTGGACCAAACCCCAGCAAATTCTCCCATTCTGCAATGAGACCCAGCCTCAGTCACCAACTGCCCATTTCACCTAGACCACTAAAGCAAGCTCCCTTCAAGTGGTGGTGGTCTGGATTTAAAATACTTATTTAAAACATAAATAATGATGTGACCCTGAACTCCAGATGTATAGACCAAAGGCAACTGTGAAAAGGTGAAACTGATTTTTAGGACGTATTAAGCAGAGTGTAGTCTAATGAGAACCTGACACCAAGTAGTGGCACCTGAAATGCACATCAGCTCGCGGGAGGGCACCGAGGAGCTGGGTGGCGGTGGTGTCTCAGCTACTCTGGGCAGAGGTCAGAGTTAACGTCTGCAATCTGGCCTCCCTCCATTCACGTATTGAAATATAATTCAGTAGAATGAATTGCCAGACATGTCTAAACCCCCTGGGAAATGACAGATATTGATGAATGCTGCTGGCAAGATATATGGAAGGAAAAGGCAAATAAATAGAACCATTTTTTCTCAGAGTCATTTTGTGGATATGTGGAGCAGCTGTTAAACTACTTGTCAGCCTCCTCCCCCCTCCTTTCTTTCTCCTCCTTCTTCTGTACCTCTCTAAAATCTCTCACAAGACCAGTATCTTACCTTTTTTTGTGTGTGATACTGGGGTTCCTGGAAACCCTTCTACCTCTGGGCTACACTCCCAGACCTATTTTATACTTTTATTTTAATTTGGAAACAGGGCTTCTTAAGCCAGCGCGGCTAGCTTTGAACCTACACTATCCTCCTGTCTCCGCCTCCCAAGCACAGGGATTACAAGCGTGCACCACCACGCCCAAAAGTATCTTACCTTTTAAAAAAATAATCATCAAACATTAAGAGTCAGCTCTTCCTCCTCTCTGGTACACTTGGAATTCCCAACCCATTTTGTGCTATCCTGCCAAAATGTTACTCC
Organism: Muscardinus avellanarius; assembly: GCF_963383645.1. Classification (NCBI taxonomy): domain Eukaryota; kingdom Metazoa; phylum Chordata; class Mammalia; order Rodentia; family Gliridae; genus Muscardinus; species Muscardinus avellanarius. The sequence goes on along the minus strand of NC_137786.1, from coordinate 55,829,283 downwards.
ATCTAACTGTTTTATCTGCCTCCTCCAGGTAATGGAAATACCTTCAGTTTCTAAACTCATGAGATCAAACTCTTGATTTCAAGTCCAAGTCCAAGAGCATTGGGCCACAATCACAAAGTTCAATTTTTAAATTCAAACCCTGACCGGGAACTTGTTGTGGGACTTTTGAGGCTTCTTAACCTCCCATACCTCAGTTTTTCCTGAGTAAAAATTTTGTACAATGCAGATGATGGCAACATCACAAGATGATTGTGAGAACTCATTTCAAATGTAAACCTAGAGCCTGTTATACCACATGGCAAATGGAAAGTCTGCAAAAAGCAATAACTTCTTATCCCTCCAGTTTCCATTGTTGAACAGCTCTCCATAGCAAAAGATCTCCTCCCCGTGTCATCTACAGACTGGATCGAATTCTCCCCAGCCTCAGGCACATTAGGGATAATGGGTTCTCTTTCCCTTCACCAGCTGGACTCGGGAGCACAAGGTGGAAAAGCAGTCAGACATAGGTCTACACCCACGCTCACCTGCATTAGCCAGGGGCCTCTGAGTAAATAGCATTACCTCTCTGAGCTTCCATTTCCTCAGGACTGGCAATGATGGTAGGAGGTAACCCATGCCAAGTGCCCAGCACAGTGCTGACACACTGTGCCCAGTGGGGGTTCCAGGCCTCTTCCCGGAAGCCTTATCCATGTTCCCTTGGGCACTAAGCCTCATCAGGGGTACTACCCTTATCTTCCCCATCACACTATTTTCTATATGAGGGCACATGTGTGCCTAATGTCACTCATATCTGGACACAAAATGCTCTGCTACATCAAAAACTCTGTGTCCACTAAGACTGTATCTCATCCATCTTTGTAGCCCCCGGTCATACCTAGTACAATAATACATATATGGAACCCACTGGACTTTTATGGAATCACATACTTAAGTTTCAGTCTGTCTCTCATTTACATTTCTTCAGGGATCATATCTTTCCATTGTGGTTCAGTTCCACATTGCCAAGAAAATATTCAAATTTAGCTCAACTGCTTGTTTTATAACAATAACAATAATGAAAAGAACTCACAGGCCCTGACTGATATATTAGAGATTATATCACTGCTGGCTTTTTCTCTTCTAAAGACCACCTCTAACTTAAGAGTATATAACCTCCATAATGCAATGTGTATTTTTAAGGTAAGCTGATTGACTCCGTACATTACAAAACAATTTGTACTCAGGACCTTACTTTTTGGAGAAGTTATGGAACTTAATAACAGTCCTTTGCACACCCAATGCTTTGATAGATGTGCCCAAATGTCACTGGCAGTCTTGTGATGCTAAAAATTTCTGACAACCACCCTATACCTCAGCAATTATGAAAGAGGCCAAGGGAGTGTTAGGGAACCAGAATCTTAAAAGAAAAACAAAAAGAACAAAAGCTGCCTTAGATGGGACAAAATTAATCCCACATCACCTAAGCAGGAATTTCCAGACAAGTTCAAATTTCCTGATTCTCTATTTTCACAAGGAAACTTCTTTAAACAGCCTTTTTCACAAAATCATGTTCCAACATATATTTCTTTGAAACAGTTTCCAATTCCACAGTGGGTCTGTTACAAAAATATTTCTAATTATTTCTTCTCAATAGCAATGTCTATGCTTGCTCCCTAAAAAAATGTAATGTTTCATTCTTAAGAAATGTTTGTTAATAGTGAATAATGAGTAAGCAAGCAATTCAGAAATAACCATAGGACATTCCTTCACATACCACAGTTGAAGCCTCCCAGTACCACTAGAAGGCAAGTGGTTAAAGGTCGACATGTCTGGGGTGAGAAGCTCAGTCACTCTATAACCTGTCCCTAATCACCTAGACAGGAAAATTAATTAATGTCCAGTCTATCTGGCAAGAGGATCTAGGGAACATTGTTATCCAAACTGCAATCCCGCATTCTGAATTAAATCCTAACACATGCCTAAGTGCCTTATAAAACATAACAGTGCCCTTGTTTTTAAGGAAAAGAAAATCCAAGGCAAGATTACCATCATGACTGCCTGCCTGAGATTGAATGGCAGGTGTTGGTTTGCAGTTCAGCCTTTCTACATCTGGTCTATTACTTAGCCACTGACTACTTTTGCAAGCATGGATGACATTAAGTAGCAGTGAACTCCAAGGTCAGTGCCTCATATTTTACAGTAAGAGTTTTTCCAGTATCTTTAATATTCCTTTCTTGAGAACTGGGACATACTTATGGGGAAATCAGTGGGCTAAGATGGGGGGAGGAGGCCATTTGGTCATTCCAATCACCCTCCAAACGATCACCTCTCAAGCTTGAAAATCTGATCATTTTCTTCTAGCCATTTCCTTAAATGCATTTAATCTCCCACTATTTGAACCCAGAGAGAATATGATTGACTACAGAAGGCATCTTAATAGGGCATTTACACACAGACTTTCACATGTCAGAGTTTATCATTATGTCAGGTCTGCTTGGAGTTGTCCACAAAGATGGTCCTGACACCAATGTAATAAGCAGCCAGAGGGAAAAAGTAAACTATGAGAAGGATATTTCACTAATGCCTATGTGTAATGCTTATAACCCCTTGACATTCACGCCATGCAGGGACCTAGGAGACAGCATGTCTAATAATGCCCAGGTACAGAATGGCTCTAGTATTTATGAATGGGATGGCTCAAGTTAGTAAGTAAAAGTATAGGACACACAATTAGGTCTGAACTCAAAATACATTAGAATATGCATGTTGCAAATACTGGACATACATATACTAAAAAGATTACTTCTTTATCCAAACTAAAATTTGGTTAAATATGTTACCTGGCAATTCTACTAAGCACTTCATATTTGTAATGTATGTAGCTTTGCTTTGAGGCTATAAGGAAAAAGTCCTCAAGAGATTTATAGGGTAGTGAAAGGGATAATAGGTACACAAACAATAGGAAGTAAAAATAACCTATCCTTTAAGAAAAGAGCAACTTAAGAAAGTATCCAGGGAAAGAAGAATGGAAAGTAAAAGTTTTTAAAAGTAGCATGGAGGTATCTAGAATGAAAGCTGAATGTGAAATGGGCTTTAAAATGGGGTTTAGTGGCACAGGTGATGACAGTTACTGGGGGCCAAAACTGGAGGATCTCTAGTTCAAAGCCAGCCTTGGTAACTTAGCCAGATCCTAACTCAAAATAAAAAATGAAAAGGGTTGTGGATGTATCTCAGTGGTATAGCTATTGCTAAGCATGTACAAGGCCCTGCATCCAACTGTCAGAAGAAAAAAAAAATCCCAAATTTCATCTCCCTTTTATAAGCCTAAAGGTATAGGGTGACATCACTTACCACCCTCAGTATGTGTGTGCGATACAACATATTCCCTCTATTTTTTTGTTATTTCTATATACCACTATATCTAAAAGCTAGCAAAATGGACCAAACTAAACTCCTGTGCACTTCGATTCCTAACAAACCAGACAAAGACAGAAACAGAGTTACACAGCTCATCATTTTTTAAAAAAAGAAAAATTTAAATTAGCAGACCCCTTTTTCCTTTGTTCTGAGATCAGAGAGATGCGTGTGAGAGACTTTGAGAATAGGTCAATGGCATGCATTGCTGTTACTATACTTCAGGGTAACTTGGACAAGAATGGAGGCACTTTCTACCTTATGAGCCACCAAATCAGAGCCAATGTGCAGCCAAGTGTGCACACGCACACAGGGGTACACATGCACTTAGCATATGTCTGAGCCTCTTCTTTCCAGGAATGGGAACTATGAGCTGCCTGTCATAAGCAAAATCTTCTGTCCCATTACCCAAGATGTGGAACACATATACAAACTCTAAGTGAGCAATGAATATACCATTTATGGTAACGTTGAAAAAGTTGTTACCTTTATAGAACTGAACACTGAATGGGTTTTTAAAGAAGCTTCAGACATTGTTAGCTTGCATGCCTTCCGCCATCTGTCATTTGAGGACATAGCAAGTGGACCCTCGCCAGCACAAATGCCAGCTCCTTCTTTTTATTCTTTGTAAATTACCCTGTTTCAGGTACTATGTTAGTAAAAAGAAATAATCAGGTAACATGGTAGAAAATAAGACAAATCATGACTACTTTAAATTATTAAATCCCAAGTGTTCAGTTCTATGAAATAATTATTTCCATTACCATAGTGGTGTATTTGTTGCTCAACTTAAGACTTCACGGATGTTCCATGTCTGGGATGATGGGACAAAACGGGTCTTAGTGAGGGACCACCCTCCTGGCTTCACCACCTCTTAGACATCCCTCCTCCTTCTACCACATTGACGACACTGCATTTTGGAGGGTCTGCCTTCAAACCACGGCCTGATTCCACCTGTGTTCTTATTCAGGAAGAAGGAAACCGACATTTAAGTCATATCCTTCCCTCTTTCAAAAATTCCTCCCCAGCGAGCAAGTCATCAGTGGGTTAAAAGCACCCTGGGGGTGTGCCCTCACCCTGCCTGCCGGCCCAAGTCTGATGCAGGTGCCCAAGGCAGGACTGTCAAAGAACAGGGAACCGATCCGGCTAGACAGACACAAGGAAATAAATTTAGCCCTGACAATGTACGCTGATCAAGTACTTGAAGGACAACGGGACCTGACAATGGCAGGTGCAGGCGACCAGCCTCGCAGTCATTCATATGTCAGAAACACTAATTTTTCTAAATCTTTAAACTTCCTGGTTGGTCGCATCTGTATTTCCTTGCCTACTCTTCTTCCTGTGGCCCTGACATAAAGTAGGGTCATTTCCATTTCCCATCCAGGAAGTTAAAAGCCCACATTCCCAGTGGCTTTGATGCCATGGAAAATGAGTTTAGAGTGAGAGCCCAACGGCCCCATGTGTGCAGTTTTTTGGGGGGGCAGGGACAGGATACCTACTGACACGTTCTCCTAGTGGGGAAGGCAGGCTTCCTTGCACAGCGGTGGAGAAAGTATGTGTGTGTGATGAGGATGAGGAGTGACCAGAATGAGGTCTAGAAAGTGGGAGAACATGGAGGAAAACCATCCTCTACCACCCCCGCCCCACGCTCTCACCTTGGTACCTAAAACTGATTTCTCTTCAAGCTTGAAGGGACTTTGAAAACATAGAGGGTGCTGTGGTTTGCATCACCAAAAGCCATGTTGGCGCATGATTCCTGTGATTAAGGAGTGGTGGAACCTTTAAGAGATGAGTAGATTCCTTGGGAGTTAGATCTAGCCAGAGTGAATTAAATCACAAGGGTCTGGATTACCACTAGAGGGAGGTGTTACAAAACCAGCATGACTACTCTCTCTGCGTGCTCTCTCTCTCTCTCTCTCTCTCTCTCTCTCTCTCTCTCTCTCTCTCTCTCTCACACACACACACACACACACACACACACACACACACACACACACACACGTTCTTTCGTGCACATTTGGTTGCTATGATGCAGTACAAATCCCTCACCAGAAGCTGACCAGGTATGACCATGCAATCTTCAACTTTCCAGTTTTTAGAACAATGAGCTGAAACAAAGCTCTTTCTTTTTCTTTTTTTCCTTTTTTTCCCTTTATTTTGCAGTATTGGGGTGGAACCCAGGGGCATTCTACCTCTGAGCTACACCCCCAGCCCTATTTTTTATTCTTTACTTTGAAACAGGGTCTCACTGAGTTGCAAAGAGCCTCACTAAGTGGCTGAGGCTGTTAGCAAACCGTGATCCTCTTGTCTCAGCCTCCCAAATGCTGGAATTACAAGCCACCATGCCTGGCTCCAAAGCTCTTTCTTTATAAGTTACTCAGTCCCAGTTATTCTGTTATAGCAACACAAAACAGTTTAAGACAGAGCCTAATCCACCCATTTTACAGATGAGGAAACTGAGTTCCAGAGACAAAGGAATGGCAACTTAAGTGACCTGGAGCTAGAGCCTAGGCCACAGATCCTACCTCACCCTGTTTTGAAATAAAAAATGAAATAGGGCTAGGGGTGTAGCTCTTCTTATTTATTTATTTATTTATTTATTTATTTATTTTTGGTTGCAGTGCTGGGGATGAAACCCAGGGGCAGTATACCTCCAAGCTATACCCCCAGCCCTATTTTAAAGTCTTTATTTTGAAGCAGGATCTCACTAAGTTGCAGAGGACCTGAGAAGCTGAGGCCGTCTGCCCACAATCCTCTTGTCTCAGCCTCCCAGATGCTGGGATTACAAGCCTGTGCCACCATGCCCAGCTAGCTCTTCTTATTCTAAAAGGAATTTTAAGATCAAACAACTTAAAGTTTTGATACTTGGACATTTCTTTCCTCAGGAAGTATGAATGGCCATTAGTTACAGAATCAAAATAGAACACAAAGGTGGTGAAGGAAGGGGTTTTGCTTTGTAGATTTGACATCTACATATTTTTGGCTTCCTTGGGTTGTTTCTTCATTAGCCTAACTGGTGCAAACAGCTCCCTTACAGAAATTACACAGAACTCAAAATCAAACCGCTAGACGTTCTGTTCTTCAGTGTGCTCAGGGTAAATTTCAGTTGCTGGGTTTGGGTTGCCACATCAGCACACCCAGCCAAAGGTCAAGAAGACCAATCTCTTCTGCAGGTATTTCTTTTACAGCGATGTCTGAGCGTTTTCCTGTCCTAGCCACCTTGAAATGCTGCGTCATCAGTGACTCTAGGCCCACGCTACTTTTTGCTTCTTGAAAAAACAAGGGAAAACAGACTTGCTATGAAAACACTGTCAGAATTAGCACTCAGGACCACGTTTTAAGTCCTTCAAACCCCATCAATACAGAATCGCAAAACGGGTTTCTGAAGAGCCAGATTGGCTAAGTAGTCTCTGGAGCTCACACATATATCAAAGAAGACAGCCTGTCTCTCAGCTGGCTCTCAGTGTCAGGGAAATGCATTTTAATGCTCCCATCATGCCTGACTCGTCACCCCACCCCCAAAGCTTCCTTGGTGCAAATGCCTGAAGGAGAGACCTGGGCATCCATGAGGACTCTGCAACCTGCCTGTCAAAAAGGTGGCGGCCACTTGGCAGGTCTGCAGCAGGCGACCTGTGGCCTGGGAAGGGTGGTGTGAGCGCTGAGAGAGGCAATGGCTCATTGGTAGACCATCTGCATGGAAGATGGGCTACAGCAGAGGCTCCTGACAGAGGGCCGCTGGGAGGCAGCATCTGCCAGAGGGAGCAGCTGGCAGCGGTGTGTCCCATTAAGTCTCTGTCTCAGGAGACCTTCCCACTTTGACAAGGAGAAACGGCAGGCACTTCCAAAAATACTCCCCTTTGATGAAAAACACCTGGATAGCAAACAACACGCCCAGGATATAAACGATACTAGAGCTATGAAGACTGGGAAGCCTATAAAAGGCTCCTTAAAACCATGTGCTGTCACTGGGAAGATGCTGGGGCAGTGGTCTCTTTATTGCCTGATGATTTCAAAAAGTAGGTGAAGACATTCTCCAGCTTCATAAACTCTGGCTGGATGAGCGCTGCAATTTCCCCAGTTCTGAAACAGAACACTGCACCAACTACCAAAATCTTGGTTATGTGCCAAGATTTTAAGCCGGTACGTAGACTTTATAAACATTTAGAAATAGTAAGACCAGCCAGGCGCAGTGACTCATGCCTTGTAATTTCAGTACTTGAGAGGCTTAGACAGGAGGATCGAAGGTGCAAACTCAGCCTCAACAATTTCGTGCGGAACTCAGGAACTTAGCGAGACCCTGTTTCAAAATAAAAACTAAAATAGGGCTGAGGTGTAGCTCAGAGTATGGAGGTAGAACAATCCCCAGTACCTTCCTCCAAAAAGAATATTTTGTAAGACAAACATAAGACGTGTGTGTGTGTGTGTGTGTGTGTGTGTGTGTGTGTGTGTTTCATGCACATGTGTTACTGAAGATTGAACTCAGGGATATTCTTTCTCTGAGTTATAACCTCCCAGCCCTATTTATTATTTTGAAACAGGGTCTCACTGAATTGCCTAGGCTATCCTTGAACCTGTGATCCTCTTGTCTCAGTCTCCCAAGTATTGCAACTACAAGGTATGTGCCACCATATCCAGCAGCAAGATTTTTTTAGATCAGTAAAACTTTACAAGTAAGTTATTTGTGCATCTGGGGTTTTCCCCTGCCCCTTACTGCTCAAGAGCCAAGGAACTGCAACTGAGGATGGGACCAGGAGCATCACTTTAAGAACTGCGAAGATCTTTGACACTTACAAATTTTAAAATATGCCAGATTTTAAATTATTAACATTTCGGCCGGGTGTGGTGGCACACGCTTGTAATCCCTGCGCTTGGGAGGCAGAGACAGGAGGATCGTGCAGGTTCGAAGCCAGCCGCACGTGCTGGCTTAGGAGACCCTGTTTCCAAATAAAAAAATGTTAAAATAGGTCTGGGAGTGTAGCCTGGAGGTAGAAGGGCTTCCAGGAACCCCAGTACCACCAAAAAATATATATATATATATTAACATTTCAGGCTGGGCGTGGTGGCGCACGCTTGTAATCCTCACGCTTGGGAGGCAGAGACAGGAGGATTGCGCAGATTCGAAGCCAGCCATGTGCACTGGCTTAGGAGACCCTGTTTCCAAAATAAAAATGTAAAAATAGGTCTGGGAGTGTAGCCTGGAGGTAGAAGAGCTTCCAGGAACCCCAGTACCACCAAAAAATAAAAATAAAAATAAATTATTAACATTTCAAACACCCTTTAGAAGGTGGTTATAGGAAACTAAATTCATTTACCACTCACTTTCCAGCCTTACTTTCCCTCCAATCCCACGTTTCCATTGCTTTCCAAACCTCTTTGGCTGTGGTTCAACCCCTGAAAAACCCCACCACAGACATCAAATCTTCCTTTCATTCCTATGTAGCTCAGCTCCAACTCCCCCGTCTTCTCTTGGTCAGGTTAAGCTCTTTGCTAATGTCCTGTAAAACCTATATTCCAAGTCCACACATTTCCCTGCAGCCTTAATCTTTTTCTCAAACACACAGACAGGCTTCACTTTCAATTCATGATCTCAGATCTTAAGTGGGATACCAATGCTCCCAGGAAATCCTACTGCATTTATACCTTTCCTTCCTATTCATCACAACTATTTCAAACATCCTTGTCTTCTCAATCCCCATACAACTCCTCCAATACCCACCTTCGTCTCTCACAATGCACTAAAGAGAAGCGAGGTAAGTCTATCATAACTATCCTTTAAAAAAACATCTCTAGAGGTACAGCTCAGTGGTGGAGAGCTGAGCATGCAGGAAGCCCTGGGTCCAATCCCTAGCAATTTTTAAATCAAATTTATCAAAGTCAGTGGTAAAGAAAAGGTTATTTTTAAAATTAAGCTTAATTTAAGATAACTGCGAATCCACATGCTATTGTGAAAAATAATACAGAGGGATTCCCAGGCACTCCTCTTTACCCAGTTTCCCCCACGGTGATGTCTTGAAAGTCTGTGGCACAGTATTACAAGCAGGATATTGAAATCATACAGTCAAGACAGAGACATTTCCATAACCAAAAGCTCCTTTCATGTCGCTCTCTGCAGCCACATCTACTACCTGCCCACAAGAGGGAGTTGCCTCAACTCCGGCAAACACTAATTGGTTCATTTCTATAATGGTTTCATTTCGGGAATGTTGTATATAAATGGAATTGTTTGGCCCGCAATCTCTTAGAGTTGACTTTTTATTTTTTACTCAGCATAATTCTCTGAAGATTTACCTAGGTTGTTGTATTAACAGCTTGTTTCTTTTTAGGCTGAGTAGTATTCTGTGGTATAGCTGTCCCTAAACCACCTGCTTCTGCATCTATTTTCTTCTCCTTCCTCCTTGGCACAATGGAGGAAGTGCCCCTTCAATAAGTAGCCAGCCCCCTTTCAAGTGCTCGGGATCCCCCATTCCTCAGTCCTGCTAATACCTTCATCAACTATTAACTCTCATCTAAACCATCCTCGAGCCCTTATGACACGCTCTTGTAGCTCCCACACAAGGAAGGCTCTCTTGGACTCCTCATCTTCCCAGCTCACACTGGGTATCTGTGGGCCCTTTTCACAGCACAGCTTCTCAGAGGAACAATCTATACTCTCACCTGCCAATACTTGAGCAAACTCTGATTCCTTAATGATTGCTTTCTCTTAACCCACTCCACTCTGGATTCTACCTGTACATCACTACTCTCCCCTATGTTATCCCGCAACCACTCTGCTGAATCCAACCATCTTCCTTTCTCAGATGCAGCCAATATGCAGTTAGCCATACTTCGTAATGCTTATTCCTGCGTCTATAATTACATAGACCTGTGTGTCTATATGTTAAACTGAACTCATATCCTATGACTTATTTATATCTGTTTCTCAACTTAGCACCATGTTCTGCCATCTGTGTGTAGTTGGACTCTGGACCATCTGGCCAGCAGAACCCTATTTCTAGCACCCTCCACATCAGCTGTAGTGTCAGGTATGACCTTGTGACTGGATCCTGCCAAAAGAATATGGATGGGAAAGGAATGCATTTCTTCCAGGCTGGGACCTGTAAAAAGCCAGAAGGATTTCTCCTTTTTCTCTTTCCATTTCTACCCACTAAAATCAGAGTAACTGAAGGCCATGAAGAACCATCCCAGAAGATGGAAGGAGTGCCTAGTTGCAAACATTTATCTTGAATTATTACATGAACAAGAGAGAAATCCTGTTTGGTCATTTTTTTTTTTTTAATGCGGTACTGGGGATGGAACCCAGGGACATTCTACCTCCAAGCCATACTCCCAGCCCTATTTTTGATTTTTTATTTTGAAACAAGGTCTCACTGAGTTGCAAAGGGCCTCACAAAGTAGCTGAGGCTGTTGCGAACTGTGATCCTCCTGTCTCTGCCTCCCAAATGCTGGGATTACAAGCATGCACCACCACGCCCGCCAAATCATTGATATTTCTGTTTGCTTTTTATAGCATGTAATGCCACCCTACCTCACCCATTGATGGCATTTCAAAAATGAGGAAATTATAAACTCTAGGAGGGGAGAAGTTGTATTTAGGTGTACAATTTACTAAGTACCGTGAGTAACCACAAAATAGCCATATTTTATGTAAATTAGCTTTAATTTGGATATATTCAGACTTGCCTGCTAAGCCTAAAAGATCACTTGGATGAGAAATACATTACACGATACATGCTACTCAAATGGTTAATTTTAAAGAAAAGGATATTTTGGGAGATTATATGCGTGTGCGTGTTCTTTCTTTTTTTTTCTTCAAAGTAAAAGTCACTCAAAAATGCCTCATTTAAAATGTTCAGGTATTATTCCTAATTGATTTCCAGAGTTCAGAAAAAAAGCTTCTCAATCCCCTCTTCTCATCCTGACAGTTTGAGAAATTCTAGTTTGATTGATTAGCACTACATGAATATTACATCCCTATACAATCTATAAGAATATATAAATTCCTCTTTCTTTTATCACCCAAACCACCTGAATACCCTTTGGAAAACAGAATTCTCCTCTCGGGTAAAAGAATCCTTCATTGTGGCTGCCAAAGCTGCCCCGTACCTCACAGCTGTGGATGCAGGACCAGGACTGGGGCTCCTCATTTGCACATCAAGAAGCCAACATTGAAGATCCTAAGGTTCTGGTCCTCATTTTGCTGCTTGCTCATTGTGAACTGTCAGGCACATTACCGCCCGTCCCTTCCCAGACATACGGGTCCTATAATGATCAGAATAATGTTTCCCTTCCTCATCAGGGGGCTGCAAAACTCAGTCAATGTTTACATGCTGCTTCTAGGTGCCTATTTAGCAAGAGGCAGGCCATGAACACAAGAAAATACCATTAGCCTAAAAATCTTTTTTTTTTTTTTTTTCCCCCAGGCAGTGATAGGCATAATAAGTTCTGGGTCTACAACTGAAATGTCAGCCCTACAAACAAAGAAAAAAACAAATCACTGGTTGCCTCCCATCTTTAACTTAATACTCTTGATGATTCAAAACTTTAGTTAAGGAAGAAATTTTTTTAAATTTCTGTGTTTAAATTTCAAACACAGGTATCATCAATTTGAATCATGGTGAAATTATGAACCTTAGTTGTTTTCTCCGTGTGTGTGTGTGTGTGTGTGTGTGTGTGTGTGTGTGTGTTACTGGGGACTGAATTCAGGGGCATTCTACCTCTGATCTACAACCTCAAAACCTATTTTTTATTTTAACTTTGAAACAGAGTCTCACTAGACTGATAAATTTCACTACTTGCTGAGGCCGTCCTTGAACCTGCAGTCCTCTGGTCTCAGTCTCCCATTTACTGGGATTACAGGTGTACACCACCATGCCCAGCTGAGTTTTTTAAAATAATAATTTGTATCTTCTATATTGTCTACACTTAATACATTTTTATTATTAAAATATAGGTAAACAAATATATTTTTATTATAAAATATTATTTTCCTTTAAAAAAAAAAGAGAAGCTAACTATGACCGACTGGATTATTATTATTATTATTATTATTTTTTTGGTGGTACTGGGGTTCCTGGAAGCCCTTCTACTTCCGGGCTACCCTCCCAGACCTATTTTTACATTTTTATTTGGAAACAGGGTCTCCTAAGCCAGCGCACGCGGCTGGCTTTGAACCTGCGCGATCCTCCTGTCTCTGCCTCCCAAGCGCGGGGATTACAAGCGTGCGCCACCACGCCCGGCTCCGACTGGATTATTGGTCCAGATTCTTTTCTCCATCCTAGTAGCATTATATTTCTGCATCCTTGCCAAGGTGAATGCAGGTGCTTTCACTCCTTGACACTGGGCTTGACCATCTAATTTACTTTGGCTAATAGAACATTAGATGCCATGATGCTTACAGAGGGTTGAAATGTTTCTGTGCAGAAGGACTTGTCCTTTCACGCTACTGCCTCTTACCAGAAGATGATGCACTGGGTAATTTCTGGTCTAAGAAAGAAAACAGACATGTGCTGTAGATCTGTACTCAAACTGAATCCTGGAACCAAGTACAGTGGAACCAAGACTGGGCTCTATACCCCAGATTATCTGCAGTCACACAAACAAGAAAAATTTATTGCTGTCTGCCACTGAGAATTTTTAGGACATATAGCATCATTGTCACTGATGGATCTATCACCATATGCTACCAAAAATCTCGGGCCAAATCTTTCTCACGGCTTCAATCGCAGGGTATAAAAGAGACCATAGCATCCTGCAGGTGCCTGAATATAAAGGGAACCTATTCAACCATCATGCCAGTTTGGAAAAACTTCTTAGTAGACAGTAGTTTTTTTTTTCTCCCTTAACAACTATACCATTATTTGATTATAATTACAGAAATTTCTCTGAAGCATGCATGATTATGAGAGCATTCAACAATGAGACTTTGCATTAAATAAATATTATGAGTCATTTTCAATGTTAAAACATATTTTAATATGATTTTTAATGTTTACAATTATTTTCCACTTATGTGTATGCTATAACATGTTTAGTCAATATTATCTTGCCAAATAGAGGATATGCAATTTTAATTATTATAAATTATATTGCTCTAAATATCATAAGTTAATTCCTTGCACATATTTATGACTACTCCTTTTGCAATAAATTTTCAGAAATAGGCTTCTTGGGTTAATAAATGTATAAATTTTAAGGCATTTAATATGCATTAATTGCCTAGTTTTAATTTACTTTTGGAATTAAGGAACCAAAAGCCCTACAAATCGAGTCAGCACTAAATTCCAACTAAGCAAAGATTTTCCCACCTAGGTTTCATTCTAATCTTTCCAGAATTTAGAGTTTATTTAAAATTTACTGACTACTTACTATACCAGGAAGATTATAGTGGTTGTGCATATGGAATCTGGACAACAATTCCTGGGTTCGATTCCTGCCTCTGGGATATTTATAAGCATCTGGGCCGGTTACTCAACCTGACTGGGCTAATTTAGGATTCTCATCTATAAAACGGGGATGTAAATGTGACCTTCATAGGCAACTAGAGAAGTTATAAAAATTAAATAAACCTTTAGTGTAATCCCCCTAAATATAGTGCCTCCCACATAGTAAGCTTTTAATGTTTGCTATCATCATTATTAGGAATAAATAAATGAATACAAATCTCCCTTCAAAGACCTAGAAATTTAATGAACCTTATCAATAATAATCAGATGGCAAAAATTTCAAACAATAACCTTTCACAAAAATCTTAGTGTTAAGCAAAGTAAAATTCTGCCACTGAAAAGATCCTTGGAGACAAAGTTAGGCAATGGAATGGTGGATGGTATTTAGGTAATAGCATAGGTCAGGCAGAGTTCTGATGGTAAAACCAGTTTGACTTAAGTTTAGCCACACAGTATGTCCCAAGCTGAGGTCACATGTGATTATTTATAGTTGCTTAACACTACTGGAAACTACATGTTTTAAAGACCAGGGACAAGGCTGTCTCCTCTGTACTGCAACACCTGACACTGTTCTGACACGAACCCAATGCTAGAAAATTATATGACAAGGATGCCAAGCTGATCTTCATGAGCCTCCGCTCCCCATCAACTCCAAATCCCCCAATTCAATTACTTATGCGTATAATGCTAATAGCTGCCCATCGTTGGACTAAGTGCTTTGCACATATTTCTCCATTAAATCCTCAGCTAAGCTATCCAGAGGACCAATTAAAGATGTTTTTGTTCATATTCCAATACAATTTTCACAAAACTGTTTTCAAAAACGAGCCGATGTTCAATGGATTTTTAAAAGCCCTTCTAAGGACTATTTAACATTAAAAATATCTATACAAAGGCTTAATTATAAAAAATAATTGTACTGCAACCTAATTGTATAAAAATAAAACTGCTAGAGCTGCCATGATAAAGTAATGGGAATCAAGTCTATTATTTTTAAAAGAAAAGCTAAAGGCTAAATGTAATGCTTCAGGTCTTATATCTGCATCAAGAGCTATGCCTCAGCATTATTTTAAAGCATAAAGTAAGCCATCTTAGCAAAAATGATGAGAACAATCAAAGAGCATAATCAAAGTGAATTTCCTAATGAAAATTAATAAACACAGAGGTGAGCATTTCACCTTTGATTTAATTTTCCTAACTATAAAATAAATAAGGGTTAGTCTAAATAATCTTTAGTTTCTCCCATTTAAAACAGCAAACACAGCCAGGCGTGGTGGCGCATGCTTGTAATCCCCGTGCTTGGGAGGCGGGGACAGGAGGATCGCGCAGGTTCGAAGTCAGCCGCCCTGGCTTAAGAGACCCTGTTTCCAAATAAAAATATAAAATAGGTCTGGGAGTGTGGCCCAGAGGTAGAAAGGTTCCATCCCCAGTACCACCAAACAAACAAACAAACAAACAAACAGCAAACAGTTTGCCTTTACAAAAGCAAGGCACAGAAATGTCCTCACAACTATTAGAAGCACACAAGCCAAACTCAAGGGACAACCCTAAGGGGCGAGGGGCAGTGGGTTTAGCTGAATGCCTTCCCTTGGCCTGATCCTCCACCAGTGGCCCTGACTTCAATGCCCAGGTGGCAATGGGGGTTCTGTCCCCAGAAATGTCACCTTCAGAAAGTCACAGTCTGTAATTCCTCAAATAAATGTGAGAAGTTAGGCCTTATTTTCAGATCATTTATGAACTGGTGGACATCATTATGGTATGTACACAAAACTTTGTTTCCGAGCTTAAAAAATAATAAAGTAGCTGGGCGTGGCAGCACATACTTGTAATGCCAGCATTCGGGAGGGAGGCTAAGACAGGAGGATCGCTTTTCGCGGACAGCCTCAGCTACTTAGTGAGGCCCTTTGCAACTCAGTGAGAACCTATTTCAAAATAAAGAATAAAAAAATAGAGCAGGGGGTATAGCTTAAAGGTATAATGCCCCCAGGTTCCATCCCCAGTACCATACACACACAAACACACACACACATGTGCACACACACGCGCGCACACACAAAATAATAAAGTACCTTCAAAATAATTATGGTTGGAGGGAAAAAACTTCACATGATATAAAAGAAATGTAATAACCACTGGAGACTTTAAAGTTGAGTTTCAACGGACATCTTAAATTCAAGGAGGTTTTAAGTGGTGAACCATATTTATTAAAGCTATTCTTTCACATTTTAATCTGCCTATTTTTCAAGCTAATAAAAATTATTTGTAGATTTTCTGGTTTTGAAATTTTTTTAAGTTTTAGGGATTTTTAAGTTTATCTTTAATTTATTTTGTCTTTCTCATATATGTTTATTTTAATTGATACATAATTATAAATATTTATGAGATACAGTGTGATATTTCAGTAGTTACACAATATGTAACTATAAGATCAGAGCAACTAAGATATCCATTTTCTCAAACATTTATCATTTCTTTGTGTTGGGAACACTCATAATCCTCTCTAGTAGGTATTTTTAAATAGATAATTATTGTCAAACATCTTATTGTGCTGTATTGTATTAGAAGTTATTAGTGGTTTTTTGGGGGGGATACTGGGAAATGAAATGAAGGGTTCTATCTCCAAGCTATGCCCTCAGCCCTTTTTTATTTTTTATTCTTGCTAAGTTGTTGAGGCTGACCTCAAATCTGTGATCTTCCTGTCCTCCTGTCTCAGCCTCCCAAGTACTGGGATTATAGGTGTACACCACCCTGCCCAGCTAGAAGTTATTGCTTCTATCCAACTTCACCTATGTACCTGTCAACTATTCTCTCTCCATCCTCCCCTTCCCAGGCTCTGCTAACCACTATTCTAATCTCTATTTCTATGAGACCAACCTTTTTTAGATCTCACATGAGGTTTTTGGTTTTTTTTTTTTTTTTTTTTTTTTTTTTTTTTTTTTTTTGGTACTTGGCATGGAACCAAGGAGCATTTGACCTCTGAAATACACCCCTAGTCCTATTTTTAATTTTTTATTTTGAAACACGGTCTCACTGAGTTGCAGAGGGCCTCACTAAATAGTAGCTGAGGCTGTCCTCAAACCATGATCCTCTGGTCTCAGCACCACCACGCCCAGAGTTTTGTGTGTGTGTGTGTGTGTGTGTGTGTGTTTTAAGAAATAACATGTAATATTTGTCTTTCTGTGTCTAACTTAAAATTAATGTAACTGTAACAATGCAACTAAATATGGACAAAAGGTTAGAACTGGTACTTGATTAAAGAAAATATACTAATATCCAATAAACACATGAAGAGATGTTCTCCATTATCTAATTGCTGTACTCTGTGTCCTCCAAAGGGGGCCTAGTAGGAGGTCTTCAGGTCAGTGCGGGTGGCCCTTCAAGTGAACACAGGGCTCCCAGCCCCTTCTTCTCTCTCTGTATTGCCCCCTGCCATGATGTTCAGCCTTGCCTTGGGCCCACAAAGCACAGACTGAAAACTCTAACACTGTGAGCCTAAATACACTTCTTCTCTTTATTAGTTGATTACCTCCTTACTTCTTACAGTAACAGAAAGCTAACAAACTAATAACCAAACTCTATACACATATCTTAAAATATCCTAGGGCGGCATGCCATGAAAATGGCTAAATTTACAAGGACTGGGAACACTGAGTGTTGGCAAAAGAGGAGGCCGAGCAATTGGTTTGTTCACCTCTAGTCAGTAAAGTAGAAAACGGTACAGTTTTAGAAAACTGTTCAGTAGAGTAGTTTCTTCTAAAGCTTAAAACTTACGACTGATACAACAATATGGACACATATTTTTAAAAATTTACACTGAGCAAAAGTAAACATAAATAGAGCACATATGGTGTGTTCCATTTGTAAATCTAAACCCCCGTGACAGATCTCTGGTGGCCTTGGGTCAAGGACTGGGAGGGCGGGAAGGGTGAGAATGACTAGGAAGTGCATAGGAAGCATTACATATTCTGCTTTTGAATGAATTTGCCTAAAATTAGTGAATGGATTTGCCCAGATTCATAGATATGCACGTACAAACTGGGGACTGTTTACTGTATGTAAATTATATTTCAACAAAGGTATTAACTACTAAAGTCTTCAATTTAACTGCTTCCTGGATTGAACAGAATTTTACCAAGTGGTGTGCAGGCCAATTTTCACTTCACTGCCATTCAGGCCACTAGAGGAGAAGCAAATGCATCATTTCTCTGTCCCCGCCACGGGAACTCACCCGTCAGGGCTCCTCCCAGGCTCCCTCGGCGCAGCTGTCTTCCATCCTCACTCAGCTGTCTTTTATACTTCAGAGACTTTCCGGGACCTGAGGCTACATCCGGGTTGCTGCATTTCCGAAACGGCATGGGTGGTGGGGACAATATGTGGTCGAGCTGCAGAGAAGAGGACAGCGACATCATTTGCTGGGAACACGCCACACAACCCAGAAGGAACGAGCGAATGCTCACCCCTGCTTCCTTTCCCTTCCTTTTCTAAGCCCCTTTTCCCCAACCCTGGCTTTAACTCAGTATCTTAGACGATTCCGAATTTTATTGTTGTGTCTTTCAGCTGAAAGACAGCCTCGTCTGCTCCAAATTCTCAGTAAGAGGGTTTTTAATGCAGGTTACAAAACTCTAGATCATGAAATCAAGTTTAGGAGATTGTGACCAGTATTGTTTAATGCAACAGAATATGGAAATTACCAGAGTCTAATGAAGAAAGGGAAAGTACTGTTTCCTGGAAGTTTTGATTGAGTAATATGTGCATGTATATGTATCCTGGATCCGCATATAAGTACACCTCTGTGTGGACCACACTCCCCCAATTAAAGAATGTTGCTCCATAGAGAAGAGATCAGTTATTTAGTTGGTCACAAAAGGAAATTCACATGTTGCTCACAAATACAGGTTCAAGAGAAAAATCTCTAAGTGCCATACTTCTTAATGGAAATCAATACACCCCTACATCACTTTATAGCTTTTAAAAAGAAAATCTGTCACAAGAATCAGAGAAACCAAAGTCGCTTCAAGAGACAGCTTTCTACAAAAGAATCCCTTGTGTCACAACACTTATTTCAAGATCTACTCTGCTTTTATAAGAAAACCTCTCATACTTGAAAAGCACCCTACCTTCTATATGTTCACCTTCAAGGAAATGCAAATGTGTGTGTGTGTGTGTGTGTGTGTGTGTGTGTGTGTGTGTGTGTGTCTAGATAGTTTCTTAAGGACACAAAAATATTCATGTGCCTGTCCAGATCATTACTAAGGGGATCTTTATTCAGGTGTTCACAGAAATTCCAACTGCCACACAAAAGAGGCAACATCATAAAACTCTAAAAACAGAAAAGACTTGGTAACAGGGTTCAAAGCCAGGCAGTTTTAAGGGATGCTTCATTGAGATTTGTTCGGTTTTTCACACAAAAAAAGAGGTGGTCACTTGGTTATCCCTTCCTAAATTTCTGCAAATTAAGATGAACACAAATGTATTTTTAGGAAGAAGAAATTGGGGGATAAGCCCATCCATTTCGCAGTCTATGTACTATAACATATTCAAAACCACTGCACAAAAATAAGCTTGACTCTGCCTATAAGCATCCCCTCCCAAGTCAGTGGAGATAGAACAGACCTCCTTGGCTCAGCCGCTAGATGTGGGCTTTCCTTCGAGCTCAACTGCATTCATTAGTAACACCTAACAGCTGGATTTCAGGAAGTTCTCAGTAAGCACCATCTCACACTCCTGTGTTTCAGTTTCTGGTCAGCATTTTAGTGAGAAGCCCTTGCAGAACTAGAGGTCCATCTGCTCTAAGATGAAAGCCAGCCCGGGAGGGAAAGCATCCCAGAGCACAATCTTAAGTGAAACGGCCCTTTCCAATGAGCACCATACTTGTCAGAGGTATCTGCTGAGGGTGCTGCTTGTTATATCAGTGTCCTACTTAGAAGAGCCTCCAAGGAGGAGTTTCTGTCCAGCCTCGGACACTTTGCCCTTAAGTCTTTTGGGCGATGACTTCTGGCCAGGAGATCTGACCAGACAGATATCAGAAAACCCAGAACCCAATCTGTGGCTCAAATGCAGTCAGACCATTGCACAATGCAAAGCTTATTTTTTGCCTCCTTCTTGGCTCCATTTTATGTCCTAATCCCATTTTTTTCTGTCATTTTTTTAACTTTGAAATTTTTCAGAAGAAAACTCAGTTACAGGAAAGTGGCATGAGTAAGTACAATGGGCGGCCCTATTCTATCGCCTGTGGTGAGCTTTTCATCACACAACTTTTGCTTTCTTTCCCTCTCTCCACACACAGGCGTGCAATACACGCACACAAGCAGGGGGTATTAGCTGCAGAAAATGAATCTTTGCCATAGAAACCTCAGCATGCCTCTTCTAGAACAGAGCCAGTCTCTTAAAATCATATAACCTGTATTCTGCATATTCTTATAAGATGGCTCAAATCTTTAGTGATCAAGATGAAGTATAAATACTAGAAAATAAGGTTGCAGGGCATGTAGACTTAAAACCTGCAGCCACAAGGTGGCGATGTTCCATAGACTTTCAGCAAAACGTTCTATTATATCTGCCCGTCTTCTTCAGTGTACCAACAATGGATGGCCGCCCCTCAAAGCAGTCAAGCGAGAGTTAGTCCATTCTACTAAGTTATTTTCACTTAATTACTAGTGGCAGCTGCATAAAATACAAATATTTATTGTTCAAGGTTCATCAGGTTCTGCAACTTATTTTCATCCAGCTCGCAGAATTACAATTAACTACTCTGGAGAAGATTGTTATATCACAGATTAACAGAGGGAGGAAAAATAAGTAAAAGAAAAGAGGATAATTCCTAAATAACAACTATGTGATTCCTTTACATACATTCAACAGACTCATAAGAGACATGAAACAAATGTGGGAGAAAAAGAAAAGAAAATCAAAGAGGGAATTTTAAAAGAAAGGATAAAAGAAAAAATTTCTCTCTCTCTCTCTCTCTCTCTCTCTCTCTCTCTCTCTCTCTCTCTCAGACACACACACACATACACACACACACACACACACACACACACACACACACACACACACACGTATATATACATCCATAAACTATCAGCCCATAAGCCAGGGCTTCTAATCAGACTCATATCCCCAAGAGGAGACTATTATTTTGATTCCAGGAAAATGGAGGCAGTGAACTGTGAGGGCTGTAAACGTTTCAAACACGTATGAGGAGGGAAACATCTAAGCATAGTACAAAGCTCCAAGATCCTATTCCCTTCTTCCTATCAATTCCCATTCCCAACAGGACCCTCTCTAAATAGATCATTTTTCCACATTTGCTGTGTTGTCAGTGGCTTTAGTATTCCTTTTACAATTAGTCAAAGCTTCTCAAAATTGTCCACTGCAGCCATGCAATTTATTTTTCATTTTTTTTGCCCTGATTCAAACACTCATGGCCCCTTTAAAAGCATTTCATCTTACCCCGTAGTTACGCTACATATCAAACATGTCACTGTGGACCTCACACCTTTAATTGATTTGGGTTTAACGTTTCCCAACTTTTTCAAAGTCTACATACTACAAGGAGTTTAACTAAAAGCAGAGGTTGACTTGAAGCTTTTTCTGATGCTCGGGGGCATGGAGGCTTGGGTTTGTTCCAATTGCTTTAAATACTTCTAATTTCCCTCTCTAGGCAGACAGTCCCTCAAGTTGACTCCTAGAGAACTTCTCTCCACTGCCTGATTCCACAAAATATCCTAAATTCAAACATATTCTACAGAAATATGTCATGATTTTATTCACCAATAGCAAATATTGGTTTCTGGTAATTGGATTTTCTCAGAAACTACTGTTATTTTTTTTTCCCCCTGAACTCCTATAATTCCAAGAAGCCAAAAAAAAAAAAAAAAAAAAAAAACTGCATGTGAGTGGTAGACAACTGCCTCTGCTAGCCATTGACCGCAGCAAACACACATCATCTCATGGGACAAATGGCACCTCACCAATGTAAATCAGAGGCAGATTTGGGAGAAAGTTTCCAAAATTATCATTCCTATAGAAATGCTACAGGAATTTCTGAAAAATCATATGTCTGTATTTCTTCTATTTGTCATGCCCACCTTTGCTTGATGTTTTATAAACTACCAGAATGAGAAGAAGAATCCATCCTGACCTCATGTGACTCCTATAATCAGTGAAGATAAATGAAGCTGGGTCTAATTCTTAGTGTCTCTGACATCACCTTTCACCACCACTGTTTCCAAATAGAGACCATAGGATTCTTTTTCTATAGAACCCCACGTAATACCATCCACCCACCTCAAAAAAGTATATGAGAACAGTTCATGAGCACTGAATATTTAGCCTTTGTAAACACTTTCTCTGCCGGGTGTGGTGGCGCACGCTTGTAATCCCCGCGCTTGGGAGGTGGAGATAGGAGGATCATGCAGGTTCAAAGCCAACCTCACTGGCTTAAGAGACCCTGTTTCCAAATAAAATATAAAATAGGTCTGGGAGTATGGCCGGAGGTAGAAGGGTTTCATCCCCAGTACCACACACACAAAAAAAACCCCACTTTCTCCAACCTAACTTATAGGCATATTCATCCCCAGCCACATGAGTTATCCAACGCAATTTCTAAATATAAACAATGATCATATGAACAAACAGAAATAAGTTAAGTTTTTTCCCCTGATTTTAGTGAATGCAACTTTTCCCCCCTAGCTACCTATTTTATAAGCAGCTTTACAGCAGTATTCTTTGTGTAGTACTGAAGATTGAACCCAGAAACATTCTACCTCTAAGCTACACCCAGCTCCATTTTTTTTTCTTTATTTTTAAAACAAAGTCTCATTAAGTCCCAGAGGGCCTCACTAAGCTAAGCTGGCTGTGAACCTGTGATCTTCCTGTCTCAACCCCTCAAGTACTGAAATTACAAGCGTGTGCCGCCACACAGCTAGTTATTCTTAATTTTCTTCTCATCCCAGATTCAATTAGCAAATCCTCTAACGCAACCAACATAATATATCTAAGACCCTCACCATTTCCACTGGTACTAACAGTCTCTCCTGCAATGGCTTCAAATAGGTCTTGGTCTCAGGGCAGCATCCAGTGACCCCTCTAATGTGTAAGACAAGTGATCACCTCCTCTGCTGGCCTCAGCCCATGGCTTCTTCTTTACCCTGAACAAGACCCTAGCCTCTACCACCGATTTCTAAAGTCGCTGATACCACTGGGGCTGAGGGACGGAACAATCAAGAGGGTGGCAGTAGCTTCTGGTGCAATCAGGGGATGCTGAATAAAAATAAGGGGGCAGTGGAAGCACGTAAAGAGGTGCTAAGAAATTTCTTTTTCTGAAAAGGAGGTGGTAAGTCAATAAGTTTGGGATATTATGGAGACAGTGGCCTACAAAGTTCTCCATGTTACAGCTTGGATCTGAAATGCCCCTTAAAGGTCATGTATTGAGAGTATGGTTCCCAGTTCAGCAGTGGGATTTTTAGGCAATGATGGGATTAGGAGCTCTGATAGCTATATCGTCTCTAAATGAAAGGAGGGAACAGTAAAAAACCATGTCCCTGAACTCCTCCGTTCCGTTCCCAAACCTGGCCAAGCCAAGGGAACAGTGAGAGTGGGTCTGGCCTGCAAAGTCCAGATACATATTATCTTGAAGGATACTGGCTTTCTCTTTCACACTCTGGGAACTAGGAGAAGCCAGCATTATCTGTGGAAGCTACTTTCTGGATGTACACCAGGACAGCTGCTCCTTGGGACACTGGTCATACAAGCAGACTGAGCAAGTGGATGCCGATGACGTCACTGCTTCTGAGGCCCAATGTACAAAACCCTCACTCAGTGAGGGTTGGAGGTGCTATCACTGCACAACTGAGCTCTTCTGGTAACAGCCACTGACTTCTTATAAACTCTCCAGTAAACCATCTTTCTCTGATGCCATCTCTGGAGCCTTTCTTTGGGCTGTGCACAACTTACCCCACTTCAGCTAGGCTGTGAACATGACGACAGCTGAGGGGACTGCTGGGAGGTGGGACCGAGTAGGCAACGGGGAGTGTGCCCTGGAAAAGGTTTCCTTCTCCCCAGCCCCTTTCTCTCTCTCTCTCTCTTCCTCTCTCCTTCCAGGCTGCCATGAGCTGAGTATTCTTCTACCACACCCTTCCCCATGCTGTCCTGCCTCACCTAGAGTTCAAAGCACCGGAGCCAGTCGCCCATGGATTAAAACTCTGAAACTGTGACTCAAGATAAATGTCCCCTTCTAAGTTGTTCTTGTTGGGTATTTTGGTGACAGGGACAAAAGGCACACCAACATGTATCCCTCCCATCTTCACCTCTCTGACTAACATCCCACTCAGTCCTCTCTTGCCAGAGTTCAGAGGCTGCACGTATCATTTCTTCATCCTTTGGGGCACTCCAGATATTAGCCACCCTACCTCCCCTGTCTTCCAGGTCTCTACTCAAATGCCACTTTTTATAGGAGGTTCTCTGTAATTGGTGGCACATGCCTACAATCCCAGTACTTGGGAGGCTGAGATAGGCGGATCACAGGTTTGAGGCCAGCCTTGGCAACTTAGCAAGACTCTCAGAAACCTAGTTAGACCTTGCTTCAAACAAACAAATAAACAAACAAATGGCTGGGAGTGTAGCTCAAAGACAGAATGTTTCTGGGTTCAATCCCCAGTACCTCCCCCAAACTGCCCATGTTTTATTTCCTTTCCTTATTCTTTTTTGTTATATCAGCTATCACATGACCTGGATAGATCTTTTGCAATTATTTCCTGCCATTTTTCCTCTCTTAAAATGTAAGCTGCATGGAATTCTTCACCAGGCGCTCCTGCCGACAGCTCTATCCCTACAACAGTACCCACTGCATGAAAGGCACCTCATAAATATTTGTGGAAAGAACAAACTTGCAAATCTCTAGCATTTAGTTAAATTGTAATGAAAAGACCGTAGAACACATGCCATGAAGAGCTCCCATTGTTGAAAAATAAAAATTATATGAAATATTACTCAAGGTGAAATGCTAGAATGAGTCTCTAATACTTTGACAGAAGTGAACAGTCCATGTATGGAAAGACCCTTCGCCTGTGGCAAATGGCATCTTTTCAGAGTCTTTTCTATAACCAAACTAATATGCTAATTTTTAACATAGGGCTATCTCTGAATATGATTCCTAAATAATGAATTATTCGACCTTTTAACTGTATCCCTACTAGAATATTCACCTGTGTCTATCAATCCAACCTTTTCATAGCCCCATTCATCTTTTCTATAATTCGGTACTCATTCCCAAGAAGTGGCACGTGCATTTTAAAGACCCATTCGGAATGCATTGCCCTAAGGCCAAGGTTCATTAGTTCAAAGGGATCAGCAATGTCACCTGCATACACAATAGGGGCTCCCTGAAAAAGTCTGTTTTATGCTGAGAGAGAAAGAGAGACTGACTAGGAACATAGGTTATAAAGACATTATTCAGTTATTCTGTTTCTTAATATTAAATATTCTAAGAAGCCAAAGATATGAAAATATCTAAATTATGAAACTGCATAGGCCATGCTTATAATCCTAATTAAGTACTCCTGTGCATGTGTGTGCTCTCTCTCCCATGCCTGCTGCCCAAAGAATCAAACTGGCAATCTGAAATTACAGTGTTTCAAAATTGGATTTTATTTACTATTAAAGCAAAGCCTACAATCAATATTTTAAAATTTGATGGAATAGGATTCTATAGTTAAAGACAGTCATTATTGGATTCGTACTAATTCCATAGTGGTTAGGAGCTAAGACTAGAGATAACGTGGAGTATTCTAATTAAGATATTTAACTCTTTCTGCACCTGGTTCCTCATCCGTAAACGATCAGTAGCAGCAACATCTATCTGCTGAAGTAGCTGTGAGGATTCACAGAGTTCACTTATACCAAGCACTTTAGATGGTACCTGGCATATGGTAAGTTCAACAAATGTGCGCTACAGTTACCAGTAACCTTCCCCTACTCCTGTGCCAAGTCACCTCTTGCTCATCCCCACCAACACCTTGGTATGTGCATCTCTAAAAATGGTTTGCAAAGGAAATTCAACTCACTATCATTTTCCTGAGGATTTTGTTTTGTTTTTATAGAGAAAACGAGAATTGGGTTAAAACTGCTGTGCGGCGCTTTCAGACTGAACGCTTTTCTGAAGTACAGAACGCCCGAGGCATGCTCCCTGTCACAATGGGCATCTTCGGCCACATTTTCACACGAAGCAAAGCGCACAGTGGTGAGGAGCCCCCGTCTGAATGGTCAGGGGTAGAATCCCAAAGCCAGGCCTGTGCAGGCTACTTCTCCTTGACATGAAGACCACAGAGGTGGTGAGGACGCAGAGAGATGCTGCCTGAATAGGACGGGCACCTGTAAGCATGCACTAACCCCAGGCTCAGCTCAAGGCCCGTCCTCACAGCCTGCTGACTGGCAAGGCATGTGGCTCTCTGTGTACCTGGCCTTTCCAAGTAGCACTCCCCAGGCACTCTTACCTCTGCTGTATACTACAGAAAGAAGTACTGCCGGAAGAGTATGCAATGTCCCTCTGCTGGTATCCTAACATCTAACGAGGACTTGAGTCAGACCACTGAGAGAGCGACAACCCTGGACCACACTGCACGGGGCTCCTCTATGGGTTTTGCTGACATTCATTTTGGATGATGCCACCCAGAACATATGCTTCCATTTACTGATATCGTAGGAAACAGCCTTGTAATTCTGGCTGTTCTGTTCTAAAAATGTGCAAGGAAGGGCCTCTATTTCACTGCATCTTCCTTATAAAAACCTCTCTTTCTTTATGAGTGTTTATTAAGCAGCAGTGAGTGTGCCAGATATTGCTCTGGGCACAAAGGGAGGAAAAATGGCAATAAACAAAACAGACAAAACTTCTGGCACTGGGAGCTTCATTCAAGGTGGGGAGGGAGACCCTGGAAAACCTTTCAGTTCTCTGCACTGTAGCAGTGGCGCTGCTGTTGTGCTGTGGTGTGGTCTGATCGGGAAGCCCTAACTAGTCTTGTTTCTCTACTTCATCCCTAGACACCCCTGGGCTAAGCCAGGAGCCCCACACCAGCAAGCATGATGCATCCCGACTCCAATCAAGGCTTTTCAGATCCATCTGATGTACTAAACTTAGTCCAGACTTTATCCTTTAGACCAATGGTCCTCAACTCATGGCTTGTTCTGCCTCCACCCCCCAACATACACACACCCCAGGGGACACTGACAATGTCTGGAGCTATTTGGGTTGTCACAATTGGGATAAATGTGTTGGTATCTACTAAGGAGAGTCCAGGGGTGCTACTAAATATCCTAGCACGCACAGGACAGCACCCCCACAACAAGAAGCTACCCAGCCCCAAGTGTCAATGCTGCTGCTGCTAGTGAGGCGTGGTGGCATCTGTGGAGGCTGAGACAGAAGGATCACAGGTTCGAGGCCAGCCTCAGCAACACAGTAAGGCCCTCAGCAACTTAGTGAGACCCTGTTACAAAATAAAATAGGATTGGGGGTATAGCTCAGAGATAGAATGCCCCTGGGTTCAATATACTGTACTACAAAAAAATAGAAGTAAAAATAAAAGCAATGCCATTGCTGAGAATCCCTGCTTCACAAGTACTCTCCTTCTGGCCTGTGTTCACTAATTTTTAAGTTATTCACCTTCCTGAGTTAGATGTTGCTGTAGGTCAACTTAAAACCTCTGGGAATAAGAAGGGGAACGGAGAAAAGCAGAGATAGAATCTTAGCAAAAATTGTTTTGTCAACAAGATTTGGTAAGAAAACAATTTCCTGGGCAACACTAATTTTACCCAGTTTAATCGATTATTGCAATTCTCTTTCTCAATGAATGTCTATGTTTTAAGAAATAATACATCAATAAGATGTATTTAATCTAGAAAAGGTAGCAGATACCAGTATGATATTTTCATCTTTGGTTTTAAAATTAATTGTTGGAATCATAAACTTCAATTTTTCAGAAGCATCCTAAAAGACATTATTAGATCAAACTACAATGGCATTCACCTAAACAGAGCTGTACCACCAGTTTCATCTAAGAGAATTGATTTTCTTTCTTTCTCTCTGAGAAAAATATGTAAATTAGCAATTTGATGCCACTATTTCACTTTTGTCTGTCAATTCGACATCAAGAAAGTCAATTTGCTTGCTCATGAATATCTCTTTCTCTTTCTCCATGCACACACATGCGCGTGCACACACACACACACACACACACACACACACACACCCCTCAACCACCAGCATTACAATATTATCACAGCCCAATGACAGAGTACCACACAGCAAGCCCTCATTTAATTACAGCTGATTGTATATATAAACTAAGCAACAAATTCAACAATTTAAAAAATATAAAAAAGCTAATATTTTTTAGTTTTTATAAACATGCATGTGTATAGTTTTCAGACTGAATCACTGCTCAAGTTTGAGTTTGGTTAGGAACAATGACAAATGGAATTCACTAATTTGACTTTGCATATGTATTGTTCTTTCCTGCCACTTTAATATTCTACATGTTTCTTTGACCTTTACTTACGGATTTGATCTATGCCTGATGTTGTTTACTTATCTCAAGTCATTAAACTCCCCTGATACCATCCTGTCCCCATCAGCAATATAACTATAGATTTTGGCCATGGTTAAGGAGCAGAAAGAGAATACATTTCTCACTAGTTATCTTCTGTTTAAAGTCAGGGTGGGAAATTCTCACACGACACCATAAAACTTAACTTTTGGTGCTTGCTTCACCTTCTGGCAGACAGAGCAAGCTTCCAGTTAATAAATAGTATTATTTCAATCTTACCAATGATGAAACTGATACAGAAAGGTTAATCATTCAGGGTTTTCAGCTCAACAGGAGATACCTGGAGGAATCAGGCCTGATGTCCTTAACTCCAGAGCCCACATCCTTCCACTATTCCAACCCATCTCGCAGGCAGGGGCACGCAGTGGTGAAGCACACACAGCCCTAAAAGCTAACTTTAACTTCCTCTCATAGCTCCAGGCTGGGAAGACTCTTCATAGAAAAATGGATTCAGAGATTCTAATGCCAACCAATCCACATGGTCCAGTTTAATCCTAAAGAATGGCTGACACAAGGGGTTTCAAATCAGAACTGCAGAATCACAAAATATTAGCAGTGGAGAGGACCTAAAAGTCATCCATACTCTATTTTTTTTTTTAATTTTACTGGAAGACTGCCCCTCAGAAAAGTCATTTGCTCAGTTTAACAAATATAGTTGGGGTATGAAGCCAAGCTAGAGCCCAAATTTCTGAACCTATAATCAACTGCCTGCCACACTCGCACTTCCCCACCTTGGCTGTAGTCCTACAGCCTGAGGATTCATGCCTTTATTACAACCGACTTAGATCATTCCTGGTGGTTTTAATTTATACAAGTTCTATGGATGCATCTATGCATCTATGGATGCAGAATTATTCCCAAAACAGAGTTTTAGCCAAGGGTGCTAAAGATAGAGAACAGCAAGTTCCAGTCACCTTCTTCAAGGCACTTCTAAGTCCACAGACACAAGACCACAACCGCAAAACACTATGACAGAGGTCAGGACAGAATTAGGCAAAAGGGACCACAGAGCTTTGGTAGAGCTGCCCTCCAGTGCCTAGGCCATTTCTTTCCTTACTGTGTTGGCTGAATGCTGGTATTACTTGATGCCTTCAGTTGCATTCAAATTCATAGATAACACTCTTCTTGGCCACCCAGAAGCCAGTCCAGGGAGCAGCATGGAGTGGTATGTCTACAAACATGGCATTTTTCCTTCTGACTTGGGGCTTTTAAAACCCATCTACCATGTTCTAAGGGGTAAGCAAGACAGAGCAGAGTCTCTCCTACCCCATAAGCACCACACATGATGATAACAAGGGCTAAACATCTATTTTTCTTTAAGTGAGAACTGCTCCACCAAGGCCCAGTTGTTGAAGGAGCCATGACTCTATCACATCTCACTTTCTGAAGGAACCAGAAAACACGGCCAGGAGGATGGCAGTAGTTCGAGGTAAGTTTCCAGCAAGCATTTCATCCAGCCCTATCTAACATATAAAGTTCAACACATTTCAGTTTCATCTCTGCAATACCACTGATTCTATTCTGCTCACAGGATTCTGTGGATCAATATAAACCTTCTAGCCTAGTACCTGGTACCCACACAGCACTCACATGTTTACTCTCTTCTGCCTGCCCTAACATTTCTTATCTTAGTTCATTTTGTCAGAACCAAAAATTAAAACAGTCAATCTCTGGATCTTGTATTTCATGACATCTATTGGAGCTGACAATAAACTTGATACACAATCGTAGGGGAAACTCTTCTTGTAAAATAAACTTTTAAATCAAATAACATAAATTAATATTCATTTCATGATTTCACATTAAGAGGAAAATAGGTACTTTGAGCAGATCAGCAGTGGGTGGTATTTACGGATTGAACTCTAACCCAACAGGCAAATCAAACATTCTGAAGAATCAGGAGTCACAAGTTCTCAGCCACATAGGGGCCTTCCCTTGTTCATATGGAAATAATTTAGAAGGATATGGAAAAAAAAATCACTAAGAGCTGGGTATGGTGATACATGCTTGTAATACCAGTATGTGGGAGGCTGAGACAGGAGGATCAGCCTCCTTCAGCTACTTACTGAGGTCCTCTGCAACTTAGTGAGACCCTGTTTCAAAATAAAAAATAAAAAAAATTAGGCTGAGGATGTAGATCAGAGGTAGAATGCCCCCCCTGGGTTTAATTCCCAGTAACACACACACACACACACACACACACACACGCACGCACGCACTAAGAAATTATAATGTTGAGGGTGAAATGACTTTGGGGTGTGAAGGATTTCTGGGTCACAAAAACTGTTTTTGAATATTATTTCTTCTTAAACCAGGATGGAGGGAATAACCAGAGAATCCAAAGAAATATATAAGAAAGAAAAAGAAAGAACTGAGGGACAAGGAAAAAAGAAGTAGACAAAGTGATAGAATAAGTGATGCTCAGCCCGGCATGGTGGCGCACGCTTGTAATCCCAGCATTTGGGAGGCTGAGACAGGAGGATCTCAGTTCGCAGAGAGCCTCAGTTACTTAGTGAGGCCCTCTACAACTCGGTGAGACCCTCGCTCAAACTAAAGAATAAAAAATAGGGCTAGGGGTATAGCTCGGAGGTAGAATGCCTCTGGGTTCCGTCCCCAGTACCGGAAAAAAAAAAGAGAGAGAGAGAGAGAGAGAGAGAGAGAGAGAGAGAGAGAGAGAGAGAGAGAGAGAGATGTTCAGAAAACATTGCCCTGCTTGGTCCTGGCTTCCAAGTCCCCAGAAATACATCTTGTCACCTTTCAACTCTCTGTTGTATTTGTCATAGGGCCTAAGAGCATGCTTCTCTCTTAGCTAAAATAACATATAACCAATAATTTTAACAAATTCTATTTATTATAAATATTTATAAAATATTACATAGTAATTAAATTTAAATTTCCAAGACCTTGATTCAGTAGCTCCCTGGTACAGCAACAGATCTGCCTTCCCCTGATTTCTATTTGACCAGCTTCCTACCATGCTGTTCACTTTATGTTTCCCTGGGCTTCTCAATTACTAGCTTGGCCCTGTGTCCCCAGAACTCAAGGTCTGGGGGCTGCTCTGGGACCAGGGTTCTGCCATGACTGATTCTTACTTCTGAAACACAGGCTGCTGGGGACCTGAATGGAACCCAGTGTCTGGCTTCAGTGCCATCTGGCCTGCCAGTACACTTTCAAGTGCCTGCTACACCTCTGCTGGAGGCACAGCCAAGATTTAGGGCATGCTTTAGAACTCTGGGTAATGATCCTGACACCCCATCTTTCCTCTGTGTAGTTAATAGCATCCCAGGGCTGAACCACGTGAGCCTTTACCACCTGGATCCCCAGGCCCAAGAGTCAGACCATCTAACCTGACAGCCCCCAGAAGAACATGAATAGAGAATCAAGAAGAAGGGGAAAATGACAGAGGAGGTAGGAAGTGTGTTTGGGGGGTGGGCAGAAGAAAAAAGAGAGAGAAGAGTCATTTAAAAGGCTGAAATGAGCCAGGCGTGGTGGCACATGCTTGTAATCCCAGCATTTGGGAGGCTGAGACCTGGAGGATCGCAGTTCACGGACAGCCTCAGCTACTTAGTGAGGCCCTCTGCAACTCAGTGAGACCCGGTTTCAAAATAAAGAATAAAAAATAGGGCAGGGGGTGTAGCTCAGAGGTAGAATGCCCCTGGGTTCCATCCCCAGACCCACAATAAATAAATAAATAAATAAATAAATAAATAAATGGCTGATATGTGCTATAGAAAATTAATCCACCTGAACTATCTTTCATATTCTACTGTTCACAGGGATAATGAGCACACAAGCAGCCTGGTCACACAGTCCTCTGAGATCCTGGCTCCCTCACCAACACTCACACAAAATTCCCACGTTTATTCTCCAGGAGAAGATCTGGCTCTGAACAGGACTGACTCCTCCGCCTGCCAGGAAGAAATGTCTCCTCTAAAGTTCCAAGACATATTGCAGCACCTGCGCGCAATCAAGAAAGAAAAAGATTCTGCCTTTGGGCACACACTCACAACTGCACTAAAAGAAGTGTTCACCAGAAGCCAGTGCAGCAAAGACAGGCAGAAAATAACTGTCTAGAGTCCCGTGAGTTTTCTAGGCAGTCCCCAAAGACTGGGTTGAGTTACATAAATAAGATAAGTGCAGCAGAAGGAGAAGAGATGATGACTATGGAGTGTTTCATCATATCCTATTAATTGACATATATGCAAACAATTCTAAAAATATTAGTAAAATTACACCTAACTTTAGTTAGTAAGAGTAGTCATTCCATTTCCCTTCCCCCTAAGGAATAAAATTTAAAAATCACCAATGCTCAAGAACTCCAAGGAACAACCTGACCAACAACAGCCAGTCTCTACCTGATTCAACATGAGTACATTTATTTTTGATAGAGTCTGAAAACAGATTGGCAGAGGAACTGTGGAAGCCACTTTCCAGTCATCCCTGCCCCAGCTCTGTCCTCCTGGCCCCAGGCCCCCACCTTCCCACTCCCCCCGCATCCACTGGTGGAAGGACTCCCACTGAATAATGTGGATCTGAGGCTGGAATCAAGCAGCAGGCTAAGGGGAAAGTCTCCACTTGCAGCACTCCACTCTGCAGGTAAAGACAGTCTTCCTTTAATACATCTAGAGCTATGGTATATAAAAATCTGCAGCCATGGAGAGGGTAGGGGAAGGGAGAATAAAGGAAAGATGGTTAATGAGTACAGATATGCAGTTGGATAGGAAGAACTACTAATGTTCTATAGAGTAGCTGAGGTTAACAATAATTAATGGTACATTTCTAAATAGCTAATAGAGAGAATTTTAAATGTTCAACAGAAAAGTGATAAATGTCTGAGGTGATGGATTTTTCAGTTACCCAGATCTGGTCATTATACACTGTGTACATGTATTGAAATTTCACACTGTATCCCATAAATATTTATAATTATTTTGTGCCAATTGAAAAGAATTCTAATATATTTAAAAACCTGAATTTAAAGTAGGTGAATTCAATTTCTTCTCCTTATATGGGAATTTTAAGCAATGACTTCCTCTGCCATGTACTTAATTAAAGATTAACTAAAACTGACAAATAGACTAATAGAACAAAAGATACAGAAACAAACTCACACACTTATAGTCACTTGATTTTTTTAAAAGGTACCAAAAATATGCCTTTTTAACAAATGAGGTTGAGAAAACTGGTTATCCACTTGTGGAAAAATGAAATTAAACCCCAACCTCTCATTCTGCATGAGAGTCAACTCATGATGGATCAATAACCTATAAATTAAACCAAAGACTCTGCAATTACTAGAGAAAGGCATAGGACCAATGTTCCAACATATAGGCACTGGCAGAAATGTCCTCAATAAGACCCCCAAAGCTCAGAAAATTAAAACGAGAATGAAATGGTATTAAGTTCAAAAGTTTCTGTATTGTAAAGGATAGCATCAAGAATCTAGAGAGAGAGCCTGCAGAATGGGAGAAGATCTTGGCCAGGCACTCCTTTGATAGTGGGCTAATATGTAGAAGAAAGAACTTAAGAAACTTCACGCTAAAATCCAATCAAGAAATGGGCAATTGAGCCAGGCATGGGGGCGCATGTTTGTAATCCCTGAGCTGAGACAGGAGGATCGCACAGGTTCAAAGCCAGCCTCTGCTGGCATAAGAGACCCTGTTTCCAAATAAAAAATATAAAAGAGGTCTGGGAGTGTAGCCCGGAGGAAGAAGGGTTACAGGAACCCCAGTACCACCAAAAAAAATTAAAATAAAAATAAAAGGAAGGAAGGAAGGAAGGAAGGAAGGAAGGAGAAAGAAGGAAGGAAGGAAGGAAGGAAGGAAGGAAGGAAGGAAGAAAAGAAGGAAGAAATGGGCAATTAAGCCGGGTATGGTGGCGCACCCTTGTAATCCCTGCGCTTGGGAGGCTGAGACAGGAGGATCCCGCAGGTTCAAAGCCAGCCTCTGCTGGCTTAAGAGACCCTGTTTCCAATATATATACATATATATTTTTTTTTAATATAAAATAGGTCTGGGAGTGTAGACTGGAGGTAGAAGGCCCATCCCCAGCACCACAAAAAAAAAGAAAGAAATGGGAAATTGAACTAAATATATACTTCACAGAAAAAATACAAGTGGCCAATAAATATATGAAAAAATGTACAACATCATCAGCAATCAGGGAGATGCAAATAAAAACTATGCGGAGATTCCATCTAATCCCAATTAGAACGGCAATCATCAAGAATAAAACAACAATAATCCTGGTAAGGGTGTGGGAAAATAGGAACTCTTATACACTGTTGGTGGGATGGCAAATTAGTACAGCCTATGGAAATCAGTGTGGAAGTACCTCAAAAAACTAGGAATGGAACCACCATGCCACACAGCTATACTACTCCTAGGCATCTTTCCAAAGGAATGGAAATCAGAATATTATAGTGATAGATGTGAGTATTCATGTTTATAGCATTCATAATTGTCAAATCATGGAACCAACCTAGGTGCCCACCAACAGATGAATGGATTATAAAATTATGGGATATACACATAAGATAATTATACTCAACTCAGCAACAAAGAACAAAGTTACTCCATTTGGAGGAAAATGGATGAATCTAGAGAACATTATGCTAAATGAGATTATCCAGTCACAGAAAGTGAAGGATCATATGTTTTCTCTCATACGTGGAAGCTAGGGAGAAATTGGGATACAAGAGGAACTCCAGATGAAGAAGGAGAAACCCCAATGGGGTGATGAAGGGGTCTAAGGAAAAGGGGATAAGGAGTATTAACAAAGGAAGTGCTTCTATTGACACTGTGTATGCATATGAAATCATCAATTTCAATCATAATACCCTTTATAAAATGGGGAGGGTGTGGGGTGGCATCCACGGGAAGTTCACCAAGTATTGCATGTTTAGATGTCCCTATCACTCTGGACTTCATCTGATCTGAGATTGCAATGCACCAATAAAAGTGCAAAAAAAAAAAAAGATTAACTAAAATCAGTTCACAACAATGAAAAAACATCTCTGAATTGCAGGGTCATGCCCATTTGACTAGTTTGGCAGGAGGAGTACACAGATCCCCTCCAAGTATATACCTTTAGGGTCAACAGAAGCCATGCTGCCTTCTAACCAGGACCGTGGATTTCTTTGGTCCCACCATTCCACACTGCTCTAAAGGCTGCACTAACCTTCCCACTGCTGAGAGGTCCCACCAAACTCAAACCACCACAGCATCTAATGTCCAACCCTGACCTTCACTATTCATGGATATCCTCAAAAGGTACAAAGTGCAGCCTTGCATCAAATAAATTTTTCTTAGACTACAACTCTGCTCATTTTTTACATACCATGTATACTCTGTCCATAGCAGCGGAACCGAGTGGTTGCCACAGAGGTCACTTAGCCCACAAAGTCCAAAATATTTACTATCTGGCCCCATATAGAAAAGGTTTGCGAGTGGTTGATTCATTTAATAAATTCACTGAGTGTCTACTGTGCACTAAATGTGGTTTGGGTACTTAAAATCCCCCTACCTTTTGTTTTATTTTGATGGTACTGGAAATTGAAGCCAGGGCTACTCAACCACTGAGATATATCCCTAATAATTTTAACTTTATTTTGAGACAGGTTCTTACTAGGTTGCCCAGATTTGCAATTTTCCTGCCTCAGCCTTCTGGGTAGCTGGGATTATAGGCATGTGCCCCAGTGCCAAACAAACATCTCTTTCTTTAGGTGATATTAAACTGTGAAGAGGAAAAAAGAAGTATCTGTGATAGAGAATGAGGACCACTCTTTAATACTGGTGGTTAGAAATGATTGCTTTGAAAGGGGTATGCTTGAATAGAGACCCAAGGGAGGGAGGGAGGATGGTGAGCAGCCAGCCAGCTGCACAGGGAGAAGAAACTGCTAGACCCAGAGAATGGCCCTGAAGAGAAAGTGAGTTTATTATATTTGAAAATAAAATCAGTCAGGGTAGCTGATAAAAGTCCTTTTCTCCAAGATCTCAAGGCCTCAGACCCCCAGCTTCACCAACCGGGAACAACTCTAAGTGCTTTGGCATGGCATTTAATTATTATTATTATTTTTTTTTTTTTTGGTGGTGGTACTGGGGTTCCTGGAAGCCCTTCTACCTCCAGGCTACACTCCCAGACCTATTTTTTAAATTTGGAAACAGGGTCTCTTAAGCCAGCGAGGCTGGCTTCGAACCAGCGCAATCCTCCTGTCTCCGCCTCCCAAGCGCGGGGATTACAAGCTTGCGCCACCACGCCCGGCTTAATTCATTTTTTAAAATGACTCTCCAGCAAGGCTTAGTTACAGGTTTGAGGTCAGTCTCAGCAAGATAGCCAGACCTTCAGCAACCTAGCAAAGACCCTCCTTCAAAATTTAAAAAAAAAAAAGGAATTGGGGTTTACCTTAGAGGTAGAATGGCCCTGGGTTCAATTTCCAGCACCAAAGAAAAGACTCTAACATGGTGTTATTTTATCTCCTACTTCAGATAAGGAAACTGAAACTTAAAGAGTTAAATGACCAAATATCAGAGCTGTGACCAATAAAGCCCAAGA
The DNA here is from genome assembly GCF_963383645.1 of Muscardinus avellanarius. Taxonomy (NCBI): domain Eukaryota; kingdom Metazoa; phylum Chordata; class Mammalia; order Rodentia; family Gliridae; genus Muscardinus; species Muscardinus avellanarius. Next base: position 55,792,295 of record NC_137786.1, on the reverse strand, counting down.
CTCATGGCAGCTGTGAGATTCACACTCCTCCTATAGCATTTCCATCCCACATTCCTATGAGCAGCAAAGCATCAGCACAGGCCAGCCACCCAGCCCAGAGCAGCAGTGATAAGCTACTCTTACGCGTGGTCCAGGCTGGTGCGGGCCACACTGACAGGTGGAAGCAGCTTTGCTGAGCCTACTTTCTTCTCACTCCCTGTCTCTGTGACCAGGTTTTTTCTGAATTTCTGGACTGCTTCCATCCCTAACATTATATAAACCTCCTAAGATTACCTCCAAAACAAACAGCCAAACTACATAAGACTTACCAAAGTCTTCATGCAAGGAAACGGCTTGCAGGAGGAAAAAGGAGAAAGGAAGCTCACATTTGCAGCAGGCCTTCTGTGAGCTGGGCACTGAGGTAAGCACTCCACACCTGCTATTCCTGGGAGATGATGCCAAGTGAGAATATCAGAGTAGAAAAGCATAATATTTTCCCTGTAGATTTCTGCATCCCATCATGCAGGAACTGCCTGAGGAGCCACCACAGCAGGATGATTTAAAATCAAAAGCAAAAAGTCCTGCTGCACTGTGCTCCGCAGGATGGGTCATCTCCCCGTATTCTGAGCCAAGATGCACAGTGACTTCCAATCTGTCCTACCTCAGAAAGAGTTTTCCGATGCCTTCCACCCCACCACCCCTCTTGCCTCCTTTATAAGTTTACATCAGCCTCCAATGCGTTCCCCACAGATGTTCAGAAGTATCCAGAGCAGAGCTAATCAGACCCAAAGCAACACCTACCCATATCCACACCCAGCTCCTCTTAGCCAGCTAAGTCTCTAGGTATTCCCCAGATAGGTATGTAGATTAATTTTCTAGTATATCCCTCAATATCACAATGCTAGGAGACCTCAAGATCATTCCCAAAAAAGTTCTGTGCAGCAAGGAGCACACTTCAATAAATGTCACCTGCAAAATGTGGATGGAAAAAAGAGAAGATGTGTTAGAAAATGATGTACCCTACTCAGCGGGGGGGGGGGGGAATGGATGAAAATGTTCCACTGATTGCACTGTGTTAACATTTGCCATGGAAAACATAATTCCATTCTTTACTATCTTGCTGCTTTTCATCTCTTTTCTGTGGCTCCCAAGGACCAAAAAATAAGAGTTGACACAATCAACACTTGGAATATGTGTCACCTAAATACAACATTTATTATACTTGAGGGTATTATTCAATGACAACTCTTCCAAGGGGCCAGAAAGGCACCATTCAGGCAGAACAAAGAGAAGACTGGATTAAAGTCAGGATGCCTCTATCCATGGGAAATAAGAATTGGCTATTTGCAAAATTCCTTGTTCAAGAAGGGGTCCGGTCATTCTCAACCAGTGGTCACTCTTCTTTTGTGGTTGAGACAGACCAGGATTGCTCCTCTCCTTCTTTTTCCTGCCTGCCCGGGAGATCAAGGAAAACCAGCAAAACATGACTGTGGCCCCCACAACTAAAGAAAGATGGGGCTACACAGCTGGGTGTTTCCCAAGGAGGAAGGTGGGAATATCAAAATTATCTATCTGGAAGTACATTATAATTTTACATTTTGTGTTACATAAATGATATTTCACCAAAATGTGAAGTAAATTGTGCCATATGTAAATATGTGCCACTTCCCCCAGTGAACGAGAACACAGGAAAAAGAAAGTCAGCACTGAGCTTTAGTTTTGAAAACTTAGAAACGAGCGTTACACAAGTCACACAAATGCAATCAAGTGGTGGAATTTTTTTACTTGATAATAAAGCACTCTCCATCACTGTAGCTAATTAAAGCAGAGAGAGCTGTATAGGAAGATGACAGTGAAGGTATCAATAATTCAAGACTTCAATAATTGCTCTCAAAGAGGGAAGTAATCTATCTAAAACCTTTACAGGATTCCTATAATGCAAAATTGTAGGTAGTCACAATATCTCATAACCAAAACTTAATCAACAACAGTGGTACTTAATCAAGATAGAAACAAAAGGTCAAAGAAGTCAGATGAAAGGAATCTAGAACAGCCCAAGCATTCAGCACAAGCAAAGTCACAAGGCAGACATGAGTTGTGGCATTTTCCACCTGGAGGAGGACATGTGACCACCTGCTAAAGCCAATCAGAAAATACTTTATGAAGAGGGATTCCCCCCACCACACACACGTGCACTTTACCCCCTCCTGCTTTATCACCCCCTCATGGTTCCTATCATGTAACATACTACATATTTTACTTGCTTGTATACTGTCTCCCTCCCTCACTGAATACACAGAGTTTGTGTCTGTATTGTTGCCTAGTGAACCCCCAGGGGCTAGAAAGACACCTAGCACATAGATGCAGCAGCCAGTACTGCTGAATAGTCTCTTTGGGGTGCTCCACCTTCTGGATACACAATAGTAGTGTGGTCTCCAGCCCTCTTGTGGTTGGATAGGGCCACATGACCAGGTCTGACCTGTGAGTGTGAGAAAAAGAGATGTATGTCTTGCTCAGCCCAAAGTGCTCATTGCAAGTGAGAATGCTTGCTCCAGACAGAGGCTGCTGTGTCAGCCTGTCTCATAGCAAGGGGGATACCATGTATAGCTCAGCTTGCCCCCAACAGGTATGATGCATGAGCAAAAGTAACTAAAGCATGAACACTTTAAGCCACTGCAGGTCAGGGTTGTTATGAACCCTGCTAACTTACAGCTTGGGCATTCAATATAGATTGGTGGTCCAATGTGTCTACTCCCCTCTCAGAGCTCATAGGGCATGGTGAATTCGGAGGAGACCAGCCTACTCATGGTGCACTCATTCCTTACCATACTAAGCCAAAAACTATGTTCTTAAAGAATGCAAATGGCAGGACTGGGTATGTTTTAGGACAGGGTTTTTATTGGGTTCACTCTTTTCTTTGCATACTGGCCTCAAGCCTTCCTGAAGAGGCCTTTGTATGATCAAAGTCCAGAGAGTGACTTAGAAGTTAGGCTGCAAGAAGTAATCAATATTAGCAAAAGAAAGGCTGGTCTTATAGATGTTTGACTCAAAAACCCCTGAAGAGCTTAAAAGTCCTTGCAAGCAAAGCACAGGACTTCAAGGGCAAAACAGCCTCTTAAGGATAGACGCTAACACAGAAAGAGTCCAGAAGTAGATCAGGGAATGGAGGTGCATGAAAGAGTACCAGGCTATGAGTAGATCCCCAGCTACCCAGGAGTGGTGATGTTATACGCCAACAAATCCTAGGGCCCTTCTTGCTTTGGGAGTAACCCTTCCTTAACAATCCTCTTCTTGAGGGCAGGCTATACTGAGCAACTTGCTTCTAAGGAATAGAACATGAAAGATGCTGACAAGTGAGTTCTAAGGCCTGGCTACAAATGGCCTGTGCTGGCTCCTTGCTCTTGCCCTTGCTCACAGTGTGCATGCACTCTCCACTCTCTGTCTCCCACTTCAGCTGGAGGAGCTCCTTCTGCATCATGAGGACACTCAAACAGACAGATGGAGAGGGCCGCATGGTAAGGACCCAAGACCTCCAGACAACACCAGCACCAATGTACCAGCAGTCAGCAACACAGGGGACATTACAGAGGTGAGACCCCACCCCTAGTCCAGCCAGTGGATGACTGCATCCCGGTGGCCACTTCATAAATGACCTGCAGCCAGAAGCACCCAGCCAAGCTACTCCTGAATTACTAACCCCCCAAATAACTGGTTGGCTTGGGGTTTATTTTAAGCTGATGACTTTTTAAGCTACTGAATTTGTTCCATGTTAAAGGTAACCAGTGTGTCACGGGTCCTGGGGACTGTGTGTGAGTATATGTGCACATGTTCCATGGGTAGCTGGCACACAGTGACTGTATGAAATGGAGTGCACACATGCTGACTTAGACAACTGCAAATCTGTTCAACCTAGCACGGCATTCCCGGCTTCCTCGTCCTTGGCTTTCTTATTCCTCATTTTTATGGACAGAAGGGTAGTCAGTTCCCTTCATTACAATGTCAGGTTTTAAAAACAGCCTTCTCTGCACCACATGTAAAACCAGTTTCTTTTCTTTCTATCACACCATGTATGATGGGGCCTTCACCTTGTTATGGCTCAAACTCTTGAAGAACTGAAAAATAGTAAAGAAAGGAAAACATCAGTATTTGAATATGGGAATGCAGAGTGACCAGCTCTACTTATCCATATTTTTCCTTTTGCTAAAAATAAAGACCTGAAGACTGTATTAGAATAGCCTGCCTCATGTGAGGTCACATCCTCAACACTGGCTCATTACCATCTTCTTTAGCTAAGTGGCCATTGATACCTTTCTACCTCTCTCTCTCTGAACCTGTACTTGATTCTCTAGGTAGTCTGTTAATTGATTAAATAATAACTCAGTGACTGACCCTGTGTAAAAATGCAGCTCCAGTTGTATGTCAGCAGGTGGGAAGCCCATATAAGCCAAGGCATACACAAAAAGGACAAACAATAACAACAAAAATACACACTGAGAGGTTGTCAGAGTATTCTCCATCTCCCAGCATCCTGCATCGTATGCTTATTTCCTAGTTGTGGTATGGATGATAGTGCGGGATGATCACTAGTCAGTTCAAGGCATAACTTCTGTAACAAGACTGACGGAATCACTAACCCATCCTGGATGAGGCGAGCAGAGGAGAGGAGAGGATAGGATAGGATAGGATAGGATAGGAGAGGAGAGGAGAGGAAGAGAAAATGGCCAGAGTGTGAAGTAAGGTTAAAACAAGATGGTGCTAAGGTTTGCAGGTCAGTAAGCTTCTACAGAAAACAGGATATCTGAACACAAGCAAAGGAAATGGGAAAATAATTTCTCCAGATTCCCTGAATCCCACAGCTATTTGCTCTAAGATTAAATGCTCCATATCATCCTATCTTGAAGCAATAATGGAAACCTAAGACCAGAAACTTCAAAAAAAAGGCCATCATAGATTTCTTCTGCCCAGATAAAAAGAAAGGCAGTATGTGTCACCTATGAAAGAAATGGTTTCCAATTCCATTCCCAGAGCACTTATCAAGTACTTAATCTGTGTTAAGACACTCTTCTAGGAATAGGGGTCAGAATGATAAGTAAATACAGCCCTTACAATCAGCAATATCACCATCTAATAAGCGAATATTAACTTTTGAAGGTCTCAGATATCTTCTTGTATACATTATGGCTCCTCTGCTCAAAAAACCATGTAACAAGTAAATGCAAAACTTTGCTAACAATTTCAGGTTATCCATAAATTGTTAAGGACCGTGGATTTAGGATTAATATGTCTTAATGTATCACAAGAAAAATAAGGTTTTATTTAATAAAGATATTACATAATTTGTAACAATAGATATTAGTCTGGTCTCTCTTCCAGGAGGCTTAAAATACCATCTTCAATTTTATCAAGTATCAAAAATCAATGTGGACAAAACATAAACTTTCATGCAAAAGTAACATTTATGTAAAAGTTATATTTTCTAATATTTTTATATCACTTCTTATAAGTAAATGCAACTGAACTGAAATGAAATTTCTGTGAAATCTAAATTTGTGAAGTCTTTATTTTAATCCCATCCCCATACTAAGTGTATTTTGTCTGATTAATTCTGCATATAAAAAATTTCTGTACTTTGAAGACAGCAAGTTGAGCACTTCTCAGTACTTTCAGTGGTTTAAATAATTTTTGCCTATAATATCAGGAGAAAAAATTCTCTTCAATTTTCACTTTAAAAAGTATAGTTTCTCTACATAAACTGTATTTATGCTGTCAAAAAGAAAACATGAATGACAACTGAATTGGGCACCAGGGATTTAAAAAATCCTCTCTCATATTTCTGCAGAGTCTTTTAGGAGACAGGCTCTCAGATACTGTGTGGAAAATTTTTTCTTAAGGGCAGGGCATGGAGTGCTAACAGGTGTCAGTGGAAGGCCTGAGGAATTACTGGAACAAACAGGGAGAGTCAGGGCACATACAGAAAATATGAGTAAAAGAAACCTTAACCATGGTGTCTTCAAGCTTCCAAGACTGTCTGCACAAGGGAGTAGCCATGGACCACAAGCGGCTCTTTAAAGTTTAACTTAAGCCAGGCATGGTGGTGCACACTTGTAATCGCAGTGCTTGGGAGGCTGAGACAGGAGGATCGCGCAGGTTCAAAGCCAGCCTCAGCTACTTAGTGAGGCTCTCAGCAATTTAGTGAGACCTTGTTTCCAAATAAAATATAAAATGGGTCTGGGAGTATAGCCCGAAGGTAGAAAGCCTCTGGGTTCCACGCCCAGTACCACCAAAACAAATAAATAAATAAAAATAAATAAATATAAAGTTTAACTTAAAATATCAGCCCTTATTGGGCTCCCTCAAGAGCACCTGTAACTAACTAATGGCCGCCATACAGGACGTTGCGGAATATAAAAATTTCCATCATCTCAGAAAGTTCTGTTCATAGTACTACTCCAGAAAATGAGAATCCAGAAAATACTAAGAGTCTATATAGTCTTGAATAGAATGCCCATAGATTCAGAGATAAATTCTGTTTGGCTAAGTTCTATATAAAAAGGAAGATAGACTAGAACAAAGGAACTAGAAAACAGTTAAGAGGGTGTTTGTTTGTTTGTTTGTTTGTTTTGGGGGTTTTTTTTCGGTACTGGAGATGGAACCCAGAGGCATTCTACCTCTGAGCTACACCCCCAGTCCTATTTTTTTATTCTTTATTTTGAAACAGGGTCTCACTGAGTTGTAGAGGGCCTCACTAAGTAGCTGAGGCTGTCCGCACACCTGGATCCTCCTGTCTCAGCCTCCCGAATGCTGGGATTACAAGCGTGCGCCTCCACACCTGGCTAAGAGTAAGAATTTTGAGTGCAGTGGAGACACAGCCCACACTACACAGTGCAGCCCATGATTCCTTGGATCCCATCAGAGAATCGAGTGGCTCAGGAGCTTTTGAACCAGTATAAGTTATGTGCATTATCCTTCCTTTCCAGCCAATAAAAACATTTCCTGAGTTCCTAATATCTATATAGCATACCTTGCGGAGAAGACTTCTAAAAGAAGACATGTTTTAGCCTTCAGAAATTCAGCAGGGAAGAAAGTAAAGAAATATAGGTATAATTTATTTATTTGTATTCTCAGCCCATATATTTTCCTTGGCCACATATCAAAGTCATGCTGCATTTAATCACAAGCACCTGAGAGAAACGTATAGTATACCACTATTGCTGTGAGATATAATTTTGATTTTCATTCCCATATTATCTTTTTCAGAGGCTCATTCCATTACATGCCTCCTAATTCCTTTTGGCTCATGACTGGAGATTAGGTTTACTTGAAAACAGAACCTTTCCGGAAAGCCTCACCTTTTCCACCTGAATAATAATTAAGGAAATGGACAAATCTTCTAAGGTTATTTTCATTTTAGTTCTCTAAGGTCTATGATTTGAGTTGTTGCTCAGAATATTCTAAAAGCTCAAAATTTTTTTGTAATCTAGTTCGGGGGCTTAAAATAACTCACACGGGAACTTACAGGAGAATTACCAAGTATATGTGGCTAAATACAAGGCAACAGAACAAAGTCACTTTTTATAAAAAAAAAAAAAAATCCAAGATTACATAGGACCAAAATGAGACAGGCAAAGTTTGAGCCTTAATTTTAAACAATTTTGGTAAAAAGGGAGGTGGTAGTACTGCTTGAATCACTGGGTTGTGTATCATTTATTATCTTGTCACAAGAGGGTTCCTGAAGACAATGAGTTTAAAAGAAAAAATTTAAAAAAAACCTATTTTTATATTACCATGTTTTGGTAATGCTGAAAATCATTTAAACAAAAATCATACTAAGAAAGACCTTTTAGATTATTATCCAGTAGGTACATCATTGAAACAAATATTTCACGAAGCAATAATTTAGCCTTATTACCATGTACTTTTGCTGATATTCTCTATTTTTATTTCATTTAAAAATGGATTGTGGCTGGGCATGGTGGCGCACGCTTGTAATCCCAGAGCTTGGGAGGCTGAGACAGGAGGATCACATAGGTTCAAAGCCAGCCTCAGCTACTTAGTGAGGCTCTCAGCAACTTAGTGAGACCCTGTTTCCAAATAAATTACAAAATGGGTCTGGGAGTAAGCCTGGAGGTAGAAAAGCCCCTGGGTTCCACCCCCAGTACCACCAAAAAAAAAAAAAAAAATGAACTGTGATCCATTTGACTAATTATATAATCCATTCATGGTTCTAGCCCACAAGATATAAAGTATTGCCATAAGAAATAACAATTTCCATTGTAGGAACTAGTAAAAGGTCTACCTGAAAAAAGGGAACTATATTTGCTATAAAAATAGGATTAGAAAAGTGTGTGTTAGCCTGACAATGGAACTGAGGAAATAGTGGACAGAGAGAGAGGAGAGACTGGCTGAAGGGAGGAGTTCAATGCAAAGTCTCCAACATAGATCTCTGCTTACCTGGCAATGAGGAACCACTTTTTGTTGACAGCAAAACTGGGCCAGGTCTGCCTGTCTGCTCTGTAGACTATGGGCTCTAAACTCGACCTGTGGTGCTGCTGTCATGGAGCTGGAGGGCCAGCCATTCCTTCAACAGTTCTGGGATAGGGGTGTATGTGAGGAGACACAGAGTGGTTCTGCTTGGGTCAGTAAGGGCTCCCAGAAAGAGACACTGTAACCAAGTTTTTCTACCAGAGGCCAAACTATATATATGCACACCAGGGCAGCCTGACAGTTCAGAGTGTGCAGAGGAATAGTACAGTGGGATTAGGAGCTGGAATTTGGGGGAGAGATTGAGAAGATGGGAGAAAGAATGGAAGGAGGGAGGGTCAGCTAGAGAAAGGGAAATTGGGACCCGTTTGTAAAGGATCTTGAAAGCAGCGCTCAAAAGGACAAGCTGCCATCCTTAGCACTGCAAGAAAAATAAATAGACGACTGTATCTTAAAAAAAAAAAAGGAAACCAGGCATTTTTAAGCCAAGAAATAGAACAAATTAGGCACAAACTTTACAAAGGCAACACAAGCAAGCTAGGTATGTACTTTAGAAAGACCACACAAGTAGTATTTTAAGTGGCAAGACAGAATGAAGAGAAGACAGAAAAAGAGCACCAGCCATGAAAGGGGGGTGGAACCAGCAGGAAGGCCCCCTGCAGGTGGGGAATACTGGAACTTGGAAAGTCAAGGGAGCTGTCTAGGCCTGAGTGGACAGGGGCAAAGCCCAAACTATGGAACCAGCCAAGATGTCCATTAACAGACGACAGGATTACAAAACTATGGGATATGTACACAATGGAATTTTACTTAGCCATAAAGAAGAACACAATTATGTCATTTACAGGAAAATGGATGGAACTGGAGAACATTATGTTAAGAGTTTAATCGGTCACAAAAGGTAAAAAGCTGAATGCTCTTCCTAATATACAGAAGCTAAGGAGAAAAAGGATCAAAGGAGGAACTCTAGATGAAAAAGGAGAAACCATAGATGAGCAAATAAGGCAACATAACTGAGGGGGATGTGAGGGGAGAAGAGGGAAATTCGCTAATATATATGATGTACATTCAGAAACATACCAAAGCCAATCACTAAGCCAAACATGAGAAGGAGAAAGGGGAGAGGAATGGGGTGAGAACAAGGGAAGGGCTGAATGAGTGACGTGTGCATGTATGCCTCTGCCATCTCATTCTCCATTAAGATGTATGACTACAATGCACCAATAATAAATTTAAAAAAAAAGAAGTCAAGATCCTGTGGTGTTTTTACATGGTGGAGCAGGGGTGGCTTGGGATTAGGGAGGAAAAATAAGGAAGCTCTTTGTTTGTTTGTTTACAAAAATATGGCTGCTTCACGAATTTGCATGTCATCCTTGCACGGGCTTGTGCTAAGCTCTGTCAGTCCAATGTTTCATATATGTGCTGCAGAAGCAAGCTCAAGGAAGCTGTTGCTAAGCTAGTGGCATGGAGGCTCTGCAATGCTCTGATGGATCACCAAGATGGCAGGTGAGAATTCAGCGGGAGGAGAGGCACCAGGCAGAGGCAACCCACTGGGAAGAGGAAACACAGAAAGAGAAGTGAGAACAGGGACAAGAAAGGGGCTGCCCGGTTTTAGGGGAGGAGGATGTGGCTGTATGATTACAAGCCAGAGGGAAAGGCTCACTTTTCCTCAGAAGAAAAGCAGCATGTTTTTAAAGAGCAAAGTTAAGCCTCATAAAGAAGCAGAGTAGAATGAGGGACCTCCTGTTTGTTTATTTCTATGTGTATGCTTTAGAAATGAACAGATAAACCCTAATAAAGCAATAACATAAATGAAGGCTATTAAAGAAAGAAGAATTGATAGGTTGCCATCTCCCTTGATGCTCTTGAGCCAGGAATCAAGCAGAGTCCCAGGAAAGGTGATGTAATTAAACTATCATGACATATTACCTGAAACACCTTGTTCTATATGCAAACGCCTGACAGATACACCCCAGTGACTCTGCAGATAACAGCTGTTCTGATCTTTCAATATTGCTAAGTTGTACCCAATGCTGCTTTATCATAAAGCGTGTCACGACAAAACTCAAGTGTTAGTATGCAATTGCACATCTCTTCTGGGAGTTCCAAAATGCCTCTGAACAACAATTTCTCATCTGTGGCCCATCCAGGATATGTTTTTCCATAAATGAAAATTCCAATAATTTGTAGAGGTGAGCTAATACTTATCTCAAATACTATACATAGCTAAATCACACTATTAACAACATATTTGATTAAGATTTCAGTACCTATTTAGATTAGGATATGATATGCTTATAGGGCTGATATCTAAAAAGCTGTAAAAAGTCAATCCCGTTGTAATACCAAACTTTTTCATTTTCTATGATTTGTTTTAACTCTTTTTCTTTTGTGTGAATCTATGTGAGACTGTAACATAAAATGACATGTCAGCAACCCATGTCTTCTTTCTTGGCAACTGAATTAATTAGGGAAAGGAGAGAAAAAAAACCATTCTCAATAAGTAGCGATAACATATAAGTACATTCACATGAAGACTAACTCCTAAAATCTACATGTTGCATAAAGACTTTGAAAGACATTTGTAATGCAGGCTATCCTGATCTTATCTGATTAATGTGAAGAAAATGTTCTACCTTAACTACTGCTCAGAATCCCTTTAAATTACCACTGATCGGCAATCCGTCATCAGCAAATATGCTTATGTCAAATGCCCTTATAATGAGCTATCACATTTTCAAACATTTTCCTCCATTACCTAACCAGGAGATTTACACAAAGCATGCAACCTACACAGAGGAGAGTAAATGAAATATTGGATCTTGGTTTACATGAGCAAACCCTATCTTGAACAGTAGGGGGGGAAAGGAATGTATAAATTGAGAAAAGAATTACCTATTCATCTTCATCAATAGTTGACACCATCATCATTTGGCCTCTAAAAAAAAAGATGTTTTAATTTGCTGGGAAGAATCCATCTCTTCAGGGAGGAGATTTGGGGATTTGACCATGAATAATAATGAAGGAGCAGAGTTTTCCTCATATGTAAAATCAAGCTCTAGCCTTTCAATCCAAATGAGATTCTAAGTTGCAGAGGGAGAGCAGGGGATTCAATTTATTTATTCAAGTCCATGTAGGCATCCTTCATTCAGATCTACACTTCCTCTTACTCGAATTAACATTAAGACAAAAGAAAAAAATAAAGTATTGCCATTTGTTTTGGCCAGCTTGTAGCAACAACCCCAGGTTCAAAGAATGACTACTGCTACTGCTCAGGAGGCTGCTTACCACCCTGCCTGGAAAGTTCCCCTTGCAGAAAATCCAGGGGCCAATTGACAGAATCCTCTCATCATTAACCCACTCCTTTGGTAAATGCAAAACATTTTCTTGGCATCCCTAGCTTGCAATAAATCATTCAAGCTCATGCCAAAACTCAAAACTCAGCATTTATTACTTTTAACTAAGTTCTGAGACCCACTATCAGTTATGGACAATGACAAATGTTTCTCTAACCTGTTATTTCTTTCATGCACCTCAGAAAGCTGAAAGAAAGCAACAATACACCTGACCTTCCATGGCTTCCTAATCATGGCTATTTCCTGGGTGGGGGTAGAGAGATGGAATTAACAGGGCCCCAGAACATTATGCAAGTCAGGTAGACAGAATAAGAGTCTGGGTAAAGCAGACTTAGATAGAATAAGAGGCCTTCGATATGCAGTACTAAAGTGATGTATAAATCAATACAGAATGATTAAAACAGTGCTCTATGAAAGGGCTGCATAGTTAATATACATTTCTTTATGAAAAAAAGAATGCTGCAGTCAGACCCAAGGCCTGGGTGTGCCTCTAATGGAAGTAAAACACGCACCCAGCTGTTTCAACCTACAGAATTCCAAGGAATAGAGCTAAGCAACATCATTATTTCTTTAATTTTACTTAAACAAAGCCTACTCAAATATTCCCTTTGTAATTTAAACATCCACATGAACACATACACAAAAAATAATAAAACAAAAAATGAAATGAAACCACCTCATTTTTAATCTACTTCATCACTTAACGGGTACCCCCTACTTCAAGGCCAGCATCAATAAAAACCGTACTATTCTTACTCAGATTACAGAATAAAATCCGTATCTAAATATCCCTAATTGCATGATCATTGCACTCACTGGAATAGAACACACACTTATCTTATCCTTCCTTTTAAATGGGTCAATTAAGTGCTGGTTCCACTTCTTTCCCTTTTCCAAATAGCCAATTTAAGAGCTAAATATTATGTGGTTTTGCTTCAATTAACTTCCCTGAAAATACAGTATTGTGTTTACAAAACAGCAAAAGCTACCTAGAAGCTGATGGTACCAATGGAACCAAAGAGTATTTTGATAATTCCCTCCCCTCTTTTTGCTCTTAGTTAAATCTCTGTCACCTCCACTGGATCCAAACAGAAAGTTTTGACCTCTGAGTGTTATTTCTTTAGAAACTTATGTTTACTGCCTACTGGTGTGAAGCAAATCACAACTCTTATTAAGGAGCCTTTGCAATGCCCTCCCCAAAGCAAACCATCTTCCTTCATCCTGTTTTCTATAGTTTATACAAAAGGAAGGTAAAAATCATCCCAGTAAAATTCATCTGACAGAAGTATCCTTTATTACCTATTTATATAGAAGTTTATGGGCTAAATTCCAACTAACTATTCAAAAGAAATCAGTCCCTTACAGACAAGATTTTTCTGTCATTCAATGAAATTTCATATCAAAAACTTAAGCTTAGTGATTTGAAATGCACCAGAAATCTATCATGCAAATAACTATAGCAAAGCTACATTAAAATATTCAAGATTATATATATTTATATGTCACTTAAGGGGCATAAAGTCAGCACTATTTAATAGCTTCTCCACATCAAGCAAGTTCAGACTGTGTTATTCCAAGGAGCCAAAGTCCTTCAGAAACCACCTACAGAACTATCTCAACTTGGATGTACTTTGGTATCTTCTTCAAATTCAAATGCATCTATTTTTTTATGGAAATTTCTATATTCTGTTCAAAACTTCAGCATATACCGAGAGGATCTTTAATTTTAGCTCGTTCTATATATGAGACTCGGAAAGTTTTCACATCTTTACTACTGCTGAACAAAATGCAAGAAGTAGTCCAATGTCAATAATAATTTAGTAACAAGAAGAAAATAACAGTCAACATTTACTTTAAATGTTCCTATGTTTGAAACACTCTATTTTGTACACATTGTCTCATTTAATCCTCAGGAAACAAACAGACTAGGTAGGTGGTATCATCCTTGTTTTAGAGCTGAAAACCCTAAATCATTTGGTTAGAGAAAACCAACAATGGTTTCCAACATGGTCCCGAAGCAGGATCCCATTAGCAAACACCAAAGCTGCGTGCAATGTTTTGTCACGGCCCTTCCCACAAGCAACTCTGTAAAGAACCGTCCAAGTTGAGGGGCAAAAATTTACCAGTGGCCTATTACCCTTCAAGTAACACCAAGGAGTAATGAGCTTGAAATACTGGTACTGTGGACTCTGACTTGTAAGACTCTTCCATCACCCAAAACTGCCATTCTATGTTCTAAAGAGGGCATATTCTTTTAGCAGCAAAGGGATTATGAAGAAACAAAACAAAACCCAACTACATCCCTCTTTCCTATGGAAAACCTCACATAAACATGTTCCTATCACAATTAACCATCTCCTTGGTAGAGATACATTATCTGCACAGTGAGGTGGTATCAGTTAGTTCACCAAATGGTCAGCACAATAAATCCTCAAATAAACATTTCTATTGTGCACTGCATTGGGAAATAATACTGTGTACAGCCCTTTCCCTCCCTTCCCTCCACCGAAAGAAAAGAAGTATCTCACGGCATGGAATCATAAAGAAACTTCAGAAGGAAACATCCTAGCCATTAGAGGACAGCCTGACGAAGTCTTCCAGGTCTTTCCCACATTGTGGCTCATGATACTTTAGTGGAAGTAACTTGATGAATTGGTGTCAACATTTTAAAGAAATGGCAATAGAATGAAACAGAAAATATCAGAGTGAGTAACACATAGTAAGGTAAAATAGTGTTACCTTAAATTTCACAAAATAAATTTGTGAAATTTTATTTCAGTAACATACTCTGTACTCAGTTGTATGTACTGGTAGCATGTGTACCAGCCTGTGATATAAAAGCTGTTTATCACTATAAATTAAAAAGTGACTTGACTCCTCTCACTGTGAAGCTTCCCATGAAACCCAGTTCTACTGTGTTAACTGCCAAACCCACCCTGATCTCTCTGTCCTCTCTGTGCCCACCACTTGCAGATGAAATCAACACCCCTCACCAGCCCCATCAGAACAGCCTCCAAATCATTCTCTATTACATCACATGGTCCCCATAAGTCAACCTCCATGCCTCTGCCAGAATCTAGTCTAAAGGCAGAACTGACCCTATCGTTCCCCAGCTTAAAAGCCTTCAGTGCTCACAGAATCAAATCTCAGCCGACTTAGCATGGCCCAGCAGGTGCTCCACAGACTGACCCAGACACCTTCCGAGGTCATCTCCCAGGGCCCTAGCCTGGGGCATTGCTCAGCAGGAGCACGTGGGTGGCCAGCAGAACACCCCTGTGATTTTGCCTGTTTTTTCCCTCAGCATCCTGCTCAGGAGTCTCCTCCAAAAGGTTTTTCCTGGAATACAGTAAGTTAATCTATTTAGGTTTCTAGCATATTCTGCATCCAATCCCATGAAAAGGGGATTAGTGTGTGCCACTTTTTTCTCAATGTCATCTCAGAGAGACCCTCCCAACCTTCCCTGACCACCTTATCTAAAATTTTAACCTATCTTTACCTCTCTACCTCTGTTCTAACTCCTTCTGATGGTTTCTTCATTTTCCTTGTCACTTACCACTATCCAGTGCATGCACACGTGTGCACACAAACACACACGCACACATGCAAATATTACTTTATATATGCACTGTTAAAACTTATTTTTTATTCTGTCTATCCATAAACAACGGAGATCTTTCCATCTTCCAAGGTCATCTTCAATTTCTTTCTTTCTTTCTTTAATGTTTATAGTTTTCACTGTAGAGGTCTTTTACATCTTTAGACAGGTTTATTCCTAGGTATTTTATTGGTTTTGAGGTTATTGTGAATGGAATTGTTTTCCTTATTTCTTTCATTGTGGATTCGTTGTTGGCATATAGAAAAGCAACTGATTTATTTAAGTTGATTTTGTATCCTGCAACTTTGCTAAATTGGTTATTCAGCTCCAGTAGTCATTTGAGTTCTTTGGGTCTTTTAGATGAAGGATCATGTCATCTGCAAACAAGGGTAATTTTAATTTCTCTTTACCTATTTGAATTCCTTTGAAATCCTTGTCTTATTGCTGTAGCAAGAGTCTTGAGGACTATATTGAAAAGGAGTAGTAATACTTCTTGTCTTGTTTCTGATTTTAGAGGAAAGTCTTGCAGTTATTCTCTATTCAATATAGTATTGGCTTTGGATTTATTATATATTGCCTTAATTATGTTGAAATGTGTTCCTTCTATTCTAATTTTCTGTAGTGTTTTTAACATGAATGGGTATCATCAAAATGGCCATTATTCCAAAAGTGATCTACAGATTCAATGCAATTCCTATCAAAATACCAACAAGATTCTACATAGACCTAGAAAAATCAGTCATGAATTTTATATGGAGAAAGGAAAGACCCAGAATAGCCAAAGCAATTCTCAGCAAAAAGAACCATGCAGGAGGCATACAATCCCTTACTTCAAATTATACTAAGTGCAATAATAGTAAAAACAAACAAACAAACAAAAAAGCATGGTACTGTGGTACTGGCACAACAACAGGCATGTAGACCAATGGAATATAAGATACAGAAACAAACCCACACACTTACAGTCAATTCATCTTTGACAAAGGGGCCAAACTCATATGCTGGAGAAAAGACAGCCTTTTCAACAAATGGTGCTGGAAGAACTGGCTATCCATTTGTAGAAAGATGGAACTAAATTCTTACCTCTCACTATGCACAAGAATCAACTCAAGATGGATCAAAGACTTGGAAATTATACCAGCGACTCTGAAGCTATTTGAGGAGGGCAGAGGCTCAGCACTCCAACATATAGGCACAGGCATTAATTTTCTCAACAAGACCTCCCAAAGTACAGGAAACTAAAGCAAGAATTAACAAGTGAGATGGCATCAAACTAAAAAGTTTCTGCTCATTAAAGTAAACCATCAAGAACCTAAAGAGGAAGCCTACAGAATGGGAGATCTTTACCAGCCACCACTCTGATAGAGGGCTAATATCCAGAATATACAAAGACCCTAAACGACTCTACACAAGCAAAACAAATAACCCAATCAAGAAATGGGCAATTGAATTGAAGAGACACTTCACAAAAGAGATACAAATGGCCAGTAGATACATGAAAAAATGTTCAACATCATTAGCCACCAGGGAGATGCAATCAGAGTGACAAGCATAAAGAAATCATAACAACAAATGATATAGCAAGTATGTGGGGAAATAGTAACCCTTTTACACTATTGGTGGGAGTACAAACTAGTTCAGCTGCTATGGAGATCAGTGTGGAGATCCCTTAGAAAACTGGAAATGGATCCACAATATTATCCAGCTCTACCACTCCTGGGTATCTTTCCAAATCAGAGAACTACAGTAACATATGCATACCCATGTTCATAGCAGCACAATTCATAATAGCCAGAATATGGAACTAATCTAGGTCTCCATCAACAGATGAATGGATTGCAAGATTATGAGAAATACACACAATGGAATTCTACTCAGCAATAAAGAACAAAATCATATCATTTGCAAGAAGATGGAAAGACCTGGAGAACATCATGTTAATTTAGATCAGCGAAGCACAGAAAGAGAAGAGACGTGTATTTTCTCTAATATGCCCAAACTAGGGAGTATTAGGGATACCAGAGGGACTCCAGATAATGGAGGGGAACCTCAGCAAAGCTTGAAATGAATGGTAGGAGAGGAAGAAGGTTGAGGTTGATTAGTGGAGGAGCTATATCCAAATATGTATGTAAGTGTGAATGTAGCCTGGTCAACCTGGACACTCAATGTTGGAAGGGGGGAGAAGGGGAAGCAGGGGTAGGCACCAAGCACTGTGTGAATGTTTGCCATTGTCAATATGATCCACATTATGCTGTGAAACTATAAAAGTAAAAAATAAAACTTATAAAAGTAAAAAAATAAAACTTATTTTTATCGGTAGATCATAATTATACATAATAGTGGAATTTGTTAGCTATATTTGAGACAAGCACACAACTCAATTCGGTCAATTTCACTTTCCAGGACTAATTTTAAAAGACATTCCCTTACTTGGTGTAAAGATAGAAAATTCAAGAGGGTTTAATATCTATGTTTTCAGCATTTGTATTTGTTGGTAATAAAACCATTTAAACTCTGAAGGCAGTTAAAGCAAATGAACCACCACACATGTTATTCTTAGGGGAAGAAGGTTTTCACTTGATAATACTCAAGAGCACATCCAATATTTATAACCATTTTAAAAATCAAATTAAGAATGGAACGAGCATAATAAAATATGTATATGTTCTTGAAGTTTAAAACTCAATCTCACACATGTACTTAAGTAGCTTCTGGTAAAACACAAATTTTGAATAATACTAGAACCTACAAAAATATGAGGCCTTTTTAAAGTTTGTTTGTCAAATAAAAAATGAATATGGCTGTTCTAATTTTAAAAATTTATATCTCTTTGTCTCTAACACATAAGCAAAATTGGCAGAAATTTAAAATATAAAACCAGATAAATCATATGATGAGAAAAATAGCAGTATTTCTTTAAATATTTCATTAAGAGCAAGATACGCATAGTTTTTTTCTAAATTAAACAACCATGTTTGAATGTGCTGAAAAATAGGGAACATTTACAGAGAAGCAAATGGGTAGTGATGAGTAGTAGGAACCTAATATTTGAAGACATCAACTAGTAAAATTTTTTAAGCAAAAATTTTTGAAAAGGACCCCTAGTCTAAATGGCCTCATACTCTAGGACCATTTAAACACTATTTGAAAGAGCCCTACTATTTGAAAGAGTATATAAGTGCAGCCTCTGGTTACCAAGTCATGGCAAGAATAACCTGAACCAGACACATAACTCATCACAAGCAGCCAGAATCCCACCTGTATAACTGAGTGTGTGCTCTGAGTTGAAAACTTGGTCCAAGTCTAATAGCTGGGTTAACCAGGGTTGACAGTCAGTACGCAATAATCTACTCTGTATTCCTTGGAAGACCACACTTTATAGGCATATTTTACAGCCAAGAACTTTCAACCAAAATATTAAGAACCAAATACTGTTATAACTGCTGTAAAAGGAAAGAGAACAGGGTCAACAGAGAGAGCTTTTCCCTTTGCCAGAGAGAAAATGAACCCCTTGCTTATTAGGAAGGTAAGCCAATGTGTAGTCACTAATAAAATGAGGAAAATTCCACCAAAAGTGACAATTTTATATTTTATATCTTTGAGTCAAACTTTCAAAATAACTCTCTTATTTCCCTTCAGCCCGCAATGCCAGAAATATCCTAGCCATGTATTTGGCAAAAGGGCTAGAAGCGTGGGGAGGTGTTCCAGGGACTGCTTAGGGGGGAATTTGCCTGGTGTGAGCATCACTGTCACCAAATGTTCTTTCTAAAGCATTTCTGTTAAAAGAAAAAAAAAAAAAAGGAGACTAAGTAGTCAGCTTCTTAAAGCATAATGATTTAATGAAAATATAATTTGGTTTAAGTAATTTGTTCTTTTCCCTTAAATGACCTGGTTAAGTGAGAAAAATCTTATGTAACGATCTCTGATTAAAATGTAACATGGAAACAATCAATTTGAAATCATTTAGAGGGAAAGGAACACTAGTAGCATCCTCAAATATTCCCATTTTCCTGGACTCACAAAGGCACATTAAAAGCTCAAATTTTTCATAAGGGAATAGCTCTTTTCCTTAGTTTATCAAATTCTTTAAATCTCTATACAATATCAACAGTAAAGTATAACTGGCATTTTTCCTATTGGTAAGGTTTGATGCCATTCTTAGAGAATTCTAAAAGGAAGCCCTTTAAGAGGACAAATTCAGCAGTCCCATAGCTAAACCCTCTTGTAGTAATACTAGTGTGAAGCACTGCCATTTTTATCACATTTAAATAAACTTAATTCTAGGCTACTCTACAATATATTTAATAAATCTGGCCTAATAGAAGAACTAGACTCAAGAATCTAAAGCAAATCCCATTGTCCTTAAGAAGAACCATTCAAATAAAACCAACAGAACTAAGAACATTTTAGGACTTAGAAATACTCAACTAGTCGGGTGTGGTAGTGTACACTTGTAATCCCAATACTTGGGAGGCTGAGGCAAGAGGATCCGGGCTCTTGGCCAGCCTCAGCAAATTGTGAGGTCCTTTGCAATGTAGTGAGACCCTGTTTCAAAATAAAGAATAAAACAGTCAAGCTAGGTATGGAGCTCAAAGGTAGGATGCCCCTGAATTCAATCCCCAGTACCATAAGAGAAAAAAAAGATATGCCCAATTAATATTCTGGACAGAATATTTAAAAACTCACATCTTAAGATAACAGAAGCTGAGCATGGTGGCACATTCCTGTAATCCCAGTACTTGGGTGGCTGAAACAGGAGAATTGCAGGTTCGCAGCCAGCTTTAGCAACTAAGAGAGCCACTCCACAACTTAGGGAAACTGGTTTGAAAATAAAAATAATAAAGATAGGGTTGTGGGTGTAGGTCAGAGGTAGAATGCTCCCGAGTTTAATCCTCAGTACCCCAAAACAAAACAAAACACAAAAACCCAGACCTCTGATTTAAAATGGTGTTTGCCTAAGCCCTTGGGGTCGATTTTCCCAGTGTCTCACTAATGCCACTGAAAATTTAGAAAGGAGTGGATATTCATAGTACCTCCCCCAAAACAAGGCTGCTAAAAACACAAGTTACTGCCAGAATCCACAAAGTGCCCACCAGGAGAGAACCGAAGAAATATACCCACACTTCTGCTTATAACACACGCTCGCCGCCCTTCATTAATAGATTTCCTTTAAAGTGGCAGGAAGTTGCTTTATAACTTTACCACTTCCCTGACTCAGGCGGATCCCTTTCCAACTAAGTATCTGGCAGCTGTCCCAGTCTCTGCCTCAGACGTGGATCTGGGAAGCAAAGAGTGGCACTGTTCCCCCAATATCTCTTTCTCACTGAGAAACAATGATTGCCTTCCCACACGGCCATCTCTCTCTCCACTCAGAAAAAAAAAAAAAAGCTACTAATCCCAAAAAACTCTTTAGAAACTGAGCACAGTGAGATTGCTGAACATTAAATTTTATAAGCTGTAGCCAGTATTTCCCAGAGCAAAAACATTGCCTTAATTCATTCATTTATTTGACAAATATTCATTGCACTCCCTCCACGTGCCGGGCAGTGTTCTAAAGTACTTGGGACACATTAGTGAAAAAACAGAGGCAAGGATCTTGGCCCTCCTGGAATTTACATCCTACAGGGGGAGGCAGATTATAAAGCATTTACAATAAATTATGTAATTTCATAGACAATGTAAAATACTGTATAAAAAAAAAAACACCTTGAGCCTGGCAAACAAGGCTGCAGTTTAATAGTGTGACAGTGTAGGCTCCATGGAGAAGTTGACATTTAGTGAACACCTAAAGAGTGGAGGGAATTACTTCCCTGGATACCTAGGGACGAATATCGGGACAGATAGTCACTAGCATGTCTATCACATTCAAAGAACATCATGGGAGCACCAGCCAGAGTGGAGGGAGGGCGGGTGAGCAGGCGAGGGTAAAGACGGAGGAGTAAGGGGGCCACCGCATGCATGAGGGCAATGGCTTTACTCCGAGAGTACAGCCATCTAGCTGACATTCTGAAAGGGCTCTTCTGGCTGCTATTGAGCACAGACCATGGGGAGGGGGTTGTATGTGTGCAAGTGGGGACACCACTCAGAAGACTGCAGCAGAATGGGCTTAGCATATAAAAATGCAAAACCCCAAATGATCCAAAACCCATAACTTTTTTAGCACTGACATGATGGCACAAATAGAAAATTCCATCCCTGAGCCTATGTGATAGGTCACAGTTAAAACACAGGCACACTAAGAAATATTGGGTAAAATTACCTTCAATCTATGTATATAAGGTAGATATGAAAGATAAGTAAAATCTGTATTTAGAAGTGGGTCACAGCCCCACTGATTATATATATATACTCTACATATGCATACACACACATATATTCCAAAATCTGTAAAATCCCCAAAACAATACTTCTGGTCCTGAGCATTTTGGATAAGGGATATTGAACCTATACCTCTGAGAGTTGGTTGTGACTTAAACCAGGGTAGTAGTGGTGAATGTCAGAAATCACCAGATTCTGGAAATATTTGAGAGTAAGGCAAAGGTAATCATCGATGACCTGGATATGGAGGATAAGAGAATAAAGATCCGTGGATAACCTCAACATACTCTGAGTCAATGGAAAGATGAAGCAGTCACTCACTGGGACAGATGAGGCTAGTGGACTAGGACTGGGAGGCAAACAAGAAGCTCAGTTCGGGACACACAGAGTTGGAGATGCCTGTCAGGCATTCAAGCAGAAATAGACACTGAGCAGAGTTGGATACACTTCTTCAAAGTCTGGGAGAGAGATCAAGGTTAAAAATGTAAATTAGGTGAGTGAAGCCCTTTGCAACTCAGTGAGACCCTGTTTCAAAATAAATAATAAAAATAAATAATAAAAAATAGAGCTGGGCATGTCGCTCAGAGTTAGAATGCCCCGGGGTTCCATCCCCAGTACTGAAAAAATACACACACACACACACACACACACACACACACGTGTGTGTGTGTGTGTGTATATATATATATATATATATATATATATATATATATATGTATGTATATTTGGGGGCCTCAAATATACAGGTGGTAACCATCCTACTAGATGAGATAACAAAGGATAGGGTAAAAACATACAAGAGAAAGTCTATCTCCTCTGGGATTCCTCAACATTAAACGGTCCTTAAGAAGCCAGGCATGGTGGCACATACTTGTAATCACAGGACTTGGGAGGGTGAGACAGGAGAATTTCAGGTTCAAGGCCTGCCTCCACAACTTAGCAGGACCCTGTTTCAAAAGAAAAGAGATGGGGGTGTATCTTAGAGGTAGAATGTCCCTGGGTATAATGCCTAGCACTACCAAAGGGGGTCTGGAGGGGAAAAAAAAAGAGAAAGAGCAACCAGTGAGCTATAAAGACAACCAAGCATTTGAGGTGTCCTGTCACCCAAGTGAAGACCACACATGTAAGAGTAAGCACAGTCAGGTATGGTGGCGTACTCCTGTAATCCCAGTACTTGAGAGGCTGAGACAGGAGGATCCCAAGTAGGAAGTCAGCCTCAGCACCTTAGCAAGGCTGTCAGCAACTTGGTAAGACCCTGTTCAAACTAAAAAATAGGGCTTGGGGTGTAGCTCAGAGTTGGAATGCCCCTAGGTTCAACCTCTACAATCAGGAGGGAGGAAGGAAGGAAGGCAGGCAGGCAGGCAGGCGATGTCATGTAAGATGAGGTCTCAACACTTGCTCTTGTAGTTCAGGGACAAGTGGAATAGGTCAATGAAAACCTTTACTAGGGTGGTCTATGAAGTGAGGGGATGAAAATCTAATAGACTGCGTTTGAGAGAGACTAGGGGAAGATGAATTTGAAATAATAGAAATGGCTCGCAGAGAAGTTTGACTACAACCCAGAACAATGAAACTGTGAATGTCTGGTGGGGAAGTGAAGGCAAGGGCCAATGAATGGAAGCCATGGGGGTATGTTTGCGTGGAGACATGCATGATCAGGAGAAATGGAAAATCTGATGTCAGAAATAGAAGGAGAATTGCTGGGGTGGTTTCTTTTGACTAGGCAAGCAGAGACAGGATGGGGTATACATCCAGGGTCCACTCTAGGCAGGCACAGGAATAAGTGCTTCTAGCACCAGCAGGAAGAAAAAAGACAGGAGATCCCCAGAGCTCTCCTTAGATGGTTTCAATCTTCTCACCAATGTAGGAATCAAGTTCATCAGCTAAGTGTAGAGTTGGAAGGAGAGAGAAGAAAAGATAAAGCTACCTTGAAAAGGCAAAAAAAAAAAGTTTTTAAAAAGTTGCCTTAAAATTATTAAATAAGAAAATTAGTTAAATTACTTCACTTCAACAAGCCAAGAACCACCACCACCAAACCAACTTAATGGAAGCAAAAGAAAGAATCATTAAAAAGATAAAAGCAGAAATTAAAGGATTAGAACATAAACAGTAGAACAGCTGCTTCTTTGAAAAGATCAATAAAAAATACAAATCTCTTACAAAGCTCATCAAGAAGGAGAGAAAATACAATTTCACAACATTGGAAATAGGAAAATGGATATAGGCAAAGAAACAAAGGAGATTTAATGCAAGTATAAAGGAATATGTACAATTTTATGCTGACAATTATGAAACAATGAAAGATAGAGATGAATACTAAGAAAATATAAATTATCAAAATTGACTCAACAAGTAGACTCCCACAATTAAATAACTCGATGGAAACAGACAACAGTGACATTGATTTTTACAGGGAGTACTCCCAAACTTCCAAGAAACACAGATTTTTTGTGCTATATAAAATTTACAAGGTATATAAAAATCAAGAAATATTTTATTACATTTTATAATAGCATAACTCAATATCAAAACTTCAAAGAGGGTAATAAATACACCTTACTTATAAATATAAATGAAAAATCCTAAAACAATGATCAAATCATATGCAGCTATAATGATATCATGCTGTCATATGCCAAAAATATATTTGGGAAAATATATTTAAGCCATTTATGATTTAAAAAATCTTTAATAAACTCATTTAACAATATCACTAATCAACATTTAAGATCTGGTTTCACAAAGAAAGAACTTCCCATGAACCTCAGAAACAGATAAAAAGTGTTCAATAAACATTAGCTGCTATGTTATTACTACATTCAAACAAAAGTATCTGTTTCTATCACTGATGCTTAACTCTCTCTCAAATAATTCTTCTTTGTTCTCAATGGAGGTAAATGGGTCCAATGACTATAACCATTGCTTAAGAACTCTTGACTGTAACTTCAGGCTAAGCGAGTACAAATCTTTCTGAAATATAACACAAAATACAAACATTGTAAAGAAAAAAAGACTGGTTTAATTGCATTTTGTTTTAACGATGTTGTAGCTCTTGGTGTTTACCCAAATTTCAATGAATTAAGGAAAGAAAATATGTGAAAGACCAAAGAGTGAGACAAAAATATTTTATTTCATCTTATTTAGTAAACAATTTAGGATAAGGTATAACCCATTGAACATTTGGTCTTAAATGTTTACTCTGCTCTTAGTTTACAAATTGGAAATTCTTCAGCATAAAGTAGAAATGAAAACTTCAAAATACCTTATTTCTCCTCTCCAGCTTTATTACACTGTGATTTTCCACTGGGAAGAGGGCTCATTAGGAATCAAATTAGCTGGTCTTCCAAAAAGAATTAATTATAATTATAGCCTTCCTTAAAACTGTGTGTGTGTGTGTGTGTGTGTGTGTGTGTGTGTGTGTGTGTGTTGGGGGTACTTGGAGACAACAGAGGGGTTGAATCCAGAGGGGTTCTCCACTAAGCTACAACCCTAGCCTTTGTTATTTAGTTAGTTGTTTATTTAGAAACAGGGTCCCACTAAATTGCTAAAGCTGAACCTGGGATCCTGTCTCAGCCTCCTAAGAACTGGGATTATAGGTGTACACCACAGTACATGGCTACAACTCTAGGTTTGCAAAAGGTTTTATGGTTGCCAAGCAAAAGGAAATATCGGAGGTAGAGCTTCAGATAGAGAAGTGGCAGTCAGGCCAATGTCAGGTGAACCTGCACCATCAAAAATAGTTGGATTCTAGCCGGGCGTGGTAGCACACGCTTGTAATCCCCACAGTTAGGAGGCAGAGACAGGAGGATCACGCTGGTTCAAAGCCAGCCTTGCTGGCTTAAGAGACCCTGTTTCCAAAGTTAAAAAAATATAGATGATAGATAGACAGGCAGATAGATAAATAGATAGATATAGATATATATAGAATAGTTCTGGAAGTGTAGCCCAGAGGTAGAAGGGTTTCCAGGAACCCCAGTATCACCAAAAAAAAAAAAAAAAAGAAGTTGGATTCTTTGTTTCCAAAAGGCAGGTAATTCTCAAACACATGTACCTTACTTCCATAATTCTTCCTAACCATTCTTCATTTGAAAGATCTGCTGATTCTCCTCTAGAGAATTCAGGAAATTGGATATTCCTTAGCAAATGCTAATATTTATAGTGGTAATATAAAAAAAGCAAAAAGCAGAGGAGAGTCAGAATCTAGACTTTATGCAATGAAGATACCAAGAAATAAGAGTGATGGCAAGTCAAAGATGCGCTGGACACGGGGTCAAGCAGGAGGCATAGCAGGGATAGGGTAGAGCACAGACATTAACTAGGGTAAGGAGAATTCAGATGTGGGATGCAAATGAGAAGAAAACTCAAGGAGATAAAGCACTGGGAATCAGTAAAAAACCCAAAGGATGATCTTGCTTGAAACAATGTTACTATTTTCTAACACACAGTGATCCTTTAATAGGTGTCTTTAAGGTTGTCTGCCAACCTTTTCTCTGAAAAAGGGCCTCTGAGAGACCTGGAAGCCACACCCTTAGTACAAAATATTGCCAGAGGAAGTGGCCTTGAAGTAGCTGCCTCCTCATATTGAGCCAATCACACATATTCTTCCTCCTCCTCCTCCTCCTCTACCTCTTCCTCCTCCTCCTCCTCTACCTCCTCCTCCTCCTCCTCCTCTTCCTCCTCCTCCTTCTTCTTCTCCTCTACCTCTTCCTCCTCCTCCTCCTCCTCCTCCTCCTTCTTCTTCTTTTCTCTCTCTCTCTCTCTCTCTTTCTCTCTCTCTCTCTCTCTCTCTCTCTCTCTCTCTCTCACACACACACACACACACACACACACACACACACACACACATCAGCATTTGCTAACACTAACCTGAATTGGTCCAAGGCCCTGATGGCATCTTCAGGCTCGGTAAATACTAAAAAAAGTTTCAAAGTAAAGAATTTAAATAGGGTTAGGAGTGTAGCTCAGAGGTAGAATACCCCTCGGTTCCATCCCCTGTACCTCAAAAAATTAAAAATAAAAATAAAAAAGTTCTACTGCTGGGTGTGGTGGCACATGCTTGTAATCCCAGCATTTGGGAAGCTGAGAAAGGAAGATTGTAGTTTGCAGACAGCCTCAGCTACTTAGTGAGGCCCTTTGCAACTCAGTGAGACCCTGTTTCAATATAAAGAATAAAAAATATGTCTGGGGGTAGAGCTAGGAGGTAGAATGCCCCTGGGTCCCATCTCTAGAACCACAAAAAAAATAATAACAATATATTAAAAAAGTTCTACTAAACTAACAAAATACTAGCATGTCGAGGTGGCCACAAACCTGATATAATGAGCAAGAGTACTTTATAACTTCATAAGGTGAACCTAAAGGCAAGCTCCAAAGATCTATCAGAAAAGAAGAGAAAAGAAAGCCAGGAGTGGTGGCACATGCCTATAATCTCAGTACTATTAGGAGTACTGAGACAAGAGGATCAAAGGTTTAAGGCCAGCCTCAGCAACTTAGCAAGGCTTCTTTGTGACCCTGTTTCCAAATAAAAAATAAATTAGGGCTTGGAGAGTACCTTAGAGGTAGAATGCCTCTGGGTTCAATCCCTAGTGTTATACACACACACACACACACACACACACACACACACACACACACACTGTGATATCCTTAAAGGTGGCTCCTTTTATTTTGCTTATGTTTTATTTCCTTAGCAAAGCTAACTGGATAGTGGTTTTAAGTATATGTATAGTCTGCCTCTGTGGATCTCACACCATGAAAGCCTGGAGTCTTTGAGAAAAGAACTTTTTTTTTTTTTTTTTGGTGGTACTGGGGTTCTTGGAAACCCTTCTATCTCCGGGCTACACTCCCAGACCTATTTTATATATTTTTTTATTTGGAAACAGGGTCTCTTAAGCCAGCGTGGCTGGCTTCAAACCTGCGCGGTCCTCCTGTCTCTACCTCCCAAGAGCGGGGATTACAAGCGTGCATCACCACACACAGCTAGAAAAGGACTATTTTAAAAACACACAGATGTGAGCTGCTGTGCAATGGCCAAGGGCCACAAGCCATTGTCACAGCTGAAATGCAGTCCCTCAAGTCTCCCCAGAGATCTCAGGGATGGAGGAAGGCTAACAGCTGTGGAGATGGTGGGAATCTGGCCTAGGCCTACAGTCACGTGACCTATTTTCTTCTCCCAGGCAGTTAGCAGGGCTCTGCCTAACTGGGGACAACTAATACCTGGAATGGTCCAAATGATAACAGGAAGAAATGATCATCTAGAAACATTTTATAAATATGAACATAAAGGAGATTAGATTCAGCCTCTGTAATGCAAAACTGAGGCCGAGGGGGGAAACCACCTTAGACGGATATGCTGGGAAGAATTTATTTTCCTAACATGGAGATCTATTAGATGTCTAGCAACCTCCCCAGGGAAATAGTAGCAAAGTCACTCAGAGTGGAGAGAGAAATTCATTTCTGAAAGCATCTTTCCAACTTGGGAAATTTAACTCCATGCCTTTGTAATCCCAGGAGACTGGTTGGCTGAGATGGAGAAGGGTGTAGCCATATGTCAAAATTAATACACTGGATATGCTACTCATCAAAAATTTGCTAGAAAATAGTCAAAACTAAAAGTGACAAAGCAGTCTTTTCTTGTGGGTGTGAGCATACACAACCACTTTATAATATTAAAATATTCACTTTGCCCTTGACCTAGATAAGAAAATTATTTAAAGAAACATTTAGAAGAACAAATAAACAGGCATCTCCCTCTCTCCCCTCCAAGTGGAAGAATGTTGGTTGTTTTTCTAGTTCAATGGCAACATTTTTACAGGAAGCAACTTCTTCCTCTCATCCTCCAACAGCCTCCTTCCGCACCTGGCTAAGTGGTCTAGTCCAGTCCTGGGTCCTCACCCCCAGCACTCAGCTCAGCCAGAGTCCAAGTTCCTCTAGGAAACCTTCCTCTTCAGACTCCGGTGAATTTTGGAAACCTTTGTCCCCTCTGTCTTAGTGTCCATCACCTGGGATCAGAAGGGCCAGTCCCCCCAATAGAGCTGAGCTCCCCGGGGAGAATTCAGTCTTCTTCATCTGTGAGACTGTGCTTAGCATTTAAGGAGCCATGTGTTTGTTGAATAAAGGCTGGTGTGTTGGGAACTGAGTCAAAACTGAAGGGAAAGATAAGACCAGTAAAGGTGACATCAGTTCTGCACATGGGACTCCGCTGTATTTGTTACTATGGTCAAGGTTGATGTCCAGAAAAACAGAAAAAAAAGGTGCCATAAGCTCTACTTGTCCGGGTCAGGTGTCCTGGAGAAATGCTGTACAAACATTTTTGTTTCAAACGTAAGGAATTATGAAATACTATACGTGCCCTAAAGTTAACATCTAAAAGTCTTAGTCCTGGGTTTAAATAGTGACACAGAATCAAATTTCTAGCATTTTGTAAGTATTGACATTTAAAAATGAAAATGCTTGTATTCAAGCATTTAAATGTATCCATTGTTATTTAAATATCAGAGTGATTTGATACTCCTAATCCATATTAAAAAATACATGAATGACCTTTTCTTCTACTCTCATATTTTTGTAATTTCTTTTCTTAAACTTCTATTTTCATTTCATTTCCTCCACAGAATTTTATCCTAATGTAGTCTTATTCTTTAAAATTATTTATTGATCACACTATCATACTTTTCTACAGAAAGTGTTATAAAATTAAATTTTTTCTGTTGCCAAATAGTTCTAATTAGTAAAAAAAAATTCATCTGAATTCAATTATCATTATAATTATTAATAGAATGCAATTTTAAAAACAAATGCATAATTCTATGATGAACAAAATTAAAGCAGAAAAGTGAAGTTTTACTGGAAAGGCATTTCTCTATGAGTTAGAATAGAAATGGTTTACTTTTTCCAACTGGTACACATGTCCTTGAATGAGTATTCTCTATTGATAGAATAAGAGATGTTTCAATAGCAATTGTATTCTACTTTTTGGTAGAAAATATAAAACAAAAAACTTTGGTCATGTCAATAAGTTGGTGGGAAAGGGGGAAGTGTTTTCCAGCAGTGACACTTTACTCTTTGGACTCCTGAGATCTATGCCCCAAAATATTATACATGATTAAACATGATCTTTCTTGCCGGGCCTGGTGGTTCATGCTTGTAATCCGCGTGCTTGGAAGGCTGAGACAGGAGGATCGCGCAGGTTCGAAGCCAGCCTCAGGACTTAAGAGAACCTGTTTCCAAATAAAATGTAAAATAGGTCTGGGAGTGTAGCCCAGAGGTAGAAGGGTTCCATCCCCAGTATCACCACCCCCCCCCAAAAAAAAACATGATCTTTCTTATATGATACTCACTACTCCTTGACAAACTGTTTAGGAGCATCTCAACTTTGTTTTAGAAGTGACTTGATTTTTTAAAAGAGCAATTCCAAGTCATTAAATTATTTCTCAACATGGCTTTGATCCTCCGTTGTCCCATTGGTACCCTACATAGAGAGGTTTACTTCCCGTGACTCTGTGCCATCTAAGATTTGGGAGACACAAAGCTGAGCTAGTACAAGTGTGTTTAGTACTAGCTTATAAGTACAAGTGTGTTTCTGGGCAGATCCAATTTAGGAAAAAAATGCACAGGAAAGCCGCAGATCTGAAATTGTTTCGTCTATGGGCCTGGTACCTCTTGCAAAGTCATCATGGGCCCCAGAGATAATGTGGCACCACATTTGTTGATTCCAAAAGACTACAATACCAGAGGCCTTTCCCTAAGTGGAAGAACAGATTCAAATATTAGCAGAGATCAAGAATGCAAACCAAAGAAGCCAGTCCTCCAAGAAAGTAGAAAACAAAACAAACTCAGCAGAGACTCAGGTAGGACCTCTCCCACAAAGTCCAGCAGACAGACAATACTGCTTCTTCAATGACCAGACACCAGCAAAGGCTTTAGCTCAGCGTGCTGCAAGGCAAAAGCTTGTAATCCCAGTATTTGGGAGGCTGAGACAGGAGGATCAGGGTTTGCAGACAGCCTCAGCTACTTAGGCTCTTTGCAACTCAGTGAGACCTTGTTTCCAAATAAAGAATTGAAAATAGGGCTGGGGGTATAGCTTGGAGGTAGAACATCCCTGGGTTTCATCAAAAAAAAAAAAAAAAAAAAAGGAGGGAGTAGAAAGTTTGGCAGAAAATTAAAGGGTATTGTATGTATGTATGTATGTATGTATGTATTTATTGTGATACTGAGGGAGGAACCCAGAGGCTTTATACTCCCAGGCCTATTTTATATTTTATTTGGAAACAGGGTCTCACTAAGTTGCTTGAGAGCCTCACTAAGTAGCTGAGGCAGGCTTCGGACCTGCAAGATCGATCCTTCTGTCTCAGCCTCCCAATTGCGGGGATTACAAGCGTGCACCACTACTCCCGGCAAGGGTATTATCTTTAGATGATGGATTTAGGAAAATGGAGAAAATTCACTTTCAGTAAGAAAACTGGATTTGACAGCAAAAGAGGAATGAATGCCCCATCTACCAAGGATAAGCACAGGAACAAGGCAAGATGCAGAAAAAGAAGAGAAAGAAGATAATGACTCTAATGCTTTCACTACCGGATTACATTAGGGAGGAGCTAACACATCAAGACAGAAGTCCCTCATGTGACCTTCTTACATGAGTGGGCCATTTTTCTCAGTTCCTGGCCTTTAAATGCTACAGAACTCCCTTTTTTTGTTCTCTCAGGAAAAAAAAAAAAAAAAAAACACCCAAACCTGGTGGATGGTTCAGATCACCTGGCCAACACAGGTGGCTGCATAGGCAGGGAGGGGGTCTCATGGAGTTTCCCAGGCCACTAGAGACATACCTGTCAGTAACCAGCAATGGGCCTGATTTCACATCTTACTGTTCAGGTCTCTGTTTTGTAAGCTAAATAGTTGAAACAGAGAAGACCACAGTGAAAATTGCAGGACAATTTGATGAGTTAGCTATGTAACTAGAGGGGCAGTCCAGCACATATAGTAAGAGCATGGACTTGGGCCACCATGGCTGGGTGTGGATGCTAGAGTCTTCACATAGCAGCTGGTCACCGTAAACAAGGTTCTAAGCCTCGACTCTTTTACCTATGGAATGGGAATACTAGAGTACCCTCCTCTTGAGATTATCATAAGGGTCAGATGTGTTAATACATAATTGAGGCAGTTTGAAGAGTGTCAGACACATTGCAATAGGTTTCAGCTACCCTGATCATCACCATCATTGAGAGAGAGAGCCAGGCCATCGAAAGAGGCATGAAACAGAAGGCCATCTGATCTAGATTCCAAGTCTTCATTCAGATAGAAAATTGAGATCGGGCCAGGCATGGTGGCATACACTTGTAATCCCAGTACTTGCGAGGCTGAGACAGGAAGATCGCAGGTTCAAAGTCAGTCATAGCAACTTAGTGAGGCTCTCAGCAATTTAGAGAGACCCTGCTTTGAAATAAAACATAAAACAGGGCTGGGGGTATGGCTCAGAGGTAAGAGGCCCCTGGGTTCTACTTCTAGTACCACAAAAATAAAAATAAAATAAAAAATAAAATTGAAACCAGCAAACTCAGATAAGAACCTTAGTTCCATTCTCCACTGTGGCCTCTGTGGAAGCAACTCCACCATCCACTGTGGGAAGGAATAAATACTGACAAAGACTCCACTAGTAAAAGCATCACAGTGTAACACCAAGAAAGCCAGGATTTTGGATTGCAACAAGTGATATAAAAACCAAAACATTTTTAGTGAAGATTTTGATCCAGTTGAAGAAAGAATGTCAAGGAAATAGACAGGAATAAGCAATTAACCCCAAACTTCATAGCAGAAATATTATTTGAGTAATGTATTCTGCATCATGTCTAGATTAATACTCAATATCAAGGCAGATAGATAATTATGGAGAGAATGCTCGGGGGTATACCCACACTGATTATTTTAACTTCCAAACTAAGTTTCAGCCACTATCAGTGCTTCCCCTGCTCAGATCCCATAGCCCATCTATCCGATCCCAGGGTCCATCCATGATTTTGGATTGCAACAAGTGATATAAAAACCAAAACATTAAAAAAAAAATTTCTAGTGAAGATCAGTTCCGGTGTCTCCTCCTCAGACCAACACTGGTAGATTAATATATAACCAGGAAAGATACAGGGCTATTTAAGGCAGGACAGGTAGGTAGCTTCTGGGTTGAATCCTGGCTTTTGTGGTGGTATATGGAGAGGCACCAGTGATAGAAAAAATGGAAGAATCAAAAAGAAAAACAATAGACCAAGAGAAGAAGAAATAATAATAAGAAAGCTCCCTCAGCCACATGCTAGTATAGAGAGGTTAAAGAAAGAAAAAAGATAGCAGTGTGTGTGGGGGGAGGTGTGTGGAAATACATAGATGGAAAAGAATGTATATGGGATGAATATTGTGGTGGTTAATTCCACCAACACTGCTCCCAGTTAGTAGAAACTATTTTCTGTAGTGTGCTCCCTGATGTAAAATTTAATATCTCAGTAATGCAAACCAACTTCCCAAAAAGTCCAGCCCTCACTAAGGGAAAACTAAATAGAAGCCAGTTCAACTCATTTCCTAGGAGTGTGCACCCCTCCTTCCATACCTAAGCAAGTCTTTATGTTATGTAGGGGATACTCAAAGACATATTACTTTTGTTCTTCTATAGAAAACTATAAAAACTTCCCATTCATTTATTAGCCAAGATAATATTTAATTTATTCCAGCATTTTCAAAGGGTATTCCTTGGAACTACATTTTCTTTGAGACTTCAAGAGGGAAAATGAGTCAAAGTTGAAATCACTTGAGAGACCTAACGTAAACAAAGAAAAAGCTAAACAGGCTTAAACCCTGAAATATGATTATCTATAGTGTGACTCTCCCAGCAGGCTTCAGTATTTCCCTGATTAATTTGAGAAAGGAAGGCTTTTCTCCTAAGGTATCCACAGGACTTCAGTTCATATAAATACTCCCTGAAAAATCCCGGTCTATACACAGTGTCTAAAATGGGGCTACCTATAGTTTTAATTCTGAAACAACACTGCCAGGTCCAAGTATGCTCATTCTTCATAAAAGACACCTGGAACTCATGTACTCAGCAAGGAGGGGGATGAGTGGGTGCAGTCACTGTGGAAAACTGTTTCCAACTCTGTTCTAAGGCTGAACCTACACTGACCATGTGATTGATTCTTGTATTCGAGCTGGCCTGACTTACAGTGGTTTGACTCAGGATTTTTCAACTTTTCCATGGTGCCAAAGTCATATGCAATCAGTAGAAGCCACACTCCAAATTGGATTTTTGCTCTTCTCTTGGACTAGTGATATGCTGTTTGATATTCTCTATGCTGGGCAGTGATGGTGATAACAAAGGGAAACAAAGACCCTCTTCAGTGTGTGGTGTTGCTAACTTATGATGCTTGGTAGGTTAGGAATAATACGCGCATTTTTCAACTTATGAGATTTTCAACCTGTAATGGGTTTATGAGATGGGGCTATACCTCATCATAAGTTGAGGAACAGCTGCATGGACAACAGAAGTGTGTGTGTGTGTGTGTATGTGTGTGTGTGTGTGTGTGTGTGTGTGTGTACACACGCACCTGCACATTGCTGCATAACTCCAAACTGGAAATATCACAAAAAGTTTATCAATAGGACAGATACATTAAAAAATAGTATTGTCATACAAAATCAGTGAGGTAGGCTGCAAACTGGTCCCTCAAAATATCCACATCCTAATTTGAACTGTGACCATCGTCTTCCATGGCAAAAGGGATCTTGCAGATATGATTGAATTAAAAGTATTGAGATGAAGTATGTATCCTGGGCTATCCAGAAGGGCCCTCAATGCAGTTTTAAGTGTTCTTATAAGGATCAGGCAGATTGGTCTGATGACCAAAGAGAAGGTCATATCTGCTTCTGTGATGTGCCTTGAGGACAGAGGAAGGGCCACAAGCAAAAGAATACAGGCAGCAGCCACTAGACGCTGGGGAAGGCAAGGAAACAGTCTCCTCTCAGAGCCACAAAACGCAGAAGCCTTGCCAACACCCCAACTTCAGCCTTGTGTAACTGACTTTGGACTCCTGACCTCCTAAATTGCAAAATAATTAATGTCTGTTGTTTTACGCTACTAAGTTTGTGATAATTTGTTACAACAGAAATAGAAAGACAACCAGACAATGGGATAACTGTACAGAAATGAGAAAGAATAAACTCTTGCTACCACAAGGATGATTCTCACAGATACATGTCTGGTAAAGGAAACAAAATGTAATCAAATGTGTTGGATGATGACATCTATAGAATTGGAATAGTGGCCCACACTACTCCACAGTGTTAGAAGCTAGTGTTTATGGAGAGAATGCTCGGGGGTATACACACACTGATTATTTTAACTTCCAAACTAAGTTTCAGCCACTATCAGTGCTTCCCCTGCTCAGATCCCATAGCCCATCTATCAGATCCCAGGGTCCATCCATGATTTTGGATTGCAACACGTGATATAAAAACCAAAACATTAAAAAAAAAACTTCTAGTGAAGATCAGTTCACTACTCCACAGTATTAGAAGTTAGTGTTTCTAAGAAGATGCACTGACTTGGAAGAGGGGAAGGGG
Source organism: Muscardinus avellanarius (assembly GCF_963383645.1). NCBI lineage: Eukaryota > Metazoa > Chordata > Mammalia > Rodentia > Gliridae > Muscardinus > Muscardinus avellanarius. The sequence goes on along the minus strand of NC_137786.1, from coordinate 55,756,967 downwards.
TTTCTGGATAAATAGTCTCTTTCCTAACCTCATCATACATGTGCTCCAAGAAAACTAACCAATTTATACTCATATAATGTGTACATTTTTAAAACAAACATCAGTTAGAGCTGTTTTGTAAAAACCTACATTTTTTTTCTTTTATAATCATCGAATCCAAGTGACTCATAAGTCCCTCTTGGGAAAGTAGTGTCTGGGAACAGTCCCAAGCTTGGCTGTTCTCACACAGAGGGAAAGAAACACAGATAAGACTACTGACTTCCCAGACAGCCAGCCCAAAAGGAAAGAGGAAGAATTAGGTCTCTGACAAACAAAAATGACCTAATGTTTCTAACAGAAGGAAGATGATAAGTTTTGCAAATAAAAAGGCTCCAGAATCTCAAACTTCCTTTTTTTTTTTACAAAAATTCAACCTATGATTTTTATTTATTTTATTTTATCCAATTATTTTATTATTTTATCTTAACAAAAGTAGGACAAGAATTTAGCATAGAAATCCCAGTGAATCCAGTGGGCTAAGGAAGATATACAGGTACCTGTAGACTCATATACAAGAAAGATGAGAGAAAAATGATCAGCAAGAGAAGCTCTGCCCACCTAACAAGGTCAAGGTGCTGCTATCATGTCCTTCACCTTAGTCCTCTTCTCAAGCCAGAGAATAAATACTTTCATCTTCACATAGTATATGTATATTACAAAATATACACTGTGTATCACAAGATAAACATATAGTAGTACTGACTCTAAAAACCCAAACATTGTTTATTCTAGCATTTTATATCCAATGAATCTGAAAGCAGCTACATTGTTTCTATAATTAAAAATTTCTAAACCAGGTATGGTGGGACACACTTGTAATCCCAGTACTTGGGAAGCTTAGACAGGAGGATCCCAGGTTCTCGGCCAGCCTCAGCTACTTACTGAGGCCCTCTGCAACTTAGTGAGACCCTGTTTCAAAATAAAGAATAAAAACTAGGGCTGGGGTGTATCAGAGGTAAAATGTCCCTGGGTTCAATCTCCAGCACCACAAAAATTAAAAATTAAAAAGTTACTAAATCCAGGAGGGAAGTGGAAGAAGCCCAACTTAAAGTTCTAACAGTGGGATCAAAGCACAGATGGGTCACACCAACCCCACAGAAGGAGAGTCTTGACTTCAGCGAAGTGGAGAGGGGTAGTGAGGCCTTTTATCACAAGAGTCAAGGGTGCAGACTGCTTGACGGGCAGCTAGAAAGTGCTGGCTATGAAGAAGAGGGTCGGTTCTAACGTTAAAATGGTTCACAGTCCACTCCAGTGTATGGCAACAAACTTTGGTGCGACACTTCATTTTTTTTTTTTTTTTTGGTGGTACTGGGGTTCCTGGAAGCCCTTCTACCTCCGGGCTACACTCCCAGACCTATTTTTACATTTTTTTATATTTGGAAACAGGGTCTCCTAATCCAGCGCGTGCGGCTGGCTTTGAACCTGCGTGATCCTCCTGTCTCTGCCTCCCAAGCGCAGGAATTACAAGCGTGTGCCACCATGCCCAGCATGACACTTCATTTTCTAACGCTTAAAATCTCCTCCCTGCAAAACTCGCAAACGCCAAGAGAAACTCAGAGGTTAGGAATCACAGAGCTAATAAGTGGGGATTCAAATAGTTCGGTAATTCTTATTTCAACCTTTAGCTTCTGGAGGCAACACCATCATTAACAGTTGGATGTGGGTCTCTTCCGAATGGTACTCAAACAGGAAATGCAGATGTCAAAAGAATGTTTCTTATCACTGAATTTAACTGAATCCATATAACTAAAAATAAAATGAGTTTTATAACAATTGTAAATAGCTGCAGAAATAACTAGCCAGAATGTCGATTTGACCTTAAAAATTCATTTTGATGTTTCCATGTCCTTGAAAGTAATATAGTCAAGCCCAAAACATACAGTTTTTGAAGCCTACCAGGTATAACACTGAAGACTTTTAAGCTTCAGAAAAGTGTGTGTGTGTGTGTGTGTGTGTGTGTGTGTGTGTTACTGGGGATTAAACCCAGGAGCATCCTGACTCTGAGCTATAACCCCGGCCTTATTTTATTTTTATTTTGAAACAGGGTCTCAGTGAGTTTCTGATAGCCACTCTATATTGCTGAGGCTGGCTGTGAACCTGTGATCTTCCTGTCTCAGCATTCCAAGTACTAGGATGATAGACCTGCATCACCATGCCTGGTTTGAGAATTTTTTTCAACTCTGAAACAAAGCAGAGCATCAACAATAGCGATGTTCTCAGTGCTTTTCTGGAAATGCAAAATAGTTTGTTATTTTAACCAAGAAAAATAAGAAAAAATTAAAGAAGTGTCAATGGAAATTTCTTTTAAAAAAAGGCACCTACAAAAAATGTTTTGGGTACCATTGGAGTAAAGAAGTAACAGACATGCAAGAAACCGAACCTCAAGTTGAAAAACAGTTGAAATCTTAATAAAGAAAACAACATGCTTTTCACCTGCATAGCCTATAATTATCTCTTGATGTAAGTTCTTAGTAATATTATCTCATTTGCTCATTATTTGGGGATTTTAGGATTTTCATTTTATGGTACACTGTAAATTTTATATCATATTGGGGCATAGAGAATCATACAGAAGCACACACATCGCTCTTGGTGCCCTCCCCACTGGGTCCCTTCCCACTCCCCTTCTCTGCACATACCTTTGATATTGGAATTGGTATGTTCATAGCAGCACAATTTATGATTTTAGCATTTTCTAAGTTTTTTTTCCTGAGCATTTATATATTTGGAAACATTGACATCACCCCAGAAAATAAAAGTCTCTTATGGTCAAAGACAACCCATGGGTAACTGAAAATTGTTTGGATGGTATTACTTTTAAACAAGTTATGAGCATTAAATAGTTTTGCAACTGCCTATTCATCTAAAAACCTTATTAATAGCCTAAATGTGCTCACTCACACCAGGGGAAAATGAATGTTGAACATTCTAATAACAGAAAGTAGAAGGCCAAGTTTAGATGAAGCAGAAAGCCAACCACAAACTAAATCCTGACAAGAAGGCCATAAGTGTCTAAGTTGGCTGCTGCACACCAGGCCCAACTCTCCTCTTTATGGAAAAGGGAACTAGAATGCAGAGGTGAAGTGGCTTGGTGAGCTCAGACACCGGATTCTTTGTGCAACAAAGTTCAACCACCTGAGAGCTTGCTGAAATCTTGAGAAGCCCATTCACACTCTAATCCTTACCCAATCTGGTGATAACAATTTCACGAGACTGATCCAGAAACTAAAACTCAGACAGAAGTAAATTTGTCCCAAGGCAGTCAAAGTTTGGTAGTTAAGCCAAGACACTAATCTCATCATCCTCCTTCAAGCCCACACTCTTCCCACAAATAATAACAGTAAGCATAATGACACAGAGGCTGCGTGGTACAGAAAACCAGGATCAGTACTGCACAGCCGGGTTTGAATCTTACTTGGTAGTTGTGTGAACTCAGAAAAGTCCTTTAAGTTGGGCATGGTAACACAAGCCTATAATTCCAGTACTTGGAAAGCTGAGACAGGAGGATCACAGATTTTAGGACAGCCTCAGCAACTTAATGAGACTCTAAGCAACCTAGTGAGACCCTGTTTCAAAATGCAAAATAAGAAAGGGCAGGGAGTGGAGCTCAGAGGTAGAATCTCCCTGGATTCAATCCACACACACACACACACACACACACACACACACACACACACAGAAAAGTCTTTAATTTTTTTGTTTTTCAGTCTTCTCATATGTAAAGTGGGTCTATCTTTATCATCCTCATCCCTACAGGGACCTGAGATAATGTGTAGGATCTGGTACATGTGAGTGCTTGAATGGTGGCTGCTACGTTATAATTGATAAGAGGCTTGCCCTAATAAGAACTCTTTCATAAAGCACCGCTGAGTGCCTGCTTCCAGAAAAAGTCAACGTGATCACATCAGTGCAAAAGGGCCCCATAGTATGATCACCACCACTCTCCACCACCACACACTCCCTTGCTCTTGGCTTCTAATATTTCCCCACTGTTACAAGCTAAAATATGTGCCCACAACCCCAGAACTTCAGATGTTGAAGTCCTAAGCCCCCAGTACCTTTGAATTGAGTGCATTGGAGATGGGACCTTTAGAGAAGTAAAGTTCCACTCAGACATTTAGGAGTGTCTGTATAAGGAGATCAGGACACATTCAAAAGAGTATGTGAAAACCAGTGTTGAAAATAGCCTATTACATGTTGAGGAACGGAGCTTCAGAATAAAAACTATCCTTGCTGGTGTCTTGATCTTGGACTTCTAACCCCCCAAATCATGAGAAAAGTAATTTTCATTGTTTAAGCATTCCCCCACCAAGTCTGTGGTACTTTGTTATGGCATGCCTAGTAAACTAATATGCCCAGCAAGGGACACCTTATGCCTTCCTGCAGCCCAGTCAAGGAGCAGAACCCACAGCACTTGTTTCTACCCTCACTCTGCTTGGTATAAGCAAATGGCTGGGCTAAGAGCCAGATACAGATGCATGCACTCTACAGTCTATTAGGCAGTACTTAGTTGTACTTAGTTACATATTTCCAGTTCACAAAAGGAATACTTTACAGCACTTTCAGCATTAGTGGCTTGTTCATAAGACTTCATGAGGAGGGACTGGAACTCAGGAGCAGGAAAGTATGCTGGCCTCTTACTGGTGTCTTATCAGGACAGACTGGGGTCTCCTCGTGGGAAGCAAGCTAAGGCACAGAAGGGCATCATGAATAAATGTGCCAGAACACCACTGAGGTTTAAGGGTTTTTATAGGTATAGCTGTAAGTAAAACTAATGCTAACTTTGAAAGGCTCGCTCTTCCCTGGCAGTTGCCTGGCTCACATCAGTGTATGAAGACATTTCACCATTACTACTCTTATTATTAAACATTCACCTGAGGCCTCAGAACAAAGTTTCCTATGGTGAAAACATTCAATAAACAACAAGCAACTCAGTGCAGTTACTTATAAATCAAAGTCAAACTGTTTTGGATCATCACCAAGAGCTAACAGTTTTTCAAATAGTGGTCATGATTAAAAACTAACTGTAGGTCTGAAGATTGAAACCAACTCACTAAAGAGGAAGATATTTACAACCACTAGTTTGAGGGTTTCATCTGATCATTTTAAAGAATAAGCAAATTATTATTTCTGTTTCCATTATTACTTGCATAGAATAGATTGCATAGAATAGAGATTTTCCTGGAAAATGATTCCTGGGGTATCATTCAGCAAAAAAGAAGTTATGGACAACATTCTTTAGAACAAGTAACATAAATTCCCCAAAAGAACACACAGGATAATGGGTCCCATTAAGCTTCAATGCTGCTTCCTCTTCCTGCCAATACAAATGTCCAATTACTAGTTGTCCTGCATTTCACATGGAATTGTGAATGAGGGATGGGCTGAGGGCTTGGCTCTGTCCTCCAGCTCACCTTGGGAGACTTACTGAGTCCTCTCTGCCCCAGGCGTGGATTACATTCATCACCACATGCATAAATTAGCTCATCTTCGTGCTTTGTGTTTCCCCAAGGTTCTTTGTACTGTTGAGGATGAAAAAGACTCTGGGGAGAGTACAATAATATTTCTCAGAGACAAGTCAGTGCATCAACTTAACTACCACTACTCTCAAAGCCTGTCAAAAATGCAGAATCTTATCAGTCACACACCTGTCATCTCAGTACTTGGAAGGCTGATATGTGCAGATCCCAAGTTCAAGGGCAACCTCAGCAATTTCATGAGACCCTCAGCAACTTGGTGAGACACTGTTTCAAAATAAAAAATAAAATAAGGCTGTGGGGTAGAGCTTGCAGTAGAATATTCCTGGGTCCAATCCTCAGCACTACATAAAATAAAATAAAATAAAATAAAATAAAATAAAATAAACATGAGCTACACATAGATTTACTACTTTAACCTTTGAGTAGGGCTCAGGAATCTTCATAGGAACCAAACTCTTCTTCTGACTTTAGTTCAGGACCCAAGACAGGAAAACGTGTCTGCTACGGTCATCGGTCTATAATATGTGAGACCATGAGAGAGTCACTCCACCCGAGTAAGCCTTGCTTTCCTACCTGTGTACAAGGTATAGTAACAGTGCCTCCCTCTGAGAAGTACCAAAAGATAACAAAATCATCCACCTACAGCCTTCAGCATATTGCCTAACATATTCAAAAATGTTAGGTATCATTATGCTATGTAAAAAGACTTTGGATTTATTAATTTTGGTTGCATGACTAACCCTTCATTATAGCAAAATGAACACACTGCAATGGAACCAGAGAAATGTGTCTTCTAATAACAAATCATGAAGCTTCAAGCGCTCAGGTTTTTAACTAAAACGTAAGGGTAAATGCAGGCATGTGGCTATAAGAACACACTCTGAAAATGCAGGTCTGCAGTCCATGAGGGTTTCATTCCACTGCATCTTAATGGAGGTGTTACAGCAGACTCAGGGGAACCTGAATCTGTCGCTGTGAAACACAATTTGACTTTGCTATCCAATATAACATCACAGCATTCGCCTGTATAATTATGTATTTGGCTCGGAATTTTTTTAATCATTTATGTCTTTTGTTTTTATCTTTAAAAAAATCCAGATGTACTAGTAAAGCACAGATTAGCAAAACACCTGGGACTTTTGCAGAACTGAAGCGGCACATGTATTTAATTACGGGGAGGTTGCTGGCGTTATCATTCTGAACATGCTCACACTATACCCATTAAAAACAGAAAAAAAAAGGAAGCTACAGGGAAATGCAGACAACACACAGTAAGTTTAATCTTTAGATGATCTCAAATGAATTCGTGCGAGCAGAATTCCAAATCACTGTACGTAAATAAGAAGCAGGAAATCTGCCCCTCCAATTTCTGCCCTGCAGGGATGGCTTGGGAGCATTTCTGGAATGGATCTCCATCCAAGAACTAGGTCACCAAGGAACCAGGGCAACAGTTTTTGTGGCAGGGTGGATACCAAACATTTACAGATACACCCAGGCCAGGAAGCTCCAAAACTCTCAGGCTGGGTACCCAGCAAGCTGGAATATATGAAACTTCTCTCTGCCTGCTTCCCTCAAAGATATGGAGCTTCAGGTTCTATGAAAGACAAGACACAAAATGACAGAGAGGAAGTGGAGGAGCAAGAGTGAGAGTGATCAGCAACAGACTGTTAAGAGAGGAAAGCAGAGCAATGGGCAGCAGAGGATGCAGAGGAAGGGAGTTTACAAGACAGAGGAGGGATGGAGCAATAGCTCTAGGGTCAGCTGAGTCTAACCTGTAGTTCAAACCTGGGGTTCAATTCTATAGGCAGATTATCAGATATAGTAAAGGCAACCAATTACTAAACAACGGTTCCTTTACTACCACAAGGAAGTGCTTTGTCAAGTCTTCATTAGGAACCTCATTTCACAGATGAGAAAACTGAGGTCAAATGCATGGCACTTATTAAGTAAGTACTAAGTAAACTACAACCATCTTTGCTAATAAACCAGTCAACAAAGCTAAGCATACTTTTTTTTTTTTTGTGTGTGTGTGGTACTGAAGATTGAACCTGGGGTATATTACCTCTGAGCTACACCCCCAGCTTTATTTTTATTCTTTATTTTGAAACAGGGTCTCACTGAGTTGCAGAAGGCCTCTCTAAGAAGCTGAGGCTGGCCGCAAACCCGGATCCTCCAGTCTCAGCCTCCCAAGTATTGGAATTACACCACGCCCGGCCTGAACATACTTTTAAAGAGATGATTTGGGAACTCCATACAGACATGGCAATAACAACATGAGATATATATGAATACAGAGGAAAAGACACATACTTAGGTACCTCAGTCACAAAATTCTGGGGCACACTAATGGGGGAATAAAATCCTAATGCTGATGAAAATTGATCTATTTGAGGCTGGGCATGGTGGCGTACACTTGTAATCCCTGCACTTGGGAGGCAGAGACAGGAGGATCGTGGGGGTTCAAAGCCAGCCTCGTTGGCTTAAGAGACACTGCTTCCAAATAAAAATATAAAATAGGTCTAGGAGTGTAGCCCGGAGGTAGAAGGGTTCCATCCCCAGTACCACCAAAAAAAAAAAAAAAAAAAGATCTATTTGTCCCTACCCTACCCTAGCAATCACTATGAACCCACTTAACCTACCTCATTCCCTTGCAACGTTCTCACTCTTTACCTAAAATATAGACAAGCTGATGGTATTTACATGCACTCATGTTTCTGGCTCCTGTAACCTTTTATGAATCAAAAAATTATGATCTTTTGAGTTTCCAAGACAGCTCACATTTTCTGCTAAAGAGTTCAAACAGAAGCACAGAAAAACATAGTTGTTCCTCCTGACCTGATCTTTCACACACATAAACACACACTCACTGGCATGCATAAACAGGTGTACACACAAACACTTAGGGACAACCTGTGAACCTTGGGCATTCCTAAAAATAACAAAACCACAGCAACAAAGGGTGACTTATAAATGGGCATGAGGACATCACCACTGTACATTTACTAAAAGTCACTGAATTGAATACATAGGGTGAGTAAAGTTTGTGGCATTTAAATTATATCCCAATAAACCTGTTTAAAAAATAACACTCCATTGCCACGTACCTGTGGAGTTCAGCCAGCATCAGTAAGGCCACTTTCTGGGGAGGAAAAAAATATTCTCTGATCTTACTGCTCTCGTCTCCTTCCCCCCAAACATCCTAACACAGACCCAACTCACAGACCCAGATATTACGAAAAACGTAAAGAGATTTTTGAGAAAACAGTAAACTTTTTGGGGTACCACATGAAACTTTGGGCATTATTGTGATTTTTTTTAAAGGTTTCATTTTGCTGGGTGTGGTGGTATACATTTGTAATCCTAGTACTTGGGAGGCTGAGACAGGAGGATCCAGGTTCGCGGCCATCCTTAGCTATTTAGTGAGGCCCTCTGCAAATTAGTGAGACCCTATTTCAAAATTTAAAAATGGGCTGGGGGTGTATCTCAGAGGTAGAATGTCCCTGGGTTCAATCCCCAGCACTAAAAATAAAAAAAATAAAGGTATCATTTTATTTATTTTATTTTTTAATTTAAATTTTTTTGTGTGTGGTATTGGGGTTCCTGGAAGCCCTCCTACCTCTGGGATACACCCAGACCTATTTTATGCTTTTTTTTTTATTTTTGGAAACAGGGTCTCTTAAGACAGCATGGCTGGCTTCAAACCTGCGCGATCCTCCTGTTTCCGCCTCCCAAGTGCGAGGATTGCAAGTGTGCGCCACCACGCTTGGCTAAAGGTATCATTTTAAATGATTGATGCTGTATGCAGAGTGAGCTTAAAACTTCAGAACTCTTGTTGTGCTGGGGTCATTTAGGTGAGTCTGTCTGCTGGGAGTCTAGCCTTCCTCTAAGCACAAAGGGATCCTGAAGCAGCTGAGAATCTCCTCGCTGTCACCCCTCCCCAGGTGTGGGGAGGGCACTCAGGAGGGAGGGCAGAGGAGCTGATAAATGCTGTGCCAGCCATCTCACCGAGAGAGGGACACCAGGAGGATGCTGATCTCGCCACACTGAGCCCTCACAGGGCCGCCCTTCAGATATGATGAGCCTGATCACATTGTCACTACTTCCTGGGCAGAGCCATGGTCCTCTCCCTCATGACCCTCCACAATATCCTCTTCACCGATCACCTGCTTCCACCCAACTCCCTGCCAGTCTGTCAACACAGCATCCAACACGATCCTGTCAAAATGTGAGTCAAATCACATCACTCCTGACAAAAACCCTCAAGAGGCTTTACAACCACCCAGAACAAATGCCCCAGGTTTGGCAACCGTCTCAAGGCCTGCCTCAGGAGGCCCTGACAGCTTTCTCATATCCTCTGCCAACCCGCTCCGTCTTTCTGGCTCTCTAGACTCTACCTATGTTAACCTCTTTTTCTTCAAATACACCAAAACTGTCTTACCTCAGGGCCTCTGCACTAGCTGCTCCTCTGCGCTGGAGGGCTTTCACCACAGGTCACCTGAAGGCTGGCCATCCCACTTTGTTCTGCCTCAGCCAAATGTTAACCTACCTGAGAGACCGCCACTGACCAACTTACCTAAGACATCACCCCAGAGAGAGAGAGAGAGGAAAAGGGAGAGGGAGAGGGAGGAGAGAGAGAGAGAGAGAAAGAGAGACAGAGAGAGACAGTGTCTCCCCACCCCTCTATCCTATTTTGTTTTGTGGTGCTGGGGATTGAACTTGGACCTTATACATGTTAGGCAAGTGCTCTACCACTGAGCTACATCTCCAGCCTGACTCTGCTTCATTTTTTACCTCAGCACACCGGAACACTGACTTTGTAATTATGTGTGTGTTTTCTGGCCTTATATTCCCTGTTCCCCAATGCCAACCCCACAGAAAGAGACTATCTCCAGAGCCTGGGCTGGAGCTGGCCCACAGAAAGTAAATGCTTGGAGTGGTGAGTGAAGAGAAAGAAGACCGAAAGGGGAAGCCTGGGATAAGGCTGCTCGGCTCTGGCACAGGCCCTGCAGGGCCAGCAGCCCAAGCTCCCAGGTCCGCCTGATGGGAAGGGAAGGAAAGGGCCAAGGAGCAAGTCAACCGCAGGGACTTTTCAGTCATCACAGTTCAACATCTGTCTCTGGAAGCGGTACTCATTTAAGTCCCACAATTATCTGGGGAAAAAAGCAGTCACCCTCCAAAACATTTTCCCAGTAACAGAAGAATAAAGACAAAAGTAAATATAAAGCCCTGGTTTATTTAGAACTGTGTGTGAATTTGATTTTTAAAGTTTAATTTGAAAAGTTCATATTTTGGGTAAAGTGGCATCATCTCAAAGGTGCAAATTAAAATTTATAAAACATTTTCACTTTCTGTAAAAAAAATAATAGTTATTAATTTAGTATGATCACCATTTCCACTTAGAAAAAGAACAGACAACGGCTAAAAAAGGTTAAGCAACTCACCCAAGGCCATGAAATTCTAGCCTTAAGATTTATTCTTATTCCTTATATTTAAAATACATGGTTCTTCCCATTATTTACGTTGCATCCTAATAAAAATTTTTTAAATGAAGACCTAACTAAAGGAGCATCTAAAACTCAAATAGTGGTGGCCTTGAACTCTTGAGAAACTCAGTGATACTAGACCAAACAATCAAGGCCTAACATACTACAGAATAGAGGGGTAAATACCTAGGATTGTCTAGCATGAGACACTGAGCAGCAGAGCACATATAAAACCTCTCTGCTGGGAGAGATACAGTGATGCACCTTACGAATTACAAAGAACAGAGGCAGACCACCACCGGTGAAAACACACCCAGGCGCTGCGAGATACCATGCATCAGGGCCGGAATCTCTCAGAATGTATTTCAGATAAATTGACAGAAAAGCAAGTTGCATAATTTTCTCAAAGGCCATAATAATCATTGAAGGTATACCCATCCAAGTTTTAGTTACTAAAATTCGAAACACAAATTAATCACCGATTGTTGAAATACGTTAGAATATGCACTCGTGGTGACTTCAATAGAATAATATTGGTAATGATAGTCAATAACTATTTTGTCATTCTTAATTATATTAGTGACTATTAATGATTAATACAACATTAATAGTCTTTGTTATATTATCAATAATAGTAAATTTCATTATGATACAATACAAAAATCTAAAAACACATTAATCACAGCCTATGTCATTCCCAAGGTCTACTTCTCAATATATTACTATTTAAAGACATAAAGGGCCATACATTAAGCAATCAGTTTTATACAAATAAAAGCACACTTGGACATGTTATCTAGAAATCTGAATTCAACACTGTTATTCTTGAGCCTCATTTACACAGAGGGAAAGTACTTGCTCACAGCCAGTTTTGCTTCTCATCACAACAAATGAGTATTCAGAGGCAAAAGGACACTCCAAGAAGACAAAGTTACATGCAGAAAAATCTTTAATCTAGAAAGAGTGTACTAGAAAAGCACACTTCTAAAATGTTTAAACTGCTAAATGGTCTGTATGCGTACTGCATTGAGAAATTTGGGGGAAAAAGTAACAACTCTTAATTATTAATGAAGATTTCCATTCAGCAATTTTTGTTCTGTTTCTGTGTAACTTTCTAGCTTATAAAATTTGAATAGACTGCTGGTTAAGTCTAACAAATTCTTACATAAGTAACACAGAATTCCAAACACTTATGCATATCACATCAAAATCTAAGGCTTAAAGGATTTTACCAAGATTAAAGACAAGTCGAACACTAAAAATAGAGAGAGAACAAAGTTTGTTTGGGGTTATATTGAACAGGGATAAACTACCAGAATTTTCCATCATGAAAGAGTAGACATATTTCTATAAAATATCTAGGTGCTCAGAAATACAAAGATATTATACTTTTGCTTTTCAAAACATGATTGCTTACTCTCTTTGTAGCCATTAGAGCAAATAACATTATCATCTTCCACTTTGGTCCTAATCCCCTTATGCTACAAGGAAGGAAACAAGAGAATATCTGCAAGGCCATGGAGCGGGGCGGGGGGGGGGGGCAGGCAATGGATGACACCAAAAGTTACAACCACAGAGACTGTGCAATATTTCTCATACTTCTAATTCTAATCTTGGCTTCACTGCTGATAATTGGTTTGTGCCAAACAAATTTGTTGCACACCTACTATGAGACAAGTGTTTACTGATGGAGTGGTGGCTATGACAAAGCCCTTTTGGAACCTCGACTCAGACACAGTGAGATGGATGAACATCAGCACAAACAGTCACAACCCAGGGCAGCAGGAGCTCTGAAGATCATCAAGTAGGGTGATCAGGTAAAGACTGACAGCATTTGGAGGACAGGGTTCTGCTCTAGCTTGGGCAGTTAGGAAAATTTTTCTGAGCAAGTCAGTATCGGAATGGGAATTAAATGATGAAGTGGTCCAACTACAAGATCTAAGGCTTAAAGCATGTAAGGCAGAAATAACAGCAAATTCAGAGTCTGAGATGGGAAGTGGGCTTTGGTGAGGGAAGGGAAGCAGGCAGAAGGAGGAAGCTAGACCACACAGAGTTTGCAGATGGTAAAAAGAAGACGGTTTTAACCTAATTACATGGAGAAGCCATAAATAGACTTTAAGCACAGGACTGCCATGGCCTATGTAATGTATTTAACAAATATGAACTGAGGGATGAAGACTGGACTAGGGGAGGCAAAGTGGAAGCAGAGAGACCTCTAAGTGCATGAGTGCAGGTGAGGAAAGTGGTGGCCTGGATGAGGACTGTAGGGGTGAAGGTAGGGTTTAAAGGTAGAGGCTGCAGATCTTAAAGAACTTGGGTGGGGACCATGAACATAAGAGATGTAAAGAATGGTCCACAATTTGGGGTCCTAAGGATGCTTGCATGATAATGTCTGTTATTGCTAACTACGAACTCTAAATGCTAAGAAGCTTATCAAACATCCAAGTGGAGATGCCAGACAGACAGCTGGACCATGAATCTGGGCTCATGGGAGATCAAGACTGGAGTTAGAGATACTGGAGGCTCTACCTTACAAATGCTGTTCATACTCAAGGGCTAGAGAGCTAGATTACTGAAAGCAAATGTCTGAATGAAGAAGTGAGCCAAAACCAAAATCTTACACTGTTTTAATCCTTGGAAATGGGACAGCAGAAGAGCTATCTATGAAAGGGAGAAGGAAAAGCATACAAGGTCACAGCATCTTAAGAAAGGGTGTAGGTGGGAAGGAGTCGGCAAGACTGAGGAGAGAAGAGACGGAATGTGAACGGTGAGATGCTACAGCAGAACTGAGGTTGGGCCATGTGCTTGGTTATGCTACTGTTCTTAGGATATGTCTGTAGTTACTAAGGGGGTATATGTTTATATTTTACAAAATCAAAGCTGTTAATCCCTGTCCACTGGCAGAGGGAGAGAGGCAAAGGACTTGCTGGAGCTCAGATTACCTGCTCTATGTCAGGAGGAAAGCCAGCCCATGAGAGGGGTGATAGATAGTAAAAGAGATGGAGGGCTAGTGGACTTGAGGTCTCCAAGGAGAAATGGAGCAGCATATGAGTACAAGGATAGGAAGTAGTGGTTAGATAACAGAATGTTTGAGATTGAGACTGTGGAGGTGGTGTCGTTATTGGTGTTGACTTGGCTTAAAAGAGCAGGGTTAGGGTTAGGGTTAGGGTTAGGGTTAGGGTTAGGGTTTCTGAACTTCATTCAAAGGTCATTGATTGTCATATTTATTATGTTTGTGGGCATATTTATTGATACTAAAAAAGTGAAATTAGGAAAGTAGACATTTTAAAATATGGGCTTATTAGAAACAGCAATAAATCCATTATGTGCAACTATAATACCCTTGTGAACAAAAACCATATGCACAAATATGAAATAAAGGCATTGTGTTATATTTTTGCAAATCTCTTTAGTGGTCATCTTAAAAGAAGACAACTACATTGTCATATAGGCTTCTGACCTAATCTATCACGGTAAGTTGTTTGGTTAAAGTGTATAAAAATTGCTACTTCATGGATATATATAGTTTCAGATATACGTGGATATTCTTTTTCAATACTACACTAAAACTCAACAAGTGCTAGTTTATTATAACTTAGGTGCAATTAAAATCTGAAGCCATATCAGTGAACTTTTTGTACCCTGTACCATTAAATCTTTTAGTCTACCTTGCATTTTGAATGGCTCTTTTATCTATGCATGACTCTGTAACATGATGCATTGGTCATTTGGAAAATCTGGTTCCCCGAATTATATAGATCTTCCAAAAACTGACACATCAGAAAAATCTTTCAGTACTGGGAAGCTTTTGAGCTCAGGACGATGGCTATAAGTTTTCCAAAATTTTAATTTTCACTTGAAAGCTTAAGTTTATCACTGGCAACCAATACAATCAGCTGTCTTCCTTAAAGTGAGAAGCCAATTTCTTTCCTTCCAAGAAAATGCCTGCCAAATGCATAAGTCTGATAGCCAGGGTTTGTCTGCCAATCATTTTTGCGAGAATGGTGTTCCATGGAGGAAAAATGGCTCGTTCAGCTCACAACTCAAACAACCGCACAAGTGCTTTCCTTGTGACAGCCATCATTTTTCACTACCCAGAATCGCATTACACATACTCCTCATCTTACCACACAGAATAGTAAAAAGAAGTGCTCTCAAGGGTTGAAATGTAATAAAATGAATACTCTTTTTACTGCTTCATCAAGGACATCCTTAAGTGGAGCCGGCACTGTGTACCCTGAGTGAGTGACACTGGAGGATACAATGGCTTCTGTGCTGTTTGGTGCTCAGGTCAGGCACCTGACTGCTGTTTTTGCTGTCCTGGCAAATATCGACACAGTAAAGAAGGTGGATGATGTCTTTGTATTGTTATGAAAACAACTTTGACTTTGCAGACTCCTGAAAGGGCCTTGTCATAAACTACACTTTGAGAACCAACTCTTAGCCTAAGGCATGACCTTGATTGCATGGGTATGGCTGAAGTCAGGGCAAGAAAACATAGCTGGATGGCAGAAGCAAAGAACCAGAGAGGTCAGAACATTGACTACCCACATGCAGATGAGCAAGCTGCCAAGGATGCAAACACTGGGAGAAAGGGGAAGTAAGCAAGGAGAGCCCGGCATTAGGGAGTGAGCAGGTGTTACTAGGAAGCTGATGCTAAAGCCTGTGGGGGTTGTTCAGCTAGAGGACATGTGCTTCAAAGACCTGCAGATTTCTTTTTTCTGGTGCTATGGACTGAACCCAGAGCCTGTATGTACTAAGCACTCTACCACTGAGCCTAACCCGCAGCCATGTTTACTTTTACTTTGAGCAGGGTCTTGCTAAGTTACCTAGGCTGGCCTCGAACTAGTGATCCTCATGCCTCGGCCTCCAGAGAAGCTTAGATTACAGGTGTGCATGACCATATCCAGCAAGACCTACAGATTTATAAAGGGAAGGAAGGAGCAAAATAGCTCAGAGATGGCAAGATGGCAATAGCGGCAGGCAGAATTCCTCTAAGCTCTGACATAAATGTGGTGAGAGAGAGGGACTGTGAGCTGCCAGAAACCACAGGAAGGTAGGCCCTTAGCACATGCTCACTGGCTTCTTCTCATGCCTATGGCTGATTCTCAAACAGACCCACACCTCGGAACCACTCAAGCTCAGAGCTCCATTCCAAGAAACCCAAATTTAAGATGTCCAAGGCAGGTGGGTCCTAGGCATCGTACTCTTTCAGTGCCCTTTCCTGACAACTCTGTTAATCACTGGCAGACAGTGGAAATGACAGATTCCCAAGCCACTGTCAACTTGAACTTGAACTTAGTCTTGTCTCTGTAAAGCTTCCACTCCAGTCTACTAAAACACACCCTGAGCTTTCCCCTCAAAAATGGGCATGTACAAACCCCCTTATCTAAAATATCCTATTTTAACCCATCAAAGCCTTATCCATACTTCAAGCCTGGGGCAAATACTGCAAATCCCTCTCTCTGGTTAAGTGTTCTGTTGGGAATCATTACAAGTTTGTGTGAGGGTCTCTGACCCTTGAAAGGACCCACACATGCACACGGCTTGTCACTCTCTCACAGTTTTGTGCTCTCTCTAAATGTCTGCAGCCCTATCTAGATTGAAAGCTCCAGGAGAACTTGAACCATCTCTTAGGAGATCTGACAGCATCTCACACTGTGTTTTATAATACTAGGCATTTAATAAAGCTTCCTAAAATCACATCTTGCTCATCTTGTTAATTTCACGTTTCTTTCATGTTCTTTTGGTGGAATGAAAATAAAACACATTTGCTTGTTCAACAGTTGTATTTCTAAATCAGGGCTTTCCTGAAAGGGTTTAAACTTATGAAAAGAATATGAAAAATAAAGTCCTTATTTTGTAACTTTCGTTACATAGAACACTTTCACACATTTAAAATATTTTAATCTTGGGTGTTTTTTAGATGCCTTAAAATTGCACAGTCCTATGCAGTCAACAGTTGTAACTTTTGTGATTCATATGATTACAACCTATCTTTAATCACTTGTTGAAAACAAAGACCTACAACAAGAAACATTAGTAAGAACGTACTGAACGCAGTGAGTAGTCACGAAATTTACAACAAAGGCCTTCAAATTTTCAGTCCCAAAAATGTATTAAATAGAGCAAGAAAACTCTCTTTCTAGGGGGACAAAATTGGGTGAAATATTTGTAACCTTTTTACTGTGCAGCCATTTGCTATTACAGTTTATCTTGGAATTCCTTAACAAAGCAAAGCCCAATACAATTTTTGCATTCATGTGGTAACAGATTTCATCATTCAATTTATAGTCAAGACTCTAAGCATACTCCTCTTTGCTCTTCTTTGCTAGCTGACAGCTGCCACCAACCTACTTCAAAGCAGGCTGGGATACTTACTACAGAAGGGTGGGAGAATCAAAAGGTGGTGAATGTAGACAAGTTGATTATTTTACATACTAGAACCTCTAGCAAAATGATTTAATGAGTCCATTGCCTGGAGGCAACGTAGGTGTTCTGGTGGTGGAGCACCTGCCTGTGATATACAAAGAAACATCTACCAGGTACAGAGCTGACCACAGGCCATTCCACAAACTAGGTCTAGCCTAGATGACTCAGGATGGCTCTAAAATAAGGCTAATAAAAAACCATCAAAAGACAGTGAGGTTGACCAAAGAATGGGATATAAACACAAAAGTGTTTACACAGGGAGAAAAGGGATATAGAAAGGCAAATGAGAAGAATAAGGGTACCCAAGTCTCAGATCTAGGTACAGTTAAGTTAGAATTAAGGTGATATGTTCTCATAATTTGGGGGAAGTTTCTCTTACTATGAGATTGAGTTCTTGACATTTTATTTCTCTTTATTCTTTTTCCCTCCCTCTTTCTCTTACACACATACACACACATAAACACACACATACACACACACAGAGAGAAACTAGATCTTTTATATAATATACCTAAAGGTATAGTGTATCATTCATCATCTTTCAAGGACATGCACATATACACATACACACAAAGGCTTTCACTAGATATATATGTCTGTGGGTTCATGTACTATATATATATATATATATATATATATATATATGTGTGTGTGTGTGTGTGTGTATTATATATATATCATATATGTGTCTATATAATGTATATATGTATGTGTATATAGACAGATATATGCACAAAATTCTTCCCCTGGCATTGAATCAAAATAAAACTGAGTATCTTCACTATACATTATTAAAAGCCCCTCAGGCTAGGACACTCACAATTATTACCATAAATAAGAGACAGTCATTATCAAGTGCAATAAATTATTACTATCATTACTATCATTACTATGATTAGCCTTAACCCACAGTACAATGCTATTGGCAGGCAGGGCCCAGGTTAAGGAGATTAGATTATTTCTGCAGAGTCCTCATGAATAGAATGAATGCCTGCTAGCACTTGGATCTTGGATGTCCTCCTGAGGCCTATGATTTAAAGGCTTGGTCCTCAGCCTGGTGCTATTGGAGAGTGAAGCCTTTAAGAAGTAGAGCCTAGTGGAAAATCTTTGGGTCATTGGAGGCATTTCTTTAAAGGAGATAGCGAGACCCCGGTCCCTTTTTCTGCCTCTTTGCTCCCTGGTCTGTGGTAAGGGGAGTGGTTTTGCTAATCCAAGGACATCCACCATGATGTACCGAGCACCACGTGCCCCAAATCACTGGGGTTAACCAATCACGGACTGGAGCTTCCAAAACTGTGCACCAAAATAAACCTTTTCTCTATATAAGTCGATCATCTTACGTGTTCTATAGTATGACAGAAAGTTCATTATTATGGTGCCTTTATAAAAGAGACTCCAGAGAACTCCCTCCCTTCTTCTACCAGGTGAGAACACAGCAAAATGATTAGTCATCTACAAACCAGGAATTGGGCCCTACCCAGATGCCAAATCTGCTGGCACCCAGAGTTTGTACTTTTCAGCCTCTAGAACAATGAAAAATAAATTTCAATTATTTACAAGCCACCTAATCTACGATATTCTGTCATAGGGGCCTAAATGGATTAAGACACCAAGTTCTTTTTTTTTTTTTTTTTTTTGGTGGTACTGGGGTTCCTGAAAGCCCTTCTACCTCCAGGCTACACTCCCAAACCTATTTTTACATTTTTATTTGGAAACGGGTCTCCTAAGCCAGCGCACGCAGCTGGCTTCGAACCTGCGTGACCCTCCTGTCTCTGCCTCCCAAGCGCGGGGATTACTAGCGTGCGCCACCATGCCCAGCACCAAGTTCATTTTCTACATAGCCTTTTCTATTTATTTATGGTAATCCAACTACTCTAATTTTTTTTTACTCAGTCTCTGCATATTAAAAATGGCCCTAAACCGGGTGTGGTGGGGACCCTGTTTCCAAATAAAAAGTTTAAAATAGGTCTGGGAGTGTAGCCCGGAGGTAGAAGGGTCCCCAGTACCACCAAAAAAATAAATAGATAAATAAATAAAAATAAAAATGGCCCTAATATCACATGAGATATTTCTTTGGAGTTATCAAGAACCCTAAGGGAGTTAAGACACTTGAAAAAGCAAAACATTACTCCATCACAGCCAATAGTACAAAAAGGCATTTAATTCTTAATAAATCACCTCTAAGGAGATCTAAAATTCCCTATTTTTCCAGGAAAATTTCTTACATATTGAAATATTTTTAATATATAAAACTTGAAATAGAAACCTCTCCAGTACTGATGACCAACAGTAACAATCCGAGTTTCACCATTCACCTGGTTCTGGGATGTCAGGCAAGTTGCTAATCCGAGTTACATGCTAAGCTACTGCCAATCTAAGGAAGTTACTGGAAGGAAAATATGAAGTCCAATGGGGGCAGTGCTATATAAGTTGCTAAGCAAAGAGCACTCAATAATAGTCACACAGTAACTGCGTTGAAATAAAAATGCCCAATTCTTATTCACCAGAAAGCAACAATCAATATTCTACTTCAAGATGCCCTACAGGCTTCACAATGCTGGAACAAGAGAAGCTATCCCACACAATGTTACAGTCAGCAGAAACCAATGAACACACATATATTCCCACAACTTTCATAACCACTAGGTTATGAAAATAGAGACAACACCTTCACCAAAAAGTCTATCGTCTGGTTCTCTTAAAAGTCGCTTCCCATAGTGCTAAGTAAGAAGTTTTCTAAACAACTGCGTATTCTTCTCTAAGAACCCCAAACAAATACATAAAGAAAGCCCAGGAAGGGCTCACGACTTGGATAAAGTGATCTAATTAAAGGAAAGGAAGACATTGTGAGATGTCAGTCAGAACATTCTAATATCTGATGAAAAGAGAGTTGGAAATCTTCTGAAAATGGATGGCTAATGGCTTATTAAGTTGTAGCTCAAGGCTAGGAATCAATAAGTAGAAGAAAAATGCAGCAAATGTTTTCTAGTCCTAGGTGATGGAAACGTACAATTTTTCAATAAGGTTTATGTGGTTTCTACAATAAGAGGAGGAACACAGAAATTAATCTCTTTCCCAGAGATTTCCGAATTGTATAAATTAACAATAGAATACCAGCTTTTCTGCAGTCATTCAAATGCGTCTACGGTCATTACTCGATCCTCAAGTTAGTAGCCATAAAGAACAAAATGACTTGTCCAAGGTCACATGCCCTGGATGTGGGGGGAGGGGACAGTTTCCTCCTGTCACCTCACATGGATTAATTATTACTGATGGTGATTAATGCAATGGAAAGGACTCTAGTGGCTCCAAAGTTTCCACATCAGGTGCCTGTGACACATTGAGAGCTTTCCAGCAGAGGAGGCCAATTCTATGTGTATCCCCAAACATATGAAAAAACAAAAGCCGGAAGATCTATGTTACTGCTCGGTCACCTTTAGAAAATGTAATCTGAGATCTCATTACTCCCTTGCAATATTTATTCTTTCCATAGGAATGATGCCATATGATATACTATACATCCAGGCCCGCAGATTTTAATAACTGTTAAAAGTAAGCAAATCTGAAATGCAGAGCTATGGTTATATTACCCCTGGAGATGGTACTAATCAACCTCAGGCACAGACCAACACCGGAAGGTACCCAGCCTACCCTGACAAGGGCAGGCTTTGACTCAAATGACATTGATGCCTCTGAGTTTTGAAGGTCAAGGAAGGTCAAATAAACAAGGTACTGGGCTGAAGTTTATGGTTTTAGGTTTAGGAGGGAAAGCAAAATAAGAGAAAGTTATGCATCTGGGAAAGGAAAAGTTCCAGTAAAAAGGATAAAAAGAGTCGGTATACTAAAGTGGCAAAGAAATTCAATGCCGGAACGAAAGCACAGACCCTTCCATGGGGACTCAGGTCCAGTGACTAATCCAAGAAGACCACTCCCCCCTCTTCTTGACACTGAAGGAGCCCTGGTTTGGGTCCAGCACGGACACGCCCTAAGAGCTCATAAAACGTTCCAGAGGAGACATAAGTTAGCATGATAAGAGCTACATGAGATAGCCTAAAGAGTGCTAAGTAGCAATTAATGGTTTTCAAAAACAAGAGGCATTTTTATAAAGATCAAAGAAACCAGCTGTTTCCATTTTCACTAAAGCTTAAATTGCAAAATCTGAATGAACTACATAAGCCAAGCAGTTCCTGACTCTTAGGACCCAGTTACTGAAAGACCCTCAGATCTTCCTTGAAAACTTATTTCCAAAGATTGGATAAATATTGAAATGCTTGTTTTCATTCTGACAAGGAGACGTTAGGAATATAAATTTAAATGTAGAGCTTTTCAGATAAATTTTGCAAAATGCTACTGTTCAATTAACCATGTTCCTAGTTCCAGCACACTATAAGGGCTGCCTAGGAAGGGTCTCACTGAATCTGTACTTGGTGGCCTTTATAGCCAGTCTTGATCCAAGTAAAGTCCTTTTCCACCTCTCCCATAGCCTAGGTAAGAATTCAGAAAGTCTCCCTAGTTCTCAGCCCCTGAAGTCACTGAACTTAGAATGGGAATCATTTTTCCATAAGTTAATTCTATACAATATTACAATCATGCTTTACTCTTTGTCTTATTCTAGAAGTACTAGAAAAAATATCACTCTGCTCAGCAGCCATCTGAGAGAGAGAGAGAGAGAGAGAGAGAGAGAGAGAGAGAGAGAGAGAGAATATGTGTATGAAAGAGAGATACAGAGAGACAGAGACAGAGACATACTCTGAGACCAACGGGGATTGAACCCAGGGTATTCTACCTCCAAGCTACAACCCTAGCCCTTTTTATATTTTATTTTGAAATGGTCTCTCTAGTCTTGAATCTGTGATTACTCCTGTTTTAGTACTTTTCTTGTCTAAGGAAACAGAATAATAGATACAGACAGCACTCCCTCTCCTTACCCTCTCCTCAGAGCTCAGAGTCCCAGGCATTCCTACTTACCCAGTTCCTGCAGAACTCAGCCCTCTAAAGTAGCAACTGTGGGAATTAGACTGGCCAGTAAGGCTCAGCTTATCCAAACTTGGTCTGAAGCCATGAACTGAATTGAAACCACATAAATCTTTTGGAGGTATGAGTACCAGAACATTTCTAGGGTTGCTGCATATCCATCGAGAGGGTGTGCCAAATCACTGCAGTGTCACCCATGTTGCAGTGCAGTCTGGGAAAGTATGTCATCCCTTTGGCCAACACAATATACCATCCTTCAAGGCAGGAACTTTTGAACATAGGGGTAACTGTGCTAAAAACCAGCATCATTTTAGGTGGGTGATGGGTCATGCCTCATCCCTATCCAAATCAAGCCAAAGGTTTACACAACAGAGAACATGCTCAGTAACTCTCGCGAACATGACATCTGGACACAAGGACACTCCAACCACATGTGCATTACTTAATCACAAGCCAACATTCTGTGCCACACCTATGCACCCGGAAAACTACCACATCATCTTCTAATGAAACATCAACTGAACTTGGGATCAATGTCTGTTTTTTTTTTTTTTTACTGTATTATTTGAGAAAAATAGCTGCTATATCCAAGAAAATTACAAAACCAAACAAATATTTAAAATCAGCATTTCTACCAAGCCACCAAAAATTTTTAAAAGAACATTCTTTGCACACCTGACATTCAGTCTTACAAATGGTAACTTAAAACAAACTTTTTAAAATATAGAAAAAAGTTAGCTACATAAGGGTGAAATAAAATGGCTATACCTTAAAATTTTAAATTTTATATAAGTGCCTTCCACATATAAAGCACCAAAGCAGCTATTTGGTGATATCAAAGCTGTGTAAACTACAATTCCTGCTCACAGAGCTCACAAATGAGAAAGAGGGGTGGGGCGAGGAGAGGCTGGAAGAACAAAGTTTTTAAAAGAGCATAAAAAGCAGAGTTGGGGGGAGAAACATAGGAAGAGAGTTGATTATGGGCTAATGAGGAAGCGATCCAATTTGAAGCATCCAATTGAAAATTTGCTAACTGTGAAATGTGCTGCTTTAAAATGCCATCCTGGCAGCAGAGCTAATAGAGGAAAATCCCATTCTCCCAGGGAATAGCTGAGAAATATAAACAAGGGCCCTCCCTTAAATCTTATTAAAATAGCTTTAGTCCCATGGCAATTTACTTAATATTTAAATCTTCAAATTAGTAAATTTGTTATGACTGATTTGCTTACTCAGAAAAGCTTTTCTGTAGACATTTAATATACTTTTGAAAGTATACAGAACTATAACAGTAACAATAATCATAGCCAGAACTATTAATTGCTAACATTTATTGAACATAGATTATTGTACTGGGTCCTGTTCTAAATATCTTGATACACTAATTCTGTTAACCTTAAAAGCATTCTGTGAGGTAAGTAATGCTATGCTCCTTTTATTGAGAAGGAAACTGAGACTTGGAAAAGATAATACTTTTAAGGTCACAAATCTACTGTCAGGGCTAAGATTTTAATCTAGTTGGTCTAACCCTCGACCCCACATGTTTAACTCTATGCCATGTGATAGAATCAAGTATTCTCTTTTGTTTAGAAGCAGAATGCAATAGAAGGCAAATCTCTTTCTGCAAAAGGTGGGCACAATGAAAAGATGTGTCTTCTAAATACAGTTCCCAAAGATGAATCAAAGAACAAACTTATGATGAATCTAATTGTTTCTATGAAACACCCACTTTACCAACATCAATCTGTGGGAGAATACTCTTATTTAACCAAATACTCTCTTATTTAACCAAAGATGTCTTCTAGAAAAAATTCTTCATAAAGAAAGCAAAGTAGTAATCTTTTTAAATGTCAAATGACTTTCCTTTAGCTCTTCCTGTATTCTCTGGTTGTTTAGAATTTACCAGAATATCTTTGCAGAACTCTTCTGACTCTGCATGTAGCTCTTCTCTTGATAAATACTCATGCCCAACCCCACACCCCTTGGTTATTGTTTATACCAGAAGAACTTACTAGAATCCCAGAGGCTAGCACCATGCCCTTTTAACCTCCTAGGTAGGAGACTGAGGTTGGCTGCTGAGCAGCAGGTACTAATTAAACACCAGCCACCACTGGCTTGGTGATTATTTTTTATTTTTTTATTTTTTACTTTTTAATTTTTGAGATAGAGTCTCTCTGTGTTGCCCGGGCAGGTCCTGAGCTCCTAGATTCAAGTGATCCTCTTACCACGCCTCCTAAGTGGCTGGGACTACAGGTGAATACCACTGCACCTGGCTTACTGCAGTATTTACAAACCAAAAAATTATCCCTTCCCTTCACTCTTCCTCTCCCCCACTCTTCCATTGCACACTCTCAAAAATTACTATCCTTACTCTTTCCAGGATCAAGGAGATGAAAATGAAAAACTCTCTGCTTATAATCAACAAAGCAATTGTTACATTTTGTATGCATGACTAATTAGACATGTGACTGGCAACTAGTTCTTTAGGTCATTTTCAACCCTGATATTTTTAGGCAAATGCATATGTATAAAACATACTCCTGCACCTACACTCATATTCGCAATGCATATATGTATATAAATATTCAAGTTCCTTCCAGAGCAATTTATGCACCTGATTTCCAAACACATTTAATTGAACCTACTGTTGCTTCAAATGAAGTTTCTACTTAATTGGTAACTGTATGTGAATTATTAACTAGTACTCTTTGAGAATGGAACATAAAAAAGAAAAGAGAGAGTCCCCATACAGCTGGAAGATAAGTGACTACATTTTCTCTGCTTCTGCTGCCCATGGTTGTATGATAGACTCCCTTCATTTCCTCAGGGGTCACTCTTAGCCTTTACATGTGATGAGTAGTCCAGCCTGAATGGCCATGCAGGAAGAGGACATTGAGATCTGCATCATCTTTGGGTGGAAAGATGCTGAAACAGGTTCTGCAGACAATCACTGTTTCTGCTTTCATGAGAAGTATTACCTTCTTTAATCATCCTCTAGCACTGTGTCTCTTAAAACAGGCTGTCACATTAGACCTCAAATCAACAAAGTCTTTTCTCCAACATTGCTATGGTTTGAATGTGCCCTCCAAAAGCTCATGTGTTGGAACTTTAACCCTCAAATTCATAAGTTAATGGTATTTGGAAGTGGGACCTTTGGGAGATCATTAGGAGTAGATGAGGTCAGGAAAGTAGAGCTCCCATAAAGCATCAGTGGCTTTATAAAAGAAGACAGACACCTGCTTGGTCTCATCTTGTGATACCTTCTGCCATGCTATGAGGCAATAAGGAAGCCCTCAACAGATGCCAAGCAGATACTGTACTTGCTATTGGACACCCCAGCCTTTAGAATAGCCAAATAAACTCCTATTCAGCCGGGCGTGGTGGTGCACGCTTGTAATCCCAGCATTTAGGAGGCTGAGACAGGAGGATCTTGGTTTGTGAACAGCCTCAGCTACTATTTAGTGAGGCCCTTTGCAACACAATGAGACCCTGTTTCAAAATAAAGAATTAAAAAAAAATAGGACTGGGGTGTCGCTCAGAGATAGAATGCCCCTGGGTTTCATCACCAGTACTGAAAAAAAAAAAAAAGCTCCTATTCTTTGTAAATTACCCAGTCTCATGTATCTTGCTATAGCAACAGAAAACAAACTAAGATAAACAGCTAAGATATTTAGGTAAAAATGTAAGAGTAAGGTACTCTGATATAATGATTCCTGAGGCATAATACCTACCTTCTAGCACAAACCCCCACCAATTCTTTCATCATAATAAGCATGCCAGACTGGAGACCTCCTTCTGCAGCATAACTCAGGCCACCTAACAGTGCCAAGGGGAAGGTTGATATATAGCCTTGATCCACTGGTTATCTCAGAGCTAGGAAAGGGAGCAGAAACAGAGGTCCCTGAGGTCTAGTTTAAGTAGGGAAAACCAAATCCCAGTCTCAGGCAGTCATCTGGGACATGCAACCTTTAATGACCTCAAGGCAAACCACCTACACCCAACTAGAACTTAATTTTTAGGTATGCACAGGTGCTTGGGAAAATCTGCCCCAGTGTGCCAGCGTGTCAAATGAATTACCTTTGGGACACAGGTCATTCATTACTTTTGGTGAACCATCAGCCCTCATCCCAGTTAAAAACCTTGAAGACTGACCAACTAAGAGAGTGTGGGACAGTACCATAAGAATAGCAGTCTGGAAATGGATGCTGGCTGCATCCTTCCAGGCACTGTAGGCCATGCTAATCTAGGAAGCACTATTAAGTGTGCTTTTAAATAGAAGGACCATCCACCACCAAAAGTCATCTAACAAAGGACCAGAACAATGGTCAGAGGAACAATGGCCACTGTACAGAGGCCTCCAAATGTTGGTTGTTATTCATGCTTTCCCTAAGCCATGCCAGAAAACTACATCTATATTGATGGCTTGGGATAAATTTAAAAGTATGGTTCTTAAATAATCGCCCAAATGAGGCTGATAAGGCCCTCTGAGGAAGGGACAGAAAAAAGGAGGAAGAAAGAAAGGAAGGAAGAAAGTTAGTTTATATTTGGGGAAAGAATATGGGGCTGCTCATGAATCAGAAGGAAATGATGACCAGTGACTACAGCTCAGGATCCTGCCTTCAGCTCAAGGTCAGCCCAGGGGCCAGGTCTCTTCTTCTGGCTCCTTCTTTCCTCCAAGGTCCCACCATGCCCTCCCCCAGCCTCTGTTCCATCCAGGGCTCCTTTTTACCACCAGCCAAGAGGACAATTAAAGAACACTCTAGAATATGATGAACAACCTCCCCAAAGGTTGACCTTTAAAGAACTCACAACCACGTGTTCATCCTAGCTAACTTGAGCAATTATTTGGCCCTCTTCTCTTGCACCTCTTCAGATGAGGAGGCTGTGGCAGTGACACCCTCTGTCAGGCAGGAGGGGCACCTACCACTTACACCCTCTTAACTCTTTCCCGGGTACTCACTGTTCTAAAAGCTTTTATGCTTTATCTAACAATTTGAAAAGACAGGGCCTACCTACCATTGTCCTCTTTCTCCAGTTTGAATGCTAGTCAAACAGAAAATCCAGAATTCAAAGCAGGTCTCACTTCGTAGCCCTCACTAAGCTGAACCTTTATTTTTAGCTTATCTTTGATGTAATTCACTGCTCTCAGCACCGTCACATCTTTCATGTGTGAAAACATCTAATGCCTATCACCTCATCCTTTGAGAATTCACAAGAGTCACTTAAACGCTAGTTGAAAAGACTGTGAAACCAACCTCAGTGTCCCTGCAGTGGAGGCACCATGCACTCAAGGCTGGCCGTTCTGGACAAACTCGAATCTACTGCGGGGTGTAGGGTCAGCTGTGACTGCTCTCAGTCCTGCCTATGTGGCAGCCTCATAACCTCTATGAGAAGATCCCCCACTGGCAGGGGCACCAGGCTCCTCCAACCAGGACATCTGCACATGGATCAAGGGGTGGGCGTGCTTCTGATGTAAAATAAGCCTGAGCACCAGGTTGTTGCAGCAGTACACACACATGTGCATGTATACACACATGTACATGTACACACACACACACACACACACACACACACACACACAACCACCCAGCTATCCAGTCCTCCTGCTTATTCTTGAGTGGCCAGCCACTGTTAACTGTTAACTGATGCTCGAACTGATACCACTCTACTCCCCAAACAACCCCTTTGAGGTGAGGATATAAGGCAACCTGGGGGTGAATACCAGGGAAGGGTAGCTGAGGGGAGGGGAAGACAACTGAAAAGGAAGACAACTGAAAATGAGTCTGTTGCTGCCACTTCACAAAGAGGCAGTGTGGCAGCACAGACAAAGCACACTCTCAGAAATTACTCTTTCTGGATGGGCCAGCACTGCCTAACTGTACTGCACCTCCACATCTTCCCGGCCCTTGCACAGCTGAGCTGTGCCTTTTAGTATGGGAAGCACATATATAACATACCAAAGTGAGCTGAGGAAGCACATTTGGGATAAAGGCTGCAGCTGAATAGGATAGAACACAGGTTGATCCTGAAGACTTTGGTCAGTAGTTTTCAAACATGGTGTGGTAACATGGGAAGTTTGAGTCAAAGATAGTTCACCGAGCCCCACCCTGGCCCTCCCACACTGATTCAGTCATTCCGCAGTGGGACCCAGGCAGTGATGCAAGTGGCCTGGGGCGTGCAGGGTCAGACACAGACTCAAGTCATCTCTGCCTAGCAGCTGGGAAAAGATCTGGGTTCAAGTCCTGATTCATTTGCTTAGAAACTACAGGGCTTGGGGCAAGT
The DNA here is from genome assembly GCF_963383645.1 of Muscardinus avellanarius. Classification (NCBI taxonomy): domain Eukaryota; kingdom Metazoa; phylum Chordata; class Mammalia; order Rodentia; family Gliridae; genus Muscardinus; species Muscardinus avellanarius. The sequence continues at coordinate 55,728,280 of NC_137786.1, read as the reverse complement.
CATTCATCTCTTTGGATCTTTCTATTTAATGAGGAGAGTGGAAATGATCACTAAGGGTCCCTTCTAGCTCTAAAATACCATCCATATGAAAATTGCTTCTGATAGCAAACCTCCAGCCTGAGACAGATTTGCCTCAGGAACACAAAGTGAGCACCTTTGGTAATGCATATGCACAGGCCGGGTATGAGAAGTAAGAACACAAGCCAGATTGGGGAGTAATACCACGTTGTTAACTCCTTGTATAATCGAATGGCTTCTCTATTCTGGTTCCTCTTGTAGCTAAAGGCACAAGCCACCATGATGGAGCGGTCATAGTTACAGGTGGCTGCCCAGGAGCATGTCAATAGCTAACCCAGGTGGCAGGAAGCCCATGCCTTCTGGCTCATCTGTCCTTGCTTCAAGTCAAGGGGACTTCTCCTCCAGGCAAGGCTCCTGACAGATATTTCATGAAAAGGACATTGATCAAAACCATTAGGATGTGGGCAGACACAAATGAAGCAGTGTTGACTTTTTCTACTTCAGGCTTTTGTGTTGGGGGGGAAACCACACAAAGATGGGGAAACATCTCTTTCATGCTTCAGCAGGAGCAGAACAGCACAAAGAGTTTTCCTCTTCCCCCCAGACTTTCAGCACTCGATCATGGTTCTCTGTGAAATCAGGGCTTGTTTGTTCAGTAAATAAAGCATCTGCATTAATAGGGGATTTAAAGAAGCCAGAGGGGAAAGGCCTGGCCCTAAAATAAGATCTGTGGTTAGCAGGACTCCAGTGAGAAGCGGAATTGACATTCTCATTCCCTCCTTAATTACTCGGGGAGGGGGCACGGGAGGCAGGTGCGGAGGGGACTGCCAATGAGGTTAGGAGGTGCCCTGGAGGACAAAGGGAGTCGGAGAAAGACAATGAATGACAGCACGGATACAAGCTTAGCAAGTGCTGCCTGGCTCTTCCTTTATTTTCTTCTAAGACAACCAAATAAATTAGATTACGAACCAGTGAATCCTATAAGAAGGAAAGTCAACAGAATTTGGCCTCAATTTAGTGTATCCCTCTAGTATGAGATGAGCCAAGAACACACAATCAGAGCAGAACCCAGTCTCAGAGCAAGCGTGTTCCCAGCTCTGGTGTATGCTCCGACTTAGCAGTGCCATTTCAGATTACACCAGAGGTCTCATCCAAACAATTAAAACAGGGCTCTCTGTTAAGGAGATACCATTCTCCTCCCTTCTTTAAAGTGCACATGATTCATCAGTCTTTAGTTGAGGAGACTTAAGGAGTCGATTAATACCAAGAAGGTTTGTAAATTGATGTAAGATAGAAAATTAATGTTAAGTAATATTAACTGTAACACAGAGAACAAAGTCTGCCCTGAGCTTAGTGGTTCAGAATACTGGCTCTGGAGGTAGATAAATTCCATCAGCCCAACGCCCTCGGTCAAGGTTAGGGACAGATAACAGTCCCATACGTGTGTGCATGGTACAGGGGATGGGAAAGTGTGTATGGTCATAAGTACAATGGTCCTCCAACACTGGGGAGCCTGCACCTCACCGAGAAGCCTGCAGCCTCCAACCCTTCAGAATGTGGGAACAGTGGAACTAAGGCCATTCTCATGTAGCTAACTCACTTTAAGCTTGTTGGATCTCTTAAAGTTAAGTAGTGGTGGATCATATGGTGGATCTATTCCCAGTTTTCTAAGGAATCTCCACACTGATCTCCATAAGGCTGAACTGGTTTGTACTCCCATCAACAATGTAAAAAAATTCCTCTTTCCCCACATCCTTGGCAGCATTTGTTGTTATTTGGTTTCTTTATGCTTGCCACTCTGATTGTGGTTAGATGGAATCTTAGTGTAATTTTGATTTGCATCTCCCTGATGACTAATGAAGTAAAACATCTTTCTTTTTTTTTTTTTTTTTTTTTTTTTTTTTTTTTTTTTGGTGGTACTGGGGTTCCTGGGGAAACCCTTCTACCTCCGGGCTACACTCCCAGACCTATTTTTATATTTTTATTTGGTAACAGGGTCTCTTAAGCCAGCACAGCTGGCTTTGAACCTGCGTGATCCTCCTGTCTCCACCTCCCAAGCGTGGGGATTACAAGCGTGCGCCACCACGCCCCGCAGAACATCTTTCAATGTGTCTATTGTCCATTTGTATCTCTTCTTTTGTGAAGTGTCTATTCAATTCAGCTGTCCATTTCTTGATTGGGTTATTTGTTTTGCTAGTGTAGAGTCTTTTGAGCTTTTTGTATATTCTAGATATTAGCCCTCTATCAGAGTGGTGGCTGGTAAAGATCTTCTCCCATTTTGTAGGCTTCCTCTTTAGGATCTACCACTCCTGGGTATTTTTCCAAAGGGGTTGAAATCAGAGAACTACAGTAGCATATGCATACCTATGTTCATAGCAGCATAATTCATAATAACAAAAATATGGAACCAATCTAGGTCTCCATCAACAGATGAATGGATTGCAAAATTACAGGAAATACACACAATGGAATTCTATTCAGCTATAAAGAACAAAATCATGCCATTCGCAAGAAGATGGAAAGATCTGAAGAAATTATGTTAAGTGAGATCACCCAAGCACAAAAAGAGAAAGGACATATGTTTTCTCTAATATGCCCAATCTAGGGAGCATTGGGGATACCAGAGGGACTCCAGATAATGGAGGGGAAACCTCAGCAGAGCTAGAAAGGAAGGAGAGGAGAGGAAAAAAGCTGAGGTTGATTAATGGAGAAGCTACATCCAAATATGTATAAAAGCATGAATATAGCATGATTAACCTGGACACTCGTCAGGAGGTGGGAAGGAGAATTGGGGCCGGGGAGGAATGGGCACCAAGCACAGTCTAAATATATGCCATTTCCAATATGTTCCACATATAAATAAAATTTTAAAAAAGAAATAAAAAAAAAGTAGTGGTGAAAGAAGAGGAGGAAGGGGGATATGGCAACTAGAAAGAGAAAAATCTCACCAGGATCATCAGTGGGTCTTTATGTAGAACGGTCTCCACATGCTGTCTTCTCTTCTCCAGTGGGAAACCAAGGAAAGTGAAACATCACACAGAAGCCACCGGGAACCCACGCCTGCCTCCTGGGCAGCCCCTCAACTGCACTCCTGAAGAATCTTTCTGAATGGAAGGAGGAGGCCCCACTCAGCCACATCCAGTTGATCCTATGTCTGGTCAATCCAATTTCCCAACTACAGAGATCTGCCTGCTCATTGGCTCCTTGATAATCCTGCCTAACATTTTAATCCCCGCCCTCATCTCTTCCTGAGTTACCACACTCTAGGATCATCCTTTCCATGTGTCTCCACAGTTAGGGTAATCCTTTTCACTTCCAAGATTTTATTAAGGTACAACTAAAAGATTAAAATTGCATATATTTATAAGGTAAAACATGATATTTTGAAATGTTACACTGCCAATGATTAAATCAAGTGCATTTGTCATCTCACAAGCTTGTTGGTTTTTGTGTGTGGCAAGAATATTTAAGGCCTACTTAGCCATTTTCATGTACACATTAAGAATTAGAGTCCCTATGCTGTACATTAAGACCCCCAGAACTTATTTGTGCAACCTAGTTTTGTAGCGTTTGACTAACATATCCCCAGCCCCCAGGACTCTTTGAGAATGGCAACCACCATTCCTTCTACTCTCTGCTCCCACAAGCTTTCTTAGCTTTCACATGTAAATGAGATTGGGTGGTGCTTGTCTATGCCCAGCTTATTTCATTTAACATAATGTCCTCCAGGTTTATCCATGTTGTCACAGATGAGAAGAGCTCTCAAAAATCTCACGTGTTCCCAATTCTCACAGCAGGGGGTTTTCAAACTCTGCTAGACTTTACAATCAGATAGACTTGATCACACTTTGCTATGGTTTGCCCCCTTCTCCTAATCCCTAAAGTCTTATGTTAATGGTATCCAGACAGTAGAAACTTAATCTTACTCTAGTGTCTAGAGGTAGGGCCTTTGGAAAGTGATTAGATTAGGTCACTGGGGTACAGCCCCAAGATTGAACCCTAATGGCTTTGTAAGGACAGGGGGGAAAAAAACAGACAGACACAGAAATACATGCATGCTCTTGCCATGATGTGATGCTGCCCAGGGGGCCCCTTCCAGAACCTGTGCAGTGATTTTGTATCTTGTACTTTCACAATTGCAAGCCAAAAATAAACTTTTTTTTTCTGTATAAAGTAGCCTGTCTTAGGTATTCTGTCCTACTAATGAAAAGCAGTCTAAAAGTTACCACCAACAAACTTTATCTCAGGAGGAAAGATAAAAGGGTTGGCTCCAGGAATTGACATTTTCTGGTAATTCTAATAGAACTACATTGCAAGTATGCTAACCTGAAGTTTAAACTTCAGGCTTGCCCCCTGCATCATCAAGCCAAACCTCTTCCTCCAAACCTCTGCAGAGCTTTTCTGATCTCTCTCTACAGTATCACCTAACATATGAATTCACATGTGGCTTTCAACCCACCTGTGTACACTGGGTCCAAACATCAATTCCCTGGTACCCTTGCTCTGAGCAGCCCAACTCTCTTTCCATAGGAAACACAACACATCTGATTTCGTTTGCTATTTCTCCTACCAGCCCCCAAGCTCCCAAAGTGATTTTTTTTAAATTTTTAATTACCACTGCTAGTCTGACACATAATAGGCACTCAATAAATGCTGAAGACCAAAATTTGAATAAATGAAAAAATGCATAAACTTTGAGCAAATCCAAAATGGCTGGCTGGCAAAGTTTACCCTCAGACAGTCTTTCATTATCCCAGAACTATAAACTCAAAGAGAGGTTAGAGAGTGAGGAGAATATATGCCAAAGAAAGGAAATTAGTCCAGAGACCAATACAGACATTTACAATGCAGTTTCTGGTGATTGTGCGTTTCCAGCTGTTGTAACTGGGGGATCCTTTACAAGGCTGTAATTTTCAAATCATGCTGCAAGCTAACTACTTTTATGCTAATCCCTCTCAATAAATACTATTGCTGAAAAAGATGCTTGCGCTTGTTTGCATCGTAAAGGCCCAAAACCTTGGAAACAACACTTTTTAAACTTTTAACTTCCATTCTGGGCATTTGGGCCAGAACTCTCCTCAGTCTCCTCCAGCTGTACTAACGGTTTTAAGAGGCACTCCATAAACGTCCATTAAGGAGGACAGTGATCCACACAGGCCACAAAGTGTACAAAACCCAAAACGCCACCCCTCCACTAAGTGACCTAAAAAAGGAGGTGTTTTATGAGCAAACCCTTTTCGCCTGACTCCCAAAACTGCAATGATGAATCAATATGTAATTTTCTTGACAGAATCACTATCTCACAACTCACTTACATTTTTTTAAAGTATGAAAGAGACTTCTTTAGGTTTCTGGCAAGTCAAACTCCCATAACAATTTCCTGTATCATTTACTTGATTGTCCAGGCAATTATAACATCGTAAGGATAAAAATAAGTTTTAAATAAAATGCATTTAAAGGGGGTCTTTTTTTTGTTTTTTTGGACTGGGGATCGAACCCAGGGTGGTGCACTTGCCAGGCAAGAGCTTTGCCACTGAGCTACATCCCAGCCCTAAATAAAATGCATTTAATATGAAAACAGCAAGCCTCATAAAAGTGGGGGGAGGGAGGACCTGTGTTATGGCAGCCCGGTGCCAATTAGGAGAAAGCTTCCTTTGCATCAAGTGCTCCACTGACTGGTTTATGATCCCATTTCTTCAAATCAAATATTTATCGTCTCGTGTTGCTATTTATTAAGACCTTCCCTTACAGCTTTATGATGAATTAATACCCCCAGGCCTGAAAGCTTTTCTGAGTCTTTTGCCCACCTTATGCAAGTATTATAATTTTCAATTGCCCAGTGGGGAAGAGAACCTTGGGGAAATGCCATCATTCAGGGAGCTTGAAGACCTGTGAAATTATTATAGGCAAATACAATCGTGAGATGTTAGGATTCCCCAATGGCCCAGCTAGTCACAACTAAAAGTCACAAGTGGCTTGCAACTTTCTACTTCTCTTCTAGGTGCTGCCGGCTCTTGGAATTGGAAAGCTCCCTCATCACAACTGATATCCACTGTTCCTAGCTCTTCACTGCAGTCACCCTGCCTACTCCTACTTCCAGAGCCCTGTGTGTATAGAGAGCTACCACTTCTCCCCACTCTCAAGAATTATAACTCACTTTCTTAACTGCCCTCAGAGCCCAAGCTTTTATATCCACTTGCATTTTGGTCACTATCCTCCCAAAAGGCCTTCTTGAGTGTGCCCCAAATGGAGAAATATTTTATAAGCCATCTGAGCCACACAGAATAAGGCAAATCTCTCCCTTGCAATGGACACTTGATTTCACTAACACACTATAAAAGCACTGTAGTTGTTTCTTTTTTTTTTTCCTTTAAATATATCATACTGCTGAGTCTTACAAAGTGCTTCCATTCAGCTGAAAGAACTTTATAGCATCAGTAGATTGGAGGAACCCTACCCTGAAGTTTAAATTGCAAGCTCGCAGCCTGGTGTGGTGGCGCACGCTTGGGAGGCAGGATCAGGAGGATCGCGCAGGTTCGAAGCCAGCCGCACTGGCTTAAGAGACCCTGTTTCCAAATAAAAAAGTATAAAAATAGGTCTGGGAGTGTAGCCCAGAGGTAGCAGGGTTTCCAGAAACCCCAGTACCACCAAAATAATAATAATAATAATAATAATAATAATAATAATAAAATAAATAAATTGCAAGCTTGCTCCCTGGGTCTCCAAGCCTACCCCTCCTCCTCCAAACCCCTGCAGATGCTCTTTTGAGCTCTCTGTGGAGTCACCTGCCATAAGCATTCTTGGATACTTTCCTACATGGTACCATTGAGTGGTTACTTTTTTATTCGTCATATAGATGTGGCTGGTTATATGATGTAATATTTATTTCCTATTAAATTTCATCCTGTTAAATTCAGCTCTTTGTTCCAGCTCACAGAGATCTTTTTGGATCCTAATTCTCTTCGTCAGTGCACTCACTATTCCTTCCAGCTTAACTTCAAAAGCAGATTTGATGAGCCTCCCCCTGATGTCCTCGGCCAATTCATTAAGGAGCCAGTCTCCCTCCCTCGAGATGCCTCAAGGCATCAGGCACATTACCCAACACTCCTTGGGTTCAGATGTTCAATTAGTTATGACTGTACCCAAGATTTATGGGGGAGTTTAGCAAAGGGCTTTCTGAAATTCAGAATAATCATTTTTGCACCGTTTTCTAACTGAGGATTCCCATCAGAAAGGATGAGTTTTATTTGATATGAAAGGCCCATAGTGAACCACGCTGGTTCCCAGCGGCAATCTCTCTCCTTTCCTCTGAGCGCTACAGTGTCTGCTATTCCTCTTGACCGTCAAATGTTTGAACACTCTTCCTGTGTTTGAGGGTTCTACCAGTGAGAGACCTAGCAGGGAAGGGAGATCTTTACCTGCTACTAAGGAAGATAAAAAGGAAGCTAAGTATAGACATGGCTTCCCCAAATGCAGGCAGCCAACACATGAACAAGCTCAGCAAACATCTGTGCCAGTCAAGAACTCTGGGTCTGGAGAGAACGGCATAGAGAAACCAGGGGGGTCCAGAATGAATGCAGGTGGCGTGGCCAAGATGGCAGCAGGCTGCAGAGCATGTCCAGTTTCGGGGCCCCAAAGCAGCTTCACAGAAGCTCCACTGCCTCAGCATGACAGACTTGCTCTGAGCTGTCTGGTGCCTCCAGGGGCCTGCCCTTTTCTAAGAATGTTCCTTTGGTTTCCCTTCAAAATATACAGAATCCTGCCGGACATGGTGGTGCATGCTTGTAATCACAGCGCTTGAGAGGCTGAGACAAGAGGATCGTGCAGGTTCAAAGCCAGTCTCAGCTACTTAGTGAGGCTCTCAGCAACTTAGTGAGACCCTGTTTCTAAATAAAGTATAAAATAGGTCTGGGAGTATAGCCCGGAGGTAGAAAAGCCCCTGGGTTCCACCCTCAGTACCACCAAAAAAACAAAAACAAAAATATTCAGAATCCTTCTCCCAGCTCTATTTAAGTGTGTGTGTGTGTGTGTGTGTGTGTGTGTGTGTGTGTGTGTTGTTTCTGTTGTCTGCAATCAAGGACTCTGATAACAACTTCACAATCTATTGATCAGTCGGTTTAGAATTCTGCATAGGGTCCATATGGCATATCCCTAACCCTTTTGAAACTCAGACATAAACACACTTCACTCCCTGGGAGTTCTATAAGATAGGTTCGCTGTAAGTTTAGACATTTCATTCACAGATTTTCTTGAAACATAGGGATGTGATTCATCCCAAACAGAGGACCTGTACTCATGGAGAGCAAAAGGTGCTTTTGCCCAGTTTGCTGACTGCTCTGGACTTCATCATCCCTCTTCTTCAAAGTTATCTCCCTTCCAAATCCTCTTATCATTCTCTTTAACAAGAAAGCAAAAGAAAACCAGAAGTTTGGTATTTTTCCCTTTTCTATAATCCACCCAGATACTCCAAGAAGTAGAATTATGTCCCCATGGATTTCCCCTTTGAATAGCTGCTTTTTTGCAGAATCTCTCCCATAAGAGCCGGCAATAAGGGAGACAGGAAGATTCTTTCCCAAGTCCAACTACCTCCTTCCTCCCCACAAAAAATTTAGTCATTACACTTTGTTCCAACATAAGCCAATAAAACATTTCATTCTCAAGCCATACTTCCCAAGTTTAGACTCTCAAAATTCCTATACAGTGTATTTATTCTTATTTTTTAAGGAAACCTCAGATTCTATGACTCAATGGACAGTCACATTCTTATCAAGTTTTAACTTTCACATTACATATCTAAGTTATTTTCTGGAGAAACAAAGTTGATTAAACAGACTTTTTCATTTCATGCTTTTTTTCTCCTGGGAGCCTTTTACTATATAATGCTGTTTTGAAATATTTAACTAATCATAAAAATGCAAGGTACCACTTCATGTAGATGACCATTTTGTTATGCCAACAAAGCATGAAGGCTCAAATCCAAGCAATAATAAAAATGTAAGCAATATAAGATAGAACATAATATACAAATGCACTAAAATAAAACAATACGGATTGTGTAATAAGTCATTCAAATAAAAATGCACATTAAAGTGATTGATCAAAGGGGTTGGGTTAGAATAAAAACTGACTATATGAATTACACTTTTATATGAATATAATAATTATTGCATGTAATAGGGACAATTTTTCTTTGGGAGCTAGAGAAGACTACGCATGTCTGCATACATGATCTGAGAAAGTCTAACCTGCTAAAACCCATGCATATGTGTGTATGTCAATTACATTCCATTTCTTATGCCCAGCATTGACTGAATGTAGTTTGACTGAATTTAGGGAGAATGCCCCTGGGTTCAATTCCTAGTCATCCTCCTACCACTATTAATAATAATAACAATAATAATAATAATTTGGAAATAATAATCTGCAGCTTATATATTAATATCATTATAATCAAGTTATAAGTATTTTACTATATAATTATATATTATATTAATATAACTATGTAAGTACAGAATATAATATGTAATATAATCAAGTTTTTATAAGTGTTCCACATTTGGGACAATGGATTAAGTAAAAGAGACAAACTTATTATTGAAGCCACTATTACTTAGGTTTTAACTAAATGAATTCCTATTACAGCAGCAGCTTAAAAATATGAAGACTGTGCACCAACAGAGAGAATCTTTAAAAAGCGTATGTAGTAAAAACACCTAAAAAAAATCTATGAAATGGTACTCATGCCATCATATTAAGTACAAGAAAAAAACTAATACATTGATCAAAGATGAAATAGAAACATGCAAAATAAAAACAGCTGTATCATGGAATTAGATATAGGTATATATGGGTAAAGTGACTAAATAATTTATTTTTCCAAACTGGAATACTTTATAGTGAAAGGGGGCACTATTAATAAAGTAAAATAGAGCTGGGGGATAGTTTAGTGGTAGAATGCCCCTGGGTTCAATCCCCAGTACCAAATAGAGAAAAAAAGAAAAGAAAAGAAAGAGAGAGAAAGAGAGAAATCTGAGATCCATATAAATATAGACAATCCAGATATGAGGTTTACTCAAAAAATTTTGGAGTACTATATTTATCTCACCTTTTTGATTACAAAGGAGAAAAAATTATGCTCATTCTCTCCAGCCTACCACCTAGTCATAGTCCTTCACTCTCTAAAACATACCTCTGCTTGTCCTTATAAGGAAGCCAGGCAAAATAATCCTAGTGAGATACACTACTGGAATGCTCAACGAAAATAAAGTATCTTGCTTAATGTTTATCTATATGCCTTCAATTAAAAATACCTTTTCTGAGAAGTTTTTCAGTCAAAAGTCCCTTATAAACTGGCTTTTTAATCCAAAATGTGATATGATATTTCCTGTTCACCAGGTAAGATAGCTAAATGGCTTCCAGGATCTTAATTTATCACAAACTGTAGAAGAAAATAACCCACCCAAGCGAAAAGTAAATCAAAGTTGAGGGGTTGATAAATTATTGCAAATTAATATGATTATAAGGAAAATTAAAGTATTATAACTATATGTTCCTTAATACTTAGACCCATACAACCAAGGAGTGAGGAAAAGTCTACAAGAGCAATGACTAATCTAAAATAGTAACTCCAAGAGCCATTTCTATTTGACCTTGGAACATTTGTTCTTATACTTCCTTTAAAATAGGATGAGGACACACAGTACTGTCACTCTCCATAATAGACTCACAGAAATTATTACCACATAGAGCAGAAGGTTAATTGTCACACCTACCCTGGGCTCACCCCAGGTCTGCAGCATAAACCACCAAATCTCCAGCAAGGCATTAGGAATCCCTGCACGTCCCCTCAGCAAGCTGGCTTTTCAGGCTCATCTCCTGGCACCTTACCCTACTCCCAGCGCACCGGGCAGACATTCCAGTTCACTCTGGGAGATCAGCTTTGTCCCCAGACTCGGCCTTTGTCCCCTCTTCTTTGGCACATTCCCATTTCTCATTCAAGGCCCAAATCAAGTGTCACCTATCAAATGCTGACATCCAGTGGCCCAGGCCAAAGAAAAAATTTCTTCCTCTGTGTGCTTCTCTGTATTTCTAAGCTCTTTCTCATCCCAGAAACAATTGCCCTTGGTTCTGCAGAGGTCTCCAGATCCTCAACTATTCCCTGTTCTCTCAGATGGGCATGGCAAAGCAGCACTTCAAATACTGTCTTCCACCAGGAGCTTCAAGTCCATTGGTCTCCTCACTTTCCTGGCCCATGTCAGTGGGTCCGGACTCTATCCCGCTTTCTGGGCTTTGCTCCCACAACCCCATCTAAGTCCTGGGGACAGAATATGCACATTCACATTGCTGCAACACTCTACCATTCTTTGTATGCCATCTCCACTAGTCCCCTCCCAGAGAAACCATCCCAACTCTGAACTCGCCCAAAACCTGTAATTTCAGTTATAGGCTAGACTTGACACCTTAGTGAGACCCTGTTTCAAGATAAAAAATAAAAAGGGCTACAGGTATAGCTTGGATGCCTCTGGGTTAAATCCCCAGTACCAAATCAACCGGGTAATAAACAAAATAAATAGAAAAGGTTTGTTTTGGCTCAAAGTTAGAGGTATGGTGATTGGCTAGCTAGACCTTACTGCTTTGGCCCTTTGGTGAGGTGCATGTGGCAAAACCAAACCATTGCCAGGAGGAAGTAAAGAATAGAAGAGGAAGGGGCCAGAGTTCCACATCCCCTTTACTGGTATGTCCCAATGACATGATTCAATAAATGAATAGGTAAAAATGAATTTATTGTTCACAATGTACATGCCAAATACAATCACATTTGCTGGAGAACAAAACAAAATCAATTATTGCTGGAGATAGTCTTAGTAGCAGCAGTCACATTCCAGACAGAAGTATTAAACAAATAGGTAGTGTTCCCAAAGTCTCACCTGTCTGCAGTAAAATGAATGATGGAATGAAAGCTGCTAGCAGTGGTAACTGGTAGAGTAAGAACTCAGCACCATCGAGGATGGAGAATAACTAGATGACAACTGAAGATAAACCAAGCGTTGGAGCTGATAACTCTGAGAGGGGATGTCACTACATTAGATAATGCTGCCAGCAGCAAGGAACGAAGCAAAGGCCTATGTCCACATTATACTCCTATCATTCCTTGACGTTATATCATTCCTTGCATCATGTCTAAACCATGGGTCGGGGACTATATACATAAATTATTGTCCAAATCAGTTCATTTTTGTGAATAAAGGAGTGTTAGTAATGATTACACTCTAAGCATAAACAGGCATAGTTAAACTTTCCTGGACCTCACCCATGGCATGCTCTTCATCTAGGACCAAAACAAGGTGACCTCCTGCACCCCTTAAATATCTGGACACCCCACTTGTCCTGCAGCACATACCCTCACACACTGCCTCTGTCCCACAAGCTGGATGAATGGCCCTGCTCTGTGCTTTCATAAAGCACAACACTTATTCTTACCCTCACTCTGGCTACTCTTCATTATAAATGCTTATGCATCTGGCCCCTTTAACTATCTATGCCAAAAGTTTATTCCACAATTTCCTTTGCATGCTTTGATTTTAAAATGGTTTCACATTTGTCAATGCTATTGATTTATGGGGAAATATTATTTAAAATTATAAAGTCACAGCCACATGATTTATAGGGACTTTTGTATCAATCTGTGGACTTGTAAATTTTATGGTAAAACAGCAGTCCTTGAAAAGAAGAGACACTAAAGTGGTTTCATGTTTATTTCTATTAGATGAGACACTCCAGCCAATTTCTCTACTAAATTAGCTTTCCTTGCCATAGCAGAGCCAATGTGATAACAACCGTCCCAAAGGCTATACATTTCAAGTCACATAAAAAGCAAATGTGCAGGAATGAATATTCCATTTTATTTTTGGCATACCACGCAATTCATTTGGTGTGATTTGTGCAATCTCTCCCAGACTAGAGGTTCCAAAAGAGAAAAACATACAGATTATCAAATACGGCATTGGAAAAAAAAGAAAGATACACTTTTTCTGTTGGCTGGGATCTGCAGAAATAAATATGACCATCACATACACTTCAGAGTCATTCAGAATAAACGTAGGACCAAGTTTTAAAGACTCAGTCAAAAGTACATCTGTAAACGTGGTCTTGGCAAACTGAAGGCTGGCAAAGATTCCTGATGGTAGTGAATGCGCCCAGTGACTGCTCACCCTGAACCACTGCAGCCCTTACTACAAACCAGAATACTTGACATATTGTTGTTTACATGGAAATACTAACTAGTCTAGAGACATGATCCTAAAACAATTAAATGAAGTTCAAGGGATAAGTTCAGGTATTGGTACTGTTTAAAAGGCCCCATGGGACTCTGATGCACAACCAATGTGAGAATTACTCTTCCACTTCCAATAGATTTGCCCAAAACTAGAGACAGTAGCATGAAACATTCATTGAGTATGTTTTAGGTGCTAGACACTATCTTAGGAACATTGTATGTATTAACTCATTCGATATTCCCAACAACCCCATAGAGTAGGTTCTAGTATACTATTCCACCACATTTTGCCAATAAGGAAGCTGAGGCCCAGAGGTTAAAGGACTTGCCCCGAATTCTACATCTAATAAGTGACTTGAATGCGATATGGACCTCAGCAGTTTGTCTCCAAAGTTGGCTACCAACAATGACTCTGCAAGTCAATACTGCCACTGAAGACATCTTCAGAGGTACCAAGTAGGTGTCCCCATAGCTAATAGGTCCCTAGGCATGGGGGTAGTGGGGAGCAAAGTGAAGATAGACGACAGATGTTGCTTAAATATGCTTCTAATGTAATACCACATCCATAAGAGTGATAACTGTACAACTTAAAATACTTCTCTGCTAAGAAATAATACTTTTAATAACAGGGCTAATTTCCTCATTAATTACATAATTTAAAGCCAAATAGAAATTTGGAAGCAGTTATTCAGAAATGCTGGTATTATTCCTGGTATAGACTCCCAGTCCATGTTACCTATCAAAAGACAGACTAACTTTGATAATATGATTATGAGACAGGCAACTATTTAATAGGCAGTGAGATCTAAGAATCTAAGTTAAGAAGAAGAAGAAGAAAATAAAGTTAAGGAGAAAGGGCTAGACTGGTGGAGCAACCAATGGTCCCTAGTCTCTCCTGAACTAACAGACTCTCCTGGATCATTCCTGCCTATACACACAAACATGCCCTAGTATCTTAAAAAGAAAGAAACAAGCAAAAATAAATGGCTCATGTCCAGGTCCCATCATCTATTATCTTATTTCTCTGTCCCCAATTTATATAATATTCTTCAAGAGAATTCTCTACATATGTTAAATCAAATTCTTCTACAATTCTTCTTTTTATCAATTTTTAAAAGTGCTCAGCTATTCTCTCTTCAGATGTTACTCTCTTTCCTCTTTTCTTTCCCTTGAAACTCCAGTGGCTATATGTTAGATTTGTCTATCATACAACAACATCTCTTCAGCTTTTTTTTGTGCTTTAGTCAGAAGATTTCCATCTGAATTACCTTCCAGTTAACTAATCCTCTTTTCACGTGAGTCTAATCTTCCATTAAACTTGTTCAGTAAGTACTTTATTTTGATTATTTCATTTCCTGGGTATGAAATTTCCATTTGTTTTCATGGTTTCTGGTTCTCTGACAAAATTATAATCTCATCTTTTAATCCTTTGGACATACTGATGGTTAAAGTTTGTGCATTTTTTTGAATTCTCTATGTCTGCTTCTATTCTGATAGGTTTTGAAAGTCTGATCTCCTTATTGTTCTCTCTTCAACATGTATACACACTCCCTTCATAACCTCATCCAGTCTTGTGGGTTTAAACAATGCCTCTATGCTGATGACTCCCAAATTAACATTTCCAGCTCTTTCTTTGTAACTTCAGATTCTTATGTCTGATTGCTTACTAGATATCTACAGGTGGCTCTCTCATGAGCAGCTTATCAAAGTTAGTATGTACAAAACTAAACCCCCGATTTTTTGTCACCTCTCTAGCAATCTTTCACATCTTGATGAGTGACAACTATATTCTTCTTATTCCTCAGACCAAGAACTCTGGGATCACAGCTCTCTCCTCTCCTTTTTACACCCTGCATCACATCCTTACATGAATTCTTGGATTCACCTTCAGAATGCATTTAAAACACCATCACGTGTCACCATTTGGACACCCTATCCTGGCCCGAGCACCATCCTTGCTCACCTTCCCTGCTGGTCCCTGGTTTCCATCTCTACCTCTCACAACCTCTTCCCAACCCAGGGCCAGAGTGATCTTGTGTTTAAAACTCAAGTAAATATCACTCATTTCTTTTCTCAAAGCCTTCCATTGGCTTTCTTCTCACCCAGTTCACAAAGCAAGGTTCTTAAACTGGTCCATGTGGTCCTGCATGACCTGACATCTCTCTGAACTCATTGGCTACTTCCCTGTCCCTTGCTCACTCTACTCCAGCCACCATGGCTGCCATGATCATCTCTAAGCAAGTAAGGCATGCTCTCATGTCAGACCTCAGCATTTTACGTTCCCTCTGTCTTGACCAGCCTTTCCCTTTCACTTCTCAGTTCCTTCTCATGTCACCCTCTTGGAGTCTTCCCATAACTGACCAATAAAAAATAATATCTCCTCCCAATGCCTCCTATCTCCCTTCACCTGTTCTGTCTCCAGTGAACAATAATCATGTGTTTTATTAAATTTAACCACCTTCCTTTCCAGATGTCAAGCCTTATGAAGGCAGAAAATTTGTTCTGGTTGATGAAAAATCAGAACGAGGCATGAAATAGGTACTGAAATAATCAACGAAGGAAGAAAACAAGGGATAATGAAAACCTCAGTTAAGTGACTGATCTGTACTTGTTAGACTTATACTGAGCACAGGAAAGAGGGAAGGGAGGGGGAATAGAGCAGAATTAGGACAGGGCTAAATGAGTGTGATATGCATGTATGCCTCTACCAACCTGAACTCCATCAAGATGTATGATTACAGCCGGGCGTGGTGGCACACGATTGTAATCCCAGCATTTGGGAAGCTGAGGCAGAAGGATCCAGGTTCACAGATAACCTCAGCTACTTAGTGAGGCCCTTTGAAACTCAGTGAGACCCTGTTTCAAAATAAAAAATAAAAAAATAGGGCTGGGGTATAGTTCCGAGGTAGAATGCCCCTGGGTTCCATCCACAGTATGGAAAAAAAAAAAAAAGTATGATTACAATGCACCAACTTTTTTTTTTTTTTTTCAGAAAAAAGAAGGCCACTGCTAAAAACAAAGTGGACTTTAAAAGGAAGGCACAATGCCTAAACATGAGAATTTATTATTTATTTTTAAGTTAATCATAAGTGCACAGAAACACACATTCAGAGACACACATGGCATAAACACAAGTACATAATAAAGAGGACCTAGCAATAAAAGATCAAAATTACTGAAGATTATATAATTAAATAAATATCTTTAATGAATCGCTCGACTTTTTTAAGGAAGCATATTTTGTAGCTAACCATCTAGAGCCTCTTAGATTTGTTTCCAATTTCTTCTTTTCATTATCTTTAAACAGATGGAAGCAATAAAAAGCATGCAGCATGCTCAGTGTTCTAATTACTAGACTACAGTTCTTTTAAGATATCGCTGTCCCTTTAACTTCAAAACAAACTGTTTACATGCCCAAAGTTCAGAATATTAAGTGTCTTGAGCATAATTAAGAAGTGCCTCAAAAACTAAAATCCTTGACAGTATTACAATATTTAATTAGGAAAAGAAAAAAGGTTCTGTAATTAAGGTACTTTATATGATGGAAATGTGCAATGAAGAGCTTAAAAATGAAGTGATCTGACAGACTCTAAGGAGAAGTCTTTTCACTCACAATAGTTGATTGCCTGTGCTTTGCCTCTGAAACTGAGGACTACTGCTTAATGAATTAACTATTATGTCTCACAAATAGCCAACAAAACTCTCAAAGGCAGAAAAGAAAATGGAAGGGCAATAAGAATAGTCCAAAGAGTGTTTTTTATACAAATGATACCAATTATCAGATTACAAAGAACCCAGTCGACACCCTAGACGGCACATTCTATAATGGCAGAGATTTCTGTGTTCTTCACTGCTTCATATCCGGTACCTGGAATAGTGTCCGATTCATATCAGGTGCTCATCAAAACATGTGACCTGTTAACTAGTATGCTGATACTGGATTCAGTACAGAGAAAGCCTACTTATTTTGACTATCATCACTACTGGAAAAAAATAAATATCACCTACAAAAAGGCGTGGCTCCCTTGAGTTTGGTAATATCCAAAAACTGTATTTGGCAAAGTACTTATAAGACTTAACACTTAAAAAAATCCAACCAGAAAATGGGTAATAAAACTAAATATTTCACAAAAGAAAAACAAAAGGCCAATAAATACAAATACATACATGAAAAAATGTTCAACAACCTTAGCAATCAGAGATATAAATCAAAACTACACTGAAGTTCTATTCTATTTAACTACATTTAGAATGGCAATCATCAAGATCTCAAACAACAATGAATGCTGGTGAGGATGTGGACAAACAGGAACTCTTTCACATTATTGATGGGATTTTAAATTAGTGCAGCTGCTATGGAGATCAGTGTGTAGATTCCCCAGAAAACTGGAAGTGGATCTACCATATGATCCAGCTGTCCCACCTGTGAGTATCTACCCAAAGGGGCTGATATCAGAATATTATAGTAATACATGCATATCCATGCTTAAAGTAACACAATCCATAAAAGCCAATTTATGAAACCAACCCAGGTATCCACTAACAGATGAATGGATTACATAATTATGGGATATACACCCAATAGAATTCTACTCAGTGATAGAGAAGAACAAAATTGTGTAATTTGCAGAAAAATGGAAGGACCTGAAGAACATTAAGTAAGATTAGCCAGTCACAGACAGTGAGGGGCATAAGTTTTCTCTCATATGCAGAAGCTAGAGAGCAATTTGGATATAAGAGGAATTTTAAATAATGGAGGAGAGCCGCGCATGGTGGCACACGCTTGTAATCCCCGCACTTGGTGCGCTTGGGAGGCGGAGACAGCAGGATCACACAGCTTCAAAGCCAGCCTCACTGGCTTAAGAGACCCTGTTTCCAAATAAAAAATATAAAAAATAGGTCTGAAAGTGTAGCCCAGAGGTAGAAGGGTTCCATCCCCAGTACCACCAAAAATAAATAAATAAATAAATAAATAAATAAATAAATAAATAAATAAAGAGAAACAGCCAGGAGTAGTGGCGCACGCTTGTAATCTCAGCATCTGGGAGGCTGAGACAGGAGAATCAGGGTTTGCAAACAGCCTCAGCTACTACTTAGTGAGGCCCTTTGCAACTCAGTAAGACTGTGTTTCAAAATAAAGACTAAAAATTAGAGCTGGTGGTGTATCTTGTAGGTAGAATGCTTCTGGGTTCCATCCCCAGTACTACAAAATAAATAAATAAATAAATAAATAAATAAATAAATAAATAGATAGATAGATAGATAGATAAACTCTCCAGTGATTTGGGGAAAGGGGAGAGAGAAATAATTAATGAAGGAAACACTTCCATCAACATCATGTACATAGATGAGAATACCAAGACCAGTCTCCATATTTCATATGGGGAAGCGAGGAGTGGGGAGGGAGCTGGGCAAACGTCCAACAACTGCTGTGTGCAAGTGTGTCACGTCACTGTGAACTACATTATGCTCTGAGACTACAATTCACCAATAAAAGTATTTTAAAAATGAATTTGGGGCAAAAAAGCAAACTTGTAAAAAAGAATATTACTGCATCCTGCTATTTCTTTCAAAATAAAAACTTAGGTATACATAACTGACCACAAATTCAAGCATTGCTAAATATTTGAGAATGCTGAATATATATTCCTCAGTTAAAAATATTAAGAAATTCTTTTTGTAGTTTATTTTTTATTTCCCAACTTATAAAGGGAAAGCCCAGGTGTCTACTTTGGCTTTGACTGAGTTTTCTTTCTTCGGTCATCCTCTTGCTAGATGGAATATTAATGTCATCTCCAAAGATGATGTGGCAGGTGCATAGAAAATCTAGGCTCAACCTAGGCACATCTGAAAATCCTTGGACTGGGTACTAGAGCAAACACTGTAGTTGATCACCATAAACTTTTTTCTTTTTATAGCTGAATCCAGATATGTTTCAGAATGGCAGGCAGTGTGCCCACAATGAAAAACAATAATAAAACCCTTACATTCCCTGGGCTTCTTTTTAAACCTCTGAGTGGCCACAAAATAGTCTTGTCTCGAGATCTGAGAGAAAAAAAATGGACTTCAGGTCAAACAAACAGCAGAAGCAAATCTTTTACCCTACCTCTTCCCCTTTTCCTGTCTGGAATGAAGCTGTAAAACCATGAGGAGACACACAGCATCCAAGAATGACCAGAGGTTAGGAGAGATGGGTCTAGGTTTCCATAGGAAACACCAGGGTGCTGTGCCAGTGGTGAACTGCCTGCCTCCTTCAGTGAGAAAAGTTTTAGGTTAAAGTCACTGAATTCAGGCTGCCACAGAACCGAATACTCCAGGATACACATATTAGTGATGGCTAAAGGGCCCAATGAAATAGCAGCTTTCGGTAGTACTCTCCCTAAACTTATTTACTCAGCATATTGATAAAAGTAAAAAATATGCTGCATGCTAATATAGGATTTTTCACACTTTGGCAAAGCAAAAGTATTGAGAGGCGATAGTAGTCATCTGGTACTAAGAAAAATTAAGTTTTTAAGAAGACACATTCTTTAATTAAATAAAATTAGCTTAAAAATCATATGAGGGTTGGAAAATCCAATCAGCATTAATGAAAAGTTTGAATTATAGAATTTAATTTTATTACTTTTATTTTGGCCATTAGCAAGATAATTATTTGCATATAAAGATGTTTGAAAAAATATCCACTACTATCTGAAAAACAGTTTAATCTTGAAAATTAAACTCCCTCCCCAAACTTGCAAGAATCCTTGACTCACAGCAGGGAGAGACTGTTTCCTGGACCAGGGTCAAGAAATGCACATCAGCCTTAGTGTATTTACCACCTATTTAAGGTACAGCAGACAACTTGGTGCAGCTTTACCAGATATCTACGGATATTCTTTATGTAGGTCCTGGTCATGGTCACCCTGGGGCTGACGTGAAGCTCGACTTTCCCAGTAACATCTTTTGGTTTGGGAGACTAGAAGGACATCATGTATCCCAGGGACTTCCAACCATGAGCAACGCACAGTAGTGAGCCAAAGCTCTGTGATACACGTATAAATCCTCCTCCATTTGCCATGAAGCCCCTCCACTACTCTCCTACCAGCAAACCCCTACCAGTGCTACAAGACCCAGAACAAATGCCTCATCCTCTTTGTGAAGGTACTTGGTTCACACCTTTACCAGAGCATGCATTACACAGCATTATTTTTATCTACTTATGTAGCTCTTATTCTCTTGTTTGGCTAAACTCCTTAGGAAGATCTCTGCATTGCTAGATTTTATGAAAGGAAAACTTATCAACCAATGCTTGGCAAATGACTAAATGATTGAATGAATACACGAGGGCACTCCCTATTGCCAATACCGTAGAAAAATGCATCAGGGTTGGGTGCAGTGATACATGCCTGTAACCAAGTACTTGGGAGGCTGAGACAGGAGGGTCACAGGTTCAAGGTCAGTGCACAGTAACTTAATGAGACCCTGTCTCAAAATAATATGTAAGTATATATATTTGTGTATATATATTTTATATATTTTTAAAGGGTTGGGGGTATAACACTAAGGTAGAATTCCCCTTGGTTCAAGTCCCAACAACACACACACACACACACACACACACACACACACACACACACACAGAGGAAAGACAGAGAGAGAGAAAGAGAAAGGGAAGGAAAACTGTATCGGAATTTAAGCTACAACTTAGTGTGTACATAAAGCTATGTTGCCTTTATACCAAGTTTTAATGGAAAATAAGAAAATAAATAGCTGCTTATCTCACTGTTTGACCTGGAAATCTTTTAATCCTGAATATCAAGGGCACCTAATGTATAAAAGTTGCTTGAGGGCCGGGCGTGGTGGCGCACGCTTGTAATCCCTGAGCTTGGGAGGCGGAGACAGGAAGATGGGGTAGGCAGGAAGCCAGTACCAACCCCCCCCCCAAAAAAAAAAAGGTGCTTGAGGGCTTGCTACACATACACTGTCTTATTAAGTAGAGCAACCGGATGAGGGGACTGTGTGGTAATATGGTAGACCAGAGACAAATAATCAGAAACCAGCTGAACTAAGTTCACGTTGCAGTCCTGCCGCCTCCTCAGCTCTCACACAGGACCTGCTTTCCTATCCACTTTGCAGACTGATCAGAGTACTAAATTTCTTATTTGAATCCCTGAACTAGGGCACAGCACCTGTCACCTCGGGACAATGCAGCTATCACAGAATGAAAGCAGTTGGGTTCACCACACCATGCAGGCTCACTATGCTCATCTTACACAATACTGTTCGGTTCAACAGTGCCAGTTTCTTATATTCTTCTTGGTACAGTGTGTTCCTTGAAAGACTATATGGCAGTGTTGCTTTGACAATCACACTTGCTTAGCTTTATTTTCCTATTGATTTAAAAGAAAAGGAGGTGGGAGGAAACCTGTACCAGCTCTACAATTAACAGTTAAGCTTACATAAAACTTGGTCGGAAATAGGCCAGTCTTCAGGACACACTGTGTTTTTGAAAAGATAACTTCATTTCTTTTTATTCTAGATGGGTCAATCTAAAAGGGTTAGCTGAAGAATGGAGGGTATGCTCACAATTACGTATAAAAACACATGTAGTGTGTAACCTTTGTAGTTTCATTAAAAAAAAAGTTTTAAAAAGAATGATGCAGGCCGGGCGTGGTGGTGCACGCTTGTAATCCCCGCGCTTGGGAGGCGGAGACAGGAGGATCGCGCAGGTTCGAAGCCAGCTGCGTGCGCTGGCTTAGGAGACCCTGTTTCTAAATAAAAATATAAAAATAGGTCTGGGAGTGTAGCCCGGAGGTAGAAGGGCTTCCAGGAACCCCAGTACCACCAAAAAAAAAAAAAAAGAATGATGCAGCCCATATTCATTTGGTTCTTTTTCCTCAGCTGTCTTTACTGCACATGTCCCAACTAATGCATCTCTTGAGAGGTCATTAGCTCATGCTGACATGGCATGACCAAGTTACCTAACTCTAAAAGATACATACAAACTGGCCAGTCAAAGCATCCATCAAATAAACCAATGCCTGAGACACCACACTTGGAGACAGTAAGTCTTTGTAGAGTCTAACGTAAACACATTTCCCTCCTAGAAGAGAATCACAGAGGATTTTAAGGAAGTATGCTTCAACTTTTTATTTTCCTCCTTTATTTTCTGCTTTGTCATCTGCCATCCTGTGTGTGGGTGAATTTCATCTTTTTAACTCTTTCTATGTCTTATCACACTGGATTAGAACCAAAGAACCAATACACCCTTCAGTAACCAAGGCACATTTTCCACTCATCTTTGCCGTTAAGGAAAGTGACAGGCAGCAAAGTTGAAAGAAAAGCACTGAGAAATAAGCAGAACTCAAGCTGAATGGAAATTAGACTTCTGTTGTTGATGGTACCCACATGTACATCCTTCTTTTAGGACCGTGAATTCACAAAAGCAAAATTCGATTAACTGAAAATGTATACCAGAGAATTATACTACAAATACAGATTTTACCTTCAGTTATAAAATGCTAAAGAAATATTACTACTGAATCGAAGGGAGATGGAATATAAGCATATTAATATGGAAAATGGAATTTTTGTTCCCAGCAATATTAGGGTAGTATTAGGTTTATTCTTTGAGGATAGAATCAGAATGTTATGGGGTCTCTGGGTATTGCCCAATTGCTACCCATTTCCAGATCGCTAAACTATTCAAGACTCTGAAGATATTCTCCTTGGTGATAAGACATGTCCTCTGTTAAAACAATGATAATTTTTATCTATGCTTGTCATCCAGTAAACTAGATAGACTATTGATTTAGGCTGGACAGCCAAATGCCCGAACAACAATGAATGGTGAATAGATTCTGTCATTAACAGAAGGCCAAGACAGGTGCTTTATTCAGCTGATCAGCAATCAGTTTATGAAGTAGAAATAATTTATAAAACCTCTGGAACAAACATTTTTCCTTTAATTTTCTTCTTATTGAATCTTCTCAGAAATATGGTGAATAATATTTACTCTATAACTGCAAAATTAAATAAATAGATGAAAGAGAGAGATATTTGATACCACTGTGCAAAGTAAGATATATGAGCTCTCAAAACACAATTCTGCCTGGGAAAAATGAATGCAATATACTCAATGTTTGAACTTACACGCATTATATGCCCAAGAATTATGTCTCATGGGTATAAACAAAGGCATGTTTCCCTCCCCAAAGCACTAGAGAAGGAAAATATTTCACTTAGTAATTTAGAAAATATATGCGGGTCTAACACTTCAGAGTACTTCAAAACTGGTAGGTATTTCTTTTTCATGAAGTTAGTGGCATCAGAATAAAAGTGCAGTGCGCTTTTCGCCCAGTCTTGTTTTAGTTAATACGGCAAGACACCTTAGAACTGTCTCTCCACTTCAGGGCAAAACCAGTGAACCTAATCAACTGTGGTTATCAGAGTTTCTCTAATCGAATGTAGAGTCCCACCCACATTGTCTTCTGATCAATATTCTCAATGCTTTCTCATCTCCAATTACAGGAGACCAGATAACCCTGTGACTGATGGGTGATCCACGAAGCTTATTTTCCACTGCTAAGCCCATTTAACATACCCAAGGAAGCTATTTCAATTACTGAATAAATGGAAAAGGGTTAAATGTGGAATTTAATTGGAAAGGATTTAACAGTATTCCCAACCTCATCAGCAGGCCAACAGGCAATTTCTGAGGGAAACATGCTAGAAAGACAAATTTTATGTAGAGACAAGATTCACCCAAGACTCACCTTATTTCAGGGTTATTTATTTATTTTTAAATCCAACCCTGAGCAATGTTTCATAGACAGTTATCTGTCTGTTATCAAGACAAAAAGCCCAAAGGCCTTCCCCTTCCATATTCCCTTTCAGTCCTTCCTTATGCAAAGCCTCTGCCTGGGCACCTTTGGCCTGCATACCATTGTCTTTCTTTCCACTCTGGGAAGTGTTCCACTATTTTCATCACCAAGTGCTTGGTTCATCTCCTTCAAGATGCCAATCCCAACTTTCAGATACCACTATTGAGCTTTCAAAGCCATTGAATTTCTAAGAGCTATACTTTCAATATGTATTTTCCCAGTGTAAAAAAAAAAATCAAGGGGAAGCTTATTGTTAATGGCTTATAGATTTCTTTCTCTTTTTTCTTCATTTTAGCACTTTAAAAAGTTCAGCATGCCACTCTTTGCACTCAGACTAGGTTCCGCCTACTGCACTGGAGCTGGGTGGGCCTGTTTATTAATGAGCTGATTTGCACAGTATGGCTGTTAGCACACATGCACTTCACGCTGCATCACAATGCATGAGTAAGTGCAGGATAATTAAAGAGTGATGCATCTTGTTTCCCAAATTGGAGCACAGACTCCTTGAGAGAGAAACTACCTTGAGCGCTCCTTGCAGCAGGCGGCTGTTGGGATTTTCTTTTCCCAGCACTCCAGATTTGAGTATTTGCTCTACAGTAGGTCATCCCCACCTAGAGACAAGGTTTCCTGAAAAAAAAAGGTGGGGGGACAAAAGGCTGCCTTGCATCAAAATCACTGGATGTTGGCAGATTCACTCCCAGAACGGAAATCTCTCAGCACCCAGAATACTGCTCTCTCGTAGCTCATTTTCTGAAACTGGCCCTCTGCCTTCTTTAAAAATTGCTGACTGGGAACTATACACCTGGCTTCTGGTTCCAGCTATGTCACTACCTACATAACCTGAGTAAATTCACTTTACTTCTCTGCCCTTCAGCTCCCTCGGCTACAAGATTCTTATGCCTATTATGTGAAGATTCTACAAATCTAAGTTTTAATTTCTGGTAATATGGGACAATCTTCTAACAAGAAAGTATTGACATGCTCACACTAAGTTATAAACGACTTCAACACCAGAGATCTAAGATTCCAATCAGAAAGCACCAGGTTGGAACTGATTAGATGGACCAAACATCACTGTCTACCTCATGGCTGCTGTTTTGGGTAAATGGACATGAAGCATGTAGCTCAATGCCTGGCCTTTAGTAAGCATTTGGTGTATATTAACTATTATCATTAATATTGAAACAAATGTCACTGGAACTTGTTCTGTAGATTTTCATCAAAATTCACAAGGTTCAGCATTCGGGAGGCTGAGACTTGGAGGATCGAAGTTCGCGGACAGCCTCAGAGAGGCTCTCTGCAACTTAGTGAGACCCTGTTTCAAAATAAAGAAGAAGCAGGGCAGGGATGTAGCTTGGAGGTCAAATGCCTCTGGGTTCCATCCCCAGACACTCAAAAAAAAAAATCTCTTAAAAAAGAAATCATTAGTGGGTTACAGTTGAATTAGAAGAATAACTTCAAGTGTTCTATAGCATTACAGAATAATTACAGGTGAAAACAATTAACTGTACATTTCAAAATAGCTAGTAGAGATGATTTTTTTAATGTTCCCAACAGAAAGAAATAATAAATATCTAAGATCATGAATAAAGCAGTTACCATGATCTGATATTACACATTGTATGCATGTACCAAAGTGTCATACTGTACCTGATAAATATGTGTAATTACTGCATGTCAATTAAAAACAAAAATATTATTTATTAAAAAAAGAAACCATGATCGGTTCACTTCTTCAGCCACTAACCAAACATAATCACAGAAATCACATCCCACAATTCAGAATTTTCATATTTCATTTTGTATAATTCTCTCATCTTTGAGTTGAATCTTGTTTTCTGCTTTAAATAATCTAACGAAAATTCTGAATAAAGGTACCTACCAATAAAGTGCAAAGTTGCTTATATGCCTTACTAAGATGGTTTTTATTGGTGATGTGGTTAAGTTATTCTTTATTCTAAGCCTCCTTTCTACCTTTGCTACTTCATGTGTACCCAAACACTTCATTAACATGTCAGTCTTCCATGTTCTCCCATCGACTATATTCACCTGAGCCTTTTTCTCGTCTCCTCTTTTCTGAAGCAAGATAGCAACTTTTGCACCTCTGTCCTTGTATTCTAAGCCCTTTCTATCCCATTTTTTACCATCTCTGCTTTCCCTAGTCCTGGCATGAAATTCCTGGAGAGATCTGTCTATACCATAGCAACCACAGTCCTTCAGAAGCAAACCATCTCCAGTTGCCTTATAGAAAAAGATCAAGGTGGTGAGATGTTTGATGGATACTCTCTCTCTCTCTCTCTCTCTCTCTCTCTCTCTCTCTCTCTCTCTTCTGGATGACTAGTAGAGAATTATCCCTTTTCTACTCCTATTTTTCAGATACAAAGCTCAAGCATCAGGACTTTATTAAACATTACCTCTCAGAGAGGTCTCCCCTCACCATCTCATCTAAAGTCCCAATTCTTCTTTATTCTAGCATACTGTTTCTTTTATGTCACTTACCACAGCATGTATTTATTTAATGTCTGCCTCTTTAATCAGTCTGTAATATCCATGAGAACAGAGATGTGGATTCATTCAGCAGTGGAGTCAGAATGTCTAGTACAGAGCCTCTTAAAAAGAGAAAGAAAATATTCGGTATATATCTGTTGAAGAAATTGGAGAAACCTGGGATGATTACGTACTTCAGTACTGTGCCAGGCTCCCTGAGAATAAAAAGCAATAGACATGCTCCTTCTTTATAGAACTTGTGATTTTATTGGGGGAAATAAGACACATCAACTATGGGGAAATGCACAAATATCCAAAGTTATGGTATAGATTATTATAAGGACCCAGGAAGGAAGAAATGAACAAATGATCCCAGCCATCTGAGAAAGGAACATAAAAGAAGTGGGATTTATGCGGAGTTTTTGTGGATGAATTAAACTAGGGCTGCAGGAGAGTCAGGTGACCTTCTGCAATGAGAAGAAGCTGGCAGAGCACACACATGTCAAGAGTGAAGATGCAAACAACCCACGGTACACAACATGGCCAAGGCTCATGCTGCTGAAGAGACAGCTCGCTGGGCAGCCTAGAAACAGCTTTTCAGGGCTGGATTAGGAAGAGCCTTGAGAGGAAAGGCTGAAGAATTTACGCTTGGCACCGCAGTCAAAAGAAAAGCTCCACAGGGTCAGTGGAGAGTAACATTTTGGCACTGGGAGCAGACTGCCCTAGCAATTACAGGATCAGTAACTGGAAGTAAGCAGAGGTGTGGTGGTCACTAGGGTGACGATCGTGGAAACAGAGAAGTAACCCAGACTGAAGCCGGTGCAAGGACCCACAACTTCCATCTCTTGGATAGAAAAAGAGAAGAAAAGCAAAAGGGAGAGATGATACCATTTTGGTGGGAATAAGAATTATTATCCATTCTTTGCCTCAGATCGGTATATACTACCAGGTTCTGGGAGATGAGACCAGCATAAGACATCAACAGCAAATGTTCAAATGCACATACAACTTGATCAGAAAAATAACTGTAGAAAATCTATCAGACCCA
This sequence comes from Muscardinus avellanarius, assembly GCF_963383645.1. NCBI lineage: Eukaryota > Metazoa > Chordata > Mammalia > Rodentia > Gliridae > Muscardinus > Muscardinus avellanarius. Next base: position 55,700,583 of record NC_137786.1, on the reverse strand, counting down.
AGTACAGCTCTGTCCCTTTGAGCAAGTTCTGACATCATAGACTACTATATGAACTACTCTCTTCAGATAGGCAAAAAAAACAGAGCCACATTGCCTCTCAAGGCATCAGGATCCACACTAACCAAGAAAGGCTCAAAAATCACACTAATTTAAATGTTCAAGGCTGATATTTACTAGAGAGAAGAAATGAGGGTATTTGCCACAAATAGAACACTTTTCCCCCCTTGAATAGAAAAGGAGCCTAAGGAAAGTTAAAGGTAATATTAGTTCATGTCAAATTCCAAAGATAACTTTTAAAGCCAAGCATATTGTTAAAAGAAAAATACTTAGCAACTGGATGACCAAAGAACTGTTAGTGCCCCCAAAAGCTTGGTCCCTAATGAAGCAAGGCTCAGAGATGGGGCACAACAAAGGAAGGTGAGTCACTGGGGATGTGCCCTGAGGACTACCTATTTATATTCATTCATCACACCCCCCTCCCTCTCTCTCTCTCATTCCCAGACTTCTGGCTTCCTGGCTGAATCACTTTCCTCCACCATACCTTGCCACTATGATGTTTCTGCCTTGGAGTCTTCTGACCATGGACTGAACCTCTGAAACCATAACCCAAAATCAGCCTTTCCTCCTCTAAGTTATTTTGGACAGGTAGCTTGTTCACAGCCAACAAAAAGCTGACTAACACAGAAAGCTATGTCATTATCTCTCAGCTGGCATTAGAAATTGAATTCTATTTCTAAGGCAACACAGATATTTAGGGAGATAAGTGGATACAATAATACTGTTCTTTACACTATTTTCTGAAATAAAGACACAATTCTAATTATAACTGCTTTGTTGACAAGTTATATTACTTTAGTCTTAAGACTCTGGCAATGTGGAGTAATCATTTTTAAAAGGTTGGAATAATAAAAATAATATAAGCTGATGGATTTCTTTCAAGCTTGAAAAGTATTTAATTGTTTTTTATGTTGTACTATATATTTGTTGTCAAGAAAATAAACACAAAGAAAACTAGCGGAATGGGAACAACTAAGACAGTCATACTGCCACTGACATGTAATCATTCAATCACAACAAGTATTTATGAAAGGCAGTCATCCCAGTGAGTGGTGGTTGACGGGAATTGGTTCAAGGACCTTCCGCAGATACCAAAATCCAAAGGTAGCCAAGTCCTTTGTATAAAATAACAGTGTACAGCTGGTAATGCAGCTCAATGATAGGGTACTTGCCTAGAATGTATGAGACCCTGGGCTCAATCTTCAGCTTTGAAAAAAAAAATACAAGAAGACATACATAGGTTATATGGAAATACTTTACCATTTTACTTATTTTTTAAGTACTGGTTACCAAACCTGGTACCACTGACTACTTTCACAGCCACTTCCTATATACCTTAAATGATCTCAAGACATTCACAATACCTAATAAAGTGTAACTGGTATGAAAACAGTTGTTATGTTATTTTGTTTAGGGAATAATTACAAAAAATCTGAATATGTGCAGTATAAATACAGTTTTCTTTTTCAACAATTTCAATCCACATTTGGCTGGATTGGTTCATGGAGAGCCTGCAAATGTGGAGGGTTGACTCTAGACATTCCTGGCACCATGCAGGATGATGTGGTGAAGAGGAGCATCTCCTTTATGAGCACGGAAATCCTGACATGTGCTTTGGTCTCAATGTTTCCATCTTCTGGGATGGAGAAGATTCCAAGTTGAACAACCAGTATATTGTATGCTAGCACCCTGGTCTTGAAACAAATACATTAACCTTTCTAATTTTCTGATCTGAGTGTCAGTATATAACAACTGTATAGGCAACCACTAAAATAGTCCCAGAAATTACCTCTTCCCTGATGTAATTCTCTCCCCTTAAATGTAAGCGGGAGCTAGTGATTTGCATCTAATGAGCAGAACAGAGCCAAAGATACAGGATATTATTTTCAAGATTTGTTTATAAAGAAAATGTGACTTTCATCTTGCCCCCTCTATGGTGAGGTCCATATAACAAGAAACCAAGGGAGTTCTTTGGATAACAGCCAGTGAGGGAATGAGGCCCTTACTACAACAGATAAAGAATCTAAATGCTGCCTACCAACACTGCAGAGAGCTAAGAAGTGGGTCAGCCCTTAGGTCAGCCTGAAAATGAGACTGCAGACCTGGCTCAACAACTAGAGGGGAGTCTTAAAAAAGACCGGAGGCCAGCATACCCAGTTAAGACACATCCACAGTCCCCAACACTAGAAAGTAGCAGATATTAGCTATTATCCTAAGTGGCTGACTTTCGGCGGGGATTTGTTACCTAGAAATTGATAATTAATGAAAGAATATAAATGTATTTTATAAGATAATAAATTATGTATGGTTTTTAAGAATTACATCAGGAATGATACTAAAAAACAGTACTTTTAGGACCTTCCTCATCTTAAAAACAAATTCCCTTTTTGTGTGTGTGTGTGGTACTGGGGATGGAACCCTTCTACCTCCGGGCTACACTCCCAGACCTATTTTATATTTTTATTTGGAAACAGGGTCTCCTAAGCCAGCGCGGCTGGCTTCAAACCTGGCGATCCTCCTGTCTCCACCTCCCAAGCGTGGGAATTACAAGCGTGCGCCACCACGCCCGGCAAATTCTCTATTTTTTTTTTATCCACTGTTATGTAAGATATCTAAAATTAACTCATCAGTACTAACAATCACTATTGGAATTAGAATTGAACCATCAACAATCAAGAAAAAAATTTTGACAAATTTTGTGGAGGGATCAATGCTAGGTAGGACACATGGAGCTGGAGTATGATAGAAAAGACGCTGGTGGAAGTATTTTGAGGGAAAAACTTAGGCATCAGTATAAAAAGAGGATACAGCCGGGCGTGGTGGCGCATGCTCATAATCCCCGCGCTTGGGAGGCGGAGCCAGGAGGATTGCACAGATTTGAAGCCAGCCTTGCTGGCTTAAGAGACCCTCTTTCCACATAAAAAGTATAAAATAGGTCTGGGAGTGTAGCCCGGAGGTAGAAGGGCTTCCAGGAACCCCAGTACCACCAAAAAATAAAAATAAAAAAATAAGAAGAGGATACTGAAGAAGCAATCTACTAAATGAGTCAGTCCTGCATCTATAAATGCCTAAAAATGTCACTCAACATACAGAGTAAACACTCAGACTTCCTATCTTATTATCTCCAAATCTTTCCTGAATAATAGCTACTACACTGTATGAGAAATATTCTTTTTTTTTTTTTTTTTGGTGGTGGTACTGAGGGTGGAACCCAGAGGTTTTCTACCTCCAGGTTATCCTCCCAGACCTATTTTATATTTTGTTTGGAAACAGGGTATCACTAAGTTGCTGAGAGCCTCACCAAATAGCTGAGGCTGGCCTCGAACCTGTGCGATCCTCCTGTCTTAGCCTCCCAAGAGCGGGGATTACGAGCGTACGCCACAACACCAGGCTAAGACATATTCTCTTAAACGTTAAGCAAGTCTGCTAGCAGAACTCATATCCACAGGCACCCTACCGTAAGTATGAGTTAAGCATTTCAAAGATGGGGTTAAGTGTTGTAAACATAGTATTGGTCCAATGTGGATCTCAGCAAGCACATACAGGTGTGACAGGCTGAATCACCAGCCCAGCTCTTCCCCGTCATGCAGCCACACCCTGTGCCTGTGTGAAACAGTTCCTCTATCTCTGGATAGTGGGCTCCCCTATCCTCTCATGTGAGCTCTGCCATAACCTTGCTTTAAGCAATGGGATAGGAAGGGAATGAACAACTTGCCAGTTCTGAGGTTCTGTGCATAGTCTTTCTTGCACAACATGTATTGACTCAAACCCAGTGATGTGCTGGAGCCAGCTTGTACCAGCTCATACAAGCTTATTGTGAAATTTTCAGAAACTCACAGGCTAGCTATTAAACATAAGTTAAAATTGAACTTGTAAACTTTAAATAAATTACAGTAGAGCTAAAGGTACTCAAAAGCTGTAACTTCCTAATTCTTTTACTGCATTTCACTCGTTTTGGAGTGCACTGTAATAACACATTGTGATAGAGACATTCGTGCATACAGCACTCAGCGAGCCTCCCCGACTCCCACCCCGCTCCCTCAGCCTCTCCATGGACCGCACTGAGATTGGCATGGATAATTCGGAGCATGTACATCATGTACATTGGAGCGTTTCCTACACTGAGTCTCCACCCCCTACACCTCCTCCCTTAGGCCCCTCTCGCACTCCACTAGGTGTCTCTTCCTTTGTCTAGAGTCCCTTTTGTATCCCAATATTTCCCTAGCTTCCACCTATGAAGAAAAGCATCTGACTTTTCACTTTTTGTGACTGACTAATCTCACTTAGCATAATATTTTCCAGTTACATCTATGTTCTGGCAAATGACATAATTTTGTTCTTTATGGCTGAGTAAAATTCCATTGTGTACATATCCCATAATTTTATAATCCCTTCATCTGTTGATGGGCACCTAGGCTGGCTCTATAGTTTGGCAATTATGAATTGTGCTGCTATAAACATAGAATCACATGCATTACTGTGCTAGTCTGATTTTGATTGCTTTAGGTAGATGCCCAGGAGTGGTATAGCTGGGTCACATGGTATACCTCCTCACTGATCACCAAAGTTGCTGCACTAATTTCTAATCCCATCTCCAATGTATCAGAGTCTCTACTTCCTCACACACTGGTCAGTCTTTATTTTTTTTTATTTACTGTCATTTTAATTAGGTTTAAGTGAAATCTCAGTGTAGCTTTTACTTGTATCTCTAATTGCTAATGAAGCTGAATATTCTTTCATATCTTTATTGGTCATTGTATTTCTTCTTTTATGAAGTGTCTATTTAGTTCACTTGCATACATATATATATATATACACACACATATTCAACAAGTTTGAATATAGGGCCTTTTCCCTGACTAGTGCTGGGAATGGACCTCAGAACCTCATCCATGCTAAGCAAGGGCTCTACCACTGAGCTACAAAGCCACCCCTGGTACAGTGCTTCAGATAACATTCTAAACAAAGAGAATTAAGGACTGAGATATTAAAGGATGGCCTGTGAGAGGAATTCAACAAGATTTAGTCCGACCATGCACTGGGGAAAATGCCAGGCACTGTGGATCCTGTTCACAGGCAAAAGAGAAAGATGAAAACAGAGGAGATAAAAACACAGGACGCCATGAGGCTGGGGAAAGGACAGAGGCATGGTGCGGTAGAAGCGCAGAGAGGAGGACTTGGCCCAGTTCAGGGAACAGGGAAGGCTTCCCATCGGAAGTGATCCCTGTGCCCGAATACGTCAGTGGTCCCATCAGAAATAACTAAAGGCTAAGAAAGCTAAGCTGCTGGAATAAAAAGATGAAGAGACTTTCAGCCAGGCGTAGTGGTGCATGCTTATAATCCCAGTACTTGGGAGGCTGAGACGGGGGGATTGCAGGTTCAAGGGCAGCCTCAGCTACTTAGGGACGCAGGCCTTCAGCAACTTAGTGAGAATCCTGTTTCAACTGAAGAATAAAAATTAAGCCTGGAGGTGTAGCTTGGAGTAGAATGGCACTGAGTTCCATCCCCAGTAATACAAAAAAACAAAGACAAAGAGATGTTTTAGGGGCAGTAGGATTTAACAAGTGATCAATCATGCAGCACAGATGGCCTTGGCCACCAGCCGGGGAGGAGGCCGCCCACCTCTGCTCTCGCTACCTGGTGTGAGAGCAGCTCGGGGAAGAGGTCCTATTCACCTACCTCATCCCAGAGACATGCACAAGCTGGCTCAACACACGCTTGGCCGCTGATTACTACACTTGTCCTTCCCTATCATCCCATGATCTATCCATTTACCTGCCACAGAAGCCTGAACATATCCCAGTAACAGAACTCAACAGTCAAATTTGGCCCCCATTTCATACAAGCATTTATCCACAAGTACGGCCTATAAGTGGTAAGACATCCAAGCTGATTAATTCAACACTGGGGCCTGGCTTCCAGGAAACAATGCATCACAAAAACAGGACCGCCCTGTGCTCTCAACCATGGCAGAGAAGGCAGACAGTGGAAGAACATCCCATTCTTTTCACTGTATACTTTTTAAAATCCAAAGCACACACCTATTACTCACACTTATAAAGGTATGTCCAAACCACCCAGCTAAAACAAGCAATTTTTAGTAGCAAAATAAAACCTAAAGCCATTTTTAATTTTTAACTTTTTAATTTAAACGGCCCAAATTCATGTTGAATAGCCCTAACTATAAAACAGCAAATCTTACTGCAAGATTTTTGCTTCAAGAATTTTACAAGTATAACTGCCCTGCAAATAATATTCTTAAAAGGGCTTTGTTTTAGCCACAATGGCAACCCAAGCATACTAAAGTCATTCTACTACATGACAATTCAAATATTGAAACACAGAGGAAAATAGAATATTTGACAAGGCTTTCATTTAGAAGCATCTCAGGATCCCATTCAATCAAGCACCAATCTGTTCTTCTGAGACTGTTAGCCTGCAATGAAATATTAAAATTAATAAGGCTATTTTCTTTGGAGACTTGGATAAAAAACTCAATAGACATGCCACGGACAAGACAGAATAGTTTAATTTAAGAGGAAAAAAAAAGGTAAGTTACCAAGCCATTACTGCTTTTTTTCTGTTACCATCAAATATATACCTAAGACATTTCTGGGATAAAACCCAAAACATAAACTATAGAAGAAGCATCACGCCGTTTCCCTGGTTTATTTTCCTGCTTCTACTGGACTTCAATCTTGAGCATCCTCTATATTTGATTCTTTTTTTTTTCACCAAATATTTTTCTGCTCAGCTGCCTTTCTACCATGCCAAGTTAAACTTTCTCAAAATCTTCTTGTTCTAATCATAGCACAGCAAACTCCAGTAAAAATAACTGAGTAAAGCTTCCCTAAAAATGACTGGTATCTATAGCTAAAAAGCAGCTTCAGAATTTTTTTTATTATTGTTATAGCCAAAGTCACCACATTACCACAAAGTCTGAAGTAGCGTGGAAATACTGGAAATATCTCTCTCTCTCTCTCTCTCTCTCTCTCTCTCTCTCTCTCTCTCTCTCTCACACACACACACACACACACACACACACACACACACACACACACACACCGGCAGCATTAACCACTCAAATGAAGTTAGTAATTTCCCTCAAGTTGTAGAACATCAATAATGTAAATGACTTATCGGATGTAATTAAAGAGCAGGTTATTAGAGTTAGGTCTAATTCCCAGTTTGCCCCCTACATTTTTAAAGTTCAACTAGAAAACTCAGTTTATACTGAAGACAGCAGAGGCATGAACACCGAATGGTGCAGTGAATTCTCAAGAAGCAATTATGTCTGGCCAGTGAGGAGCGAGGCAGGAGCTGGCCAGGTGGTGAGTATTAATTGGGCCTTTGCTTCCCATGCTGTATTCAGAGAGCCGGGAATCACACGTAACTCCCGAACTCCAGGAACTTTGGTTATAAGACACAATGATGTCTTCACAGTTTGCTGTAGACCACTTAGGCCACAGTCAAATTATTTAGAACATAATTTAACTTCTCATTTATTTTCCTTATTTGAAATAAAGGTAATTCTAGGGAATTTGCTTTTTAGAATTAGTTTATATAAAACGTCAAATGGTAACTTTCAATCTTTAGTGAACAATAAACTTAGCCTTTGCTCTGATTTTTCTTATTCAGTATCTGATGTAATTTGGTAAAAAAAAAAAAAAAAAACCAACTTCTTAGGCATTTTGAAATTAAAAAGAAGAGATGTTTAGATGCTGGGCTCAAGGACAGAGCACAGCCACTGGGGAGCGGGAGGAGGGGTCAATCAGAGGTTGCAGTAACTACTTTTGGAGAGGGCGCTTCTGACTTACAGTTTCTTTAAACATTTCAAGAGTTGTTAGGGAAGAATAAAAATCTTTAAACACTGTCCCCACCAGTGATCCTAGAGCCAATGTTTTTGAAAAATCCCCGAGTATTTTCAGAAGAGGGTGGGAACACTAGTTATAAAAGGGTGATTTACTTGGACAGGGATTCAGCACAGAAAGGTGGCTTAAAACTCTGTTTATGAAACACTGACATCCATTATATTGATCTTATTATGGCAGTTAAGTTCATTGGGAAAAACAACTAATGTGATATTACATTTGGAAGCAGAGAGCGAATCTCTGGATTTGAAATAAACAGGAATGACGTAGAGTCTTAAGACTAATAGCTTAGTAGCAGGGCTTATTCAAGGGTTACTTTAAAAGTCATTTGAATTTGCAATTATGTTGATAACAATAAGCTTTCAAAGTTGTAGTCTGTAAGCCTCGCTGTTACAAAGAAACATGAGGTCATTCTTGAGTCAGACACTCGCTCCTGTCTGCTAGGAGAGCTGCTTGAGGCTGTAGCGCTACTGAGTTATTAGGCTCCCTCTTACACTTTAATAAATGATCTCCGAAGCGCTGAGACCACCTGACGTCATCCACTGAAACTGAGAAATAGGTGAAACATTCATTAGAACAAAATGGAAAAACATACAGTGATCTTCTAAGACTTAGTGTTAAGCAGCTTCATATAAAGAAATTAACAATATCTCTAAGAATACAGATAGGTGCTGTTTGCTTCTTTACAATAATGATACTAGCTTTCTGGAAAAATTGTGTTCAAGTTACATGTTATCACCATGTTTCTGTTATTCCTACATAAGCTAACGTGACAAGTTAAGTAGCGACAGAATGTCACTTTTTAAAGCTAGCAATTGAAGAGAATTTTTAGCACTTAGAGAAGCTCAAGGATTCAGCAAGAAATAAAGCATTAAAATCGGAGTCTATAATTGGCATTTAAAATCTATGTTGCTATTGCAATTCAAATTCTTATGTCTGCCGTTAACCAGTGGCTTCCCTTCTCTGAAGCCAATCAAAACAGTCTATCATGAAACATTTTTTAATAAAATGACTTATGTTTTAATAATGATTAACGACCAAGAAGTCCTGATTGAATGCACAAAGAAGGGTTTATAGCATTTACCTACTACATGGTGTAGAGAAAATGAAAATCAAACAATGGGGGAGGGGGAGGGAGACTATAAAAAAGGTGCACTGCTTCAATAACCAGAAAACGACCTATAATTTCCAATGTTATCAATCTGAATTTCAGAACATTTAAAACTTATAGTAAAACCAAAGCATTAGCAATATGGGACAAAAGATACAAATGTGAATATATGGAGAGAGATTTAAGACAAAAGGCGGAGGGGGAAAAAAACTTGCAAATTTGAGGAAAAACATCCTACCAAAAAAGGAGAAAAAAGGTAAAAATGGACCAGAATTTGAAGGATAAAAATTTGTTTTTAACATTCAAAAGTGAAATTTCAAAGTAAAACTATAAAGGTTGCAAGAGAATTCTAAGCAGTTCAACACAGCTAGTTTGTCTTTACGTTTTTAATAATAAGGAAAAACTAAGTAAATATCACTGAGTGATTACAAGAAATTTAATTAGTTGGGAGAAAGGAAATCTATGTTAAAAGTTTCTTCATTTGCTAAATTAGCAGGGCATGGTGGTACACACAGGATACTTGGAGGAAGACTAAGACTGGAAGATCACAGGTTTGAGGCCATCATTGGCCTCTCAGGAAGGCCCCCAGCAAATTAGTGAGCCCATGTTTAAAAATAAGATAAATAAAATAGCGCTGGGGGTGGAACTCAGTTTTAGTATACCCCCTAGGTTCAATCCCTAATACCACAGAAAAACAAAAACAAATTTGAAAAACAAGCTTCTCTAACCATGCTTAACTGATTAGGAATAAGTATTCTATAACTGAAATTTCCAATACCTTACCACTTCCCCAGAGCCTCAGCTGAGTATTTTTTTATTAAAAAATATTGGCCTGAACATAATCTATAAAATAAACTAGAATAACTTTTCCTTACCCACTTTACAGTCTAAAACCTAAACTAAAGGATATAAAAATTTTGATATCTATAAAATCGGTGTAACTAAGACAAGATAGATGAAAAATGTAACAGAAACAGAAAGAATATAGCTTATTGGGTATGGTGGCACACGCGTGTAATCCCAGTACTTGGGAGACTGAAACAGGAGGATCACAGTTCACAGCCAGACTCAACTACTCAGTAAGGCCCTCTGCAACTCAGTGAGACCCTATTTCAAAATAAAGAATAAAAAATAGGCCTGAGGGTGTAGCTCCGGGGCAGAATTCCCCTGGGTTCCATCTTTAGTGCCTAAAATAAAGAAAGAAAGGAAGAAAGAAAAAAAGAAAGAAAAAGGAGGAAAGGATGGAAAGAAGGAAGAAAGAATACAGTTTAATGTTTCAATTTTTTAGATTCCAATCTAGATTTTTTCCAAACTCTGAAAAAATGACTTAAAGTACAGATCTTCATCTCTCTGGGCCCTGATTTATAATCTGTAAAATGAAAGAGATGGGTTTGTAGTGGTTCTAATCTTTCTTGGCCATAGGCCTCTGTGGCACTTGGATGAAGGCCTCATAATCTTCTCACCACAACCCCCACCCCAAGAAAATGACATACACTCAGCACTTGACGGCAACTCTCAGGGCAGATCACCACCTGGCTCTCTGAAGCTCATCCATTCATCCCACCTTTAATTCCATACTGGGACATTTCTACAGTCCCACTGAATTCTAATATTCTTACACTGTCACCAGATTACTCCCCCTTGAGAGATCACCTCCCCAAATCACCCACCATTGTTGGTGCCTAGCTATGACAATGGACAAGTACATTTCAGAAAACTAAGAAATATCCTAAAGTGACATTCTAACCTACCTCAATTGTGTGTGTGTGTGTGTGTGTGTGTGTGTGTGTGTGTGTGTGTGTGTTACTGGGGTTCCTGGAAGCCCTTCTACCTCCGGGCTATACTCCCAGACCTATATTTTTATATTTTTGAAACAGGGTCTCTTAAACCAGCGCGGCTGGCTTCGAACCTGCGCGATCCTCCTGTCTCTGCCTCCCAAGCACGGGGATTACAAACGTGCGCCACCACGCCCGGCCCCTACTTCAAATTTTTTAAAACATTAATGACTTCAAATCTAGTTCTCTGAAATAAAGAATCCTAACTCACTAGAACCGTGCCCTTTGGATCCTCTCTTCCAGGTTCCTCTTTGGGAGACGCATAGTTTCAGCTTCCTTGGGTTTTTCCATTCTTACCTCCAGCCCCTGGAAGCCAGTCCTGCCAGGCAGAGTGAGCCCACTGTGGAACAGTAATAATTCCACAAGATGTGGGTACCTCGCTCCGGAAGTCTCAATCCATACACTCACCTGACCCAATGTGATTCCTCTCAATAATTTGAATTAAGAAACAAAGTAACTAGAGTAAGATGCATGCAAACAAAAAGGGCCTTGACTGTAGACTTCAGCACACTTACTCTTGTAATAAGATATATTATGTCCTCTGCCTAGTGCAAACTGGCCAAAAAGCCAATTATCTCTTAGATATTCCTCAAAAATAACCACCAAGGGACCAAAGGTATAATCAGTAGTACCTACTACATAAATCTATTTGCTATTATTCCAAGAATTTAAGATTTGATAAGCCAATAATATTGTTCATATATCCATCTAAAAGAAACATTTTTCCTTTTAAATCTGAGGGGGGGGGAGAAAAAGTTAAACTGAGCTTTTCCTCAACTTCTACAATAACATAGTTACTAGAAATCATGGTTTTAAAAGTTTATAGTAACTAAACATTTATATGAAGGGTTATAAAATAAAGGATGCGGTAACTCATAAGCCAACAAATAGATACTACAACGCTTAATCAAAATCCATCTTCTATTTCTGAAGCCTATTTGGGTCACTTGAACGTGATCAAAATTAAAACATGTTCTTCTTTCTTTCCAAATAAACCCTTAGAATCAGAAACACCAGCAACAATTTAGGAATGCAAATAAAAAATCCATTTGCATTCCAACTTAATCATGACTTAAACAGAAGGAATATAGCTTAATTTTTCTGAGGTAGATTGAACCCTGAGGCACTTTGTTGTTTTAAAAACACAAACACATTTTGACTAGTAAAATCAAAGCATGTCAAAAGGAAAGAAAAAGCAGCAGAAGCCAAAGAGAAATTTTAAAAGTTCAGCCTGAGACCAGTCTGAAGGGAACAGAACACAGAGCAAGCTAGACCACCTCTCATCAGGACCCCACAGCCCCTTGGTTTAGTTTCAGTTTTAGATTCATAATCCCTTTAATTCCTCTTGCTGCCTTGAACTTTACATGAGACCATAATGCTGAAAACATTTCTTTTTTAAAGAGAAGATTTATGTGGGCATCATAATCTAATGCATAGAGCCAGGACCCCAGGAGCTCCAACAGACAACGCTGTAACAGTAAGAGGAGTTCCACACAGACTTCTAAAGTCAACACAACCGAGCAGTCCAAACAGTGCCTTCTCCTAAGAAAATACACTTACCCTGACATTTATAAGGAACAAAGTCATATCAGATGAAGCCGAGTTAGGAAGATCCCAGGTTCAAGGCCAGCCTCAGCCACTTAGTGAGGCCCTCAGCAATTCAACAAATCCCTGTTTCAGAGTAAAAAAGTAAAATAGGGCTGGGGATATAGCTCAGAGGTAAATTGCCCTTTGGCTCGATCCCCAGTGTGTATGTGTGTATGTTTATATATAAATGTCAGGTGGATATTTTTCATATTTAATTCTAGTATGTCAGGTATCAGACTTACCTCATAACCACTTTTGTCCCAGAATACAAATCTGAACATATGTCAGCTATGTATGTATATATGTCAGCTATACAAACATACATATATATGTGTGAATGTACATATATACTTAAAATATTTATTTAAGCCATACAACCCATTGAAAGAGAAACTAAATGATGCATATCCTGAAGTCCTCATTAATATAACTGTTTATATTTAAAAAAACTGTGGGATCAATTTAGAGCAAGGGTGTAATGCCTCTCCTTCCCAGTTTTCCAGCTATGTGAACATTAAAAACATAGCAAACAATACTCCAGAGACATTATTGTCATGTCTATCCTAAATTCCCAGAAGAACAAAACACCAGCATCGTAAGAAACAATGAGCCAATATTTGACAAAGTGCTCAGCAACTAATTTTTTGAAATATTCCCAGAATTGAGAATCCTCAGGATGCATAATTATATGTAATAACACCATAATTATGTCTAATGATTCTTGGTGAAGGAAAGAATAAGAATTCTTTTTAAAAGAAAAGGAACCTTTTCCTAGACAAAGTGGAGAAGACACTGATCTACATCTATTATCAATTTGTGTTCATTCTTGTTTTCCCAGTCCCTGTCCACTTCCCCACTTCCTAGACAGCATTTCATTACAGCAGTAAGTTCCTGTACATATCCAGAAAACGAGCCTTTTAAAATATAACTACAATGGAATTATCATATCTAAAAATTAATAACTTTCATACCATATATCCAGCCATTGTTTGATTTCCCCAAGTCTCAAAATGTTTTCAGTCTGTTTGAGCCGAGATGAAAATAGTGTTCATACACTGCAATTGATTAAATCATTTCTTAAGTCTTTTTTTTAATTTGGAGGTTCTTTTTCATGTTCCCGTTTCTTGCAATTTACTTATTGAAGGAGCCATATGGTTTGTCCTCTCTATATAGTTTTCTGTGATTTGAATTTCACTGGTAACATCTCCATGCTTGCATTGGCAGTGAGATCCAGTCTTATTTATTTATTATTTATTTGCTAGAATACATTGTAGCAGCTGCTGTCTACTTCTATCAGGAGGTACATTACATCTGGTTGTCTCTGTGATTTTAGTAGCTATTAATGATCACTGCCTGTATCCATTCTTTCATTAGAGTTTATGAAATGGTAATATATTCTACATCTATCAATTCTTCAGTTATTAGTTAAAATACTTCCACAAAGAGAAACTTATTATTTTTACATCATACTGAGGTGAACATTTCAATTGGAAAGGCAGAATAAATGATGCCTGTTTTCTGTTTATCACTTTCAAAGCAACAAGTTAATTTCCTAGCATCTTTTTCAAAGGTGACTAATAAAGTTGTCTTTGTGCAATTACAAGATCATGGACTGAAGTATATTAAACATATCTCAACTCACTCTGTTATTCTTACTGATCCTTAAACTGGCACATCTGGCGCAGTGGGAGGCTTCAGACCCTTCTGGTGCAGCCTCATCTAGTCTTTGAAAGATTCCCCAGTTCCTGATATAAGTTGTTTAATTCGTGGTTTCTACTTTCCACCCCAGACCTGGAATCAGCCATGCTTCCCAGGAGCCCTAGCTCCACTTGGTGTGAGGCAATATTTAGAGACCACAATATGGGCACTAAGGATGCTCATTTAACAGTGGCTTTATTCATTATTTCTAGGCATTTTTAGTGGGGAAGCAAGAAATTACATTAAAAAAAAACAGATCATGAACAAACTGTATATCTCATGAGAGGTCACATAATCTAATACCAAACACACACACACACACACACACACACACACACACACACAATTTAAAAATGGACAAAGGACATACTTCTCAAATTAAGAAATTCAAGTGCAAACAGGTAATGAAAGGTACTCAATACTTCTAATCATTATGGACATGGCAAGTCAAAACTGCATGTACTCTTTTGGCTATTATTAAAGCAACAGGAATTAGGTGTTGGTGAGGGGACCCTTTTAAGCAGGCATGTTAATTAATACAGTCATTATGGAAAACAGTATGGAGGTTCCTTTAAAAACTAAACAGTAGTGTGATGCCACATGCCTGTGATAACAGCTACTGGGGAGGCTGGGGCAGGAGGTTAGCAGGTTTGAAACCAGCTTGGGCAACTTAATGAGACCCCAACTCAAAATAAAATAAGAGAGCCGGGCGCGGTGGTGCACGCTTGTAATCCCCGCGCTTGGGAAGCAGAGACAGGAGGATCGCGCTGGTTCGAAGCCAGACGCGCTGGCTTAAGAGACCCTGTTTCCAAATAAAAATATAAAAACAAGCCGGGCGTGGTGGCGCACGCTTGTAATCCCCGCGCTTGGGAGGCAGAGACAGGAGGATCGTGCAGGTTCGAAGCTAGCCGCGCGCGCTGGCTTAGGAGACCCTGTTTCCAAATAAAAATGTAAAAATAGGTCTGGGAGTGTAGCCCAGAGATAGAAGGACTTCCAGGAACCCCAGTACCACCAATATATATATATATATATATATATTGTGTGTATATATATATATATATATATATATATATATATATATACACACACACACACACACACACACACACACACACACACACAATAGGTTCTGGGAGTATAACCCAGAGGTAGAAGGGCTTCCAGGAACCCCAGTACCACCAAAAAAATAAAATAGAGCTGCAGTTGTAGCTCAGTAGTAGAGTGCCCTGGGTTAGAGAGGAAGGAAGGGAGGGACAGAGGGCTGGAGGGAAGAGGAAGGAAACTACCATCCACCATAGGATCCTGCCTTCCTCCTACTGGGTGTATACCCAAAGTGAATGAAACGAACACGCCACAGAGATATGTTCATTCCCATGTTCACTGTAGCATTGTTCACAATAGCTAAGATATGAAAATAACCTAAGTATCCATCAATGGATGACTAAAAAAAAGAAATTGTGGGGGAGATGTTTTATGCAGGAATACATATACATATATAAATAAATATGTATATATATATATATATATATATATACCCACATCTAAATATAAATATATATCCAGAGAGTGAGAGAGGTCAAATATTATTTAGCCATTAAAAAGACAATCCTGAGCTGGAAGTGGTGGCACATGCTTATAATCTTAGTACTTGGGAGATTGAGACAGGAGAATTGCAGGTTCACAGCCAGCGTTAGCTATTTAGTGAGACTCTCCACAACTTAGTGAGATCCAGTATAAAAAAAAAAAAAAATGGGGCTGAGGGTGTAGCTCAGAGGTAGAATGCCCCTGAGTTAAATTCTCAGTACAAAAAAAAATAAAATAAAATAAAAAAATCCTGCCTTTTATGACAATAAGGATAAACCAGGAGGACATTATACTACGTGAAATAAGCCAAAGAATGAAAAATACTGTATGATTTCTTTAATGTGAACTCGTGTGTGTGTGTGTGTGTGTGTGTGTGTGTGTGTGTAAGTCAGGAAAATAGAAAAAGAGATTAGAACTGGAGTGGGAGGATGGGGAGATGTAGGTTAAAGGGTACAAAGTTGCAGGAAAGCATGACACAAAGTAGCTTAGGCATCCCCGGGGCAGAGCGTTCACAGAGTGGAATAAAGAGCATCTGAAGATTTCCAAAGGTGATTAGACAGCTAATTTTGACTGTGGTTTTGTTAAGGAAAGAAAATTCATACAGACCTAAGAAAACAAAGGAGTAAGTTATAACTAAGATGATCTCTCAAAAGACAAAGTTTTAAGCCATCCTTGATGGTATACACCTGTGATCCTAGTACTTGGGAAGATAAAACAGGAAGATCATAGGTTTGAAGCCATACTCAGTAACTTAGTAAGACCCTCAGCAACTTAGTGAGACCTTGTTTCAAAATAAAAAATAAAAAGGGTTGGGTCGTAGCTTGGTGGTAGAGCACTTGCTTAGCATGTGTGAGCCCATGGATGCAATCTTTAATACTATAAATAAGTATTTAAAATAAGAAAAGATAAACAAAAATGTCAAGCTACAATAAAATAAAAAGACTTTGCCCATAATTTACCAGTTACTAACTTTGATGGAAAGGAGTCACTGCTGCAAAAATATATGGGGCTCTTATAAATCAGTAAGAGGATATTTGTATGTGGTGTTAGGAAAGGGTCCAATTTTATTCTTTTCCATGTAACTATTATTTTTCAACAATATTTAGTTAAAAGATTATTATTTCCTTCACCAAATGTTCGTGGAAACCTTGTCAAAAATAACTTGACAATATATGGAAGAATTTATCTCTAGGCTGTTATTTAACTCCAATGGTTTATATATCTGCCTTTAAAACAGTACTACACTGTTTCAATTAGTGTAGCTTTATAAGGTTTGAAATCAGAAAATATACATCTTCTAGCTTTGTTCTTCTTTGAGATCGTTTTGGGTATCTAGAGTCCATATTTTATATTAGGATAGATTTTTTTCTGAAAAATAAATAAATAAATGTATGATCGTTTCACCTAAAAAAAAGAAAAGAAAAAAATATCCTCTGGTAAGAAAGAAAGCAAAAAGAAATATTGTATTGTTATCTTTAAGTCATCAAAAGCTTGGTATCAGACAAATGAAACTGTTCTGTGAGGTTACCATTGTTAATTTTGGATAAATTGCTATAATACTAGATGTCAATCACTAAGCTAAGCATGGGAAGGAGGGATGGGGAGGGAACGGGGTGGGGATCGGGTGGGGGCTAACTGGGCGATGTGTGCATGTATGTCTACAAAAGTTTTTTTATCCCATTATGATGCATGAATACAGTGCACCAATAAAAAAATAAAAATAAATAAATAAATCAGTAAGATGTTAAACTGACTGCATTACAGAAAAATGTGGAAGGATGCAAACAAGTTAGAAAAAACAATAAAATGCCCACAAACCTAAGATGATTTTTAACTTCACTAGTAGTCCAAGAAGTGTAAATTGAAACAATAAGGTATTTCATTATTAATCCCAGTTAAATGATTAAATATTTTCACTTTAATCACTTAATCATGTATCAGATTAACAGGTTTCAAGAAAGGACATACCACTTAATACAAGTAAAAGCATGAGAAGAAAGCAATATCTTATATTACCATTACTTTTCTTTTTTTTTTTTTTTTTTTTTTTTTTGGTGGTGCTGGGGTTCCTGGAAGCCCTTCTACCTCCGGGCTACACTCCCAGACCTATTTTAATATTTTTGAAACAGGGTCTCTTACGCCAGCACGGCTGGCTTCGAACCTGTGCGATCCTCCTGTCTCTGCCTCCCAAGCGTGGGGATTACAAGCATGCGCCACCATGCCAGGCCCTACCATTACTTTTCTACATAAGAGCAGTACATCCCTACCATCTTTAAAATGTATCTACTATGTCTGGAGTACAGCTCAGTGGTAGAACGCTTGCCTGCCTAACATATATGAGAACTTGGGTTTCATCCCCACCCAGGAAATAAGTATCTTTTTTTTTTTTTTTTTTGGTGGTACTGGGGTTCCTGGAAGCCCTTCTACCTCCGGGCTACACTCCCAGACCTATTTTTTATACTTTTTTATTTGGAAACAGGGTCTCATAAGCCAGCGCGCGTGGATGGCTTCAAACCTGCGCGATCCTCCTGTCTCTGCCTCCCAAGCACGGGGATTACAAGCGTGCGCCACCACGCCCGGCAAGAAGTATCTATTCTTTGATCTAACAATGCAACTTCCTCTGAGAATCCTAAAATGATAAAATAAGTATTCAAAGATTTACATAAAAGTGTAATCAACACATACTTTACAACCACAACCTAAAAAAAATTTGCATGGAGATAATTCTATACCCAATAGGAAGTTAAATTTTAGCACGTCCACATTTTTTTTAAATCTAGTTTTTCTCATATGAACACATAGTTAAGATGCATAAAGTGGAAAACAAAATGGATTTCGACATGCTATGTCTTTTATAAATCACATCTTGGTTTTATAAAAAGCTCATGCATGTACACAAAAATCTCAAAGGCTCCCAACAAGTCTAGAGTGTTGTCACTCCTAGCTTACGGTTTTATTTCTATGTTTAAATTTAATTTTCTGGAATATTAACAATAGTGATGTATCTGTTTTATAATGAGTACCTTTTGAAAAAAATATAATTTCAATGTTTAAAATGTTCTAGGTCATAGAAAAAGACAGAAGCTAACCATCCTCTTAGGCAAGAATGTCTAAGGACAGCGTGGGCCATCCCTGGGGCACCCCTGAAGCTCATCTCGAAGTGGAGGTGGCGTGACTTTCTCCTTAGTTTATATCCGGCCACATATGCTGTACTAACTACACAGCACAGGAGAGCTACAACCTGAATACTACCAGTAACTATAATCTCAATGTTACTGCCACTGAAGACTTATCAAAAGGTAGGTTTGTGTGGCCTGCAAGATATGCACACCATCTTTCCTTCTCTATCCTGCATCAAGATTAGGACAGATCAACAGAGAAGAAGTTTGAGCTCCATATCTTATTGTCTCGACACCCGCCCCCTCCGCCACCACCAGTGTCCTACACTCCCAGTCCCCCAGACTTACTTTTATTGAATTAGCTTCTTTGAAATTTCAGCAGCCTGCATTGGAGATTGCTGTAATAAATGTGCCTATAAAATTCATTTTCGTGTCTTCTAGAAATACAGAGAATCATCCTGCCATCTCCTAAGACTACCCCTGGGAAAATATTCCTGCTCGTGCCTCAGAATCAGAAGCCCCTGGGGCTCCTGATGATTCAAACGTCTCTATCTTACCCAGTGATTTTACCTTGGGGTGGGCTGTGGACATACATGACCTGAAAATCTTATGACAGCTAGGAGCCTTCTTCCCACATGATGCTAGACTTCGCATACAGTTTCAAGGCATGCAGCTTCTATGGGTATATTTTTATTTTTTAATGAAACATCTCCTCGGCATCCAGGTTAAAAATTATCATCTCTCATTCATTTGGGAGGCTGAGACAGGAGGATTTCAGCTTCCAAGCCAATCTCAGCAACTTAGTGAGACTCTGAAATCTAGTGAAACCCTGTTTCAGAACAAAAATATAAAAAAGGGCTGGGAGTAGAGCTCAGAGGTAGAATGACCTGGGTTCAAAAAAAAAAAAAAAAAAAAAAAAAAGGAATCCTCCTCTTAGCCAGGCATGGTAGGGCATGGTAAGACCCTATTTCAAAATGAATAATAAAATAGGGCTGAGGTGTAGAACAGAGGTAGAATTCCCCTGGGTTCAATCCCTAGTGCCCCAGAAGGAAAAAAAAAAAAAAAAAAACAAATCCTACAGGTCCCATTTTCTTCTAAGTTTCCTTTTCACATGGGCTGCTGGCAAGTTTGGTTTCCAATTTAATATCTCCTTCAACAAATACTAAGGTCCTTTAGACATGTTTGTTACCATAGTTGAATATTTGGTTCCATCCCTCACACACCCCTACTAATTTCTGCCCCAAACTTTTAAGTTGTTGTTTTACAAAAATTCACATATCCTGGAAAACTGATGTGTGTGTGTGTGTGTGTGTGTGTGTGTGTGTGTGTGTAACAAAAGTAGAACGACAAATGTAAATGATAAAAAGAATACTAATTCTAAAACTTAGTGTGATAGTTATTAGTTTGACTGACCAAGTATTTCTAGTTCTATCCTTTTGTGGACACATAAAGAATTGCCCAAAATTAGTAAGTAGCAAATGAGTTGTGGGTAGAATTGCTATGTCCAAGCCATCACATCTAACTGCTGATAGAAACCTCCCCAGTCTCTTTTGTTCGGCCTTGTTAGCAGCAAGGTCACAAATGGCAGATGCCTGGGAAACCTAGATCCCCGCAGGCTGTGAGAGATCAGCAGGATGCACCTGCTTCAATCAGGAGGACTGTGGGTGCTGTTTGTGTCTGGCGTTCAATGCAGCCTTACTGGAATGATGTGCCTGTTGTGCAAAAATGAGAAGCTACAGTCCCGTGTCACCTGTGAGTGCAGACCCACAGCTTTTCAAAGACAACACAAGTTGATTATAACTAGTAGGGAATTCTTGGCACCAGAAGTGTTTCAAATAATAGGATTTCTAGAATTTTGGAATAAATACTTATATGTACTTTATCAATGAATCATTCCTAATCCAAAAAGTCATACTCCAAAATGCCCTAAAATTCAAATGGTCAAAAGGTTTTGAGTGTTATGTCAGCACCCAAAAGTTCCAGAGCATTTGGGATTTGGGATTTCTAGGCTAGGGATGCTTGATGGCAGGGACTGCATCCTAGAGGCAGGCTGGGGTTTCTGCATGTCTGAGCAGTTCTGCAGTCCTAATGGGACAGGAGCACTATCTTAGGAGGAAAGAGAGGGGCTCACACTGGGTTTTGGATCAGGGGACTTGGTAGGCTGAGTGAGGTCCCTGGAGTAGACCCAACTCCACCACTCGCCCTTCCAGGATGCTCCCACACTCGCCCAGGGTGAGGAGTGCAGGAGACCAGAAGCAACTCCCTCTGTCTGTGGCTGGGAAGATGCCCCTGCACTTGCATCTCCTGCGGAGATTAGGTCCTATTTCAGGGTGTCACAAAGGACAGTTTCCAAAAATGTGTACTTTATTTTCCTATAAGTGAAGAAATAAGGGGGAAAAAGATATGACTTTTTATTTTTTTTAAACAACAAGGCCAAGATTGAGTTTAATTTTTGTTTTACTGATACCAGGAGTTGAACCCAAGAGAATTCTACCTGCAAGCTACACCCCTAGCCCCATTTTATTTTTTATTTTATTTTTTTCTGTGTGGTACGGGAATGGAACCCAGAGGCATTGCTATACCCTCAGCCCTATTTTTTTTTTTAATTCTTTTTTTGAAACAGGATTTCACTGCGTTGCAAAGGGCCTCACTAAATAGCTGAGGCTGTCTGAGAACCATGACCCTGATCCTGATCTCAGCCTCCCAAATGCTGGGATTACAAGCATGTGCCACCACACCTGGCTTTATTTTTTTATTTTGAAACACGATCTTGCTAAATTGCAGAGGCTGACCTTGAGCCAGCAATCTCAGGCTCCCAAATATTGAGATTACAGGTGTGCACCACCACGCCCCATCTAAGTTTGTTTGTTTATTTTAGTATAATGCAAAAACATGGTTTGAGGTTCCAGGCACTACAGGGAGGCCATAAAGTAGGTTTTTAGCTTAGTTGTGTAGTTGTAGGGAACATGGAGAACAACAGAATTGGTTCCATGACAAAGGAGGTTCCTAAGAAACAGCAGGTAACTGTAGACCAATGCCAGCTTTGCTAGCAGGGACAGAGCTCCCCAGGGTCCTCCTAATGAGGACTGTGTAACTTGATCCTCATGTAAATAAGGGGGGGACTGTCTTAGGAGCTGCCTCCTCTAAACTGCTGGCCTGGCCTCACTCCAAAGCTCACATGCAACCCCAGCTTGTCAGGAATTCATCCACCAACAAATCTCAAAATAACTAAAAGAATTAGAGGTTATGCACCTAGTTAAAAAAATAAAAATAAAAATGCAGGTAAAATCTCAAAATCTCTGGGGGAAAAAAAAATCAACCAACCAACCTACATCCCAGTAAACACTTGAGGAAAGTGCTTGAATTCTATGAAACTATATTTAAGTTCTTAATGACTAAAAACCTAAAATTCTCAGCAACAGAATCAAACAGGATGCTAGAGGGATCTTCAGAAACACGTGAAACTTCTATAGAAATAGGGATATGGTCTAGGTGTAGTGGCTCACGCAGTAATCCCAGTATTTGGGAGGATGCAATGGGAGGATCCCAGGTTCCAGGCCAGTGTGCTGTGTAGTAATCTAGGAAGACTTTGCTTCAAACATTAAAACAAAAAAGGTCTGGGGAATGTAGCTCAATGGTAGAATGCCCCCATGTTCAATCCCTAGTACAGGAAGGAAGGGAGGGAGGGAGGGAGGGGAAGGAAAGGAAAGGAAAGGAAGAGAGGGAATAATAAACTGAGTTGAACAATGTACAAATAAGGCATGGGGATAATGGGAGCACTGTGCACTCCTGGCTGTCCACCCCATAAATGACTTGATACTGACCGACACTTGAGTTACCAATCAAGTTCAAATCCACCCGGATGTTTTCCATCTCACCAATTTGCAGGTGGTGGCATTGAGGAACTCACTCCTGAGATGAAGGCATCGTCATCTTTGTGGAGAAGTCGGCTGAGAAAAGAGCTACAGATGCCGGGCGTGGTGGCGCACGCTTGTAATCCCCGCGCTTGGGAGGCAGAGACAGGAGGATCGCGCAGGTTCGAAGCTAGCCGCGCGCGCTGGCTTAGGAAACCCTGTTTCCAAATAAAAATGTAAAAATAGGTCTGGGAGTGTAGCCCGGAGATAGAAGGGCTTCCAGGAACCCCAGTACCACCAAAAAAAAAAAAAAAAAAAAAAAAAAAAAAAAAAAAGAGCTACAGATATCACCAGATTTTCAATAAACAACTGGAGGTCATTTTTATTGTATGTGTGTGTGTGTGCATGTGTGCATATTTGTTTCTTTGTTTCTTTGTTTTACTGGAGATTGAACACAGGAATATTCTACAAACACTGTAGGAGAAAGACACCACCAATCACCTTTCACAGCTAGGATTTTAGTCCCAATCAACTTTCTCCAAAGCCCCTGTTCAGCCACTCTATCGTTCCCCAGCAGCATTACCTCTATCTATACTAATATTAATGGCACAATGAGGACTGTCATTTAAAAACACTCTCATGACCTCCCCCACCTCAGTAGAGCTATTTTAAAAAGAGTAAACAGAAAACATCGAGGACATAATGCTTCACCAGTTTCAGCAGCTTTCTTCAAAAAGTAATAATAGGAGAAAACTGCCCACAGCAGCAAAGCAATGCTTGCAGGCAGCCTTTGCACCTCGCCTGTGGGTGAGCAGGAGCCCTGCCCTCATGGTGGGGACAGAGCAGGCAGCATTTGGGTGAGGGAGCCGGCGCACCTGCTGTCGTTTTCACTCACGTTGGTTCTTTCTGAGTGATGCGGGATAAAAATTAAGAATCAAACTGTAAGACAGTCGAGTGGAAGCCAGAACAGCTTTCTGGAAAGCATATGACCATTACAGAAGCCACCTCTCTACCCCCAGAGTCTGATTCTGAGGACAAAGTGGGGAAGGAGAGTTGCAGAGGACATTTACTTTACAACCTCTTGGGTGTACGTTGCTTCAAAATTGATTCGTCCTCTAGGGTGGTCAAGCCACCAAGTTGCTTCCAAGGCCAGGTATATACCCTTCCTACTTTTCTGATTTGTGACATGCTCTGGCCTGGTCAGCCCCCAGCCCTAGGGTTATAGTAACAGAGACTGCAGGTTCTTAAAATATGCAGTTCTTCATAGAAGATAACCAGAAGTTTTGTGTGCTCTCTGGATAAAAATAATTACTGCCTTAGAGGAAGGAATTCTGTGGATCTCCTAAGTCAACCCCACAATTCTACACGATAAATACCAAGCAATTAAAGATAAATGGCGAGTGGGCTACAAAGAAAATTAATATAAATTACGGATTAGCAAGTAAAAAGAAAAAAGAAAATTGCTTGTACTGAAAGATGTATATATTGAAAAATACACTTCATGTCACACTTCAACTTACTAACAATTTTTAAAAATTGCACTAACATTGCTGGAGATTCTCGGTGAAATAGTCACATGTGAACTTTGTAGGATGGATTGATATAGCCCTTCCTGAAAATCAGTTTGGCAATATACTTCAGAGCCATAAGAATGCTGAGAGATCTAACAGAATCTAACAGGATGCTAGAGGGATCTTCAGAAACATGTGAAACTTCTATAGAAATAGGGATATGGTCTAGGTGTAGTGGCTCACGCAGTAATCCCAGTATTTGGGAGGATGCAATGGGAGGATCCCAGGTTCCAGGCCAGTGTGCTGTGTAGTAATCTAGGAAGACTTTGCTTCAAACATTAAAACAAAAAAGGTCTGGGGAATGTAGCTCAATGGTAGAATGCCCCCATGTTCAATCCCTAGTACAGGAAGGAAGGAAGGAAGGAATGAAGGGAGGAAGGGAGGGAGGGGAAGGAAATCCTGTTAGATTTTGTTGGGCCTCCCAACAAAAGACAAGGCGATCAATACAGCTGGTTCTAGGAGGACCACTAGGATGTGGCCCAGATATACAGCTTTGTGGAGGCAAGGCTGAAGCCTGATACAGGCTTTGGTGATTAAGGACGGACACATACATCACTTGTCCTTCAGGAAGCTTCCATATATCGTTTCCCTATTTCAGTCAGGGTTCCTTTAGTTACAAAGTCTTTAAACTCATGTAAGCCTCCTTGGAAGAAATTTCACAAAAGTAAATAGAAGCATCTCCCCACATCCAAACAAGGGCAATTAGGCCTCAGAAAGAATTCCAACAACTAATTGTACACCATGGAGAATCAACACACCGGCTCCAAATTCCTCTTGCATACTCTGGATCCCAGCCCTATCTCTGCCCCACTCCTGAATACATCACCTCCGCTGCCAAGCCTCGCTTCCCCCATTCATCTGCAGCCAGTGACCACTCTCAGGCGGTGTCCAAATGGAGGCCATCTTAATCCCAAGCACTCATGACCTCTCAGTTCGACTCTCAATTCTGTCTCAACTCCAAATACAGACAGCCCTCCATTTGATGGTTCAATTATTTTCCAACCTTGCAAAATGCAAAATCAGTAAACATCAGACAGAAGCCCGTTACAATCCAAACCATGATGCCTAGATTCTAATTGCTAGGTTTTATTTTTTTCCAAGAAAATAATCCAAATAAAATTTTATGCGTGGAAAGATTCAGTAGTCGTTGCCTAGAGTGACAACTCAGAATCCAGTGAGGAAGCACTCTCAGGTATCCCCAAGACAGCAGAGCACAGCCTGGACGAGTTGGGGCCTCAAGTCAGACTGCCTGGGCCCGGCTCATATCTTGGTTCTGCCGATTATTATCTGATTAAGTTTTATTTGGTTTAGTTACTTTATCTGTAAATTGGGGAGGCAAAAATCTCTGCCTCATACATTTTTTGTTTCGAGGATTAACTGAATATAATAAAATGCTATCCCCATACTATTTGAAGAGTCCAACATATTAAATCATGTAAAATACAAATCTTGTGCTTGTGAAGTTATATTCAGGAGAAGTTTTTGTGCCATTAGTCTCAATCCCTAATGTTCCAAAATCACCAGCAACTTTATATCCACTATTGGGGGAGGGGGTTTACTGGGAAGTTTATTATAGAGGCAAAGCTCTTAGAGCACACGAAAGGTATTAAATAAACCTCCCTTTTGGCTCTTCCAGAGCTCCTGGGACAGGAGCTGCAGTGGCTCTGCTCTTGTGTGTGTGTGTGTGTGTGTGTGTGTGTGTGTGTGTGTGTGTCTTCCTCAACAAGACTGAATATTAAAATATGAAATTCAGATTACAGGTAAAAGTTTACATGAAATGTGGAAACTCCAAATTCCAAAATGTCTAGAGGTCTTATTTCATAACTGCCTTATATATAATGACTCCTTAGTCCCTATTTAGAAATTATCATTAAAGCTCACTTTTCTAGAAAATAAAGGAACAGAAGTAAACAAATTAGTCCATTTGTTGTAATTCATAGATGTTATAGATAAGGTCCTTAGGCCATTACTGGAAATCTTGTCATTCTTAATTGACTCATAATTGGAATTTTTGTTTTGTTTTGTTTTGCGGGTCTGGGGATGGAACCCAGGGGCATTCAACCTCCGAGCTACACCTCCTGTCCTATCTTTTATTCTTTATTTTGAAACAGGGTCTCACTGAGTTGCAAAGGACCTCACTAAGTAGCTGAGGCTGTCCTTGAACTGAGATCCTCAGGTCTCAGCCTCCCAAATGCTGGGATTACAAGCCTGCACCACCACGCCCAGCTAACTAATTTGATTACCTACTTCCCAGACCCATGGAGGATTAGAAACAACAAATTAAAAGATAAAAAGTAAGAGTTACTATAGAAAACCTATTGCAGTTAGAATCCCAAGCATGGCTATCCATTGGCATCAGTAAAAAGGCAAGCAGCGGCCCTTCCGGTGGCTCCTGATCACAGCACCCTCACCCTGTGGCTCCTCGGTCTGGAGAGCCAGCCCTATGCCAGGATGAGACAGTCTGACTAGCCAGAAATCAGCAGAGTGGTGAGACTGCTCTATTGAATCACGTGTTTTTGTTTGTTTTATAAGTTCTGACATTCTGTACCAGGACAAGTTTTGCATTATATGAGACAAATCTGGATACTACAATAATCTTTTCTCAACTAGCTCCAAATAATCTAAGTTTAATTATACAGACTGTAATAAAAAAAAAAAAGACTAGTTGATGAGATTTGCCAAGTAAAATCTTAAGGAATCTTTGGAGAAGGAGGCATATAATTAATACACTGTTTAAATATCAATATGCAGTATGAGCACTTGTATATATGTTGTATCACCTGTACTGAACGTCTCTTGCAACTTTGTTTATGCTGCTTGTGTGAGGGTTTCTTCTCGAATCTAGAACAGGATAAACTTAGCCACCACTGCAGCTGACTCCAAATTACAAAACCCCTGTGGCTGCTGCTCCCCGCTGCATTTGAGTCAGGATCCCCCAACACATTCGTGAGGTCACAGTGCAGAGGTAGTATGGTAAGGCTGGACAGCAAAAGTGACTGAGCTTTGGAGACTTCATCAACTCTGCAAGCAAAGACGGATTGATATCCCTGCATTCTGATGGCCAGAGTTTACAGCATCTCTGAGCAGCAGCTCTTAGCAGCTACATACCTGGGGAACTTAAGGAAATCCCCAGGCCCCATCCCCAGAAGTCAGATTTAGTTGGTGTGCAGTGAGGCCAGAGACTTATTTTCCCCAACACTCGCAAATTATCTTAATGTACAACCAGGGTTGGGAACCACAGCCTTAATATGGTCCTTTCTTATCAATAAAGATGAAACCTAATGCACTTAACATGAGTGTTGACCCCTGTGTGCCATTCTAAAAAACTCATCATTCAGGCCGGACATGGTGGCGCACGCTTGTAATCCCTGCGCTTGGGAGGCGGAGACAGGAGGATCACACAGGTTCGAAGCCAGCTGCTCTGGCTTAAGAGACCCTGTTTCCAAATAAAAATATAAAATAGGTCTGGGAGTGTAGCCTGGAAGTAGAAGGGCTTCCAGGAACCCCAATACCACCAAAAAAAAAAAAAAATCCTAGTAAAAAACTCATCATTCTATTATCCTTGTCACTTGCAAGTTAACTAAATGTCAGTTGCCAAAATAAAGATACATTTCTAATCAAGTGTGAATGTTAACTATATAGAGGCAATCTTTGTAGATGGTTAAAATTATTAATAAGCCAGGAGTGGATGGTGCACACTTGTAATCCCAGTACTTGGGAGGCTGAGACAGGAGAATCGCAGATTGCGGCCAATCTCATCTACTTAGTGTGGCCCTGCATAATTTAGTGAGACCCTGTTTTAAAATAAAGAATTAAGCAGGCGTGGTGGCACACACTTGTTATCCCTGCACGTAGGAGGCTGAGACAGGAGGATCCTGCAAGTTTGAAGCCAGCCTCAGCTGGCTTAAGAGACCCTGTTTCCAAATAAAATATAAAATAGGTCTGGGAGTGTAGCCTGGAGGTAGAAGGCCCCTGGGTTCCATCCCCAGTACCACCAAAAAAAAAAAAAAATAATAATAATAATAATAATAATAATAATAATAATAAATAAAATAAAGAATTTAAAAAATAGGGCTGGGGGTGTAGCTCATAGGTAGACTGCTCCTGGGTTCAATCCCTACTACCAAAAAATAAAAATTATTAATAAGCTTTTTAACAAGTTGTTTTACTATCAGTCCCCACTCTCCCATTTTTGCCCCAGCTCCCAGCTGTGAGAAGCAACAGCACACTGTTCTTTATGATCTGACACTGTCACAAACTGCTACACTAAATACCAGGTTATACCAAAGGAAAGGAATGGGGGCCAGACAGCAGCTGCTATAGGTGTTGTAAAAAAAAAAAATCAGCTTTATTTGAAATTCTTTCATGGAGATGTGCATGAGCTCAGGTGAAAATGGTTCATAATATTTAGTAGAAAAAGCTCTAAGTCATTTGCTAAAACTGAAATAGAGTCAGACAGCTGGAATTGGAGAAAAAAGGGCCTGCAAAGGGCCAGGCTGACCTAAAGGCTGGCCTCTCCGAGGTCAGCAGAGAGCCACCCACACCGGGATCAGAGCAGATCCTGCTGGAAATATGCATGCTCCAAAACTTGAAAATGTTCACCTTTTCTAGTTTCGAGTAAAACCTTCAGTGTTAAGGCAGAATTTACTGCAGGCCTTCCCTGGAATCTGGGTACAGGGAGATTATTACCTTTTTTACATGACAAGGATATTTTCCTTTATCTAAATGGATTCCAAAGAGAAAATAGTCCTGCCCTCCCTCACAATGGTGGTCATCTACTCAGGCAAACAACCCCTCCCCCCAAGCACTCTCTCACTCAATCATTAAAACGCATGCAGATGAGGTTCACAGATGACATAGAATATCTGCCCTGCACCTTTCCTCCCCACTATGATAACACTGTTAGGGCCCCTAGTATAACCCCACTTGGAACATGACCCCTTAATGCAAGCGCTATTCCAGGCAACCCTGAGATATTTGCTGTAGGGACATCCTTGAGGAAACTGAACACTCATCACTCAGCATTTCCAGTGATGTGGGAAAATTCTCAGTCCTTCTGAGTAACTGCTTTGTTTCTGCTTTCAGAAGAGTGAATCACTAAAAAACCATGTTTCATCTTTGCCTAGGCAGCTAGAATGCTCAGAAATTCAGAATCAAGTTTAGGCCTCTTTCAGTAGCTACATAGGCATGGTTCTCAAACATTCTTGTACACTAACCTCAGCATGACTTTTCTTTTCTCCGCCTATAATTTTCCCTTTGCTCCAGTTTCCTGATTCATTAATTTTATCCTCTGAGCACAAGTAGAAATTCTCTCTAGGATGTACAGAATGGAATTCAACCTAACCACATTAAATAAAATAATTATACCTAACCGATTTATGACTTTAGCTAAATAGATGAGCAACAGTTTCCTCCTACACCTCTGACTTACTGACAAGGACCCTCAACCCTCTTCATTTCATATCTCTGCTGCCAACAGAGATGGCACCATGCCCAGAGGAACCAAAGTATATTTAATAAATCTGTCCAAAATCCCAGCAAATCAGAAAAGAGTAGGCTTTGAAGCCACTGACACTGTGGTGATGGTAAGCAAGACCCCACAGTCACATAGCTTAACTGGGAAAGACCCATGAAAATCTGAAAAAGAAACTCTGCATCTTTCTATTTCTGTCTTCTTAGTGGATATGCTCTAAATTTTACAATCCAGAGTATTTTTAATAATACTTTAGGCAATATGAAGATGATGAAAAATGGCAAGGATAGAAAACAGGTGGCAATCGCTCCTACGGTTCACAG